>NC_092874.1:51579364-52179364 GCF_028372415.1 Notamacropus eugenii | reverse complement strand
ATGGTGGTAGAAAGTAATTTTAAGGAAATAGTAGGGCTAAACCTAGTCTTTATGTACTGTGGGAGATGTTGGTTATGAAGACAAACCTCTGAGATGTGAGAAACCTTTTAGAGATAAGTGGTGAGGGTAGAGAGGTGATCATAGGGAAAAAAGAAGCCCATGAGAAAGAGTCCTGGGTGGGATGGATGGGATGAGGGGGTGGTGATCTTTGCTGCTATAACAAGTTGCAAATGAGCTTGGCTACAGAATTTATCTTGAGGT
Source organism: Notamacropus eugenii (assembly GCF_028372415.1). Classification (NCBI taxonomy): domain Eukaryota; kingdom Metazoa; phylum Chordata; class Mammalia; order Diprotodontia; family Macropodidae; genus Notamacropus; species Notamacropus eugenii. The sequence continues at coordinate 52,179,103 of NC_092874.1, read as the reverse complement.
CACAGATAACCTGCATTGCTACTTTTGACTTGACCACAAATGATGTTCTATAAAAAAATGTATTTATAAACCTGTATCAGGCTGGAGATAAATACATATGTATATACCTCATGTTATTTATTTGCTTTTCCGTTGGAGCATCAGAAGCTTGCAGCACTGAGACCTCAAAGAATAACCTAGTTCCCTCTCTTATTAATTCTTCTTTGCAAATAGATATTGTTCAAGACCTTAGCTGGTTGTGGAAGAAAAGAATCTTAACCTCTAGAAAAAAGACCTTTAGTTTTCAAAGGTGATGTTACAAATGCTGATGATGATCTCCATGTAGGAAGACCTTGGCAGCACTGACAGCCCTTTCTTCATAGGGCACCTTTGAATTTTGTCCCCTCATTACCGTCAGAGCTGTTGTCTCAGGAGCCCTTGGCTGCTTGTATCCCTCCTTGGTGAAGAGCTATGAATTCCTTTAATAATGAAAGGAAATAAGACTGAATAATTATGGGGATGAACAGCGCTAAGTGAATTAAGCTGACATTGAGAATTTTTTCTTCATTCAAGGTGTCATATGTTTTGCGTTCATTGTATCACTACATTGTATCACTATGCATCATTTTCTGAAGATCCGTATTAAGGTATAGTCCATGGTTGAAACACACATGTAAATGCTTTTGTTAAAATATTTTGGTTGAGTATAAAATTATAATTATATAATTATCTTTATAATCATATTTATTTATTGCAATTACATAAAATATCTTAAGCTCCTAAGAATCAATAATCTTTTTACAGCTTCAGTAATTCAACTTCTTTGTTGAAATTCTAGATTCTCCAATGAGTTATGTGGATTTATTTTTTCTGCCTTTTGTATTTGGAAATAATGCTTCTGATACATAGAATCTTAGATTTATAAGGAACTTTAGAGGTTCTCTGATCCAACCACATTATTTTACAGATGAAGAAACAAAGACCCAGAGGGGTTAACTTAATTGCCCGAAGAGTACTAAGAGGGGCAAACTTAAGACTTCCTATCTGGGACTCCCATCAGTATACAACACTGCAGGAAATTTCCTTTGAATTGTTTCCAGGTGGAGATCCTTGGAGTCTCCTAGTCTTCCTTGTGACTAAAGCTGTTTATTTGAGAGGTGCCTTCTTATGATTAAGCATGTAAGTCTGTAGAACTGGAGAAATTAACTCATGTAGATACGAATTGACCCAAAACCTTGACTTTGGTTCAACGATCGTTTATTTATACACATATTACTTTCACGATGGAAATCAATTTCAAATTGTGAGAGATTAGTTGATCTCATTTTTCTTTTCCTTTGAATGTAAGAGATTGTGAGTAAGTGCCTGTTCCAAGCTGTGTGGTCTCGCTACTATTTAACACCATACTGGGCAGCCTCACCAGTATATAAATTGTAGATAGACTCCAGAGATGGGTTTGTTTGTTTTACTGCACTGAAATTTTCTGTTCCTGACTGAAGGGAAAAACATGAAGATGAATGGCCTCCCTAAAATAAACATTGCAGCCTGAAGCAGCTCCTAGATTTTATCCTTGAAATGCTTAATGCTATGGAAGGTGGGAGGAATTCTGTTTAGTTTTCTCTTTTTGTCTAGTTTTCTCTTTTATGGAGACTGGTGACATAAAGAAGGGATTTTTTGTTTACAACAGCATATTTTGTAGAAGCAAAGAATTGGAAGGAAAGTACGTCCGTGTTAATTGAGGAGTATTTGAGCAATGGAGATAAGTGTTGCCTTGCAAGAAATGATGCCTGTAAAGAATTCAGAGAAGTGAGGGAAGAGTTGGATGAACTGATTCCGAGGAAAATAAGAGACCAAGGACTTTAATTTATACAGTAACCATAGTAATATGAAAGAAAACAAGATGGAAAGACTTCAGATCACTGATCAATGTAGCGACAGTTTGGGACTTTGAAGGATAGATGGGGATGAAGGATAGATGGGGAAGCACCTTGGCCAAGAGGTGGTGAATTGTCAATGGGGAAGGAGACATAGTTTTCAGACATGGGCAATATATTGACTTGTTTTGCTTGACTATACTTATTTGTTAGAAGGAAGAGTTGTATTGCAGGGAATAGGGTAAGGAGTATCATTGGAAAGTGACTAAAAAAAAAGAATATTTTTATTTTTAAAAAACATTCTTCAAATAAATGACACTATAAGAATATATAGCAAATGTACTTTCAGAACTTTTGTGTCTATGTAAGTTCTTCCTATCCTTTGCCCTGCCTTTAGCAGTTCTCATATCTTTACACAGAACCAGATAAATATACTCTAACTTGATTTGGCAAAAATTTGATTAGTATGTAAGGACTTGAGCTCACAAATTTTTTGCCGAGTGTGTGTTTGAATTTAAAATGGCAACTGTGATGTGGCTTTGTGACCTAGCCTTTGGGTGAGGAGAACGTGGGGCCTACTTCCTCAATTCTCTGTGCCCCTTATGCAATGCCAAGACAGGGGTTCTTAGCCTTTTTTCTGCCATGAACCCTGGTTGCAATCCAGTGAAGCCCCCGAACCCTCTCAGAATAATGATTCTAAATATTAAAGGAAATGCTGATTTTTAGTAAGAAGTTAGTGAATATAAAGATATATTTTTTCCATCCAAATTCAAACTTCCTGAATTTATTCACAGATGGACCTCTGGACTACTGATTAAGAACTCCTTTAAGTGGAAGAGGAAATGCTGATCCTCCTTGGTAGAGGCCTAGAGGATGTTTCCTTATGCCAGTAAATCACCATACAAATAAAATCACACTTGATCCAAAAGAAAATACTATTTTTTTGGCACATTAATGTTTATGTGTGTCTCATACATGAGTTAACACTGAGATTTTCCAGAAATCAAATTATTCAGTTCCCGTTCCTTCCAGACTGCTTTGTTCTTGACTTATGGAGATACACTTATTAGTGTAGTTGATTGATTAATCTGTGAATAAGCAAACCCAAACCACCATGAAACATGTAAACTTGTCATTGTCCATACCTTTCTAGACATGGCTTTTGGAAGGTAATTTTGTCTTTCTTTTTTGTTCGTTTTGTTTTACAGCCTCTCTGTTAAAAGGACTAAAGCATGCCAATATAGTATTACTTCATGACATCATCCACACCAAGGAGACATTGACACTTGTGTTTGAATATGTGGTAAGTAGAAGGAATCCAGCCTCTACATGTTGAAGGCCATTCTTATGACATAGGCTTCCTTTCCAAGATCGTCGTTGTAAAAGGGATGGGTACTTTGATGTACCTTATATTAGATCTTGAATGATGAGTATGTTATAGGGAAATTCTCTCAATGGACAGACAGGAGAGAGAGAGAGAGAGAGAGAGAGAGAGAGAGAGAGAGAGAGAGAGAGAGAGAGAGAGAGAAATGAAAGTGAGGAGGGAGAGTATTTCAGGTATGGAGAATCAGTGAGGTGGCATGGAGATGGAAAATAGAGGATAGTTTCATATGGCAATGACATCAAAGAAAGACATAAAAAGCACTCTTCCTTTTTAGCAGCTTCTTCTTTGATTAGGAAGCAGTGCAAAGAAGAAGGTTTAGTACTTAAAATTTAGACTTAGTGAATTTTTTTTCTGACTTGGTATTTCAACTGCTAGTTAAGATTTCAGTTTGTGTAGTACACAATGCATTGAACCTATTTTGTTGAGGAGTATTACTTCCCAAAGACGGAGACTTGAACTCTTAATTAATCTTTCTACGTTTTCTGTAGACAAACATATGGTATTTGTGTAGAAGTGCTTCAGCATTTAGCTGTGGAATCATGCAGTGTAACCATGATAATTAACATCCCCTTCCTCACAGATGGATTTGAGAGCATGTAATTTCAAAGATAAAAGTGACTTTGGTGGAGGTTTTACTTTACATGAGTAGCTATTGGTATTGTGAGTGCTTTGAGACCTGGCATTTTACTCACGCCTACTACTTTTTCTTAAAAGTAAAATAGTTTTTCAGTTTACCTAAAAATATGCAGTAGAATGAATATTTTTAACATGGTTTATCTGGATAATGTACACGTCTGTCATTTGGAAACTGTCATATGGAAAAGATATTCATCTTGTCTATTTACATATAAATGATACATTTGAATAATATGATAATGTGACTACCAGACTAGCAAGTGAGGAGTATATGCATTTATAACTTGCTCTCCAGAATGGAAGTAGATTCACACATCAATGAAAATATAATTTCTTTCGTTTAATTGAGGATTTCATTGTCAATAACACATTAAACTGATTTAGCATTGGATATTCCCAATAACTCCTTTTTTTTAAACAGATAATGCTTTTTATTTTATATACATTTCAGGCAATCCAGTCTTTTGTAGAGTATTTGGATACAGTGCCATAATGTTTCACAGAAAAGAGCTGGAAGATTTAAGATAATTTTTCCTATATGTTTTCACTTCATAATTTGACTATTAAATTAAAGGGAAAATAAAGACCAGATCCTAAAATGTGTATATATTTTGCAGTTGAGCTTAAAAATGCATATAAGACTTCATTCTCCAAATATTTAAGAAGAGTTAATTTAAAAACTAATGACCCAAGAGTTACCATTTCTTATTCTGCCTAACTAACCCAGCTCCCTCATGCCCCTATTCCAAGTGCCTGAAATTTAGCCAGTTTCAGGTTTATTTAGGTTCGTGAGTATCCTTTAAAGGAAATAGGAATATCTGACATCTATGGGACTTACAGTTTAGGCATAATCAGAAAACTTTGAATAGGTAGCTGTGTTTTAGCATCAGGGGTGTAGAGGAAGTGAGAAGATGCCAAAGGCAAGTTACCTGCAGTGTGCCCAGGACGGACAGAAGAAACACCTCTTTCGTTTCTTTAGCCTCATGTTCTATATAACCTCCTGCTCGCAGTTCCCAGAACTCAAATGTTTAGTGTTGGTAACATAGGTAAACCATGTTATGGGTTAAATAGACTTTTGTGGTCTAGCTTGGAAACCCAATTCCTATTTTGTAACATTGCTTTTATGGAGAAATTTATTTCAAGTCTCCTCACCAGTCACCACCACCTCCTAAAACAAAAACCAACCTTATAAATCATTGGAACATCACTTGTTTCTAGGTTGAAGACTGCCAGCCTACCTAAATGGTCCTTTAGAATTTGTTTTGAAAGAAAATGCTTTTATGGGGTATCCCACGAGTCTTAGTGCAGTTTAAGATTTAATAAGCTTAAAACTCCAGTCAGATTTTTGGGGACAACTTTTACAGATCTGCAAATAGGAGAAAGAGAGTTGATTATCTTGCATTTAGGAAATTTCATAGCTTTTCTAATGTCTACTAGCTTAATCATGGAACAAAAAACTTATCTTTATTTTTTTAATTAATATTATATTTTTCCAGTTACATGTAAAAAATTTTAAGCATTCATTTAAAAAATTTACATTCCAAAGCGATTTGATATAGATTATAGGTGTGCAATTATGTAAAACATATTTCCATATTAGTCATGTTGTGAAAGAAGATACAAACCAAAAGAAAAAAATGAGAAAAAATAAAAGTAAAAAAATAGTATGCTTTGATCTGCATTCAGAAGCCTTCAGTTCTTTCTCTGAATAAGGATAGCATTTTCCATCATGAGACCTTTGGCATTGCCTTAGACCATAGTGTAGCTGAGAATAGCTAAGGTATTGACAGTCATTGCACAGTATTGCTTACTGTGGACAGTGTTCTCCTGGTTCTGCTCACTGCAGTCTGCATCAGTTCGTGTGAGTCTTCCAAGTCTTTCTGAAATCAGTCTCCTTATCATTTCTTAGATCACAATACTATTCATCACAATCATATACCACAACTTATTTAGCCTTTCCCCTATTGATGGGTATCCTCTCAGTTTCCAGTTCTTTGCCACCACAAAAGGAGCTGCCCCAAATATTTTTGCACGAATAGATCCTTTACCATCTTTTTTCAAATAATCTCTTTGGGATATAGACCTAATAGTGGTATTGCTAGGTTAAAGGGTATGCACAGTTTTATATCCTTTTGGGTACAAAAGCTTACCTTTAAAGAAAAAATATTTAAATTCTTTATATAACAATAAAATGATATTTCCATTTAATTTTACTTGTGTGTGGTGCTAACTAAATTAGGAAATTCCCATATATTTTTGAAGCATTTCAGTTCAACAAACATTTAATCACTGCCTGCCAGATTCTTGTAGATGCAAAGACAAGAATATGACAGTCTTTGTCCTTACAGAACTTATAACCTTCAGGAGATACACAAGTGTGAACACACAACAGTGTCATAGTTTGAAATGTTTCCTTCTCAAATTGTTGAACTATTTCACCCTTTATGTTAAAATTTGGAGTGAGAGGAGAGAGAAGCAATTGATACCAGCTGAAAGGATGATGTTCTCAATGACCTTTTTGTTGAACTGCCATTGTACACATGGAATTTGAGCTACCTATTGGCTCATGTCATGCACAAAGGTAGAAGTATTGTTTTTCCTTGTTTAGAAGAGAAACTCTTGCTTGGTGACTGCCATATTCCCACTAATAATTATCATAGGCTTTGTAAAAAAAAAAAATTCTTCAAGCCAGCATAATTTAAAAAGTGATGAACAGTTAGAAATCTAAAAGGCTTGGGAAACAGTGCCTTTGTGGTCATGAGCAAAATGATGATTCAGTGAAGAAATTGAATACTGATAGAAACCATTTAAATGGTTCTTAATTCAATCCCAAGCTTCAGTATAATTTTCTCTTTTATTTATACAAACTATTTTTTTTTATGTTACAGAGATTTTTGGACATACCACTCATGGCCCCCAAAATTGAACCTTCCATAATAGGAAAGATAAAAAGGTTAAGCAAATCCAGGTGACAAAGTGGTTTCATCTCAGAATATATACAACACTTTGTACTTGTATTCTCCTGCTGTGTTCTGCAAAAAAAGGGAGTAAATGGTACAACTTAAATTCATTTAGTACTCCTCAGAGTACATCCAAGTGCTTTAGTGAGGCAATGTGGAACAGGGGTGCCTGGAACTTGTTCACAAGTACAGCAATCTCTCCACTTAGCTGCCTCTCATCATAGATTCTAAGCTTTATTGGGGCAGGAACTTGATCACATTTTTTTGTATCTTGTAGTAAGCACTTATCATATACCCAGCTCTCTGCTAAGCACTGGGGGTACAGGTGCTGAATAAGTACTATTTGAGTTGAAATGAATTTAACAGAGAGCTCCATCAAGGACTTCTTTTACATTGGTCTAAAATGGTTAACTACTTTCACCAAATGTACACACACATATGTATTTGTGTGTATGTATGCATATGTGTATATATACACACATGTATATCCATATATACATACATATATGCATACATGTATATGTATACACACATAGGTATTTATAATTTGAAGTAGAAACAGAATACCTCAGCATACACTGTTAGAGAGCTCTTTACAGAATTTTGTATTTACTTAATCTGAACATTATGTATACCTTCCTTCTTTCTTTTCTCCCTCCTTCCCCTCCTTTCCTTCCCTTCTCTTCTCTCTCTTTCATTCCTTCCCTTTGTAGCCCAAACATTATTCAATCACTTATTTTTTTAATAAATGGTAAATAAATGCACATGAGACTTGATTCAGTAGGATAAATGTTTGTAAATTTAAATATTTTCCATAAGAGGAAAGGAGAACATTAGTAATGTGGGAGATCTGATTATGTAAAGAGATGTTCTTGAGCTAAACCCTAACTATAATGACAAGGGAGCTCAGCATGTTTGGTAGCACTTTTCATTAGGTCTTAATAATTAGGCACACCAAGATAAATTTATAATTCACATCATGATTTTCAGAGAAGGAATATTCAATTTGTTTCTTCCCTCAGCAATGCTGTTAATGGGAGAAATCTCCCAGGCTAACACATGGCATGATTTAAAACAACAACCAGTATCCCTTCCAATTACCAGAGATACATCTTTGCACATGAGGACTCTTGCAATATGCATATCACCAAATGTGTTAATTGTGTTCCATAGTTGTGGATGAAGCACTGTGAGAAGTGCAGGAAGCTCAAATATGGGATCATAAATTTAAGATTATTTTTGCTATCCTCTCAGTATTTGAGCACGTAGTATTAGTGCGATCTTCTCCAATTAATGGTACTGAATCATTCCCTTTCTTCAAGGCCCAAGTAAGGATTAAACTTTTCCTGTGTTCAAGAAAATTTCATTATCCTAACAACTGTAGGAAATAGGGGCTCTCATTTCCAATTTTACAAATTTGGGAACTGAGATAGGAAGAGGTTAAATGACATTCCTAGTGTCATACAACTTGTATCTGAAGCCAGATTTGAATTCTTCCTGGTGCTAGGTCCAATTCTGTATGCATTGTGCCATTGAGAACGCCTCTTTTGATGGTCTGCTGCCCATACCTGAGGGTTTTTCATCTTGTTAGAACCTTCTAGAACTTATACTTTCATGACACAGACGTTCACCACGCCAAGGCAGCTAAGTACTAGACTCTGAGTTCAGGAAGACCTAAGTTCAAATTTGACCTCAGACAACAACTAGCTTTGTGACCCTGGGCGAGTCACTTAACTGCCTCAGTTTGCACCCACCTCCTAGGGTTGTTGTGAGAATCAGTGCTACATAAATGTGAGTTGGTGCTGCCACTCTTGTTCTTAGGAATCCATTCTAGTATACCAGATGAGGCATTAGAGTTTGATCTTCATAGAGGTGTGGGGTGAACTTGAGGCATAATGAATATATTAATGGAATTGACTTTCTAAATCCTTTAAGACTTCTTTACTTTGGCAAGTGTCTTTACCATAGTCATTTTCTCAAAACTCACAACTCTCTTTCACCTTCATCATTCCAAGTAGAGTGTGTTGCCTTAGACACAGTTCAAGGTTTGCCTGGGTACCCGTACGACATCTCAGATTCTTTTGGTGCTTTTGTATAAGATAAGGATAAAGGAGCAGGGAAGAAGGTGAACCAGAAATGACTTGTTGCTCATAGAAATTCTTGTTGGCCAGCCTCATAAATCATTAATGACACAGTTAGTAAAAGTCTGCCATGCATCAGGAATGCTGAAGAACACAAGATGAGTAGGATAGTAATGATGGACAACATTTATGTAGCACTTTAAGGTCTGCAAAATGTTTTACACATTTTATCTCATTTGATCCTCATAGCAGCCATGTAAAGTAGCTGCTCTTACCAGCCTCTAGTTTTTCTTGATGTGGTAGCTGAGCCTGAGAGAGTTTAAGGACTTGCCCAGGGCCAGAGCTAGTAGGATTTGAATGCAGTTATTTCTAACTTTAAAGTCAGCCCTCTGTCCACTACACCACCTAGTTGCCTCCTAGAATGTATGGTTCTTGGTGAAAAGCCCGTACTTAGTAAAAATTGCCATCTTTATAGAGATAAGGTAATGAGTGTTCATGAAGCCATTTGGAGAGAATATTGTATTCCTTTCAGTCAAAGAAAAGCTCACACATCAGGAGAAATTTCAAGTATTCAGATGAGACTGTCTAGATCATTGGTGGGGAACCTGTGGCCTCCAGACCACCTGTGGCCCTTAGGGCCACCATTTGACTGCATCCAAACTTCACAGAACAAATCCCCTTAATAAAAGGATTTGTTTTGTAAAACTTGGACTCGGTCAAAAGACCTCACCCAAGGTTGTAGGAGGACACCTGTGGTCTCCAGACTGCAGGTTCCTCACCCCTGGTCTGGATATCTTCTGAGTAATAGGAACTAGGTGTCCTGCCAAAGGATGATGATGGATTTACATGACAGGGACAAAGCAAAATTACTCAGCTTTGCTTCTATCTTTTCTATCCTGCATAAGGAAGTCAAAGACATATGTAAACACAGTCAGAAAATATATCAATATGTAAAGTTACCATCCTCATCAACTTCTAGGACCCAGCAAATTAAATCTCACAACACTGATAGCACTGGCAGATAGAATTACCATTACTTCATGGAATTACTAGGATCACTGAGAACAGGACTGGTACCAAAAGACCAGACGGATGCCTTTGTGATTTTCAACAAAATAGAAAGAGTCCTTGAGATTCCCTGCTCACCATGGATCTCCAGATCTTTAGATGGGTAAGAAAGTTGTGGTCCCAATGACCCCAGTTTCTGGGAACAAGTAATACTGAACTAATCTTATTTCCTTTTTTTTCTAGAGTTACTAGACTGAGAAAACAGAGATATTGTATTCATATATACCCTGTGTAGTGTTTTGTGACTCACTTTTCCTCATGACGGATCTGTGAAGTGTCTAGATATGTATCCCCCTCATTTTATAAATGACGACAGGAAGACTCTATGATGTTTAAGGCCCTGGTTTGTGAGTTGTAGATATGGAATTCAAACTTGGATCTCTTGACTCAGAGTCCGTTGCTTCTCTACTGGGATATTTTCTGCTGGCATATTTTTAGCTCATTTGTTAGTGTGAAAAATATCTTTTGTTCATTTTAGGACATGCCATTGAATGGACAGTCCATTGTACAATGAGATCAATACATGAATCTAAGATGGACATTGCAGACAACAGTAAGCTGAGCCCAGAAGTGAGAGGTCGACTTGGTGTGAGGCAGCTAAATGGTCTAGGAGTAGAGAAGGTGCTCAGCAGGAACTGAACTTAGAGGCAGCCACAGACCATCACTAACTCTGTGACCCTGAGCAAGTGACTTCAGTCCTCAGTTTCCTCATCTACAAAATGAGAATAAAAGCAGCACCTGCCTTCCAGAGTTGTTGTGAGGGACAAATGAAGTAGTATTTGCGAAGCACTCAGCACAGTGCCTGGTACAGAGTAGGCACTTCATGTGTGTTAGGTGACAGGAATTGGTGACTTCATTGATACGGAGAATCAAGAATGACTCTGAAATCCTGAGCTGGGACGATCGCAGTAATTGTGGTGTCTCAGTAGGAAGAGGCACGTTTGGAGGAGGGAGTGAAGGGCAGGCATTCTTAACCTTTCTTTCGGTCATGGACTCCTTTGGTGGTCAGGTGATACCGATATAGCCTTTCTCCGATTACTATTTTTAAATGCATAAAATAAAATTATAGTTTTACAAAGGAAATCAATTGTATTGAAATATAGTTATCAACATAAAAAAAAAAGATGACCAAATTCATGAATCTGAGGTTAATTAAGAATGCCTCACTTAGGGAAGAAGACATGTTCTTTTTTGGACAAGTTAAGCTTGAGGTACCCATATAACCCCAAGCATCAGGTATTTGATGTTTGTTATAGGACTGACGTTCAGCAGAGACTGAATTGTTCCATATTGGAGTTTTAATTATTCATTTAATTTAACCAAAAAGATAAAACTGTTTTTGTTTTTTTGGGAGGCAGTCTGAGAGAGAACACTCAATAAACCATGAAAGAAATTAAAAAATAGAATGAATATAACCCATGTTGTGTCTGGAGCTCTCCTCTTGCCTTAGTTGTCAGAAGACATGTCAGTTCTCTTTTTCTAATAGATTTTCAGTTCAGTTTAACAAGCATTTATTAAGTGCCTCCTTTGTGGAAGGCATTGTTTTCTATAATTCATGAAGAGTTGTGGTTGACATTAGTTGTTTTAATAGCTTTTTGTTACCAGCCTGTTGGGTCTCCACATTTCATTTCTCCTTCATTGTTATCAGAACTTCCTTGCCACCCTCCATACTCTCTTGGCTTTATTCCATACAGTCTGGGTCACATATACATATACATATGCATATGCATATACATACACATGCGTATATATGCATGCACACATACATATATGCATATATACTCCTATAAACTCCCTGCCATCAATCATTATTTCTTTTTTTCTCATCAGGGATTGAAATATGTCAAATCTTCTAGCACATACTGTAGAAAACACAGTGATTATCCAGAGAAACAGTTGAGTTGAGAGTACACTTTGTAACAGACATAATTGTTTTCTTGAGTATGATTCTATGTCTTTTGCAGTTTTAATACTTTTTTGTACTTAATGTAATTTGAAAACATACCATTTAGAGCCTAGACTCCCTTGCTAGGGGAAAAAGGAACTTAAAATGCTTCATCTGCAGAGGAATTAAACATAGCCTTTTAAAAAGATATTATTTTGAACAAAAAGTAGAGCATTATAAATGAAAAGTAAAAGTTGGAAAATTCCTACAGGGAAAAAGCCATATTCTGTCTCATGAAGATCATGTCCATGTCATAGACAGAATCTTTGCTTTCTGATTGGGCTAGATGAATTCATTTCTTTTTTTGTTTTCTCCATCGCATATCATGTTGTTTTCTTTTCTTGCAAGTCTGTTGGAAAGTCTCTTGAAAGAGGCTGGTTGACTGTTTGTTGGGTATATGATTTTGGGGTTTCTTTTGTCTGTAGGTTAGACTAGATAGCCACTAAGATCTCTTCCAATTTACAAATTTTGTGATTCTTGTTTGACAGTGCAAGTAATTTTATAATGATTTGGGGACAATTCCAGCAAAATAATCATCTGCCATCTGGTAAAGTTGAAGATTAGTATAAAAATAAAATCTATAATTCCAGTTACCTGGAATGATCCCATCTTCAAATGGGGGAAAAATTAGAAATCCAGCTCTACATGACAAAATATATAATTCTGTGTTCATTATTGCAGGTGATAATTAGTAGTTTTATTTTTTTTTTGCTTGTTTTAGCCTATCCATGAAGAACTGTAATAACTCATCATTCCTTTCAGCTCCAACTCCTTTTTATTTTGAATAATCTCAGAGGAACATTACATCTGTGTTCTCTCAATAAAGTTGGTCAAACTATTCAAAATGCACAAAATACTTTTTCCAGTGGGTCTATGATGCTGTCCAAGACTTGTGTCTCCCCTTCAGTAACACAGATCATAACTCCCCTATGTCTGCCCTTTCTGCATGATTCTTTGCCACCCTCTGTAAATCCCATATGGGGGCAAGGGACAGAAGGATGTTTCACCCAATATTGTGTGTCATCACATTTTTAAGGTGTATGGCTGACCGTGGATTGTGATGCTGCTAATTAATCATTCTTTATTTTCCTCCTTACCTGATTGTCCATTTTTTTTTAATTGGCTTTGGTGTTGCTTCTCCTGTTCAATCCCCGATTGATCATATATTACAGCCTGTTCACACCATATAGCCCTTTTATACTGGTTTATCTGAACTACAGTTTAAAAAAAATCATCTGCTGACGTACTCTCTTTGTATTAGTGGTTGTGAATGAAGATCTATGACCTGGGCTAAGTAAAACATTATAAGCAAGGTACACTGGATGGAATGGACTGTCTCTTTTTAGGTTATTTCTCTGTATGCAAAGTCTTAGGCAGGCAAAGAAAAGTGTCTGAGGTCTTGAGTCCTTTGTCAGATTTCCTATCTAGAAGGAGAAATGTTAGGACTGGCAACTGCTAGTTTAATGTTTTGTTGGTCCTGTCCTGGTGATGTGCTTATGAGGTGGCATGGTTACGATTGTGTAAATATGTTGATGCTTGTGCTTAGTGGAATTTCAAGACAAAAGTATGCATGTTTATTCTTAAGAATAAAATGGCTCCTGAACAATGGTGGTGAGATTGATATTTAAACCAAAAAATGAAAATTGATCCTGTTGCAAATTGCTTGCTTTCAAGGTTCCTGAAGTCTTCAGAATACTGATGTTTATTTGGTGAAATGAAGCATAGATTTTAATTCGCATCCTATAAGGCATATATACTCCTCTGATCAGATTCAAATACCATACGAACCCAAAACAGATGCTTAGATAGATGCTTAGTTCCAATTTAAAATAGGGCATAGTGAGACCAAAAAAATTTTTTTCCAAGCCGTAATTTCAATCGCCAAAGTTCACAGTGTGTACAACTTATGCATTTATCCTCATGCAAACTCTGGATATTTCCATTCCATGGTTTCTCCAGGAATTTAGTAATAAACTTTCTTCTAGCTTTTGCCAGATCTAGTAGGAAGAAAGAGGAAGATTTTAAAGAGGAAGACTTGAATAAGAAGATGGATGTCTTTTTTTTAAAAAAAACCCATTTTCTTAAGTATTTTAATTTGAATAAAAAAATTATAACCAAAGGGAGGTTGGATATTAAGTATTATAACTAATCCTAACTAGGAAACTTCATCCTAAATGCCACCAGTCCTGCTCGTAGTTGGGCTGAAAGGGACAGGAAGTCAAGGGTGATGATGTGTGAAGTAGGAGCATGAAAGAGGAAATGAAGAGTCAGAGAACTCTTGATGAGGCATGCAGTGATAAGGACCAGAGAGAACGTCTAGCCCAGAAGTCTTCCTTTAAAGTTGAGGATATTGAGGCCCAGAAAATGGAAATAGTTTGCTCAAGATCACAGCAACAGGTCGTCAGTGACAGAGCCAGAGCTAGAAAAAGAATGATAATTATTAATATTGATGGCACATCATAATAATGGTTATTAATATGTAATATAGTAATGAGTTTGTAAATATTATTTATTATTAATTATTAAGTAATTATCTATAGTTTGTATAATTAGTTTTATGGCCTATATATCAATTATATATTATTAGTTATGTAGCTTATTATATTTGTTATACAGTATGAGTGATGAAGTTTATATAATTGAGGGTTTCCAAGTACCTGCGATACGTTCACTCATTCGATCATCAGAAAAACCAGAGAAGTTAAATGATTGGAAAATCATGAGACCTGGAACCAAAATCTGAATTCATGTGTATTCACACAGCTCCCTCTCTCTCTTTTTTTCTCTCTCTCTGTTCTCTCCCTCCACATGTGTATGCATGTATGTGTGCATGTTACAAAAACACGCATATATGTATATATCAGTCTCATAGGCAGAATAAGTGTACAGAGGACTGACTTTGGAATCTGGAAAACAAGGATTTGAGACCTACTTATGATGCAGACTGGGATATGACCCTGGGAAAATTACTTTACCTTTCATTGTCCCAGGCAACTTTACAAGATTCTAAGTGACAGATCAGATTCTAAAGTGATAGAAGCAGTTTCTTCACCAAGAGGTCTATGTGCCAAAGAAATCACAGGTCCCTTACTAGTCTTTAAAAAACACAGACATACGTATGTAGTATATCCTTTATTTAAATTAATTTTTTTTTGTAGTGAAGCTTTGGAAAGAAACTAAGTTGAGTCATTTAATTGTAAATTAAAAAATAAACTAGATGTCATACAGCTTTTTCATTAGGGAGTGTCTTGAAAGTCTTAGACTTTTGATAACCTATATTTTAACTTTTATTTCTGTATTTTATTCTTAAATTTGCATATGTCAGAAAACAAACTCCCCATTCTGCTTGCTATGCCAATCCACTGGTTCACTCATTCAGAGTTTTACTGTGAAAATTCAAGGAACAAAAAGTAGAGTAGGAACTTTTTGTCTGGAATGCAGTGCTGCTGATTGGTTGTGGATGTGGGGGTGGTGGTGACGATGGAGAGAACAAAACAAAGGAGATTCATGGAGTATGCAAAAGCTGAGAAATGCTATGGTCTATGCTGCTTTGGGGAGTCTGCAGAGTAGAATCTCATTATTTAGTAAATAAATAGATCTCTTATTTAAGACAATATTTTATGGCCATAAAGATCCTTTTTGTAAATGTTGTTTTAGCATTTTCTTTACAAGGACCAATACTCTTTCAGGATAGGGATTTTTAGGCCAGGACTTTTGATACAATCCCAGAACAATTCTAATTTCAAGGAAAGGAAGTGTATTTTTAAAAAGACTTTGCAAACGGAGCATTCCTTGGCCAAGCCATTTGTCCCAATTTTTGGTTTAGAAATTATAATCATTTTAGATTTGGGATTGAGGAATTCAAGTTTGTTCTTTGAATCATCCTGCTAGGGAAATTGGAACTATTTTCAGAGTGCAGAAGAGTTCAGTAGCTTTGAAATACTGAGTGAGGTGATGAAATCATTTTATTGCCATTTGACCCTCCCACCACTGATCAAGACTGTGACAAGATCTTCTTTTCCCTGCTTCCAACTCTGTCTAAATAGCATGGCAATTGGGTCTTCCATGAAATTGTAGTATGGCTTTAAAGATGACTGGAACGAAGTGGCCTTGGTTTCTGAGGCAAATATTTCTAAATAAACAAACAGAAGAAGAAATATCTCAGGTCTGAGGTGTATGTGTTCTTTGTCTATTCCTAGGGTCCATGAACTTGAAAAAATATTGTGATAAATATTTCAAAATTATTAGTTCCCTTTGTAATCCTATGAATTTTATTTTATGCATTTAAAAATGTTATTCTAAGAATGGGGTCCATGGATTTCACCAGACTGCCAAAGGGGTCCTTAATACAAGAGAGCTAAAGATTGCCCGGTTGATGTCATAACAACAATAACAGTGCTAGAGTTTTAGTTTTCTGGTGTTGTTGGCCTCTCCATTCCCTGTTCTCCTTATAAATAGCATGGTAGATACAGCATGGTAGAGTGGGTAGCTAGTCTCTGAGTTAGTTAAACCTGACTTCAAATCCTGTCTCTCACACAAACTAACAGTGTGACCGCAAGCAAATCACTTAACTTTTTAGCTCCCCTGACCAGCTCTCTAATATTGTAAGTTATAGAAAAGTTGCCAATTTATATCCAGAGATAGTGGTTCCATAACAGGAATTCCCTACCCGAGTGATAGCAGTAGTCATCATCTAAAAGAAAGCAGAATCATCTTGCAAAAACAATAATTAAAAAAACCTACAAAATTCTTTTGTGTGGTGCATAGAATTTCTAGGTATATAGAATGAAGTAATGGTGATACTTTGAACACTTTGTAATTTTAAAAATTCTATACACATGCAAGATATGTCAATTTAGATCCCACCTAGATTGAGTTCTGACCTCTTTACCCCCACTCCCATTCCCAGTGCAATTATAATAACTCTAAAAATCTGATGCTTCCAGGTAGACATTCAGTCTCTAGTGGGGGTGCTAGCCCTGTCTGTGGCAATCCAGTGTCATGTCTTTTGAACCTGTCAGAATTGTCCTCAGTTAATCTACAGAGCTCCTCTCTCTTCTTTTCTCTTCACCCCTCTTCCGTTGCTCTCTCCCCGTTCCCCTCATTTCATTTGCTAACTCCTGGAAAGTGTATCTTTTTTTCTTTGCTCTTCTCAGTTTTTCACAAGGCATGGTGGGAATTTCAGGGGAAGGAAAAGAACTGCCCTGGCTTCGTTTCTGTTTTAACTCACTCTATGAGCCATGGATTGGAATGAGTCTTTCGTTTAGGGTCCTTTGTGTTGACTGTGATGAAATCAATTTAAGGAGCTTGCAGTGTGGAGCATCTTCTGCCAATGCAGATCACAGTCTTTTCTGCAATTTATACTTGGGGAGTTGTTCAGGAATTCTAAGTGTCTAGAGTCACGCAGTCAGTGTGTGTGTGTGTGTGTGTGTGTGTGTGTGTGTGTGTGTGTGTGTGTGTGTGTGTGTGTGTGTGTTAAGAAGTGGAACTTGAACTCAGGTCTTCATAACTTGAGTGTGGCTCTCTGTCCACTGTCCCATGCTGCCTTTTTACCCTCTTTTATTCACCTTTCCTACAAGCGCATTCATATGATCAGGACATCCCATTCTTTTCCCCATTCTTTCCAGTGCTCCATTAGAATCAGTTAGCTATAAAAAACAACAAACTGGAAGAGCATATTTTAGAAGTGATTACTTGAGAGTGTGAAAAATTGCCATTTAGGCAGGCCTTGGGAATGCTTTACCAGAGGGCTTGTGTGGTGAGAGGAGATGGGACATTTTACAAATTCTCCGTATGCCTACCTACGAGCCAGCATTCTGCAGCAGTACAGTTTACAGCTTGGACAAGATATGTGGTAACAAGACGTGAACACACAGGTCTCAAAAAAAGATTTGAAAACTATTAGCAACCAGGTGAAAGAACGTTCCAAGTCAATAATACTAAGAGAAACACAAATCAAAAGAACGACAAACTTTTACAAAACTCAAAAGTCAGTGTTGGAGAGGCTGTGGACACACTGACACACTCACTAATGCACTCTTGGTGGAGCTGTGAATTCAGCCACATCCTGGAAAGCATTTTGCAATTAGGCCAAGAAAGAGATGAAATCGTCCATGCCCTTTCAACCTAAGATTGTATTGCTAGGCATGTATGCCAGAGGGAGTACACACACAGACACACACAGACACACACACACAGACACACACACACACACACACACAATTTTTTAAAAGTCCCATACCCACCAAAATATGGTAGTTATTTTTTTCATAGTAAATTAGATACCTGTCTATTGAGGAGTGATTAAATAAGTTGTGGTACATGAATATAATGGAATATCACGGTCCTGTAAGAAATGATGACTGATGAATATCATGAAACACAGGAAGACTCAGATGAACTGATGTAGAACTAGGAAAACAATGTATACAATGATTAAAACAACGTAAGTGGAAAGAAAATAACAGTAATAAAACAACTGAATCTGAATGCTATGAAATTATAATGATGAAGCTTGCCCCCTATGGAAAAGATAGGAGAAGGCACCTTCCAGTCTTCAGGGAAGGGGTCAGGGAACTATGCTATAGGTAGGCAACACTACAAATAATGTCAGATTTTTTTGATGTTTTGCTTAGTATTGCTGAACTTATTAAAAAAAATTTTCTTTATTATTTGGTGTGGATCCTGGGAGAGGGAAAGGGAAGAATGCATGGGGAATTGTGATTGATATCTATAAAAATATGTCAATGAAATTTATATTAAAAACTCCAAAGATTTCCTCAAATTCTGTTTAAGCCTAAATGCACTGCATTTAATTTTAAGAAATTCATTTTGAAATCTCTTATTTATTGTTCCTTGGTTGCAATTTTAAAAGATGAATTTCAGCTTTAGAATTTGCTACAACAGTGGGGAAACTATTTCAATCCTTAGAACTTGCTAGGGCATAAATAACAGGAACGTTTTCTTATATCAGAGAAGAATGGTTTGCAACAGTCTTGCTGCCTCAGTGAAACAATGCAGTCTGTCGCTGCATGATGTCATTGCCAGAAGCCAAATAGTCCAGTGTTTGTTTTAATGGAAGGACTCTTTCCCGTGGCTGGTTTAACATGATGGGAATGTGGTTGGAAATCCTTCCTGTTCCATTCACCAGCCCCAGGCTGTCCATGTGTGTCAGCTTCAGAAATGACAGCTGAAACCAATTAGGCAGAATTAGAGGACAGCTAAGTCACATAGAGCATTATCCTGACCAAGGAGGAGAAAGCGAATAGATTACATGGGGGAAAGAAATGACTAATTTAATTAAGAGTAAACTGTAATAATATAATTGTTTAGGGAAAGGCTGGGCATGCTCTCCCAGCCAAGTCAGAGTGTTGACTCACCCTCCCCACCAATGCCAGGGAACATGTGTAGTTGTTGCTTAAGTTTCAGTAATTGTTAAATGTTTTAAATCCATCTAAACACTTGATCATGGTCTCTCTCTCTCGCTCTGTCTCTCTCTCTCTCCCTCCCTCCTCCCTCCTCTCTCCCTTCCTTCCTTCCTTCTCTCCCTGCTCTCCACCTCTCCTTTCGCCCCATCTTACTCTCTTTCACCTTATTTCTCCTCTCTCCTTCTTTTTCTGTATTGGTCCCCTTTTCCCTCTCCTCTTTCATCTCTCTCTCTTTCCTACATCTTTGCATCTTCATCTGTCTCTCCTCTTCCCCTCCAGTACTAGAAAATGTATCCCAACAATATTTTTGACAAGGTAGGGCAGAGATAAAATGGATGAAAAGAAAGGCCACTTAATGTCTTAAAGTCTTAATCATGTTCCAGGATGATGTTAGGAACTTACTCATCTAGTCTTCATTACAATCCTTGTTTCAGTGGAGAAAATGCTATTTTTTAGTATTTATTGATGAATTTTATTTTTTACCATCTCAGTTCAACCAGAATTTGGATTCATTACAGCGATGTCTTATGTACACATTAAACACTCAATATATTCATGGTAACTTCATCTTTTCTCAGAAAATATTTTTTCCCCAGGCACAGACCTTTAAAATAGTCTACCACAGTCTCTTCCATGCTGTAATATAGTTTTGACTAAATCTGTTTTCCTCTCTATCTGATCGAGTTTACATAAATGACATGGATGAGCTTTGCAGTTGAATGAATAGATATTGTGGGCCCTTGTACTGGATGCAGGAGGCAGAATTTCTCTTCTTGCGTATCCTGCTTTTGGGTGAGGGTGAGGGTACACAGGCAAAACATAAAACAGGAACAAACTATCTGCCCGCAATTTATTCGTAGGAAATCTTACTAATTTCTTATTGATATTCTTGATAGCATGTCTAATTCAGGTCCAGTTTTGCAACATTAGAGTCTCTGTCTCTCTCCCTGCCCCATTTCCACAAGTTCTCTGTAATAAATTTATTAATCGAGAATTATGCCTACTAAAGGCTGAAATTTATAGAGTCATGAAAAGCTGGGCATCATCAGCTTGGCTAAAGATACAAACTTGGGGAAGGGGAGGAGCTACATTTTTCTGTCTTCAATTTCTCCACATTTAGTAGCAACATTTAGTAGCAGTAGCAGCAGTAGCAGCAGTGGCAGCAGAAGTAGTAGTAGTAACAACAGCAATAGTATTCAGTAGCACAGTACTGTCTTAAATATAACATATTTATATAAATTTATATAATAAATACAAATTTATTTATACAAACATATATTTATCGAAATAAACATATTCACATAAATTTATACGAATAAATATATAAATATATATACGGTACTATATATACATACACTCCAGTACTATAACTGTAGAGTAGAAGTACAAGTAACAGTAGTAGTAAAAATTGTAGAAACAGTAGCAGCAGCGCCATTGCTAACAGCAAGCGTTTCTATAGTGCTTCTAGGTTCACAAAGTATTTTGCATATATTTCTGCTTTGATCCTCACAACAATCCTTTCAGGTAGATTTAATCTTAATCTCCATTCTACAGATGAGGAAACTGAGGCAGAGGTTAAGTGATTAGACCTGCCTCACACAGGTAGTAAACTATTTGACCTGAGATCTTCCTGCCAGCAACCCCGGCCCTCTGTCTATTGTGCCACTTAGCTTCCTGAAAGAGGAGCTATTTATACCATTTTTAAAATCCAAAATATCCCACATTCCAGTAGCATACAGATTTTCCTGAATTCATTGATCTCAGAGTTTTAGAGCTGGAAGGGAAGCTAAGTTTGCTTGCTCTGTTTTACAGATGGAGAAGTTGCTTGCTCAAGGCTATAAAACTAGTCAGTGACAGAGCAGGGACTAAGAGAACTTGGGTGTTCTGAGCTCCCCTCCCCTGCCCAAAGCTAGCCTTGTCTTCTGTCACCTCCTTCCTGACCTGGGATTTCATCCGAATTGGGGACTTTTGGTGGAACAGTTCTTTCCATCAGTGCAATTCTACCATTTCTACCAGGTGCTCTGCAAATTAGTCTGAAAGCATGAGGTTCTTGTCTTGTTTTGTGGGCCATGGAACAGGTCCTCTGAACAGAATAATATTTTAAATGTATAAAATAGATAGGATTAAGAAGGAAAAGTAAATTATAAAGTGCAGTTATCAGAGTATTGGAACAACACCACCAAAACCAGACCCTAGGCTAAGAACCCTTGATTTTTTAACTTGCCTGGAGAACTGAGATTATTGCGGAGAGTTACCTTCCCATTTTGTGCCAGAGGCTGGACCTGGGGCTCACTTGGGAAGGATAGCTGGCTTTCCAAGCTGCCTACCAAGTACTTCTTGTGAAATGTTAGATATCAAGACATGAAAAATTCTGTTAATTTCAGGGAAAAAACCAACCCTTGAAGACAAGTAAATGAAATGATGTCAGCATGTCCTTTCCTCTGGAATCTTTATTTTTTTACCCTTGTAGTATATGTTTTTTGATATGATATGGTCAGAAACTTAAAATTATTGACCTTTGGTTGGATGAGCTTCTTACTGACATCAAAAAGGAGAGCTAAATCCATCAAATAAATAAAGACGTGTCTGTCCCATCAGTAGCTATCTTCAATAGGACTTCAAAATTGGTAACATATTAGTGGAAGGACCTTGGCTGACATTCATTTTCGGGACAGATGATGAAAATAGCACTGTCATTTTCATTGCCATATTTTGGAAGCACTTCTGAAAGACTTCCAAGAGAGTCGATGAAAACCATGGACTTCATCTTTAACATGACCAGATGCTGAGCAAGTGGAAGACATTATATTTGGAGAATCAGTGACAAGCTTGGGAAGTGATGAGAAGAAAGCCTAGTAGCTCATTAGAGGTTTTTACACCTGGAATATGTAATATAACTTCATGGAAAATCAGTTGATGAAAAAGGAACACGAGAATATAGTCATAGGATCATAGATTTGAAACAAGAAATGACTTGAGGAGTTAAACATCCTCATTTTATAGTGGAGGAAACTGAGATACAGAGAGGCCAAGTCCTTTGACTGCCATTGGGGTACAGACTCAAGGAACAGATTATGATAAATGAAGAAAGGCTGATGCTAAAAGGATTTTCTGAGTTTATAGGAAAAAAAGTTGAACATCTTTTATTCAACATTCTCATGAGTTCTATCTATAGAAGCCTTTTCTTTACAAAATGAATGTCAGTTTTTTGAACGTAAGGGCAGTTTGGAGCTTTTTCCTTTGTGTCACCAGGTAGTTCTTGGCTCAGAGTAGATCTTAATGAACAGGCAGGTGGTCCCATAGTGGTCAGAGCGCTGGGCTGCAATCAGGAAGACTCATCTTTCTCAGTTCAAATTCAGCCTCAGACACTTAGAACTGTGTAACCCTGGGCAAGTCACCTAAACACTGTGTGTCTCCATTCCTAATCTGAAAAATAACCTGGAGAAGGAAATGGCAGACTGCTCCAGTATCTTTGCCAAAAAGAACTCCAATGGGTGTTGAAGAATTGCACGCCAATGAAACGACCAAACAGAAGTTCTTAGGACATATTTGAGTTGCTTTAAATGTTCAACAAGCCCATTAAACTCACTGCAAATTGTAACTGTTTATTGAGTGGTTGGTTCATTTTGAAATTGAATGCTTGATAGGGAAAATTCTGATTTCATCACTAAATTTAATTTTTTCTTCTTTATTTTAAGTGGAAATTTTCACACCTCTAAAAATTTCTTCTTTCAGGTCTTCCCAGTAGTTAAATGAACACATTATGTTTCTTTTTCAATAATATAATTGCAATGGAGAGATTTAAAAAATACAGTATTATCATGGAATAAGAAAACTCGGTCTTCTGACTCCAAATCCCATGCTTCCCACCCCCTCCTCCATCTGTGTCTACAGGCTTACCTTGATGTGAAACATTTATAATTAAAGAGATGAAGTGAGTTCACTAAATTCAGTACACATTTATTAAGTGCCTACTGTGACTTGGACAAGGGCACCCAGTGAAAGGGACTGAGGTTGGATTCAAATCCAGCTCTTATAATTCCCTGTCAGGTATGTCATAGGATAGGAAGAACACTGATCAGGTTTCCTTCCTCTGACACTGACTCTTAATGACTTAGCTAAGTTAACTCTGATGAATTTGTTTCCTCATTTGTAAAATGCAGGAGAGCAGATTTAAATCAGGTCATCTTAATCTTCTGCGTGTGTGTGTGCGTGCGTGTGTGCCACAGAACCTTTCAGAAGTCCAATCAAACCTATGGACTCGAGTAATATTTTTTAAATGTATAAAATAGAAAACAGAAGATTACCTAAGGGGACCAATTGTGATGAAATACAATTATCAGTTTTTAAAAAATTAAAAAAGTTCATGCACTCTGTGTTAGGAACCCTTAGACCCTTAAATGATCTCTAAATCCCTTGAAGGTCTCCAATTCTGAAGCTCAGTCTGATAATGAATTGATTGGTCCATAGTGTCCCATCCACTCAGCAGAATGAGTACTGAGAGCTGCTGGTATAATGCTGTCTCAATCACTCAACGCCACATTGGTGGACCCTTCCCCTGGTTTTATAAGATCAGAGAAAATAATCACAGAGGTAGAGGTGCTCCATTACAGACCTTTGCACTCTGAATCTTTTATTGTCAAAAGTCAGCTCAAGAATTCAGGTGCTTTACTTCCCTTTGATACTGTCAAGAAAAATAAAATCTGCTTAATTGATCATCAGCATTTAAAAAATGAAACAGGAAGAACTTTAGCTTGGCAGGAATGGGAGGTTCTGTTTCTACCTCTATCTTCTCCTGGGAGGCTGCACATGGACCCATATTACTCCAGCTGCAGGTCCTAGCTTTATATTTATCTAGAGTACTCTTTGTACAACTCATGGGTGTCTTCCAGGTAGTTCAGTATCTTAGATGCCAAACACAAACTCTCTCTATGACACTTTGTCCAATGCTAGTCCCTGGTCCAGGCCCGAATGAAGCAGAGATGGATGAAAGAGGGCTTGGGGCTGGGTTATAGGATGAGGCAAAGATCTGAACTTGGTAAGAGGTAAGATTAAAGGAGATGGGGCAGCCAAGTTCAAACCCTAGGTATTGAATGGTAACATTTCAGATCAGAACTTAAGCTTTTGACCTTTGTCTAAAGCTTTTCCCTGACGATTGAGTTCATGATGGCCATTTAAGACTCCAAACTAGATGCTGTTTCTGAGTTCAGTAACAGGGTAGCTGGAATGGAAGGAATATCAGTTCAGAGATATTGGTTGTGTGGGTAGGGGAATCTCCAGGAGGTCCTTTCCCCCACCCTAGTGTGGTGACATGACCATTAAGCAGCAAATAAATCTACTCTGAAATGTGCACAGGGTCTGCATTTTCGGGAATTTGAGGGGTCAATCCCGAAGAAGTAAGGTAGGGGGAGGGAGAGGGAGACCTAACAGAAGAATGGATCGGGATGGAATAAAAATTCAGATGAAATAGAGATGAGGAACATTTCTGCTTTTGGCATTCCCAGTACTGACTTTCTATGACGGTATTTCTGTTGTCTTTTTGCATCCTTAAAAAAGGGAATATTTGATATGGGAGCAATGAAGACAGTAGTGTGGGGAAAGTGATGCCAGTGGAGAATATGTTCAGGCAACGGATGTTTGCTCCTTTGATTATTCTTTTTCCTGTCCTTAACCTACCCATGAATCCCAAGGACAGTTCCAGATTTTAGCAACAGTGAGCTTCTAGTGCAGGGGTGGGATACCTGCAGTGTGACCCTTTGACAGCCACATGTGGCCTCAGAGTTGGAAACACCAATAAAATGCACACAAGAACATGGATTAATCTCCATAGATATTCGTGGTAATACCTTCAGCATGTCCCTGCTTCTCTATAGCTATGGTTCTATTTTAATGAAAAAAAAATGTTGGATGATTTTGTTTTGATAGGAAAGATACCAAGTAGAACACAAGCAAACCCCACCCCCACCCCCACCCCACCCCCTGCCACATCAGTTTTATATCAGTTGTTAGCAAAACAGAGAGATGTGACCTCCACCTTTGGCATTGTGCCACTAGTCTTTATAATAGAATCGTACATCTAAAGGTGAATGGAACCTTACTGGTCACTTAGGTAAGCGCCCTCATTTTGCATATGAAGAAATTTAAGTTCATAAAATTAAATCCTTTTTAGTTGAGTTTCTTACTCTTAGTGCTTCTCAGTAGGTAGATATTCAAGGTAAGATATTAGTGGCTTTGGTGAAAAATCATATTCAATACCTACTGTGTGCCAGGAATAATGATATGGGTGCTAGATATACCAAGGAGAAAACACACGCACACATACACACACACACACACACACACACACACAACTCACTGAGTTTAACAATGTATCTACTTCCATCTTATTGGTAGTGAAGAAAAATTAGCTTTGTTTCACTTACCCCAAGAAATGGGTAGAAGTTACAGACACTTGGTTTTCACTGACAGGTAAGGAAAAAAAAATCCTTAAGGACTGGAGCTGTCCAAATGTTTAAGGATCTGCCTTGGGAGGTAGTAGAACCCTATTCTCTGGGCATCTTCAAGTGGAGGCTAGAGTTAGTAGTTTCTGCTTAGGTACAATCAGGACCTCTGAGTTACTGTCCAGCTCAGAGATCATGATTTTCTAAGTTTGACTGTCATTTGCCTTTTGCGATAAATACTGTTGCAATGCCAAATTTATACATTTGTTTCTTCTTCCATGAATTCTTTTTCAAAGTCAGAGGAAGCTGAGTTTCTTGAGTTTTGAAAAGTTTCTGCCGTGATAATGAAAGAACCCAGTCCTTTCCTTGCATTCAGTTTACAATCTTTTATGCTATTTCTAATTAGTTGAATAAGTGCTCATATGGCAGGTAACTGGCAAAATGGATAGCGCGCTAAACCAGAAGTCAAAAAGACTCGAGTTCAAATGTGAATTTAGACACATACTAGCTACATGACCCTGGGCAAACCTCTTAACCTCTTTCTGCTTCAGTTTCCTCATTTGTAAAATATGGATAACTCCTACCTCCTGGGCTTGTGAGGCTAACTTGAGATAATATTCGTAAAGGACTCTACAAATCTTAAAGTGGTAAACACTAGTTATTATTATGTGGGATGCTCATTCTAATGTTATGTTTCCTTCCATAAGATTATTTTTGGTGACAGCAACAAGAGTCCTGCCGGCAGAGACCTGCATGGACTGACCTCATACACAGATCTGTTCTATAGCAAACACTGTTATAACAAGATTCCTGAAAGTTTTAACCTATGTTCTAATTAAATTTTAGCAAGACAGAACATTTCTATAGTGCCTGCTCGGTGCTAGGCACTGTGCTAAGTGCTTTTTGTTTGTTTGTTTTTCTTGTACAAATATCTTATTTGATCTTCCCAATAATCCTGGAAAGTAGGTATTTTTATCACCATTTTGCAGTTGAGGAAACTGAAGCAAATCATGGCTAGGGGAATTTGACCAGTCACATGACTAGTTAGTATCTGAGACTGATTTTGACTCAGATCTTCCTGACTCCAGCTCCAGCACTTGATCCATTATATCACCAGCTGCATCTAATAAAAATCAGTATGACAGTGGTGAATAAAATGCCTTATCGTCATTTTATTTTTCAAAGTGTTCAGATAATTCTCATGATCATGTTCTCTGGCTTTCACTTAGCAGGACTTGACAAATTTGAATAGTGTCTTTGAATATCTTTTGTCACTTCAACCTATTTCATGAGATAAATGATAATGTTTCGAGAGAAAAAGTACATTGGAAGCTAAGTTGTGGCTAGTCTTCTTAACAGAAATGGCAGCCTCTAGTTATTATTTATCATTGAAATGGTTTCTCCAGTGTTTTGATCTTAAAGAAATAAACAACTGAGTTCTGATGAATCTGACACTTCTGCAATTAAGGAAATAATTATTTATGTTTATGGATTTCATAGTATTGAATATGATAAATTATAATTTTGATTTTGAAGCTAATTATGGTGATTTCATCTTGCGTAGAAGATAAAAGTATTCCTATCCTACCTGGGTAAAATACCAGACAGTGAAGTTGGAGACTGAGTGTTCATTATGCCTGTAAGTATGACATGGGGCTTTAAGTGAGCTGTCCATGTTGGTTGAAGAAGAAATCAGGCACATTAAAGAATTACTCACACCCATAATGTTTCCAACACATGGAAAGCTGAACAGAATTAAAGGCCTGAAGGTAAAGACATAGTACAGTGGTGGTGAAAGAAAGGGTGAAAGAAGGGGGGCCACAAATCAGGACTGAAAAGGGAACCACTCACTTTTTCTGTGCTTTTTACAGAACTAACAGACACTTTGAAGTTGAACACTATTGATTCTTTGTATTGGAGCCATAGGGATATTAATACGTTTTCCTTTGGATTTGTCTTCCAGCACACTGATTTATGTCAGTATATGGACAAACACCCCGGAGGGCTTCATCCAGACAATGTGAAGGTAGGTAAAGACATTTTTAAAGCCAAATATGAATGCTCTACTTTGAAGGAGATTATCACAACTTCACTGCCACCATTCTCTTCTTGTATAATGCAAGGGGGAAAAAAACCTGTGATCCTGCTGAATTCTGCTTGGCTAATATTTCTAACATGCTTGCATTGTGCATCCGAGTGTAAAAGTTAAAAACAGAGAAGGGGGAGGTTTATAGGGCGTCATTGGGAGTGAGAGAGGTCGCCTGCCTCTGTCAACTTTTGTGTAATTGCTAGTCTAAGAAAGTGTCTTGGGCCACTGGGAGGTTAAATGACTTGCCCCTTGGTATCTGTGAGAGGCAAGGCTTAAACCCAGGACATCATGACTCTAAAATCAGGTTCCTAATGACTATTTTTTTTTATAGAAGTCTCTTAAAAATTGTTGCATTCTGAAATTGATATTCTTTTCTTAGAATATTTATTTTTTCTTTATTTTAGAACATTAGAAATGATACTATTTAGAACATTTATTTTTTATTCCCCTTTTATTTTAGAACATTAAAATGTTTTTTCTTAGAGCATTTTTTATCTCTTTATTTGAGAACATTAAGGGTGATATCCTTTTCCTTAGAATATTTATTTTTGTTTACTTTATTTTATAACACTAGAAGTTATGATCTTTTCCTTAGAACATTAATTTTCTTATTTATTTGATTTTAAACATGAGAACTTATGACATTTTTCTTAGAACATTTATTTTTTATTTTATTTTAGAACATTAGAAAAATGTTCTTTTCCTTAGAATATTTTTATTTTAGAATATTTTATTTATTTTCATTGTTTTCAGCAATTTTCATTGTTATCTTTTACTTTCCCATCCTTTCCATTCCCCAAACACATTGCCTTCTCTCTCAAAGAAATGTCCCTTACAAGAAAGAGGAAGGGAAAAAAAGTTCATCCAAGCCGACCAACACCTCAGCCAAATCTACCGTATTTAATCCTGCTTCTTCATTTTGAAGATGGGGAAACTGAGGCCCAGATACACTAAGTGCCCCAAATTGCCAAGGTAGTCAGTTGCAGAACCCAGATCTTGCTCCTCCCAGCCCGTTGCTCTTCTTTCCACTCTCCAAAACCTTTGCTCTCAAATTATTTTAGCAAATGTCTTTGTAACTATTATGAGTGTGTGTGTTCTCTACCACAGCAGGACCAATCTTTTCCTTTTCTGAAGGAAAGGATTTTCCCCAATATACAGAAAGTTATCAAAGAGAAAACCATTTGTTAATGTAACCATTTTCAGCATCGGAACTGCAGAAGGAAAAAGCAGACGGCCATTATTACTGTGTTGGTTTCCATGGGAGGCTACCAACCTGATTACACACTGGCTTCTGCTCACTGTTTGTCTGCTTGGAGACAATGCAGTTCCCTCAGGTTTACTCTCAGGAACTGCATTGCAGGTGATATCATTTTCCAGGAGCCTGGCAGAGTGGCAGATGCCCCCTGGGTATTTCATTTTGATGTATGAGCTGGTGTTTTTTCCACACGGTGCTATTTGTTGTCACTTAAATCTATGAATATAAAATTAAGAAGATGAGAATAATATTTACTAAGCCAGCATGCTGCTTATGTTGACATTCTGGGTGTTCAGCAGAAGTTAAAAGTGGATCGAGATAGGCAACAATTTCCAGAAACCATAGGTTTATCTGTAAATTAGGGAAAGGACAAATGAGTGTTTTTTATTTTCTTTTGTTTTGGTTTCAAAAAAGTCTGTAATCCATTGGAGAGCTATGTGGTCTTCATAAATACGGTACAAACCAAATGTAAGTAACAGGCCTAAACATACGAACAAAACAAATACTTTGGGGTAAGCCGTTAGGGGAAATAGTAGTTGCTTTTCCTGCTGGCAGTACCCATCTTTTAGATACATGAGAGCTTTTAAAATTTCATTCTGAAGTAACCCCAGAGACTTTGTACTTTCCCCCTGCAAGCATCATTTCTTTAAAAGTAGGTAAATGGATGTGGAACCATCTTAATGGTTGAGAAAGCAGTTTCTTAACCTAAGATGGGCACCTCAGTTTCCTCATCTGGAAAATGGGTCCCTGTATCCAACAGTCCCTACAGACAAGGTCCAATGAAATAATATGTCAGAAGACCCTTGAAAAAATTTAAAGTGCTATGGATTATGCCAGGCAGCCTCTTATCTTTTTAATCACTGCTAGGGAGATGCTTGTTTAAACAGTGAAATAACACGATTTAATATTCGAATGACTGACTAAAGAGAGAAAAAAAGATAGATCTTTTACCTTCCCTTCTCTGAATAAGCAAGTCTTCTGTTGGATTTTAATTTCATTTGGGCTTCGGTTATCTGAAGGCCATTTACCCTAATGTACTGCAGAAAACCATCTGCTAAAGCTTTCTTTCCGAGCGTAGAATATTTGTGACCATTAGAATATGCTCTGAAAAAATAATGTCTGTGTTAAATCTCTGGGAATCATTTTCTTATTTTAATTGCTTAGGAAACTGTCTACCACATAAACTGTTTTCCGTAATGAACACTCACCCTTAACTAATGGTTTCATTTTTATTTTTTTAAAGTAATATCTGTTCTTGACAAATGGATAATTTCAACAGTTAATTACCAATCTGGAAATTAACAACCTGAGTCAAAAGCCCGAGGACATTGGCCTTGTTATAAATATTTATGTTTGTTAAGTGTAACAACTGATTTCTGCTACTGTGTCATTGGGTGCCTCAGGAATTGTTTAGTATTTACATACCTCTTTTGACTGTTTTGTTATTATTTTTATACTAGCCATTTGTTGTTAATGCTCTTAGGTCTGGAATACTACCTTTAAGTTAGCATGCATTGTTGTGCATTACCAGGAGAATCCTTTGCTTTTTGGGAGGTCTTAAATAAAATGAGTAATCTTTTTAGATATTTACTGAGTAGTAAATTGAAGAAAAATTCAAATCAGAAACCAAACCTTCCCCCCAACTAGATTAATTCAGTTTTCAGTTATTTCTTTAAAAAAATTAAACATATGATAATGAATAATGAAATTTCTTGCAAAAAAAGATTAATTGATACTGTCTCAACTTGATATCTGGAAATGCTAATGTGTGAAGTCTTTTAATGAGATGAGGATAAATCCATTTGCATCTTCATGAGATGTATTTCCAGTTGAATGTTATCATAATAATATTACTATAAATGTTTTCTAAAAGTGCAAAAGAAACCATTTCTATTATAGTAATGCCTCTAGTTCTCTAACATTTGGGGATGAAATGTTCTGGAATAACTGAAATTGGCCAGAGTATTTTTGAAATAGCCCCTCATGTTCCATGAGGTATTTGAAGTGCTATTGCAAGGAGACTAATTTTTTTTCCATTTCAATAGATATGCTAATTAGGAAGGTATGAAGTTTATTACGGTTGAAAAGTTGCTATTTTTCATTCATAGTCCAGAGAACAAGCAGGTGTATAGCAGACAGAATAATGTTATGCCAAATTAAGGTTGTCTTATACAGATGGCATTGAGAATTGATTTTTAAATGAGACTTTCCTGGTATTCAGATATTGAGCATGTCACCCATTTTCACTATATTCTCTGTTAGCGTTCTCATTTAGCTGGTAATGACTTACTACCATGCATCATGGTGAATATGGCAGTCTTTCCTTTCTCTGTATTTTGAAAAATATGATTATTTCCTAAGGTTGATAGAGAGTGTGCTTAAAAACTCCCTGCCAAAATGTTTAATGAATATTTATGTTTTATCTATTCATCTCCTATGAATTTTTCTTATAATAAAAAAATCCAACCATACCCTATGCAGGAAAAGACAAGAACAAATAATTTTAAAAGAAATATTGAATGATATCAGTCTGCTTCAAGGTGAACATTAGGAATCGAATCTCTGATTCCTGGTTGTTCTGGTGAAATCAGAGTACCCTAATGAAACAAAACAAAATAAAATAAAAAGTAGATCAGGTCCAGCTATTAAGATTGGATGATGCTATTGTCTGCAGAGCTGGACAGAACTGTTTGGCAAAGAGAAGGAATCAAAGCCTGTACATCCATTCTCCCTGACAGGTCTTCAGAAACACTTCAAAAAAACTAGCAAAAGAAGAAAATGGAGGAAATATTTCAATATATTTCTCAAGCAGGGAGAGAGGAGAGTTAGTTTGAGCACCATGCAGTAGGTACCCTGAGAACAATGGGAAAACCACAGCTTCATGCTTTCTTTTTAAAAAAAAAATTAAAATTTACAGTTAAAAAAAAATCTGACTTCATGCTTTGTTAGGTTGACTTCTGGGAAATAATGATTCCATATATAACCACTTGATTCATATAGTTTAAGATCACAAAATAGAAACCAAGGTAGCCTGCATTAGTAAAGGGTGAAGATCATAGCATCAGAATCTTAGAACTAATAAACATATTTTTGTGAATAAGAAATTGAGAAGTCATCAATGTGTCCAAGTAGGGTTTTTATAGATTCTCATAGGCTTGTAGGATCATAGCTTTAGAGGTGGGAGGGACCTTATTTTACACATGAAGAAATTGAGATCCTAGCATTTTTTGTGAGTGAGTCCACTTCCCAACTACAATCCCCAAGGGGGACCCATTGCTTGAACTTTACTTAAAGAGGATGGGGAGGAGGAGGGATAGTGCATTTGTTCTTCTCTTTCCTTCCTGTTCCTCTTCTTCTCTCCCTCTTTTCCTCTAGCATTTTTTAATGCTTACTAGATGAATGTACTAGATGATGATCTAGGGGTGCTGGGGATATAAAGAGAAAAGCTAAGACATCTCCCAGGGAGCCTATCGTTTTTTTAATGTTTATTTATTTTTAGTTTTCAACATTCATTTCCACAAAATTTTGAATTCCAAATTTTCTCCCCATCTCTCCCCTCCCCCAACCCCATAACACCTTGCATTCCTATTACCCCTTCCCTCAATATGTCCTCCCTTCTATCACACCCCTTCTTTCCCTTATCCACATCTTCTCTCTTTTCTTGTAGGGCAAGATACATTTCTATACCCCATTACCTGTATTTCTTATTTCCCAGTTATATGCAAAAACAATTCTCAACATTTGTTCCTAAAACTTTGAGTTCCAGCTTCTCTCCCTTCCTCCCTCTGCACGCATTCCCACCGAGAGGACAAGTAATTCAATAGAGGCTATATATGTGTGGTTTTGAAAAAGACTTCCATAATAGTCATGTTGTGTAGGACTAACTGTATTTTCCTCTATCCTATCCTGCCCCCCATTTCTTCTGTTCTCTCCTTTGACCTTGTCCTTCCCCAAAAGTGTTTACTTCTAATTACTCCCTCCTCCCCTTTGCCCTCCCTTCTGTCATCTCCCTCACCCCACTTGTCTCCTTTTCCCCTACTTTTCTGTAGTGTAAGATAGATTTCATACCAAATTGAGTGAGCGTGTTATTCCCTCCTTAAGCAAAATGTGAAGAGAGAAAGCTTCATTTTTTGCTCTTTCTCCTCTTCCCTCTTCTCCTCCATTGAAAAAGCTTTTTCTTGCCTCATTTATGAGAGGTAATTTTCACCATTCCATTTCTCCCTTTCTCCTCCCAATTTATTCTTCTCTCACCCCTTAATTTTATTTTTTTAGATAGCATCCCTTCTTATTCAACTCACTCTGTGCTCTCTGTCTATATATGTGTATGTATATATGTGTGTGTATGTAATCCCTCCAACTACCCAAATATTGAGAAAAGTCTCAAGAGCTACAAATATTATCTTTCCGTGGAGGAATGTAAACAGTTCACTCCCCCCCCCCTGCCTCAGGGCCTATCTTCCATTGAAAAAATTATCAGGAATCTTATGGACCAATGTGACCCACTAGTTTTTAAATGCAAAATTCTATTGATAGTAAACTTTACCCTGCATGCAGCATATAAATGTGGGCTCACTATGTTAGACTGTGACTGTACTTTCAGTCTACCTTACCTATTCTCAAACACATCACAATCCATCTGAATTTAGCACTTCTTAATTCTGATAATAGAGCTTTTAAAAGACCCTGCTTTCCTGTCGTTTTTCCTTAAATATACACTGAGAACAAGCAATTTCATTGAAAGATAGCAGCAGATTTCCTGAAGAAAAAAATGATCAGAGAAATTCTGCTGACCCAGTTCATTAATTTGTGCTTGTTCTGACCTATTCTTTGCTTGTAGAAATACTGCAAGTCTAGGTATTGATGGTGCTGTTTTCTTGAATTAACCTGCAATGAGGAAATTTAGGATCATGGGATTTAACACTTAAAGGAATTCTAGGGACCATTTGGACCAACTACTTTTTTTCATTGCAAAGAAGTGGCTATCCAGACAACTCACATAACTAGTGCAAGGTGGTACTGGTCATTTATAGCAAAGAGAGGTGTCAGGCCCTTTGATGTTATGGCCTTAAATCCAGAGCACTGTACTGTTTCCTTTCACAAAATTTAGACATTAAAAAAAACAACAACAAACTCTGAACAGTTGTTCAGGTATATCTCCTAGAGAGTTAGGTTGGACAGTTTTAAAATTAAGACATGAGTTGAGTACCTAGAGTGGGGTTTCATAATCCCTCCCACTCTTATTTTTTTGGTCTCATGGACCTCTTTGGAAGGGTAGTGAAGGTCATTGACCCTTTTTCAGAATTATTTTGTCAAAGTGTTGGAAATCTATTGAATTATGAAAGCAGAATATAAGAGAATATAGGTAAATTAACATGTGGTTTTCTCAGTCAATATGCAACCTGTAGAAGTCTTTATGTACTGTATGATGGCCTGGTTTCTTTCTGAGTTTGACACCTCTGATATAGCTAGTTTCATTTGACTATAAATTGAACAGTAGGTGTTGACCCACATTGGTAAAGAAGGACTTTTCTTGTCAAGGAGTTCCTTATGTTAATGAAACCACAAGTCTGGGCCCTATTCTCCTATACCTTATAATTCACTGGTTTGAAACTGGGAAATATGTCCTGAGTGACTCATTGGCAAGTGAGGCAGAGGAAAGAATACTGTGTTTGAGACAGACAATGGTGTACATCCTGGCTCTTAATACCTGTGTGATCTTGGACAACTTACTCCCTCAGAGTCTGTTTTCTAATTTGGAAAATGGAAATATTCATAGCTTGTTCTAAATCAATGATCCTGTTTTCCTATGTAGGCCTGTCTGACTCAAGGTGCCCTAAATTTTATTTCTGGTACAATCATATCTAATAACCTTTTTAGGGATAAACCTCTATTAAATCTCATATCAGATTGTAAGTTTCTTGAGAACAGAGTCTGTATCTTTCTGTTTCTAATATCTAGCATAGTACTTTGCTCATGTGAAAATTTTGTATTTTTGCTTTATATTAAAAAATGAATTTAGTGAATGAGCTATGTTGTGACTTTTGGAATTCAATCAACCCCATTGTCTAAATCTAGTCTGCTGTGTGTTCTAAAATATTTTTAAATCCTTGTGTCTTTTTTTTTTTTTTGCTAGTACCTTCTAAATTATCTATCTTTCTCAGAAATTGATATTTACAAATTATTCAATTACTTCTGCAGATTTTAAGTGATGAATCACATAGGCACAATTTCTGGTCAGGAACACATATCAAATCTGGCAAATTATGAGTTGCTTATAGAATTGTGGAAAGTTGTTTGGAAGAGATCTCAAGGTTCATCTTGTCCAGCCTTTGCTGAAAAAGGAAGCATGGATATAATTCTGTATTCCTTACAAATGATCATTCAGCTTTAACCTGAAGTGCAGGCCATCTGATTACATCCTGGCTGTCTGTGTGTTCACCCTCTGTTGCTGAAGACGATCACGCCATCAGAGAAATAATGACATGACTTGCACTTGACTTTGTTTTGAGTGAGGGAGAGCTGTGCAGGTCACCAGCCTCACTTCTCCTCCAGAACCATCTGAATCCAATGACCAGATATTCTTCAGGATGACTGGAGATGACCCAGGATGAGGCAATTGGGGTTAAGTGACTTGCCCAAGGTCACACAGCTAGTGAGTGTCAAGTATCTGAGGTGAGATTTCCTTTATCCTAGCCAAAGTCTCTGTTTCTGCAACA
Organism: Notamacropus eugenii; assembly: GCF_028372415.1. Taxonomy (NCBI): domain Eukaryota; kingdom Metazoa; phylum Chordata; class Mammalia; order Diprotodontia; family Macropodidae; genus Notamacropus; species Notamacropus eugenii. The sequence goes on along the minus strand of NC_092874.1, from coordinate 52,143,249 downwards.
TCTGTGCATCAGTTCTAGTTTTGCTCTAGCAAAATCTTATTCCTTTTCCACATAACAGTCTTTGAAGTCCTTGGAGACAGTTATTATTTCTCTCTTGACTTACCATTAACATCCTGTTACCATAAACATTTCTTTTCCCAACCTACGTTTGACTGACTTCTTTGAACATATTCCTGATATGGTCTGACCAGGGCAGCATGCACTGGGACTCTTCCAGATTTACTACTCCTCTCTTTCATCCCAAAGATTACATGAGGGTGATTCCAGATGTACTGTCACAGTGTTGACTCATATAATGCCTTGGATTCCCCAAAACTCCAGCATCTTTTTTCCCCACAAACAGACTGTACTTGTGCAAATGAATTTTAAAATAAAAAAAAAATCCAAGTTTAGTACTTTTCATTTCCACAGAACATTTTGATTTCATCATTATTGCTACTAAATTCCAGGCACTGTTATACGTCATGGGAACATAAAGACCAAAATTGCAAGTCATTTCATTGCCAATTGATCAGTGAACATTGATTTGGTGCCTGCTCTGACTAGTCGCTGTGCTGATCCTTGGGAATACAAAAACGAAAATGAGAGTATGCCATCTTGGCATGTATGTGTATTCACCCTGCGATGAAAACGTGAACATAGATTAGTGAATACATTTTATCATGGGAGTTTTGGCTTATGGTTTCAGCATGTCAACATCTTTTTGGGGCATAATTTTGCTCCCCCTTTTAGCTTCATATTATTTAAAAATTTGACAGCTGTGCTGTCTGTACCTCTATTTAAAAAAATTATGAAAAGTGTTCAGTAAAACATTCATTAGGGCACTCTACTCTACTAATACCCTCTCTTCATTTTGATTTGAATTAATTAATCACTCTTCTTTGGCTTCAGAAATTCAAAATCTACTGAATTTTGAGTTCTGTGTTGAGCAGCTTGAAAGGGACTGCTGAAAAGAAGTTATTTTAGAGAAATTAGAAAGCAGTATTTCTGGGTCAGATTTAATGGAATTAAATTTTTTTAGCCAGAAGTTAATGTCATAGTTTTTAAGCTCTTTAGGAAGCTTCTTCATCAAGAAGATGATCTCTTCTCTTTCCTTGGAGATGAAGTCCATTCAAGGGACATTTGGGAAATTACTATTGGAGGCAGCGAGGTGGTGTAATGTGTAGTATACTGGACTTGGAATCAAGGAGACCCACATTAAAATCTTGCCTCAGACTCTGTAACTGTGTGATGTGTGACACTGGGCAAGTTCCTTAACCATTCTCTGCCTCAGTTTCTTCTAATGTGAGGATAATGAGTTGTACTGAGGATCAAATGAGATAACATGCTATTATTGTTACTATAAATTCTAAGCCCTGTTGTAGGTTATGGGAACACAAAGGCCAAAATTACAAGTCATTTCAGTGCTAATTGATCAATAAACACTCGTTTGGTGCCTCCTCTGACTCAGTCACTGTGCAGAGCCCTGGGAATACAAAGATGAAAATGTGTCCCTGCCTTCATGGCACATACATATATTCTCCCTGGAGTGAAAACATGGATATAGATTAGTGAGTAAATACAAAGTCATGGGGTAGCAATTGCTAAAAAATTTAGAATCTCAAAAACTTTTTTAGAAAGTACCCCTTGTACTGGTTACCTTGAAAGAGCTGGGGCTGCATTAGGTGAAAATGAAATGAGGAATGAAAACAGGAGGTCAGATGTCATATATGGGAAACATAAAATCATCCATTTTTGGCTAGAGCATAGAGCCATGCCTAAGCCTGGAAAGATAGATAGTGATCAGATTGTGAAGGAATTTAAATGTAAAACATCTGTGTTTCACATCAGTGAAGCTCTAGGAATCACCAAAGCTTCATAAGTAGGGGAGCGACAGGTATGTGTTCTAGGAATATGAATTTGGTGGCTTTGTGGAAGATAGATCACAGAGAGGAAATGCTTGATAGGAAGGAGGGGAGACCACATAGAGATTCATTAGAATCGTTCAAGTGAGAGGAGATGAAGTTGGAAGTCATTGTGCACAACCTGAACTCGCTCTGAGGGATAATGGCCTAACAGTCAGCTGCCTTGAACTTTGGGACAGCTTCCCAGTAACAGTGAAAACAGCCCTAGGTTTCTTTAAAAATAGAACTTATTTATGTTTTAGGATCCATAGGTCTAAAGATCTCAGAGACCCTTGGCCAGTTCCCTCATTTTTGCAGGTGAGAAAACTCATTTTGAGATTTTTGAAGTAGGGACAGAATTACAGAATCTCTAAAGTCACCTCTTAGTTCTCTGATTCCGAATGGGTATTAGAGGTCAGCTGGTGCAGTGGGTAGAGCTCTGGGCCTGGAATCAGGAAGACATCTTTCTGAGTTTCCCTCTGCCCTCAGATATTTACTAGCTAGGTGGCCCTGGGCATGTCATTTCACTCTATTTGACTCATCTGTAAAATGCGCTGGAGAAGGAAATGGCAAACCTTGACTTTATCCTTCTACTTGCCCCCTGTTTCAAGCCTGGTCCGATGCCCTGCCTTCAGAATATGCTTAACAAATGATTGTTGCATTGAGCTGAATTGAATGAAGAACCTGAGATCTCTTTGGGAAAGTTATTGACCTGATCTGATTATGGGAGGGTGAGACAAAACAGAAAATAACGTGTATCTCTCTGTCTAAAATGAAGATAGGTGATAACACACATATTCCAGGGTTGTAGTAATTCAGCTCTTTTCTTTTACCCCAGACCCTTAAGGTCTACCACAGAGCATGTCTGCCTGCCTTGACATGACAAAAGGGTTAACTAAGATCTTAGACTTGGGTATTTAGTGTTTGCACAATTATATGGTAAATGAATCTGTGTTCAGTAGTATACACTCCACCTAGATGGTTCCTGTTTTCAAAGTAGACTAGTCTAGACATTCCAGGAACTGCAAGAATATCTAACATTCATCTGAAAGAAAAACACACACACAACCCTTCTGTGGGGGCAAATTAAAGCCTTGTGTCAGTGGCCAAAGGAATAGGAAATATGGAAACAGCTATAAACACAGGAACACTGACTGGGTTCAAACTCAGGATAATTTGTTGAATAAACTTAAATTTAATCGAAATCTCCATGAGGGCTAAAGGCAAAACAGTCCCAAGTAACATTTTAAGCATTCATTTAAAATGCCAAACTCTCTTTTGTTTTCAATAGTATTGGATTTTTTAAACTTTCGGTTGTGGGATTTATGGTGAATTTTTATTTTGGGGGAGAGTAGGAAGTGGTACTATATGTGCCATTAGACATAGGAAAAAACCCAACCATAAGTGGTACAGTTCAGTACAAATGCAGGTTAACCCCCAAATTAAATTATCCACAACTAATTTGAGCAGTACAATGAAGTCCTTAGGACACGCCCGTTACCAAATTACTTTTGAATGTTGTTCCTATCAGACTTTTGCTGAAAAGTTTGCTGTAATATTTTTGGCCCACTAAAGATGCCACTTAATTTCAAGAGAGGGATGGAGGAATAGAGGCAAGGGGATGAGGCCATCTTTTTTTCTGCTTGGTGTGCCAAGGCTGGAGACTCTTTGCCCTCTACGTGGACCCCTGCTGCGACGAGGATTTTTACAGCCACTGTGCATGTTTGCCATTTCAAGCTGAAGTGGTCATAAGGAATATGGAACCATCTGTGGGAATCTTTCCCTGTGAAATCAAAATACCAAGAAAAGATTATTGAAGTGGATTTATTTTCTAATATAATATGCAAAACTCATCCTCGGTCATATTGCTTACATCTGAAAAAAGATTTTTCATAGCCAAAAAAATTAAAACTGGACTTGGTGGATATGCTGAATGCTCCCAGATTTGTTATTTGGACCTTCATAGTTTATGTTTTATGTCATAAGCTAATGAACATAAAATAGTCTAATCATCTGACACATGGATGTGCCAAAGAGCATTCCTTTATTTGAAAACATTTATTGAGGTCTAGTATGTGCATGAAATTATGTCATTATATTTTATGTGATATGTAATATTAATATGTCATATTAATACTTATATATTAACAGTATTATTAAGTTTCATTGTGGTGTAGAGAAAAGATTGGTGGCTTGGCAGTCAGGGAAATTGTGTTAATAAGTTCCTGGCTCTCCTTGAACTTGTATAATATCAGTTAGTCTCTCTGGGTCTCAGTTTCCTCAGCTGTAAAATGAGGGGTTTCCCTTTCCACTCTAAAGTTACAATCTCAAGGTAAACTCTTGATGCTCATTCCTCCTCCCCCACCCCCAATTTTTCTAATGATTCTGCTGTCTATAGTGGTTCTTATTTCCCTTTGCAGTGACTTCATGTCAGAAGAAAATGACTAGACCTTGTGAGAGTGGTCATTTACATAACCACCAAAGAATTAAGCATCTTTCTTATGCAAATATCCGTGGAAAAGCTTGGTAAAAATCTGTGCATCTGTGACCCATTCCCAAGAACATCCTTAAAGAACAATTTGTGAGGCTTTCTGTTTAACTCAGCATGACGGTCCATTGGTCAGATCCTTCACATTAGAAGCCTGGATGTAATAAGGCTTCTAAGTAAAAAGTGAACCAAAGAAACACCTTTAAAAACATTGTTTTATAATAGAAAGTTTTCTAATGGTTTTGTAGTAAAGAATTTTTTTAAACCAGTTTTTAGTAGTAGGGTATGGATGTTTATTTTGTCATTTTAAAATTTTGGATTGCTTTTTAGTTTAGTGGGAAAGAGATTGAGATAAAAAATGACCTTGCTCATAGTTTATTTTAGTAATTTTTTTTCCTTTCTTGATCTTACTTATTTTTTCCTTGGGATCACAAGGAGGTTGTCAAATAACACATAATATTAACTCTGAGCTGGTGTGAATGCCGTTCTGTTTGCTGTTGTATAAACAGTTGTGTGTGCTGTGAATACCAGCCTCACCACATTACAAAGGAGAAATTAGACCGCTCCAGTTTCTCCACTGCTGACTCCTTTCTCACGGGATGCTGCTCTTTTCATCAGTAAATTGTTAAAAATTCCTTCCAGTGAAAAGCTGTTTTGATGCAACACTTTATTGATACAAAATCTAAAAATATAGTGAGTGATGGGTCCTGTGATCTGGAGTTTGTTTCTGTTATGAATACAATTAACTTTGAGCTTATATAATTGTATCTTTTCCTAACATTGTATTTCATAATCTCTTTTAATGTATTATCCCTTTTGAATTGTTTCTGGATAAACTCCACTATCCCATTTCTTCATTAATTAGCAAAGGTATTTAACTGATCCCTTTGGGAAAGTTCCTTCTCCCTGTGTGGTTTTTCAAACCTTTATCTAAGTATGTATTTCCCTTTTCTGAGTAACTTTTGGCCTTTATCCCCTTCTGCTTCACAGTATCTGTGCCTAGTGTACTTTGTTTCCCAGTAAGAGAAGGATCACTGTTTAAGTACAAAGTTTCTTAGGATAGCACCCTAATTTCTCTCAGCCTCTAAGGATGGTTTCCATGTTCCTAACTAGTTCTGTGTCTCTTCTCCTTCTCTTTTTTTTAATGCTGAGCTTCATACTTGGATAATGGATAATTAGAAGCTAAATTCCCTGATTTTCCAAGATAAATGAAAGTTTTTTTTAAGGTTACCTAACTACGAACTTCATTGATTTTCATTTTCCTCATATGTACGAAAAAAGGGTTGATATCCCCAAGGTCTCTTCAGCATTTGTTTTTGAGTCATTTTCTAGTAGTGATGCAGATTTTTTTTAATTGGGGGGGGATAGCTGAGTATATACTGAATGTGCTTCTGAGCAGTTCAGATTTAAAAAAGAATTTTAAAAGACTGTTCAGAAATTCATAAAGAGTAAAATGAGTATTGGTCAAAATTTGGCTAAAGACATTTGGGTCTCTATTAAGTATGCATTTCTCCATTCTCTTCTTGCCAAGAACCTTCTTTCCAGCCTCATTTTGATGACAGTTCAAGTTGATCTAGTCTCATCAACTGTTAATTAATGACTCTGCAGGAGTTTGGTCTGGAAGCTGACCAAAACTGCCATCTTACAATAAAAACAATACACATCCTCAGCAGTGCTTACAAAGTAATGAAAGATATTCCCCAAACAGTGGGGAAGGAGCCATCAACAGTTGTACTTAATGGTTTATAATATAAAAGAATTTTTGAATTTTAATTGATGAATTAAAATAGAACATTATTACTTTATTTAAATGAAAGAACTTCTTATTGGCATGAAATGATGATGGCAAGAATGATATTTTCTTATAGCATAACTAACTTTCCCTTGCTCTAATTGATTATTCTAGTTGAATTGTTTGTTTAGTGTAGTTGCCTATTTTTGTGCCTTCATTCATAGTTTCTCTTTCATGTCTGGCCTTTTACCCCTTTTTACAACTTTGATACCAGAATCATTTATTACTGACATTCCTTAAAGGATCCCCAATATCTTCTGTCTTTTTTTAGATACCAACTTTATACTCTTCATATTCTTCATACTCTGATAATCAAGAACTAAAATTCTTGATTTTTCAAGGTGAATTAAAGACTTTAAAAAAATTCAGTCTATAAGCACATTACTCCTATCATCAAGAATCTATATATTTTCAAATTTCTACAGTGATATTTCCCTCTATGCTTTTCTTTTGTAACAAATCAACCATTTGACTTTAGGTGAAACAACATGGAGGTGGTATTAAATGGCTCACAGAATGGTAGAGGTGGGAAGGGTCTTAGAAATTATTTTCTCCCAGCCCATCATGTTCCAATTAGGTTAAGGAGGCCTGTCAGGAGGAAATGATTTGACAGAGGTGACACAGGCAGTGTAGCAGGTAGAACAGAGTTTCAGGCAAAGTTCTGAAACTCCAAATTCTGTGCCCTTTCTATTCCAAGCTGCTATCGTTCCATTGTTTTAAATGTGATTTAAATGTGTGGCAGTCAACAAGATGATTTGTCACTGTGTATTCTGGATCCATGATTAATTGGTTTAGGGAACTCTCAGCAATGAAACTCCTTCAATCAATGCAGAGCTACACCTGTTTCACAATTTATAGATAGACTTACCTGGGACATTAAGGATTTAAGTGACTTGATCATGTTCGTATAACCCATAGGTATCAGAAATGTGTCTTAAAAACTTCCCCTCTATCCTCTATCATTAATTATCAAACTTTTTGGCCTTGTAATACTCTTAAAAATTATCGAAGACCCCAGAGATCTTTTGTTTATGTGGATTGTATCAATATACAGTGTAATAGAAGCTTTAAAAAATCTTATCATCATCATACTAGTTTTGACGTGGAGAGCTCCCTGAAAGAGTATCAGGAGCATTCCGGTTCCCCTGGACCATAATTTGAGTAGCACGAGGTGGCATAGTGAATAGTTCCAGGAAGACTCATCTTTGTGAGTTCAAATCTGGCCTCAGACACTTAGTAGCTGCATGACCCTGGGTAAGTCACTGAACCCTGTTTGTCTCAGTTCCTCATATGTAAAATGAGCTGGAGAAGGAAATGATAAACCTCTCTAGTATCTTTGCCAAGAAAGCTCCAGATGAGGTCACAACAAGTTAGACACAACTAAAAGACAAACAAAAGAATCCCCACCCCACCCCCAAAACCAAAAACCCTGAACAACAGTAAACTCTATATATTATGCAACAATGCATCTTTGTGTAACAGTAAGCTTTGGTTTTATTATTGACTTTAACAAAGTTATTTAAAAATGATTAGGACCATAATGGAAGTTATGTCTGTATTTCTCATTCAGAAAGATACTTTGAAAATAAATGTGATGATAGCAAATTGCAGTATGATGAATGAATGGATTGGCAGGTTTTAATTTACTCCAACCTTGTTTTAGAGCCTTAGGTATCTGTGTCCTTTTCTACTCTTGGGAAAGTAGAGGGGCTAACATCATTGTACACACAACCCAACACCCAACAGTAGCAACAGTTTTTGTTGTTAGCATTCTCTCTGCCCTGGGGGCCCCAAGTCAAGTGTTGTCATACAGAAATATGTACTCAGGAACCTGTCACAATCCAGGCCATGTCCCTTTGGACTGGAGAGCATTTTCTTCTCTTTATGTCTAAAACATTAGTGCTTTTGCTGAATAACTTATGGTTCATTAAAAAAAAAAAAAACCAAGACAAAAAAAATCTCCGTTTACATCTAAGATAGTTTCATTTCTAATTTTCATTCCTTCTGTCTTTTTGCATTTTAGATGTGTCAGTATTTGAAGTTCTTGTTGAAACTAAAGTAACTTTTAGTTGCCAGGGTACAGGATGCTTTTACCTCATCTTGATGGCTTTAGTTATTCAGACAAGGCGCTTTTGAAGGAATTGCCAGCTACTGACTCTGAGTGAAGCCTGCGACTTAGGTATAGTCATTCTTAGGAGAGAGTAGTTGACCAAAGTGTAGTCATTGACATTGAGTAACCCAAGCTGTCCTAACAAAAATGTATGTATTATATGAAATATTGATATGAACTGGTTAGAAAACAGTGGTCTAGGGCAAATAGTGCTTGCTTCAAGCATCCTAAGACTAGGATTTTAAAATTATTTGGAATTTATATTTGAATCCTTGTCCATAATATAATAAGACATGCAAAGCATTTCAAGGTTAAGACCAGGTGTTCCTGTCCCATGGGAAAAGTTAATCAACAGCATAGAGAGTTGAAAGAATGCTGGTGGCAGAGCATCTGAGTTCGAATCCTGGTTCTGCTCCTTAATTATGCAATTCACTGAATTTCCCAGGGTTTTGGTTTCCTTGAAGTAAAATGAATTGGTTGGATGAAAAGATTTCTGAAGTTCTTCCAGCTCAAAATAGAAGCTTTTATGAAACCAGGTTCAAATCTTAGTTCTTATTTACCACAGGCACTATCTTGGTGAAGGTACTTCAACTATCAATGTCCTCTCTATGCCACGTGAGGTGGTCAGACAAGATGATCTATTTCTAGGATTACTTTTCCTTAATTATTTTAGGAGCTAACTCATTTAACTTTGCAAAGACTCCATGTTGTTACCAACCAGAAATGAAGAGGGAAGGAGTATCCTTCAAAAGTATAAAAGTCTAAAGTCGATGGAAAGTAACAACCAAAGAACTCCAGCTTGTGAGGAGGGATACAGTTTCTCCTGGTTGCTAGTAATTAGTTTCTGGGAATGTATACAATGACAGCTAAGCCTTTGGGGGGGGGGCGGGGTGTATCAAGTGAATTATTTAAAAATGTACTCCTTATTTCGTGATCATAAGGATGGAAAGCCTACAGATCACTTTATACCTTGTAGAATGAGAAACATCCACCGTTGCCTTATCTCACACCTCGAAGTCAAAGCCCAAAGACAACTTTGGGATTTTTCTTTCGGATCAACATCAGCTGCTCTTGGACCTTTTAATTTCTTTGTGTTCTTTCCTAAAACCACCCCCTTCCTTATTTCTGATCTATTCTATAATCAGAGAAGATACAAATCAGTCCTCAGGCAACACTCTAATCTCTTAAAGCCAGATGGGTAAATGAAAAATAATTGCAGTTTTATAGAAATTGAACCTTGTGTTTATCATAAGGTTCTTCTGTGTATGTTTATGAATGCAACATGGTACAACTTAATTCTCTCTGTGTTTTTTATTCCCTCCCCTTTTGCCCCTCTTTTTATAAGCTATGTCTTTCCATTGAGATTCAAAAAAGGGGCTGAGTATAAGGTAAAAGGAAACAAGAACCCCCAAAGCAGAGGGGCTACCTGGTTGACTGCTTTTCAAGTGGAAAATTTCCATAGTAGGAAGATGTTCGATCAGATTTGCATTATTTGTGCCTCTCACTTCTGGGGGCAATCACTGGAGGATAGAAAAAGCAAATGGTGCCTTATTTTTTGCTGGTTGTTAAGGGATCCCCACCCCAGACCTCTGCACCAAGGCACATGATGTCTGTGGCTCTGTCCTCTATTCTCTGGCATGCCTGTTACTCCATTTCAGAATGGCGTAGAAGAAAAAACCCTGGGTTTGGAGTCAGCCCATTGGGGTAAAATACTCCTAATTGATAGTTGCTACCTTTGTGACATGGGGCAAGCCACTTTACTCTCTGGGCTGCATTTATAAACTGAGGGGATTGATTTAGACAGACTTTAAGGACCTTTCCAGCCCCAAGTCCTAGGGTGATTCCATAAGGACCACTGTGACCAGCAGCATTGTGTCAATGGTATGATGTTATATATGAACATATATTAGCATGTATTACCTTGTGTGCTCTCCCATGTACCAGTTATTTCTTCTAGCATCTTTATAATGTTTGGAATGAATTCCCCCCCAAACTCTTATTTAAAATTAACAAAGCAGAAAATTGCAAAGATTTGAATCTTTTATACTTAGATTGATTTAATGGAAAATAGAATTCAGTTACATCTTGAACTTCTTGTGGGTGGGTGAGGTTGAAATTCCAGGACTCCTATTTCTTGGTGATCCCTGGTTTTCTGTGCAGATTCCTCCCCTTTTTGTCAGATGACTTGACTTTTCAAAAATCTGTTTGATACTCATTTTTATGTTATATGGTTACTCTTCAGAATATGTATAGAAGCTGATGTTTGTCTGCCTTCAGATTTTAACTGTGTCTTCTCTGCCCCCCACCCCCCATTTTCCAGTTGTTTTTATTTCAGTTGCTGCGAGGGCTGTCTTACATCCACCAGCGTTATATTTTGCACAGAGACCTGAAGCCACAGAATCTTCTCATCAGTGACACGGGGGAGTTAAAGCTGGCAGATTTCGGTAGGAAAGCAGTTAATTATGAGTCTATTTTGTCATGTTGTGAGAATGCCAGGCAGATGGTGGTGTGGATTTTGCTTAGACACAGCTACTGCATTGTAGAGCCTGGTAAAATTTCCTCTGGAATGAAGGATTCATTATGATCCAAATAATGCTTGATAGATTAAGAAGTGGGAAAGGGAAACATCTTTCACACTCAGAGGGAAAGGTGGGGGAAGGGAGGAGTATGCAGTGGGGGATGGAAAGAGAGAGGAAGAGAGAGAGAGAGAGAGAAAGAGAGAGAGAGAGAGACAGAGAGAGAGAGACAGAGAGAGAGAGAGACAGAGAGAGAGAGACAGAGAGAGAGAGAGAATGAGAGACAGACACAGGGAAAGAAAGACAGAGAGAGAGACGGAGACACTTGCATACAGAAAGAAAGAGAGAAAGAGATAGATGAACCTCATTAGTATAATAAGACTGGCAGAAAGGCTTTGGGACTAAGGAGTATTTCAAGCAAGATAACAGGTCGTCCTCCTGACATTTAGAGGGAATTCACAGCTTCTAATCACTTGTATGTATCCTCACTCTGGGGACATAACCATTGAGCCCAAGGATCCATAAGCTGGGTTAACCTTTCTTGAAGTGACACTTGACTCAAGAATTTTTTGAAGAATTAGGAGAGCAGGCACTGAATATCATTGAAGGGAAGAGGGTGGTTTTAGCTACTCAGAGAGCAGCTAGATGACATAGTGGACAGAGCACTGGGCTTAGAACCAGAAAGACTCATCTTCCTGACGTCAAATCTGGCCTCAGATACTTACTCGTTGTGTGAGCCTGGGCAAGTCCCTTCACCCTGTTTACCTCAGTTTCCTCATCTGTAAAGTGAGCTGGAGAAGGAAATGGCAAACCACTCCAGTATCTTTGCCAAGAAAACTCCAAAATGGTGTCATAAAAAATCATACATGACTGAAAAACAACAAATTTATAAATGGAACCTTCCACAGACGTTTGCAAATTTGTTTATCCCACCATGTTCTTCAGTCTTTGTCTCTGTCGCTTAGGAGGTGTACAGTGCTTGCTTTTCCCTCTTCTTGTTCCCTCCTCAATTTTCCCCTTCCTTCTTGATGTATTCAGAAATGTCTGAATTGCCCTTGCGCTCTGTCAACCCAGTGAGATGGAGTGTTGAGCAAAGCTGTAACACCCGGGATTGCCGTGGAAGCATGATGTGTTGACAATGCATTGCCTCAATTAGTTTTGAATATGTATATTCTGATGAGAAATTTGCTTGGTGAACAGTAGAATGAAATATTGCCCTTGGGACAGACAGATGCCTGAGGATGTGATGTGGGCCATTGCTATAATGTAATTATTTCACCAAAGACAGAAGGGGGCTGGGAGGTAGGGAAAGAAAGAGAGAGGAAGAAAAAAATCCTTTTTTCAAAGATTATATTCTATTGAACTCCAATGAAGTGAGACATTTCAAACAGTCTTCTTGCTCCTTCGCTCTTAGTTGTCTCTTTTTTAAGACATTAGCAATGAGAAAATTTTGTCATTATATCCTAGCCTGGTCTTGGTTGTATTGTCTGGGAAATCAGGGAGGGAAATCTAAGCATTTAGTCTCTTTGGTTTTTATAGGAAATGGCCCACTTTAGAATAAGGTTAATCGCCACACGTTGCTTCAGTTTATTGAAGTGTAGAAAGCCTAAAAGAAGGGGAGCTATGGATGGCTGCTTATCAAGGCCAAAGATCATTGAATCTTTACCTTGGACCTCCAGTGCCTGCAGTGGGGCCCTTGCTTTATAAGTGCACAAGAAATCAGTGAAGCTTAATGGGGATGTTTCTTGTGACATCTCCTAAGAGTCTATAAAGCCTAGTTTCAATCAGGTACCAAAATGTGTGGGTACATAGTTAACTGTTTTGGACATAACTGTGGTTGTATTTTCACAGACTTTCCTGCTCATAAATTTTAATTTTATGCAAAAATTTTGTAAATATGTTCACATTTTTTATAGAGATAACTTGTATGTGTTCCCTGAAGATACTTTGCTTTCTGTTTCTAAGCAATGTAATGATTGCTAAAATCAGGGTTTTAGTCTTAGAAAGTCTTGCAGGCCAGCTAGCCTTGTCAGTAAGTACTAATTTTGTATCTGTATCAAGGAGGAATTTGAGGTGGTTAAAAGCACCGTACAATTTTCCAAATGGATTGGATGCTGTTCCTTCACATCTTTTTTACCCAGTCATTTTGCCCAGTGATAATTTATCGTGGAAATTTCTTAGAATAAGTGGCCAAAAAGACCGTCACAGTGGTGCATGTGATTAGGTTGCAGCATGATTACCTACATTCAACCAATGGCATGAGTGATATCGTGGAAGAATTGTATGATTAGCAGTTATGTGGCCTGGGTAGGGGTAGTGGTGAGGGGGTAGGGAATTCCCATGAAATGTAGGAAGGCTTAGAGGAATGCCTCTGATAGAGGTTTGCTCTCTTCAGTGACAGTTTCCATTAGGGCCAAGACAGGAATTTTCACAGAATGAGAAGGCATGGATGGTTACATTCTGATCAGGATAGAAGGAAAACCTCCATGGATGAAACCCTAGACCTAGCCAAGTATTCTGTTACAGTGGTCAGATTCAATAGCAAATTAAAGTTATGAGAAGGTTCAACTTTGTTATAAAAAAAAATAAGTGATATTTTTGAGTACATCTTTAGTTACTGAAATCATTAATTGGATTTTCTTGAGTTTTTATATCTGAAACCCATTCCTGGCACAAGGCCTCATAGTATGTTTATTAAGTGTAATAAGAGTGGCTTATCCACTAATTGGCAATTTACTTGATTAATTTTGAATGATTTTTGTCTTTTAATTAAAATTACTTTGCTTAACTGTGTCTCTGTGAGCATGTGTGCATGTGTGCCCATGAGAAAATGTGAGATGATGGCAGCCAGAAGAGAATGTCAGAAAAACACACTCCAGGCACAGTCATTTGACTTCCTTACTTTAAAGCAGATAAAATAAATTCCCAGTAGCATCCAGACCCCGGGATTAGGATGTGGCTTACTTATATCTTTCCTGTGTTGCCTTTTAGTTTGTGTTTGAAGGATACAGCCCAAATTTGGATGAGTGTGTGTGTGTGTGTGTGTGTGTGTGTGTCTGTCTGTCTGTCTGTCTGTACTTGGCATTTAAATTCCCAATTCTGAATTTACTCTGTGCTCAGCATGTAATAGGTGCTTAATAAATACATGTGGAATTGAATTTTTGCAATGATTTTCGTCATTTTCTGTTTCCCAGGAAAAGTTGGGTCAGCTAGACAGACCTTTTAAATATCTGAGATAAAAGAAATTTAGGGTCTTTGATGGAATCCCAGAAGTCTCATTCTGATGGGTGGAGCCAAGTTTGGTTTGAATATATTGTGCATGGCCCATTAACAATTGCTATACATGCACCAAAGAATATAAAAAGGCATTTGGGCACTTGAATAATCCCAAAACAAGTACAACTTTACCCTTTAAAAGATTTCACATCCTGAATATTTGGCAGACTGGGGTGAGGAACAGTCATGTTTCTTTAAAAAAACCATGTTTTTGTTTTCAGCAGCCATTTCCTTAGTGTAAGATATTAAAGTGTGTTTGTTTGAAAAGCTAAGTATGATGCAGACCTTATCCTATATATAGGAGCTTTTAATAGTACCTACCTCCCAAGGATTATTGTGGGGATCAAGTGAGGTAATATTTTGGAAAGTACTTTGCAAACCTTAAAGCATGATAGAAATGGCTATCGTCATCATCATTATCATCATCATAATTGTTCCTGATATAATAATATAATGTATGATATGATGTAATATATAATATATATACATAACAATATAATGTAACAATACAGTGTAGTATTATATAATATTACATAACAGAATATATAACATAGTGTAATATGATATAATAGAGCACAGCCTGTAGAATTAGGAGGCATGGATTAAAAAATCTAGCCTCTGAAATTTCCTACCTCCGGGGCATTGAGCAAGTCCTGGGGGCCTTCCTGAGTCTCTGTTTCCTCATCTGTATAATGAGAGTGTTGGTTACGTTGCCTCTAAGATCCCTTCAGCTCTAGTTCTTCCATTCTTATACAAATTGAGCAAAAAGACATATAGATACAGATATGATATAGATATACATACACACATACGTACGTACATATAAAAATTACTAACCTGCAAGAAAGAGCATTATAGGTGTAAAGTACTCTGACAAATCTGACAGAAGCAGAAAGCTTGTGTAGAGGTAGAGGCAGAGGTAGAGGGTCAGTGATGATCCGACAGAGGAGATGGTATCAGTTTAGGTCCTTGAAGGAAGGTGGGACTTTCACATATAGAAATGGATGTGGAGTCCATTCCTTGGATGGTGCATAGGAAAAGTAGAGGCATGTGCATGGGGGAAGGCAAGAACAGGAAGGGAGCAGAGTTGGTCAGTAGTTCTGAAAGAAAAGAAATAGGAGATAAAGCTGCAGAGGTCAACTTTGGTGTGGGTGTAGATTGCATGGAATATGGGGCAGCTCGATGATGCAATTTCCTGGAATCAGGAAGACTTTTCTTTATGAGTTCAAATCCAACCCTCAGACATTTTTTAGTTGTGTGATCCTAGGCAAATCACTTTTACATTGTTTGCCTCAGTTTCCTCATCTGTAAAGGGAGCTGGAGAAAGAAATGGCAAACTATTCCAGTATCTTTGTCAAAGAAATCCCAAACATAGTCATGAAAGAGTTGGACATGACTGGAAATCAACTCAAGAACAGTGAAACTGTGGAGGGGATTTGTGTTTCTTGTTAAAATATTTGCGTACAATTGTTATTATTCTTTTGAACATTTAAATAGTCAGGAACCTCCCTGCCACAGTCATTCCCCAAATGATTGGGAAGTAGCTGATTTGGGTGAAGATGCAGCATCTTGTTGATGTTCATCTCTCTATTAATATGGTTATTTGCTTTATGGGACCAAGTTCTAGTTTACAGAGAAATGAAAGACCAGATACTCTAAATAGAATTTAAAGTATAAGCTCAGTTTTGTTTAGCAAAGAGATTATTATGC
Source organism: Notamacropus eugenii (assembly GCF_028372415.1). Classification (NCBI taxonomy): domain Eukaryota; kingdom Metazoa; phylum Chordata; class Mammalia; order Diprotodontia; family Macropodidae; genus Notamacropus; species Notamacropus eugenii. Next base: position 52,127,474 of record NC_092874.1, on the reverse strand, counting down.
AGTGAAAAGAATGTCAAATCTGAATTCAGTGGACCAGAGTTTGAGTCTTCACCCTGTGACTTAACTCCCTGCATGGTCTGGGGCATTGAGCCTCACTTAACCTGAGCTCGGTTTTCTCAATTGTAAAATGAAGAATTTGGACCAGATGACCTTCAGTGTCTCTTTTGGTTATAAATCTATGAAGCCAACTTTCCTAATAGCTTAATATAGACTATTATTGAGGTATTAGCAGAGACCAGGGTTCAAATTTCAGCTCTGCCACATGGTAGCTAAAATACTGGGGAAGTAATTTGTCCAGTGTCCCAGAATCTCAATTTCTTCTTTTATAATAATATGTATATTATCTTCTTATTACAAATTATACATTGTAAAGTATAACAGTATAGATTATATCTATGACCCATATAACATCTATGACCACATATAATAACATATATGTGATATACATATGTATGTACACATGTGTTTCTTATTAATTTATTTAAAATGGTTTTAATTCTTATTCAGCATATGGGGGAAGGGATGGGGGATGTTAAACTGTAAATTATTGATTTTTTTTTTTGTATAGCTGAATAATCAGTTGATCTTTGTTAACTTCTGATTAAGGAAGTTTTGAGTCACCAGTAGTTGGTTGTTTCATCTACATAAATTCTTCAGAGTATCTGGAATACTATGTGAGATGAATGGGGAAAGTAGAGGTAGATGAGAATGTTGCAGCCATGTGCTTAGAGGAAATTAAGAGTTAAAGAAACTTTAAATACCATCTTGCTCAACCCCCTCATTTTGCAGTGATGAAATTCGAGAGCCCACCGTGTTTGTCACTTCAAGACCATGAAGTTGATGATAAAGTCAAGACTCATACTCAGGTCTCCTGATACCTGAGGCAATGTTTTTTCCATTGGTACTATCTGGTCTAGTGAGAGATGCCAGAGTCTTGAAGGTCATTGCATGGATCAAGGCCCTTCTGAAGGCCTACTAAAATCATTTGTATTATCTTTATTTAGCTACATTTTTTGAGGGGGGCTATTTAAAATCATTTGCCATTGTATGATAGGAAATCAGAGGAATGAGTATATAAAATTTTATTTCTATCCCTCTAGTTGAATGTAAATGTCTTGAAGGCAGTTCCTATTTCCCTCTTGTTTCTGTATCTCCATGCCTAATACTCCCTTTTTTCCCTCTTCAGTTCATTCGGATCGCTGCCAAAGTAGTCTTTCCAAACCTCTGCTCTGATCATGTGGCTCCCCTGTTCCAGGATCTCACATGGCTCTCTGTTGCCTTAATGCCATCAAAGCCTTGTACTATCTGGTCCCCACTCATCTTTCTAGACTTTTTTCACTTAACTCCCCTTTATATATTTTCTCTTGTACCCAAAACGATCTCCGTGCTTGCATTTCTTTGCCTTGCTCATTCTAATCTCCCCATTCCAGCCCTTGCATGTGCTGTCTCCGGAAACTTGTAATGGAATCCCTCCTTACCTTAGCATTTTTCAGTCAGTTCAGAAGTGACTTCTTATGGAAAGCCTTTCCTGATTCCTAGGTAATTCTTTTTCCAAATTGCTTTGTATTTTCTTATTCCTGCAAATATATGAACTTTCTAAAAGAATGAAAGTTCTCTCGGGAAAGTTCCCTGTTTTTCATTTGGTCTTCATACCCCCATCACTTTAGTTGAAACTTGATGAGTACCTATTGACTATAATGGTGGGTTTGGAAAGCATCAATATAGAACCCTGAATCTGTGTAGGTGAGTCCGACATAACTTCTTTGGAGTGTCTCCATTGTGATACACTATGATTTAAAATCTGGGTATTGTTATTCACTCTATGCCTAATAAACTTCAGAGTGAATCTGAGAACAAAGGCATTGAACTTGACTCCTCCATTCTCATCATTTAGCTCTCGATTCTAGAAAATCCTTTGGATAAATGTCATACAGTCAAGACTTTTCACTGAGATGATCTTAAAGAAAGAGTACAGGAAATTCTTTGACGATAAATGCAAACAAAAAGCCAACGGGAGAATGTCATGTAGCATTTATAATATAGTCTGCCAGATCATAACATATGCCGTATCATTGTTTATGCTACTTTAGCAGATAATTCTATGGAAATGCAGCTTCCTATTAGAAGCTTTTATCTTTTGTGTACATTTTCTGTTTTCTCTTCCAGCCTTCTGTAGGCCATGACCTTCCTGTAAAGATGGCTGGGCTACATTTACCATCTCACAAATAAGTCAGGGCTCTAGGGCCAAAATGTTAACTGTTTAGTAAAGGAATGCTAGGGTCATGACTTCTTTCGATAACTACACCAGGGATGAAGAAACTCACTTAAATCACCCTGTTCTTTTTAACGCATAAAACTGCTGTCCATTTTTTCTCACATAGTCATAAAACACCATCTTCCTACTATTGATATGTTTTCTCCTTTAGGTTACTTCTTGACCAGGTGAGGAAAGGGAAACTATTGTATGCCATATTTTAGATTAATTGCAAAATACCCTAAAAATGTACAGAGTCTTTGGGTTTGTGTGTGCTATTTTAAAATCCATATTGGGGATAGCAGAAAGCAATGAGAAATCAGCTACTGTCAAGAGTAGGCTAGACTTTGTCAGGATAATAAATATAAAATCTCTGAATAAAGGCCTTTCAATCCCAAGGGAGAAGACCTTTTAGTGTTTTGTATTGTAAGCATACAAAATTCAATATTGCAGCCATAACTTTTAATTCAAGATTAGATTTACTCCAGCCTGTTTTCTTTGGCCTGGAAGATAGAATTTTTGGTAAATCTTTGTTCTTGAATCAATATGCTAAAAGAAAAAAGAAAGTTTCACTGCTCAGTGGTGCATCACACAGTTACTAAGACCGAACCCTAGAGCATTTGAAAGCTGGAGGGGGTGATATTGAATAAGGAGAGTTCCTGTTTATTGACATGCACATATGGGAAAATTGTTCTTTAAAGAGCATAAACCAAGGTAATCTTATTTCTTACTGCTGTATCTTGCCACAGTTCTCCACAAGACATAATTTCTGGAAAGGCACAGGAAGATGAGGGATATGAGAAGCTGTTTAAGAATTGATGATGAAGTGTAAGCAGAGGCTTTCATGTGAATCTGAAAGGTGAAGGAATATATTTAGAATAATTGGTGCTATAGCAGGAGAAAGGGCTGCTTGTTTTCTTCCTCTCTGAACCTAATTGAAATTCCAGGGGAAAAATTTAAATATTCTACAATCTGTCATAAAAATGATAACATGATAGCAATAATTAATTTTAATTTGATCCAGGTACTCAATTTAAACTTTTCTCAACAAGGTTTTGTTTTTTTTTTTTATTTTTTAGTAAGACAAAATGAAGCAAGCTAACGTTCCTCTAAACTAGAGATGAATGTCAGGCTTTGGCAAGAAGGTATAATGCAAAGAGTTATGTATTTAAATAAAGTAAGGATACATGAATCCACAAAAGATCAGTGGCTGTGACAGTGATGGGAATTTCCTTTGTGGGTATTTCTTTCGTCACCTCCATTACAACCTGTTTATACCTTCATGTTATGTCCTAGGGTGGTGATTGATGCAGGTCAAGGAAATGTCATTTTGTCTTGGACCTCAATAGTTTGTATCAGAGAATTTGAACATCCTTTCTTGCCCTCAAACCCAGCACTCTACCCATTTTTCTATACCATCATTAATTGCATCACTGTTGGATTCTTATTGAATAGGATGGCATGTTTGTATGTGTTATATCTGTGCTATTGTGAAGATCAAATGAGATAGTACATGTAAAGCACTTTAAAAATCTTAAAAGTGTCATTGTAAATGCTTATAATGGTGAAAATGATTGTTATTTTCCTGTAGGCTTGTACATTCCTTGAGGCCTCCTCTTTTCTGACTCCAACCCCAGTTTCTGTCTACCATGACATATTTATTCATGCCAGAGTACTTGGGTTCAAATTCTGGCATTATAACTCACCTCCCACATGACCTAGTACACATCCATTCTCCTTGTTAGGCCTCGGTTTCATAGAATCATAGATTTAAACCTTGAAGGGACCTTAAAAATGATTTAGTCCAAACCCCCTTCATTTACAGGTGAATGGAAGCCCGTTCTTCGGCGTCACATGAGCAGTAAATGAAAGCATCAGGTTTGGAACCCAGATCCTCTGACTCTAGAGGGCAGCTCAGTAGTGTAGTGGACAGTGCTGGTCCTGAAGGCAGGAAGACTCACCTTCCTGAGTTCAAATTTGGCTTCAGACATTTACTAGCTGTGTGACCCTGGACTAGTCACTTAACCCCATTTGCCTCAGTTTCCTCATCTGTAAAATGAACTGGAGAAGGAAATGGCAAACCAGTCCACTGTCCTTGCCAAGAAAACCCCAGAATGGTGTCATGTAGAATCACACATGACTGGACAACAGCAGCAGCCTCTGCCTCCAAATCCAACCATCTTGCCTCTTCACTACCCTGCCTTCCCATGTGCCTGTCTCCTGAGATAGTCTCTAAGGACCATTTTAGTCTTAAAATCTTCTGATCCTCTATCCTTGAAGTTAGTTTAGCTTCTCATATTCAGAAAGCACAACTCTATAACTCTTTTCTAAATATTTTTGCCTTGTTACCTGCACTTGAATTAATCAAATTAAAACTTTTATTTTAATTTTTTCCATCCCAAGATGTGACTGATTTTCTAGGGGTATTCCAGTAGGATACCTTTACTTTTATATTGAATTAAAAAACAAAACACAGCCTAAATATTGATGTCTTTTAGGGATATTCTTCAGTTTCACATTGTCAAAGTAAAATATAGGTTCTTTTTTCTCATACTAAATAAAATGCTCAGTATAAGAAAATTTTAAAATGGAAACAAAATAGAAGTAAAAACACTGGTGAGGTATACTTATTTTACTAAGGTGCCCCTGTGACATCTCTCTGCCCATATTCTGTGAAACACATTTCAAAGTTTTGGGCCATCAGCATTAGTTGCTCAGAGTGATACCACAAGCTCCCGTAGATGTGTCCCACTCTGGATGATGGTAGTTCATTTTAACCCATTAACACCAACGGATCCAGCAAGCTGCGGCCACAGGCCCCCAAAGGAAGATGTGTAACCTTTTTAGGGAGCAGTCATTTATCTCTTGGCTCTTCTTAGTCACTGCTGAGATACTTCTCCATCATTAGTGTTTGCTCGAGTACAGGGGCTCAGTGATTGGAGAGGAGGGGAGCTAATAGCAGTGTGCACCTGCCTGTTTATGTAGAGGGTTTGCAATCACAGATTCCCTCAGAGACTGGAAGATCTGGTTACCGTGCATAAGTCACATGACCTCTCAGTGTCCCAGACATTTCTAAATCTAGAAATTGTTTGAAGACCATCTCTTGGCAGAGGAATCTTCTCACTAGTTGCTAATTATACTGGTGAAATGCTTAAAAAAACAAGCAATTATTAGGGTCACATTGTTTTCCTCCAGTAATATGTATGATCTTTGAGGGCTAGGTCTTTTTTTAATTTAAAAATTTTAATTGATACATTTTCTTTTGACAGGGACTATTTTTTTGCTTTGTCTTTGTATTCCCAACACTTAGCAAAGTATCTGGCATTCAGAAAGCACTTGATAAAATTCTGTTGGTTGAATTGAATTGGGTTGTCGAATGATCAAATCAAGAATTGGAGGGATACTTGTATAATATAATGTGGATATCATGAATGTCTCAGATTGAAACAAAAGAAATGAAAACTTTCAATCCTGCCAGGGCTTGATGTTAGAAACTGTGAGATTACTAGATTGGGAAAGTCATAGAAAATGACAGAAAAGGGTCAAGCTCAGAAAAACTGCTTTAGAATCTTCACCAGAGGCAATTTTAGGGTGAAATTCTTGGAGAAGTCACAGTGGGACAATGTTAGAAAGTTGCTCAAATTCCTTTGTTTTCATTTTGTGTGTGTGTGTGTGTGTGTGTGTGTGTGTGTGTGCGCGTGCATGTGTGTGTGTGTGTGTGATACACACACCCATATGTGATGCTTTTATTTGGTTGGTTGGTTGTTGTCCTTTGTTTTTGAAGAGGACCAAAATTACATCACCATGATAAAGTGAAATTTCAGTGTGGCTGACTGTGGCTGATCAGACCAACTAGAGCTTGGAATATTCTACCACAGGTTGGGCACAGATCATCCTTATGAATATTTGTGGTGGATACTCCAAATTTGCACATCCTACATTTACTTTGTGCTATCTCAATTCTGCTTTGCTCACAGAGCACAGCACCCTTTCTTATGTGGACATGCCATGCTGAGCAATCCTGTGCCAGTGTCTCCTATGTTGCACGATCAAATCCAAAGTTCTTAAGAGAGACCTTGAGAGTGTCCTTGTATCACTTCTTCTGACCACCATGTGATCACCTGCCCTATGTGAGTTCTCCATAAAAATAGTCTTTTTTGGCAATTGTACATTTTGCATTCAAACAGCATGGCCAGCCCATCAGAGTTGCACTCTCTGAAGCTTGGCAGTTCAGCTTGAGCAAGGACTTCAGTGTCTGGTACCTTATCCTACCAGCTGATCCTCAGAATCTTCCTAAGAGAATTCAAATGGAAGTGATTCAGTTTCCTGGCATGGCGCTGGTAGAAAGTCCATGTTTCACAGGCATACAACAATGAGGTCAGCACAATGGCTCTATAGACCTTCAGTTTGATAGTCAGTCTAATACCTCTTCTCTCCCAAATTTTTCCTCGGAACCTCCCAAACACTGAGCTAGCTCTGGCAGTGCATGCATCAACCTCATTGTCAATATGTATATCCTTGGAAAGTACCCTACCGAGGTAAGTGAACTTATTCACAGCATTCAAAACTTCTCCATTTGTTGTAACTGATGGTTCCATGTATGGATGGTGTGATGGTGGCTGCTGGAGCACCTGTGTTTTCTTGGTGCTAATTATTAGGCCAAAATTAGCACAGGCAGCAGAGAATTGATCCATACTTTGTTGCATCTCAGCTTCAGAGGCTGCATTGAGTGCATAATCATCTGCAAACAGAAAGTCATGCACCAACTCTCCCTCTACTTTGCTCTTGGCTTGTAGCCTTTTCAAATTGAAGAACTTTTCCATCAGTATGGTAGTTGACCTTGATGTCTTGTTCATCCTCATTGAAAGCCTTTGTCAGCATGGCTGAAAACATCATGCTAAAAAGCATGGGAGCAAGCACACAGCCCTGTTTCACTCCATTGGTGACTGGGAAGGCATGAGAGCATTCATTGACCATATCCAGAACCCAGGCAAACATGCCATCATGAAATTGATGTGCAATATTGATGAACTCCTCCTGGCAACCAAATTTTGACATAATTTTCCATAAGCCCTCATGACTAACGGTGTCAGAGGCCTTGGTCAGATCTACAAACGTTGTGTAGAGACCTATGTTCTGTTCCTGGCATTTCTCCTGGAGTTGTCGGGCAGCAAACACCATATCAACTGTTCCTCACTCTTTCAGAAGCCACACTGGCTCTCAGGTATATGTCCATCTTCCAGGTGAAGGATCAGCCTGGTACACTATTGATGACTGAAGATTTGTACCTCCTTAATTTGGTTTCTTGTTTAACTTTTGGAGATTGTATATTTTAATGATTTAATTTAGTTTAGCTCCAATATCGGAGTGAAATGAAGACTCATAGGTCATTCAGTAGTTTACAAAAAGAGGTTTTTTATTAGCCACAACATAGAAAAGTTATTCAACAAGGATAGAGCATTCAGTTCCCACAGACAGGGCCATTGTCATATGGTCTGGACTGATCATGTCAGTTTGGTCTGGGAAGACACAGAAGTTTCCTATTGTCTGGACAGCTTGGCACCATCTCCCCTTCCTCGCTGCAATCCTCTTCAAACCTTTGCTTCTGAATAGTGAAGTCTCAGCTTCCTTGACTTTTAGGGAAACAAAACTAGCTTAATCTATATTAGAGGGGGGAGGATTGACATCTAGCTTCTCACAGATGTCAATTTTTCACCAATGAAATAAATTCTTTTAAGTTAGATATGAAGTTAAGTGAAATAAATGTTTTTAAGTTAGATGACCATAATGATGATTATTGAAATTGTAATATCAGGCTCTTCTTTGGGTCATCCTTTGAAATCAGTAAGAAATGTAACTTCCTAAGAATCATTGGTCTAAAGCAATGACTGGATAATTCAAATTGGGAGGTGTTTATATCGTTCTGCTCCTTTGTTCATCCTCGTAGCACTTGGACCAATGGGGTCGTAGTGACAAAATGAATATGACTTACACCTTGTAGGAGTATTTGTTGTATATGATGTCTTTGACCATAGAATATAAACTTGTTGAAGGCAGGTCCTATTTATATTTGGTCTTTGTACCCCCAATGCCTAGCACATAGTAGGTGCTTAACAAATGTTTTTCAGTTGCTTGATTAATTTTTACTGTTAACTCAGAAACATTATTTGAAAAGTTAAGAATTTCTTAGATATTGAGTTTTTAAAAACTTATCTTAAAACTATTTTATAAAGGGAATTTTTAGAAGACAGCATCAATAGGTATACTGATAGATGTTTCCGGGAATAGAGGCATAATATACATACAAAATTTTTATTTTGATGAAATTGCCTTTTTTTTGTGTGTCCCAATTTTTTCACTCTCTATCTTCCCAATTAACTTAAATCAACAAAAAATTTATTTAACACATGCCAAGTACTGTTTACTTGCAAGTTTAATAGCTATAGAATGTTCCAGTAGGAGGAATGAGATAAAATAGAAATAATTTTAAGGAAAAGCAGATTGCAGTTTGTGTCAGAAAATTGTTGTGATAAATATTCTTCTATGGGATATATACATTGAAATTTTCCAGTTTATTAATCATGCTTTCTTTAATGAACTACTGATTTAGAAACTTCTGACATTTGATATTCTGCATATTTAAGCCTAGCTATCTCCTTCGAAGAATTGTAAAGAATATACATTGATCTGTAAATCATGGGATAGTATCATCTCAAGAGAATCAAAATTATGCATGATCCAAAGCACAGTGTGTGGTATGTGCTGAATGTAATTACCACTAATTAACTTGCATGCATAAAAATCAGGTATATCGTAATGAGAATTCTCAGCTAGGACAGGATGGCCTCTGAAGTTCTCTGTAATTTTGAGATTGTTTTGTTTTGTAAAAAGGCAAATATCATTGTGGAAAAAAGAGATGTGCCAGTCATATAAAAACAACCAAAGATAACAGATTGACAGCAAGAGTATAGTACTGGTTTCCACAAAATATTAAAAGATGTAGAAGAAAACCTCTAGTGTCATCGGTGCAGGACTCAAGGAAGGTCATGACAGAATCATACAGACTGGGAAGTCATGAATATGTTGAAATATCTCTGTTTGATGGGAAGTCCACATTGAGGAGCTTTTGAGCATTCATCAAAGGATAAGGGAATGACATCATCACATTTTTGGTTTCTTGCTGAGGAATCACAAGAAAATGTTAGTTAGAACCAAGTGATGAACTAGTACCTTGTCCAAACCTGGAGTGGTCCCTGATGGTAAGATGGCATGTACCAGTCAAACATTTCTTTCCATATTTAAGGTATTGTCTCTTTCTGTCTCCTCCTAAAAGTACCTTAAATATGGTACAAAAATCAACGATGGTGAAAAACATATTGTAAGACAGTTTTCAATCTGGGACTGAAAAGGAAAGAAGTATTTTATAGGACATGAGTAGGGTTGTTCATTACAGTAACTGTCATATTAAGAGACTCAGAATCAGGATTTCAAGGGACCTTGGAGACCATCTAATCCAAGTAGATTCTGAAAGGGATCACTAAAGAAAGTACCCAAGTAGTAGTTTACTTGAGGAACCTTTGAGGAAAAAAACTACAAGGAGTTAACCCCTTTCACTTGAGATTGTTAAGGAGTTGTATCTTAGTGTCCAACCTCAATTTGCCTCTTTAAAACTTTTATCAACTTCTACTCCCTCTCTCAATGATAGTTTTTCAAATAATTGCTGACATATTGTCATATCCTTCCTAAGCCTTTTCATCGTCAGGCTTAAATATCACCAGTCCCTTGATTTTTCCCTCTCTCCCTCTCCTCATATGGCACCATTTTTTAAAGGTTCTTTGTCAAGCTCTCCCCAATCCCGCTCTTGGAATGTTTTTTGCCTGTCAGTATCCATTCTGAAACAAAGGAACCAGAACTTCCCATATGGCTGGCCAGGGCAGACTAGAGCAGGACTGTCCTCTTCCGAGTCTTCTAGGACTTTTTTTTTTACTCTAGCTGCCCTGTCCCATTGTTGGCCATCAGTGTAGCAGACAACTAAAAGCCCTACCTCTTTTCCAAACATTGCACTGTCACGCTCCTCACTATTCTCCATCTTATGCTGGCAAAATTTGATTTTTTTCAGCCCAAGTGCCTATTCAACTTAATTTTATTTTATTTGGACCTCTTTGAAGCCTGACTTTATAATCTAGTGTGTCTTCTCCCCTTTCAAACATGCCACTGTGCCTTTTACCAAGTCATGGTTACATCTTCCATAGAACAGGGCTGAACCCCGTTTCCTCAAACTCAAGAGATTTTGTGTTTTCTAAATTAGAAAGAATGATTCCATTGTCTGTTCTCTTTTTGATTGAAACAAAAACATCATAGCAGCAAGGTGAAATATGAAGGTGAGGAAAGTGCTTTTGTATTTAGCAATGGCTGGAAAATGCTGCTACCACTCTGTGGAAAGAGTTTTAACTTCAGATGTTCCTTTTTTCATAAAGTTTGGAAAAATCAATACATCTCATCCAAGCCATTGTGCTGGTACATTCAATGCATCCTCTCACTTCAGCCAGGGCTCCTTAAGTGGGAAAGAGAAGAAACTTAAAAAAACCCAGAAGACAAGTTAGGTTTTTGTGTCTGCTTCTTAGGTAGTTTTTCCTTCTCCTCCTTTGTTTTTTTCTTATCAGTATGTTTTGCATAAGTGGATATGCTAGATACATTAATTTTGCTTATTTAAGCTCACAAGCTATATATGTTTTGACCATTTTTGAGGAAAATCTTTCTGTTCTTGCCTTCTTCAACTGAACATAATTTAAACTGTTCTTGACAACTTTAGGTTCTCAATATTAATATCAGTTACTGGGATGTAGAATGATACAGAGTTGTCCTCAGGGGCTCTAGGCTAAGAGTGACGCTTTGTCCCTATATTAAGTAGCCCCTAGACTGATGTGTCTTTTTAAGTTTTTGTGGTCTTTTTCAGTTAAATTTTCCTTCTTCATTGTTAGTCTTTTAATTGTTATTAATACTTCTGTACCAATCTCTAGTGGCCTTTCTTCCCACTTTCAAAATTCTGGTGTAGACTGGGAAAGCAGATAACTGGATTAATTGAAACATTGCATTGGGTAAAGATTCTCATGTTGGACCTACAAGTTTCACCGTGATCAGAGGGCATTTGCAACAATGAATGGACAGCATGGCACTTGGTTAGTGCCTTTTTCAATTCAGTTGCATCAACATACACACACACACACACACACACACACATACAGCCACTACTATAATAATTAAAGACTAAAACCCCTAATGCAAGAAGTTAAAAGGATATAAAATACAGCTCTTGTTCTACAGTCCCTAAATAAGGGACTGAAGGAAGGGTCCTGCAGGCATTAAGATCTCAGGAAAAGACTTCTCACAGCCTTTCCCATCACCAGACTAATCCTTTTTTAGTTCAGAACACCAGGGATTTAAAGTATCAGCTGGTAGATGAGGGGAGAATCAGCCCTCAGAGCCTGCCTAAACTCCTGCTACATCTCTTCCTCCCACTGTTGACAAGGTCCCCAAATTTTTTGGAAGACTTTTCTGTACCCAGACAATCTCAAAATGTAACAATTGAGGGAGCATCTTTTAACAATTAAAAATAAAAATACAAAATAACAGAAGCAATTATCTTAAAACTGTCCAGACCATCTGAATTAAAATAGCTAAGAATTCTTAGGTGTTTTACGTTGTAGTTTATCCCAGAATCTAATCTGATATTGTAGTTCACCCCATTTCTGAGTTTCCAGAACTGCCGGCCATAACCTCCCTGGGGTTCTCATCAGGAGAAATAAATACCAAATTCTGTCCCTATTTAGAGACCCCTTTTGAAGGACTACTATATTCTTCCATGAGGTTTGTCCCCTTCAGGACTTAAAAAACTCAAGGACTTAAACTCTTCTTCAAATAGGCCAAAGGTCCCACCTTCATTCATATAAACTCTCATTTACCATGGTTGTGAAAATGATAATTTACTTCCTCAGTATCATTAAATTATATAACCCCTCCCACTAATTCTACATGTTGATTTCCCAAACTTCAGTATGGAGCTTCCTGAGTTAAGGGAGACCTGCACCATTTCCTCAAATTGGTGATCCCACTAAGGGGATTAAAACCTTAAGGCTTCAGTAACCCCAGAAGATGGAATAAGGAAGTGCTGGAGAAAGTCAATTGGGATTGATCCCAGTAGATAGAATAGATACATCTCAGTAGATCCAAAAGTAGTCTATACTGAACTCCTTCTCAAATAGTGATGGAGAAGTCACCAGGATGGAGAAGACAATGATGACTGGATAAATAATCCTTTTTCTCTGGTCTTCCATGATGAAAACATTATGAATGGGTGCATAACTCTACAGTAAGAATTCATTCAGTGCCTATTAATCTGCTGTTAATCACTGTTCCAAATCCCTAAGTGCAAATCTTTGGGACTCCATGGACCTCAGCATACCTGTCTTTTCTATTGCCCATTATCTCTTGAAGTCTGTCCAAGTTAATTGTTTCCAAAACGCTGTCCATCTGTCTCATTCTTTGTTATCCCCTTTTCCTCTTGCCTTTAATCTTTTTCCACCATTAGAGTTTTTTTCCAATGAGTCTCATCTACTCATTATGTGGCCAAAGTGTTTAAACTTCAGCTTTAATATTTGACTTTCCAGTGAATCATATGAATTAATTTCTTTAAGTATTGACTGATTTGATCTCCTTGCTGTCCAAGAGACTCTCAGTAATCTTCTCCAGCACCACAGTTCAGAAATGTCAGTTCTGTTACACTCAGCTTTCCTTATAAGTCCAACTCTCACACTCATACATTGCTCCTGGAAAAACCATAGTTTTGACTATACAGTCCTTTGTTGGAAAGGTGATTTCTTTGCTTTTTAGTATGCTGACCAGATTGGCTATAGCTTTCCTTTCAAGGATCAAACATCTTTTAATTTCATGGCTGCTGTCACCGTCTGCAGTGATCTTTGAGCCCAAGAGTGTAATGTCTCACATTGCTTCCATTTCTTTTCCCTCTGTTTTCCAGGAAGTGGTGGGATCAGTTGCCAAGACCTTTTTGTTTGTTTGTTTTTTGGTTCGTCTTTTACCCTCAGCAAGAGGCATCTTAATTCTTCTGAATTTTCTTCCATCGGAGTGATATCATCTGCATATCTGAGATTGTTGGTATTTCTCCCAGCAAGCTTAATTCTAGCTTTTGATCCATTTTGCCTGGCATTTCACATGATGTACTCTGCATATAAGTTAAGTACATAGGGTGACAGTACATAGCCTTGTCATATTCCTTTTGCAATCTTAAACCAGTTGATTGTTCCATGTTCTGTTTTAACTGCTGCTTCTTGGCCTGCATATAGGTTTCTCAGGAGACAAGATGATCTGGTACTCCCATCCTTTTGAGGATTTACCACAATTTGTCAAAAGCTGTAGTGTAGTCAATGAAGTAGAAGTAGACGTTTTTCTGGAACTTCCTTGCTTTCTCTGTAACCCAGAGAATATTGGCAGTTTGGTCTTTAGCTTCTCTGCCTCTTCAAAAACCAGCCTGCTTTTCTGGTAATTCTTCATTCATGTATTGCTAAAGCCTAGCTTGCAGAATCAAAAGTATTACCTTACTTGCATGTGAAGTGAGTGTGATTGGTAGTTTGAACATTCTATGTCATTACCTTTCTTTAGGATTGGGACATAAGCTGATCTTTTCCAGTCCAGTGGCTGGTGTTGAGTTTTCCAAATTTATTGGCCTATTGAATGCAACATTTTAACAGCATCATTTTTTAGGACTTTAAATAGCTCAGCTGGAATTCTATCGTCTCTACTAGCAGTGCTTCGTAAGGCCAGGATGTCTGCCTCTCTGTCAGTAACCACATCATTGTGGTTACCAGTGATGTTAAGCTCTTTTGTATAGTTCTCTTGCATGTCCCTGATACCTCTTCTTAATTTCTTGTTTTTGTTATAGGCTTACAGTTTTTTTTTTTGTCTTTTATCATGTCCCTTTTTGCATGAAATCTTCCTTTGATATCTCTAATTTTCTTGAAGAAATCTCCTCCTTTCCATTCTCTAGCTTGCTTCTGTTTCTTTGCATTACTCATTAAGAAAAGCTTCATATCTCTCCTTGCTATTCTCTGGAATTTTGCATTCCGTTGGGTATGTATTTTCCTTTCTCCTTTACTTTTCACTTTTCTTCTTTGCCAAGAAAACCCCATGGATTGTACTAATATGTTAAAGAGAGGGCATCTGAAGATGAACCCCTCAGGGTAGAAAGTGTCCAATATGTTGCTGGGGAAGATTTGAAAACAATCACCAGTAGCTCAGTGCCAGTGAAGTGGCTGAGCCAAAGCTGGAAGGAAACTCAGCCGCAGATATGTCTAGTGGCAAAAGTAAAGTCTGATGCTGTAAAGATAACACAGCATAGAAACTTGGAATGTAAGATCAATGAACCAAGGTAAGCTGGATGTGATCCAACAGGACACTGGAAGACTAAACATCAACATCTTGGGTGTCAGTGAATGCGTGAATTTAATCCAGGTGATCACTGCATATACTCCAAAGGGCACGAATCCCGTAGAAGAAGAGGGTAAGGAAAGCAGTACTGGGCTATAGTATAAAAATGACAGAATAATATCTGTTTGAAACCAAGACAAACCATTCAGCACCGCAGGAATCCAAGTCTTTATGCGGAAGAGGCCAAAGTTGGTCAGCTCTTTGAAAACCTACAACGTCTTCTAGAAATAACACTCCCCTCCCCCAAAGTCACATTCATCAAAGGGGATTGGAATGCTGAAGTAGGAAATCAAAAGATAGTTGGAATAACAGGCAAGTTTGGGCTTGGAATCCAAAATGAGATAGGGGCAGAGAAAAATATAGCAGACACCATTATTCTTTTTAAAGTTTTTATTTATTTTATTTTTAATTTATGGAATAAAGCAAGCATTTCCATAACATAAGAAAAAGGTGATTGCACATGAAGCTGCAAATCTACTATTTCCAACTTACTGTTCCTTTTAAATATATAATAAAGTTATCATGTAAATTTATTTTTTTCCCTCCTCCAATCTAGAAATGGCTACCATTAGACACAAATGTCCGCACCCCTCATTCTGTACATCCTGCTGTTTGTCACTTCTTTCTCTGGATTCAGACAGTGTCTTCCTTCATACATCCTTCGTAGTTAATTTGGGTATTTATAATAGTGAAAATGACCTACTTTCTCGAAGTTGTTCTTAAAACAATATTGTTATTGTATACAACATTCTCTTGGTTCTCATTTCTGACTACATTATTTTGTACGAATCTGTCCATGTTTTTCTAAGATCATCAAGCTCATCATTTCTTATAGCACAGTAGTACTCCATCTCAATCATATACCACAACTTGTTCAGCCATTCCCTAATGGACAGGCATCCCTGAAATTTCCAGTTCTTTACCACCATAAAGAGAACTGTTATAAATATTTTAGAATATAATAGGTTCTTTTCCTATTTCCCTTATCATCTTTGGAAATAGACCTAGTAGTAGTGGTATTGCTGGGTCAAAGGTTACAGGTAGTTTAGTAACTCTTTGGACATAATTCCAGATTGCTCTGCAAAATAGTTGGATCGGTTTGCAACAATACATTAGTTTCCCAAATTTTCCACATCCACATTCAACATTTGTCATTTTCCCCATCCTCATTCAACATTTGTCATTTTCCTCTTCTATTATTTTATCCAATATGATAGGTATAAAATGATTTCTCAAAGTTGTTTTAATTTGCTTTTCTCTGATCAGTGGTGATTCAGAGCATTTTTTCATATGACTATAAATTGTTTTATATTTATTCATGGGAAAACCTCCTGTTCATATCTTTTGGCCATTTATCAGTTGGAATGACATATTCTTAGGGATTTTATAAAATTCTTTATATATTTGAGATATGAGACCTTTATCTGAGAAACTGTCTATAAAATTCTTCATATTTTTTCTTTCTTTCTGATCTTGACTACATTTATTTTACTTACACAAAATCTTTTAAATTTAATACAATCAAAATTTTCCACCTCACTCTGCTTTCTATCTTTTGTTTATTCATAAATTATTCACAAACACTATTTTTCAACAAGCCAAAAGGCAGCTACACCTGGACATCACCAGATAATCAATACTAAAATCAAATTGATTATATACTTTGCAGCAAAAGGTGGAAAACTCTGTACAATCAGTTAAAACAAGACCTGCAACTGTTTGTGACTCAGATCCTGAGTTTCTTATCATACAATTTACACTTAAATTGAAGACAGTAGGGAAAACCATCAGCCCATATAGGTACGACCTAAATGACATCCTTTATGAATATGAAGGCAAGGTGATGAATAGATTTAAGGGATTAGGTCTGAGAAATAGAGTGCCTGAAGATCTATAGACAGAATTTTGCGGTATTATTCAGGAAATAGTAGCCAAAAGAATTCCAAAGAAAAAGAAGAGCAGGAAAGTCAAATGGTGATCTGCTGAGGTTTTACAAACAGCTGAGGAATGGTCCCACAGAAGGGAGTATACGTAAGGGGGCACTCTAAGTATATTCATCTCCGTTCCTCCAGAGGAATGTCTTTCACCTTCCTTCCCAACTCCCAGCGTCCAAGTGCCTTCCTTTAGCCCTATCCTCATAGCTCCTGACCTAGAGGTTGGTAAAAGTGCCAGCAGAGGATCTTCTTCCAAGAAATCATAATATCATACCCATCTGAGAAGGTAGAAGGTGATGAAGTAAGAGAGGTTGAATGCCTGAACTAGGATTTCATTGCCAGTAAAAAATGAATGAACAGATAACAGATACATTTGGCAGGATTTGGAAATCTTCTGCATTTGGGGTGTTGGGGGGGCATATAAAAGGGAAAGCCAAGATTATTCTAGTTTTTCAAGCCTGAAGAGGGGAGTTTTGGTGTCATCTTTAGAAATATAACATTTAGGGATTGGCCTGAGTTTGGAGGTGATTGTAGAATAGTAGATTTAGAGTTGGAATCTGATGTGTTTACATTTGGACATATTGTGTTTGAGGTTCTGGCAAATATTCGAGGAGAGATTTCTGACAAGTTGCTGGAAATGTCGTGCTCCAGCTTTTGAGCAAGATCTAAGCAGGACATAGAGGTTTGGACAAACCCCCTCATTGACTTGATAGTAGAATCCATGAAGAGTCCTTAAGATTGTGAAGGGAAAGAAGATATGGAGAGGAGAGCTGAGCTCCAAAGACACAGTTATGCCAACATCAATGACAGCTATTTTTTAGTATTTATTGATCAGATAGAAAAAAATGGATTACTTATGTTCCCGGTAGAAGTGTCAGTGCTGTGTGGGCAAACAGGACATTCTTAGCTTGCCATTAGCTGTATTGGATGGGAATAACATGTCACCTTATTAATGTTTTTACATAACTAAAATCAGATTCAGTGTTCACTGACATTCTCTTTTCTGTAATAAATGATGATTTGGGCTACTTAAGGGTCAGGTATTCACATTAGAGTGGATCCTGAATTGAACAACAAATTGGCTAACAATGGCCATCTCAAAGAATTTCCTTAATTAGACCTTAGGGGAAATGGCTGTTTCATTTCTTTTCTTAGTGACTGCTGTAGGATTTTCCGTACCAGCTTGTTTACATTGGCCTCTTTCCCCATCTGTCAGCTGAGGCAGAATTCAGATGTGAAAGAGAGCTTTCAGAAACATTATATTGATTCGTGAGGCTCCTTGGAGGTCGGATACTCAGCGAATAGGCATTATGTGATAAACAAATACAGGATTACTTTAACTTTGATGCATACAACCTTACTTTAGTGTTGCCTAAATTAGATGGATGTTTGGTTTTCCCAACCATTTGTTTGGTGCCTCCAGGGAAAAAAGATCTGTCTTCAAGAAAGAGTAAATTCAAGGATCAACTCTGGGAATCAGATGCAGTTTTAAAAAAAGAATCAACCGTAGATTTGATGGGATTAGACATTTCACCTTGTTCTTAAGTAACAGGACAGTGTGTGAATGCTTTACCATGTTCTTCACTTGGCTATTTTGTGAAATGTTTTATGCTAAGTGATAATTAGCCAGCCCACATCATTTTGCCTCTCTTTGTATTCCCAGTACTTAGAGTATTGCCTAGTACATAGTAGGTGTTTAATAAATGCTTGTTGACTTGACTTTTCCCGGTCTAGGCATTTACCTGGGTGATTTTTTTATATGTTCCCCATACTGACTCTTATCAGGTCATTTGTATATTGTCCAAGCCTGTGTCGTAAAATCTGATGTCCTGCTGGAATGTGCCTCATCCAGTCCATGGATATAAATTGTTTCACATCTTGCTTCCCTGCAACCTTCTGTTGCCATTTGTCTTTACTTGGAGCACTTTTAAGATCCCTGAGAGCTGTTAGGTGCTGTTTATCCACCAGAGCTAACATTTTAAGGGGCAAAGCCCTGTTCATAAGTGCCCATTCATCAATAAGGCGACCTCAAAGTTGGTCATCCTTTGCCTCCAGGCTCTTGAAGAAGGAAAGGGGCTAGCATGGGGATTTTTCCTCCATAACCTGTAGGTCTCACTAGCTCCTACAATTTCTACTTATGCTTGTAACTTTTCCCCTGGAACAGGAATTTCCATCCTTCAGAAGGGGAGAACACTTTCCTTCCCCAAACAATGTCTAAACTCATTTCTGAATTATCATCTCCCATCACTTCTTAAGATATGCTTGTAGTGCTATATAAATGCTTATTCTTCCCCTTACCATGTTACCAACTAGCATCATATCTTGAATTCATGCCTCTCTGTGTCTCTTCCTCTTAAAGTCCCTTGATTCCTTCAAGCCACAGTTCAGGTTGCCCCTTCAAGTGTCAATCAACAAGCATTTATTAAAAATGCTTACTATGTGCCAGGCATAGTGGTAAGTGGTGGGGACTGAATGAATATTAAAATAAAAAGTCATTGCCCTCCAGGAGCTCATCTTCTAATGGAGGAGACAACCTGGAAATAATGAGGCACCTACAAAATACGTATGGTGTTATTGGAAGGTAGTCTGCACAGGGAAGGCACCAATAAATGGGACAGATCTCCAGAGGTCTCTGGCATCAGGTGAGATTTAAACTGGAGACTGAAGGAAGCTGGGAAAATTTAGAGATGAAGGTGAGGATCCATCAGAGCACACTAGGTATGGTGGAAAGCCAACACAAAGGTTGGGAGACTTGGTGTGTTGGTGGAGGAACAAGTGGAATCTTTGAGCACGTGGAGGGAAGTGACATGTAATAAGACTGGAAAGCTAGCAGAGGCCCCAAGGATGAATGGTTATAAATGCAGGACCTGACCCCGATTGGTAGCTCTGTGTGTGTGGGAGAAGGGACTGGGGTATACAGGAATGTGGGGGGTTCAGTGAGGATTGAGATGAATTCCCAGCCCAATCCCACTACTGCTCTTCTCCCACCCCAGGAGGTACCATTTCCTTTTGTCCCAAGACTTTTATGCTTCAACATGTATTTCATATGTGTGCTTAATACATTTCTTTTTTTGTTTGCTTTTCCCAGTTACATGAGATCATTTTTAACATTCGTTAAAAAAATTGAGTTCCAAATTTTTTCCCTTCCTCTCTGACCTCTTCCTTTCCTAATGTGCAATTATGTTAATACATGCTTCTTAAATTGATACCTATCAGTAGCAGTCAGCCAATAAACATTTATTAAAGGCTTAATAAGTTTCAAGCAATCTGTTAACTGCTAGAGAAACAAAGAGAGACAAGCATAGTTTGTTCACTTTGCAATGTGGAGAAGTCATTGCAAGAATTAAATATATATAAGGTATATACTGAGTTAATGAGTGATTATCTCCCAGGTCTCTCTCCCCTTAGAAGGAATGTGAGCTGAATCTCCAAGGACTCTGGTAGATGTTTGGGAGACAGCCTTGGGCCTGACCTCCCAAGGTTAGGGAACGGAATATAAGCAATTGTATTCCTTTAACAGTTAATATTGCTGCCGGGAGGCACAGTGAGTGGATTTGAAGCACTGTACTACTTGGGATTAGGAAGCCCTGAATTCAAATTCAGCCTAGGACACTTACTAGCTGTATTAGCCAGGGCTAGTCACTTTAACTGCTGACTGCCTCAGTTTCTTAATCTGTAAAATGGCAATCATAGTAGCACCTCCCTTCCAAGATTGTTGTGAAGATAAAATGAGATAATATTTGTAGTGTTCTCCTAAGTGGTTTGAATGATAAGTTTATCTGTCTTAATGATAAGTTATCTGCAAATGGATAGAGTGTCAGGTTTGGAGTCGGGAACACTCATCTTCTGGAGTTCAAATCTGGCCTCAGACACTTCCTAGGTGTGACCCTGGGCAAGTCACTTAACGCTTTTTGCCTCAGTTTCTTCACCAGTAAAATGAGCTGGAGAAGGAAATGGCAAAGCAGTCTAGTATCTTTGCCAAGAGGACTCCAGATAAGGTCATAAAGGGTCAGACATGACTAAAAAAATCACTGGACAAAAACAATTTCTTGATTGGTCTCACCATTCTGTTGATGAAGCAGCTATGAGAGGAAGAGCTGGGTCACCTCTCCTGAGGAGCAAGGGTTCTTTGTCCCTTGTGTCAAATCTTGTCTGTCTGTGTCCAAGATGAGTGTTGCTCTGGGGCTTGGGTAGAAAACACCCACCCATACTCAGTTGGACAACAATGAGCTGAATGGCCACGGGCACAGCTGTTGGCTGACTGTCTCTCATTCTATGGGAGGCCAATTCCCAGTGTTTCAGCCCTTGCCTGAGGGCGGAGATCACTGCCTTTGTCAATATCTGTTAGTGTCCCAGCTCTCAATACAAGTCTTCAAGTTAGTCACTGGGATTGATGACCCTGAACTTCAGTCTGCTCACTTGAAAAAACCTGAAGGAAATGGGGGGAAAAGAACACACCAGTTCTGATAAGTTAAGCAAAGGAAAAGAAATCTGGAGGGAAAAAGAAATTTTATCTCTCAATCTTCTGCCAGACAGAGAAAAGAATGTGTCAGAAGTACATGATTTTTGGTTTTAGGCTGACGTATTAAAGTCTTCTAAACAAAAACAAAAACTAATATGGAATTAGCTGTTGAGAGGGCTAATAGGTTTGGGGGTTTTTTGGGCACACTTCTGATATGATCATGTTAACAGTTCCATTACACAAGTGAAAATAACAATGGTGTCTTTCCTTACATTTGTATTGTACTTTGAAACAATAAAACCACTTTCTAGACTTTAGGAAGATCACATTCCTGTGAGATTATGGCAAATAATTTTTACAGTATCCAGTCAATAAACATTTACTGAACTCTTGCTAAATTCTAGAACTTGATGAGACATCTACCAAGTCAGATGCTCTGTCGAAAATGACATTAGAGTATTCCATACTGGTTCAAATAAAAGTTGGCTCCTTCATAGACTATATCCCTGGAAAGAACTCTTATTTTAAAGGGAAAATACATATATGCTTACACATCGGTCCATGCTGAATATTCACATCAGTTATGGACTGCATTGAGGTTTTATACAAGTGAGATTTTGTGGGAAAAGTGTGGCCTCTCTTTGAATTAATAATGTGCCCATATAAGTCATTGGGATTAGAGAAAGAGGAATAAAAATAGTGAATCTTAACTTGCTTCTGGATCTTTTAACTCCAGGGTTTTTTTTTTCCCCTCCTTTCACTTCAAAACTGTAACTCCTATAGACTGAAAATATAGTTGGAAATTGGATAATGGCAGAAGATTTTGGGAAATAGCTAATAAATTGACTCCAAAGGAGAGGGGTTGTGTTAGAAAGGGTCCTTCCAATGACCATTCATATTGGAATCTGAATTTAGCTCTAATAGAAATATTCTCTGTAGGGTCACCCCTAGGACAGAGATATCTATGAAATAGGGGTCAGATCCAGGTTCTAACCATGTTCTGCTGCTATCTAAATGGAGTGACTTTGGACTCTCTCAGCCTCAGTATCCTTATTTGTAGAAGGATGGTGTTTAATCATCCATCTTTCTTTCAGTCCTCAATGTCTTCATTTTACGTTAAACAAGTGATGCAATAAAAAGTATAATAAGTTTGTCCCTTGAAAGCAGGTCAAATGTCCACCATGCTGTATTTTTGACACTATTAATTTAATATTCTTAGCATGTATGTTTGCTGACTTCAGTCAGAATCTGATTCATGAATTTCAGGTTATTTGGCAGTAGCTGTATTACTTATGAGAGGGAGGAGGGGTCTCTACACAGAATTGGGGTTTATTACTCCAGAAAAGGAGACTCTCCACTTTCTGGTCCCAGTGACCCTTTTTTAATCCTGTTCCTCTGCACTAGGGGCGGTGAATAAGAGGAGAAATGAAGTTTGAGTCTTCAAAAACACCACTTTGTGCTTGCCTAATTAACGACTTTCATCTGCGTTCAGACAAGCTGGTGTGCAGGACACTGAAGGACAAGGCACCTGCTTGTCAGGGTGTAGGGACTGATTCATGTAAGCCCCATCTTGCATCACTCCGTGTTTATTATTATTATTGATCAGGAATGCACCCTTATGTTAGCTGCTCACACAGCTAGGAAATGGCAACCTGGATTCAAATCCAGTTCTTCTGACTCAAGTCTGCATTCTTCCCAGCCTATCTTTTCACTTTGCTTTTACCTTTTCTGTTTTATGGGGATAATATTTACCCTAACTCACAGAGGTCTTTGGAGGAAAAAGAATCTTCAGGTGAAAGGACCCTGCGAAGCCTCTGGTTCAGTTATCATATGAACAAGATTCCCTCCTACAAGATCTGGGGAGACATTGCAATATAGTGGAAAGAGGACAGGCCTTGGTGCTCTGGAGTCTGATGGCTTGGGTTCAAATCCCCATTGGGCCATATGATTCTCTGTGACCTTGGGCACTTAAGTGTCTCTTTTGCTCAGTTTCTTCATCTGTAAATTAAAGGGGTTAAACAGGAAAGACCTTTGCAATGTCTTCTAGCTCTAAATAAATGATTTAATGATCTGATTTAATAATCATCTAGCCTTAGGTTAGAAAAAGTGAGATAACCTAATAAGTCCCAGTGAAATCCTTACCACTTTTACCCCTTTGGAAGTTTCTTCTTTAAATGAGTCACAGTGATTCTCTAGCCTACACTGCCTGAAGGTCAAGTGTGCTACTTTTCACCTGGTCCCTAGGGTTCTCTGATATCCTAAGAGGTCTCTTGTCTTTGCCATTGATTGTGTTCTCATAAGTTTACAGTTCTAAACACCAACGTTGCATTAACTGCTTTATTGTCAGAATACATAGCTTTTACAAAGGAATATTTGCTTCAAAGATATAATAAGAACAAATACGTAAATGCTTCCCCTGACACACAGGGCCCTAATCTAGCCTGCTCCACCACTGACTCTGAGAAGGGAATAGGGACTAGTTGTCTATTTTGACTCAGTTCCTACATAGCATTTAACTCCCCAAGTTCTAAATCCAAACCCTGACCTGAACTCACTTGCCTTGTGTCTGGGAGCCCTGGTTTTGCCAGGTTCCCACTTTAGCTAATTGCAGTATCTAGCTACTAATCATGGGTTCAAAGCTCCCTATGGCTCATTTCTCAGGTCAAACACTTCACAACTGAAAATTACAAATAAAATAAAATGAAAACCTCAGTCTTGTGTCTTGGTGGCACAGAGCCAAAGGGGAAGGTGGTCCTCAGGCTTTCTGTCATCTGCCACTTCTGTCACCTCTTTTTGTCCAGAATGAGGAAAATCATGTTCACTTTGTACTCTGCCTTCCTCATCCCACAAATGGCAAACATTATATTTATTATTATTTTCATCATCACCACCATCATCATCATTATTGTTGCTGTTGCTCCCTTATTATACATGAAAATAATTCCAGATTCTTTGAAAGATAGACATCACAAACATGAAGGGGGCAGCGAGGTGGTACAGTGGATAGAGCACTCACCTTCCTGAATTCAAATTTAGCCTCAGATACTTACTTCTGTGAGACTCTGGGCTAGTCACTTAACCCTGTTTGCCTCAGTTTTCTCATCTATAAAGTGAGCTGGAGAAGGAATGGCAAATTACTCTGATACTTTTGCCAAGCAAACCCCAAATGGAGTCGTGGAGACACAACTGAAAATTAATTGAAAAAACGGCAAAGAGGAAGGTGTGTTTTTGCTAGAAGTGTTCAGCACTGTGATGTAAGAGAACTGAACATAGGATGATACATTTGGAGCTAGGAGGGAGCTTGGATATCATTTAGTCCAACTCCATTGTTTTAAAGATGAAAAAACTGAGACCCAGTGTGGTTAAGTGGTCTGCCCCAGGTCACACAGCAGTAATTGCTAGAGCCAAGATTAAAACCTAAGGCCTTATACTCTAAATACAGCACATTTTTTTCCTCTTGTTGAATGAATGAAAAAAAAAACATTTATTAAAAATTTACTTTGTTCCAATTATTGTGCTGGGGATATAGATACACAAAGTGAGACAACCCCTGTCCTCAAGGAGTCTAATGTGGGAAAACACATACAGGGAGGGGAGTGGTGGAAGGGAGTTTTGGTCTATGTCAAGAAAAAGTAATAGAGATCTTGTTACAGTGCCCAAAGCAGATGGTGGAACATTGAGGGTGGGAGTTGGGAGTGGGAGATCTCAAGATTTCCTTCATCTGCACAACTGGACAGAAAGTGAATTGCACTCTAGTCAGTGTCTGACAGGCTAGCTAAGTTTGTATGCATTCACCAATCAAGATGGCTCAGACCCCTCCATGGGATTTTCAAAGTTGAATGATTAACTTTCCCAGGGAGTTGGGGCATGTTTCTGGAATTCTGGACCAAACAGATGGAATGGCTGTTCCAGGTGGAAATGCATAGGTCAGCATGACAAAAATGATTTTCTGTGCATGGTACTCCTCTTTTCAAAACACCTTATTCTGGGGAGATCAAGCCCTTGCATATTATAGCAGATCACGCCTTGAAGAGACCCAGGATCCTTTTAAAGAATTTGGCCAAATGATGCAGATCAGAAAGAATTAGTGGGTGAAGGGTGACTATTGCTTATATTGTGACATGCAGTGAGATGAGACGTATACATCGATATGCATATCTGGGATAGAGAAAGAGCAGATTACTGTGAATTGGACTCAGAATTAAACAGGGAGAGAAATTGGGCCCAGATTGCCTAGAGCAAATTTCAAGGCTTCTTTAATGACCCTGAGCTCCTGCTAGAAGAAAATTAATTAATTGATACTAGTAATTAACCAGTATTTTTAAATGGCTGAGAGATATGGAACCTGATAGTATTCAAACAACTTAAAGTGACTCTCACTCTAATGGTGACTATAAGGAGGCTTTAGGAGATGGTCAATGAGAAATTCTGAAGATGAACGGGCCTATAGGAAGAGAAGTTGATGTGGTTAGGGTGATTGATGACAAGTGCCCCACTGTTTTGTTTGCATTGGCAGGAGAAAGTAAGAAAGGACACGAGGACATGGAGTGAATTCTCTTTGCTGGATTTGGCAGGGAGGTGGTATAGTGACCCTGGGCTTGGAGTCAGAAAGACCTCCATTCAAATTTTGGCTCAGAAACTATGGGACTCTGTGCAGGTCACTGAACCATTGACTGCCTCAGGTGTCTCATCTGTAAAATAAGGTTACTAACTGAGATATTTGTAAAGCTGTTAGCACAGTACCTGGCAGATAGTAGGTACTTAGTAAGTATTTATTATTTTAAAAAACTACAGAAGAACCTGGAGAAGAGTGGTACAGGAAGGACAGACATGAATAGGTTAAAATCCTCCTCCACACTATGCCCAAAGGGCTGTAAAACTGTGCATACCCTTTGACCCAGCAATACCACTTCTAGGTCTGTATCCCAAAGAGATCATAAAAATGCGAAAAGGACCCACCCATATGTACAAAAATATTTATAGCGACTGTTTTTGTGGTGACCAAGAACTGGAAATTGAGGGATGTCCATCAACTGGCGAATGGCTGAACAAGTTGTGGTATATGAATGTAACAGAATATCATTATGCTATAAGAAATGATGAAGCAGGTTGACTTCAGAAAAACCTGGAAAGATTTGTATATGAACTGATGCTGAGTGAAGGGAGCAGAGCCAGGAGAACATTATACACAGTAACAGCAACATTGTGTGATGTCTTTGATAGATTTAGCTCTTCTTAGCAATGCGAGGATGTAAGACAAGTCCAAAAGACTCATGATGGAAACTGCCATCCACATCCAGAAAAAGAGATATTGAATCTGAAGGCAGATTGAAGTTTACTATTTGCTTTTTTTTTTTTTTTTTGGTTTCTTCTTTCTAGTAGGTCCTCCCATTGGTTCTAATTCTTCTTTACAACATGACTGATGTGAAAATATGTTTAATATGAGTGTATATGTAGAGCCTATATCAGATTGCATGCTGTCTTGAGGAGGGGGAAGAGTAGGGAGGGGGAGAAAATTTGGAACTCAGAATCTTATGGAATTGAGTATTGAAAACTAAAAATAAATTATTTTTTTTAAAATAGTACTATAACAATGAAAATACCAAGGAATTATTTTGTAAAATTAGCCAAAATAACAACACAATCCATTTGGAGGAATAGAAAGTCACAAATTTTAAGGAGAATAATGTAAAATTAAACCAGGGATGAAGATGGTCTAGCATTAACAGATTTCAAATCCTGTTGTGATGAAGTGAATATCAAAGCTATTTTAAGGTGATTAAAAAGTAGAACAGTAGATCAGTGGGAAAAACTAGATAATTAATCCCCAAAATGGATTTGTACAGCAGGCTAGTCTTCTAAGTTGATGATATCCTGTATCTTTTGATTTGAGTGTTGTGTTCTATTATTTTGGTCCTTCAGGTCTAAGTTAAGCCATTTCTAATTCAGTGCTACACACTTTTTTGCCAAACTCTCACAATGAGAAATGCAGTGGTCTTTAAGTTTTTTTTAATTATTTTTTTCCTGCTGCCTTAGACCTCAGTCTGCTACTAATAGCTCCCCTCCGTCCTTAAACTACCTCCGTCCCCAAGAAGAAATGTCTACCTGGGGATTTAGTCTCATTCCCTGGGTTGTGCTAGAGATTTGAAATTAAAATCACTGGTTTAAATATCACTATTGCTTCCTACTGCTTTACGAGCTGGTTATATTTCTAGTGTATTTCAGTACGCCTTTAATAAAAGGAACACATTAGGTAATAGAATGTTTTGTAAAATTTTAATTTAGTACATTTATCTCTTGAGCCTTGTGATTTCTGCAAGTTAACAGCATACGTAGTATTCAGAGTCTCTTGGGAACTATTGTGAGCTGACAAAATCAGGACGTCTCAACCGCTTTATTAGTATTGCAGGCAAATTGACAGTCATGGTGGCAGGGCAGGGAGGGGGGAACAAGAATCACTTGTAAATTCAGTGTGTGAATTGAGACTCAGATACAGGAATGAACCTGAAATCCTAGTGCTGAACTATTAAATGAGGGCGTTTATGGAATTTTCACAGTCTTATGGCTCCTTAACAGTTCATCACAGACCATATGATCCTCACATTGTGCTGTAAGAAAATAGGGCTTTATCTTGTGTTTCTTCAAGGTTTATATAGAAGCCTTAAATGACTTTCCCCCAGTACTCTTAATTTTGTAGTTTTTTAGGGCAAAGAAGTTCTTTTTGATTCATAGTCAGCAGTGTTTCTTGTTTATGTAACACTGACCCTCTGAAAATAGTGAAACATCCCAAAGTCTTGGGAATTCAGGACAAAATAAGGACTTGACAGTATTGGATCACCCCAGAAGGCCCTTTACTCATTCACACTTTAGGCAACTGTAAATGTTCTAGGGTTTTTTGCCTTCTTCATTGCTATGTATTTTTTCTCACTTTTTTACCCTCAAAGACCCAGCTTTCAGAAGTTGACTTTGGCTCAGCCATTGTGAAAGAAGGAGGGATGATCTTATGATTAGAATAAGACCAAAAACTATTTCTGCACCTGACTTTGAGGGGCACTAGTTGGTGTCATGACCTGAAAGACCTTGGTTAAAATTCTGTCTCCAACAGTACCATCACCATCCCTTAACTTCCCTTACATATGGTTTCCTTATTTTCATAATGGAGAGAATTTCTAAAAATAAGTACTCTTAATTGAAATCTATGAACTTGTAAAAAAAATTGGTAAGTGATTATTGAAATTGATATTTCAACATAATTATTTTCGTTTGTAATCCTTTGTATTTTATTTTATACATTACAAACTATTCTTCTGACAAAGGCCCATAGGCTTTGCCAAGTGACAAAGAGATCCATGATACAAAATGTTGAGAATCCTTCTGAAATGTCTCCATTAAAACTGATTTGATTCTTCTATTTCGAATATAAACTCAACTTAATCTCCCAAAGTATAAATTGACATGTATTTGTCTCAGCAGTTGAAGAAATGCCATCCTTAACACCTGCCATGTTGGTTAGGAATCATTTAGAGATCAATGTCTTTGGTTCGCTTGACGTAGTCTTCAGCTGGAGACAGGATTTCAGGGCCTGATTAGCCTAGGGACTAAGTTTTTATTCATTTCCTGCATTTTTAGCGAATTTTTCTTATTTCCTGCTGTAATGAAATATTTAATGAAGGAAAAGACCAAGACCATAAAGTTCCTGGTTAACGAGACAGACAAAAGAACACGTTATGACTGGGAAGTTTATATTCAGTTTTAAGAAAGTCTCTAAATTGAAAGCACCTTCTGTTGCATCACAAAATTCCAAATTAAGTTTAATGGGAAAGAAAACATTTCTTAAAGGACAGTAAAAAAATACATTGGGGAGTCATTTGGGCTGATGAGGCTGGTATATTTAAGATATTAAACTGATATTAAAGAAATGACAAAGGTGCTGGAAGGATTCCATTACTATATGTAGCCCTCAAAGTAATAGACAGTTGCCTGGAAGACAGAAAAGGATGAGTTTATACTTGGTATGACAGCTCTGTGCAGCTGTCTGCCTGTTCATTGCCTGGATCGCCTTGTCACCCTCGAAAACTTGGCATCTGTAGTGTCTGTTTAAGTTAACAAGTGAAGAGAAAGAAATTGTCAGGTAGTTGCTTTTGAGTTTGAAATGCCTAAACAAAGTATTCAGCTGTGCAGTCACCATCTAGGGTCTGGCTTTGTTTGCCCTTCTTTTCCTTTTTTTTTTTAAAGAGGAGCACATCCTCTTCTGACTTGTGAGTTTGACACCACCAAGTGAGATGTAGACATAGAACACTTTGTGCATTAATTGTTAAAAATAACATCATAGCAACCAGGGTAGTTTTCTGCCAGTCTCAACTAAGGCAAAACTATTCTCAATTTTTATAATGGGAGCAATTCTTCCAGAGAGATGTTTTTAACTTCAGAATTGCTGGGTGAATCAGATTGTCATCATTTTTTAGATCAATTGGCCTTTCTGGAGAAATGCCAGATGTTGGGGAGCAGTGGGGTTTTTAGTGGTGAAAAAGATTCAAGTCATATCCCATTTCAGTTTTCTCTACCCTCTCTTTAGCTCCTCACCACTGGATTTTCCTACCATTTCAGCAGTAATATGACTTTAAACTGTGTGGATAGCTCTTGACTTGTGACATTGAGAAGGAAATCTTGTCTGTTGCAGAAATGCTGAGGCACAGAAGGGTCAGGTAGGACCCACACTTCTGAGATCCCTTTGCTTGAAGGTTGAAACATGACAGCCTGTCTCAGAGCTTGAACTGAATTTTAGTTTGTTTGTTAATTCTGTTTTGGAAAAATATACTTTTCCTTAACCAGAAATCTCATCTCCCTCCTATTTCTTCCCTACTGTACCCCACATTGGGGTGAGGTTGGGGATAAGAGAAAAACAAAATTCATATCACAAATGTCAAGAAGAAGAATTCCCACATTGGCAATGGCCAGACAATTTACGTCTCATTCTCTACCCTGAGTCCATTATGTTTCTTTTGGGAGGTGGCTAACATTCTTCTTCATTGGTTCCTTGGAATCATAGTTGGGCATTGTGTTGATGAGAATTCTTCAAGTCTTGCTTGAACTAAAATTTTAAAATGTGACACCTTTTTCATTTGTTTGAAAACAAGTATTTTTGACTCCGTTAAAGGACAGGTCTTTTCTTCATTCTGCAGGCAGCAGCAGTGCTAATATCAGTGACATCAGTGGAATACGTGGTGACTTCACTTTTTGCGTCTTTCATGGGCCACTCTAGATAGAACTCATTTTATAGTTGTATTTTTTAATTGTTTCGTAGTAACCAATAACCTGTAACCCCCAGAGTATTTGTCTTTGTGAGTTTAGTGTTTTCTCAATATTTCTTTTCGGATTAGGATGTCAGTGTTATGGAGCACCCTCAATGGAGAAATCCCCTCTGCACTTGCGCTTCATAGGTTTCCTTGAGAGCTTATGTACCTTGCTCAGGCAAGAATTTCTTTAGCTATGTGTCTGGATGTATTCTTCAAAAATGGCTACAGGGCCCTCATTGTTCTAGATTCAACTAGAGCATGTGGGTTCAACTCCTCCTCTCCCCCACCCCCCACAACACACCTCTGTCACTATGTGTATAGCCTTGGGTAAATCACTTAACTTCACTTTGTTTAGCTGTGGGATAAACAGTTTGGGCCAAATGAACTCTGAGGTCCCTTCTTCTTCAACATCTTTGATCTTATGGTCTACCCTTTGGACATGTGGATTTGTAGCTTTTGTTTACATGGGTTACTCACAACCCTTGACCTTTGCAATAGAATCTTATAGACAGAGGTTACACAGTGTCTGACAGAGTAAAGGCTTAAAAATGCTTGTTTTTAGAGCTTAGTTAGTCCAATTTATACCTTTGTCATGAATGCTTTCTCTTCACATTCTCTTAAAAGATCTCCAGGGATTCAATTTAATAAACATTTATTAAGACCCAACTATGTTCAATTCTCCAGGAGAGGTGGTGTGGGTATAAAATTGAAAAACTTTTAAGATGGGTAATGTTTCTTGGGAGCAACAGCATATGCATAGAGAAGTATAATACTAGGTGGCATGTGATGGGAGCAAAGAATTGGTCTGGACAAATCAATCTCCAATGGTAGAGATCTTTGTATTAGGGCTAGTTACCATATATTTAAAAGTGTATTTTAAAATTATATTAAAGAAATTGCCTGTCTATAAGCATGCACTTCCATATTTAGAATGATACAATTTCCTCAGTAGAGGTAGTCCTTCCACTAGTCTGGGTTGCAACTTTTCAATGCCTTCTCATTGTATATAACTCTTATTCACTTTTTCCATAGATCTTCCATCTATCTTCCCATCATGTTGGAGACTTTTCTTTAGTTACTTATGTATTATGGATGCCAGTGTTGGATTACCTCTCCTTCATGGCACAGGAACAGCCATTCGTTGTCCTATGCCTTGTCTGTAGTTACGTACTTTATTATTTCTTGCATGCAAGCAGCCACCCACAGGTAATGATTTACATGTGGTATATGCCCACCATGTGTCTTTCCACTGACCTTTGAGTTTGTAATTTTATTTCTTCTATTAAAACGATTGCATAATTTGCAATTATAATGTCACCGGTGGAATATTCATTTTACAAAGACAATAGTTTGTAGCCATGAACACTCGGAGCCATAGAAAAGCTCTATGCAGCTTCCTAACTACAATCCAGTTTGAAGAAGTCTGTCTTTATTCCAGGCCCAGCTCATTTTCCATCCACAGCAGCTGTCTTAAGTTACCCATGTTGATCACCCCTCCCCATTCTCTACAGATAACATACATTTCTTATCCACTCTTTGTTTTCATATCGCATGTCTATTTTCTTCTCTTTTGCTATGTGTGTTTGTCAAAGAGGTTGTCCTACTCCAACTCCTCCATCCCATGTTACCTACAAATGTGCCTTATAACAGCTAAAAAGTAAGCATATACAGAATACTTTTGGCAATTGTATAAATATGTCAGAATAAGACTGGATTCTTACTCGAGAGGAGCCTATAGTTTGATGAAGAGGAAGACAACCAAAGACCTTTAGTTGAAAAATAATGCAGAAATACTGGGTAGCATAGTTGGTGAAGCTAGGCATTGTCATGGGTCATCACTGGCCCTTTTAATGAGGACAGTCTTTTCTCAGTCCTCATTCTTCTCAGCCTGTCCTCTCCCATTGATATTACTGATCACCCTTCCCGGGATACTCTGTCCTCTCTGAGTTTTCATGATATTGGTAAACTTATCAACTCACTGCTTCAACTAAACTATCATTTCTATGTAGAACACTTCCAGACATATATATATTGAACCATCAACTCTGCCTTGAGTTTCAGTCTCACATCACAACGGTGTCATGAGTTGGATGTTCCACAGACAACTCAAACCTGAACTCATTATTTTCCCTCTCATCCCTCTCTTTTCCCATACTACCCCATTTGTGTCCAAAGCAGAAATCCCATTCTTCCAGAGTTGCAGGTGTGTTAGGTCAGCACTATCCTGGATTTCTCACTTTTCCTCACTTCATGTATCCAGTCAGTTGTCAAGTCTTGCTGTTTCTGCTATGACAACATTTCGCACACTTATAGAGATTACCACACTTGTTCAAACTTTTATCGCCTCTCATTTGAATCATTTTAATTTTTTTTTGTTTGCCTTGCCTCGTCTCTCCCCATTCCAGTTCATCCTTTTCACTCCTGCCAAATAGTTTTCCTTCATCACAGATCCGATCATATAACTCTTCTTTTCACACAGCTTCAGTGGTTTCCTGTTTTTAAATGCTCGACAGCCTGGCCCCAGCCTATCTTTGTACCCTCATTGGCTGCTACTCCCTTTCACACACTTTGGGATCCATCCAAATTGTACTTCTCTTTGTTGTTTACACATGTTCCTCCATCTTCCATTTCTGTGCTTTTGCTTTAGTCATACCCCATGCATGAAATTCTTCTCATGCATTTCGTTCTTCTGTTTCATGGAATCTCTTTCTTTAAGGCACAGTATTTGTAATGAAGCTTTTCCCTGCTTCCCCCACCTTCTGGGAAATGTCTTTCTTCTCAGGTTACCTTGAATTTAACTGCTTTGTATTTATTCCCTATATAGTTATGCTGGATATACTTATATATGTTCTTGTTTCATTCCTCTAGTTGAATGTAAACTCATTGTAAATAAGAAAAGTAGGACATGGATAGCACAGTACCTTGTAAAGAGTAGATATTTAAATGAATACTTGTTGATGGATTGACATTCTATTACTGATGAGGTGTCCTTAGACAAAGTTCAAATGCTCCATTGATGAGGACTTCATTCTGACATTGATTAGCTCTTCTTGGTAAAGTGTAAATTCCTTGCCTCATCTGGGGTTAACCCTGTTATGATTCGTCGCCAAGGATGACAGATTCATTGATTTATGGCCAGTTTGTACACTCAAGCTATGCTCAGGGACTTGGACTTTTCAAGGAAGAATATGTGTCTGAGAGCATAGAGAAAGGGGACCAAGACCTGGGAGATCAGAGAGAAGCTGGTCAGATATGCATCGGTCTATACATATATGTCTACATGTATACGTACATAGCATGCATATACATGCTTACATACTTGATTGTCTGGAAGGGAGCTAGAACAGTCACGTGGTCATCCCAGGAAACTGCCATCAAAATGGCAGCCAATTTGTGCACAACCCAAGGAGCTAAGAGTTCATGTGCCAAACTGTGATCTCTGGGAATGTGAGAACCTACTCTGTTAGGCACTGTAGTTTTAGGCACTGGGAATATAAATTGCAAAATGAGAGAGTCTTCAAGGGACCTTTCTCTCCAAGTGAGAACTGAGGCTAAGGAACAATGAAGACAGATCCAGAAAAATTAAACCTGGATTCTCATTGGACTGTGTAGACCCTGTGAAGGTCTGTGATAATGCTGAATGTGTGGTGCTGCGAGTCTGAAGGATTGTCCAGGTCCCTGGAATGAGGAGGTTAGCTAGAGAGAGAAGTGCATTTGCTTTACAAGTACTTTTTAAGAGCTGCTTTGAGAAGAGGCTTTTAATTTAGAAATTGGTAGGGTTATAGAAAGCCTAGGCTACCCTTGAGGACTCATTCGTCCAGTATAAGGTAATGGCTCTTTTCTGGAGGGTAAACATGTAGACAGGAGACATTCTGATGTCCCCAGAGGAAATCCTGTCACAAGCCACAAAGAAAGTGACTCAGGGAAAAGCCTTTGAGTTTGAACCTGTTCTCTATAAATGAAAGCATCCGTTCTCCATCCCAGGTTACCCATAAATGAAATGATAACCCAATGTTTTGAACTCTACTCATCCCGTCCTCCCATCCTTCTTTTTAAACCATCTGCATAATGGCATCATTAATTTGGACTGACCCTGAAAGTAGTCAGAAGAGATCAGATGGCTGTTGTGATAGAAAGCAATTTTTAAAAGTGCCTCTAAGTTCACTTTTAGGGATGTCGTCTATTTTTTATCTTTTTATGGTACAGAATTGGTACAAAAATATTCAGCTATGCAAAAAGTCAGTATTGAGTGTTAATTACTCAAATACAAATGAACTACCTTTATCTTTAGTTTCTGTTTAATTCCTCTGCTTTACTTTGACAAAGTCTGTTTGGGGGGAACTCTGTGATAAAATGGAGCCTCAGATACTTCCTAACAAGATGAGTCACATTGGTCCTTTTCATTATGAGTTAGCCCATTTTTTCACTCCTAGGTGGTTTGGTGGTGCAGTGGATAGAGTACTGGGCCTGGAGTTAGGAATATACTTCTGCTTGAGTTCAAATCCAAACTCAGACATTTACTAATTGTGTGACCTTGGGCATGTCACTTAACCCTGTTTGCTTCTGTTTCCTAATCCATAAAATGAGCTAGAGAAGGAAATGGGAAACCACACTAGCATCTTTACCAAGAAAACCCCAAATGGGGTTTTGAAGAGTTGGAAAAGACTGAAAAACGATTAAACAATACAAAACAAAAGGCTTTTTCACTCTTACTCCTAGATCTTTGGGAGTCTTCACCGAGATCTATTTCTAAAATCATATTTTCCCTCCTTTTGGTCGTGTTCCATCTGGTAGTCCCTTTTCACAGTTTCTTCTTTAGCATACACAGACTCTTTTCAGACATTAACCATGATCCCTTCATCCCATCCAAACTATTCCTTTTAGGTCAGATGTATACTAAATGCATTTTCAGATCTATACTTTGTATTAACCAAGGATTGGAAGCAAAAGTTGGCACAAAATGGTTGGAAAAGCTGGGGAGTATATGAATATTTTAATAGAATATTGCTGTAGACTAACAAATGTCACACATGAGGGACTTAGAGAACCTTGGGAATGATTGTATGTCTGAGCTGTTGCAGAATGAAACATGGAAACCCTAAAATAGCATTTGGACAGTGGTCTAAATGGAAAGGTCACTAAAAGGAAGCTGAAATATGAGCATTAGAAAATCAAAATCTACCCAAATACTGGGATAAAGATCCATAGGAATGGAAAATGAAATAGTCTTCTCTCAGGACAGTACAAGGAGAGCATGTTGCACATACTGTCTAGTTTGGTCTGTTTATTTTACTCAGTTGTTTCCAGTTAACAAGTATAACAAGTTTATCCTTGTTATAAGAGAGGTTTCAATTACTTGTAGCACTGTGAGTATGTGTGTGTGGGGGCTCTATTAGGTGCTAAATCCAAAAATGACTGTAGTATAACAACCAAAAACAATCGGTTTTAAAACAAGACAGTTTTTACTTAAGTTTACCTCTGGCAAATCACTTAACCACTCTGCTTTGCCGTTTCCTCATTTGTAAAATGGGAGTGGGAGATCGGGTTATCCGAAGCCCTTTCTATCTCTTAATTTGTGGTCCTATGAGCTTATCATCACTACACAAAACAGTGCTCAGTATCATTTTTATTTTTGTGAAAACATTTGCACATATGAAACTCTCATTTTTATTTTTGTAAATTCTATGCAGTAAACTCACTTACACTCATGTCTTGGGTGAGGGAGATTTTTACTCTGGGCTTTCAGAGAAATTTATCCCAGAAGGATGAGGAAAGGGGCTTTGCAAACCAACAGTGACAAATAATCGTGCTGTTTCTAACATTAAATGGATGAAATAATTCAAAGTTGATTGAATATTTCTTCTTGTTAAAGTCACATTTTTGACATCATGTCAAAAGCATATTTATCATACCTGACCCCCTAATTACAGTTTGCTGTTACTTCACAAAATAGTATCTAGTTAGCATATGTGTGAATATATAGGGAGAGACATATGCCTACTGTATATTTTGCATATATGTGCTAAACAGATGGTTTATGATGAAGTGTTTAAAGACACTGAATATTATAATTTGGTTGGGAAATCAGTTTCTTATAATTTATTTAAATAGTTTATTTTACCATTAAGTTTTTTTCATACAAGGGAATTTAATCCACAAACATCTCCAAATTTCTAGAAATTTTTGGCATAGTAAGGTCATTGTTGTTTTTTGTTTCTTTTGTGTTTTATTGTCATCCAAATTAGAAGTCATCTTGTTCATATCCAACATTGAAGTAATAGCTGTGAGGGTCATTAAATGAAAAGCAGAAGCCAGAGATGCAAATGTAAATCAGTGAACTGTGAAATTGATGATATATTCATATCTACAATCCTGGAAATATTCTGTTTCCCTCATTAATGCATACATGATGTAATGTATCATTGAAGTGGAATTACTGATTAGCAATATTTTCGATGAACTTGTGCATGTATGATCTTCATATGTACATAATTTATTACATTTTACCATACTGTGCAGTTTTAGAACTAGAAATCTAGGTAAACAGGATGATATTAAATATAAATAAACTTTTATATAAAATGTTTTTAAAAACTTATTTTGTATTTCTTTTTGCAATGGACTGTTAAATTTAGAATGAAATTAATTAAAACTAAAAGACATCCTTGAGATATTCTCAGCTAATCTCTTAATTTGACACCTGCCATGTTAGCACAGAACATAGCATTGTCAGAACTTGAACTCAGGTATGGTGAATATCAGACCAGTTCTCTAACTCTTCTCTTACTTTTCCCCTACAGTGTTCAGCCAGTACATACTAAGTATTTCATCACCGTGCATCGGATGCCTTCACTAAAATAATAACCATCCATCTCCCAAATATTCTCTTTCTGTGTAATGTTAGTCCATTGGAAGATTATGGTAGGTTCTATATAGCTCCCTATTAATGAAAGATACACATTTTGTTCATACTTTGAGCAACCAAGTAAGCTTTTGGTGATTTAATTTTATGTTATAAGAATCTCTTAATAAAACCAAAAAACCCATCAAGAGATAGGAGAGGATTCTGGGAAGAAGGCACAGTAGGTCAGAAAATCTTGGGCTCTCCAAATTTCCTTCACAAGAAAAGGCAGAACATCACCTCAGAAAAGCAGAAATAAACATAGGTTTAGTTGTCCTCCTAAGGCGGTTTGAGAAGACCTCAAGAAAGACCCAGCCTCTGGGGACTGAGGTTCTGCGTGAATGAAGTATGAACACCTCCAGGCTGATGTTGCAGAATCAACAAACAGCAAGCCCTGGGGAGCAGCTGGGTTGAGAGGCAACCTCAGCCTTAGAAACTTTCATTTTGCAGACAATATGGGCGTCTGGTGGCTGAGTAGGAGAACAAGGATCTTCCATTGTTGAGGGATGCCAAGCACAGCTGTGCTGACCAGATGTATCCTAGGCTGTGGAGGGAGGAGCTAGCACATACTTGGTGAGTGTAGTTCCTAGGGGCAGGGACCCTGTTGGCTGTGGGCACTTGCAGGAGAACAGTGTCTGGTTTCAGCTCTGGGGTAGAGAGGATAGCTGTAGTTTGCAGCCACTAGAGGGATGAGGGGGACCACAGGCAGCAAGAATATTTGCACAATAGTGTGTCTAGGGGTCCTAACAATGATTTAGGAGTGGAGAGGAGAGCCCAAGGTTGAGGATCAAGTGGGACCTCAGAAAATAACAGTAAGAAGGACCTGAGGCTTGGGACATCATTCCCCATACCTCAGGACTACAGCTTGGTTACACTGCTGAAAACAGTGCTAAAGCAGCTAAAAACAAAATAAAACAAAAAAAAAATTAGTAAGTAAAGGAGAAAGACCCCAACTACAGATGGTTACTATGCTGATAGAGAAGATCTGGGTTTATATTCAGGGAAAGATAATGGAACTAAAAAAGCTACTCCTTTTTCAATGAAAAATATTAAATGGTCTCACGTACAAAAAGAGTCCTTGGAAGAATTTAAGAAGGACTTTAAAAATCGAATAAGAAAGATCAAGGAAAAATTAGAAAGAAAAATAAGAGCAGTCCAAAAAAAAAAAAAAAAAGAAAGAAGAAAATTCTGAGAAGAAAGTCAACCAACTTGGGCAAGGGGAAGCCAATGGCATCCCAAGACACCAAGAAGCCATAAAAATTTAAAAAAAAATGAAAAAATAGAAGAGAAAGTGAAACATCTTATCAGAAAAAGAACTGATCAAGAGAACAGATAAAGGAGAAATAAAATAGTCGGACTATCTGAAAATTATGATTTAAAAAAGAGTATTGGTACAATAGTGTAAGAAATTATCAAGGGAAATTGCCCTAAAGTTGTAGAAGAAGGCAGAGTAGAAATAGAAAAAAATCCACCAATCACCACCTGAAAGAGATTCCAGGAAGAAAACTTACAGGAATATCGTAGCCAAGTTTCAAAGCTCCTGGGTTAGGGAGAAAATATTGGAAGCAACAAGAAACAAACAACTTAAATATCATGGAGCTACAAGAAGAATGACCTAGGACCTAGCAGCTACTGTGTTGAAGGACCATAGGTCTTGAACTACTATATTCTGTAGAGCAAAAGAACTGGGGTTATGACCAAGGGTAACTTACGTAGCAAAGTTAAGTTAATCCTGAATGAAAGAAAGGGGGAGAGCATTTAACAAACCCAAAGATTT
Organism: Notamacropus eugenii; assembly: GCF_028372415.1. NCBI lineage: Eukaryota > Metazoa > Chordata > Mammalia > Diprotodontia > Macropodidae > Notamacropus > Notamacropus eugenii. Next base: position 52,088,349 of record NC_092874.1, on the reverse strand, counting down.
TCAGCTTTTTGTGACAAAAAAATCCAGAACTTAAGGGAAAATTCAACATATAACATTCAGCAGAAATGTAAACATTAAAGACCAATTACAAGGGACTCAAAGTCCAATTGTTTATTCCTATATGTGAAAATATTAGCAGTACTCTTATGATTGAAAGAAAGGCTTGGGCTGTGCAGACTTGTGGTTCTAAAAAAAACTAGGGAGAGATAAAAAGGAGTAATTATCATACAGATGAGACATAAAAGGAAAAATTGACATAGAAGAAGCTAGTAGGGGGAAGACCAGTAGTGTTGGAATGTTACTTTCATTGGAAATGGGTTGAAGAAGGAACAACATATACATCTAGAAGGTTATAAAAGTCTTCTAAATTCAGAAAAAATAAGAGGACAGGGGAAAAGGCTGGGGGGAGAGGATGAGGAAGGGACTGTTAGAGGGGTGGATAGATTAAGGAATAGGAGGGCAAGATAGTGGAGTAGAAGTAAAACAGGAATGAGGAGGGATGGAATGAATGGAGTGAGAAGGAGAGTGAGGAAAAATAAGAAGCTACAAGCAACTGTTGCGTAGAATGTGAAAGGGATGAATTTACCCATAAAATGGAAGTGAATAGCAGATTAAAAATTTGAATTCAACAATATGTTGCTGACCAGATTTCAGGAAACATAAATATGAGAGATACACATAAAAGTAAAATAAAGGGCAGGAGTAGAATTTATTATGTAAAAAAAAAAAGCAGGGATAGTAATCATGATCTCAGACAAAGTTAAACAAAATATATTTAATCAAAAGTGAAAAACAGAGAAACTACACTGTATCCACAAAATTATTCAATATTGTTTTAGATCATTTAAAATATCTAGACAGCAAAAAATAGTTGAATGTATACCTGTGAAAACAGACACAGGAACTGTATGAATATAGACATGAAGCACTATTTATGGAAATAAGCTCAGATCTAAATAACTGAAGTAATATTTATTGTTCATGGGTAGGTAGGTAAAGCTAATATATTTTATAAATGACAATTTTACCTAACTGATCAATTTCTCAATATCCCGATCAAATTACTAAAAAAAAAGAGATTTTACTGAGGTAAGAAAATAATAACAAAGTTCATTTCAAAGAATAAAAGGTAAGGAAGTAAATTCAGCAGTATCAGACCATAAAGTATATTATAAGGTGAGAGCATTGTTGAAATGTAAAAAGGATAGTTTCTGTTTTATTAAATTAAAACTTTTTTGTGTAAATAAAACCTATGTAAGAACAAAAGCAATGCAGAAAATGGGGAGGGGGACTTTCATAGACAATCTCATATAAGATATGATTGAGTAGAAATATTGTTGTGGTAGGAAATGATTAGCTGGTTGATTTTGAAAAACTTGGATTTATGAAGGAATATGCTATCCACCATCAGAGACATAGATGGCAGGAGGAAATAAGCATAGCACTGTCTTAGATATATGTGTGTGTGTGTATATGTGTATATATATGTATGTGTATCTATGTGTATGTCTGTAGAAATCTATGTATATGAATATATATATCCACACTTAATTGTAGCCTTTTTTAGAGTGGAGAGTCAAGTAAAAAGTGCACAGCAGAAAACAAAAGAAAATCAATAAGAAGCAAAGAAAAGCTGGGCAGCTTTGAAAACAAGTTGTAGCATTTATTATGTAGGTTTTCTTAAAATGGAAATTTATTATTTTATAGTGAATCCTCTCATTTCTGCTGTGTATATGCAATGTTTTTTTCCTTTTCTCATTTTGTATTCAAGTTTAAAATTTAAAAATTTACTAAAAAAGAGATTAAAAAGGGATAGCTTAGTAAATCTAACTGACCCCAAAGGGAAGGGGAGAATATTAGTACATTAAAATATAAGTGAAAAGGATGAATCTGAACAAATGAAAAAGATAAAATTCTAGAGATTGCATTCAAAAAGTGAAAAAAAGACTTTGCATCTGTATTAAAAAATTCTGCAAGTAGATGAGATATGAGAAAATTTCTTTTTTTTTTTGTACTCTATTAGGAAATATTTCAAAACTAGCCTAATTTTGTAAATTATATCAGATTTTTCCAGTGCTTCTGGATTCATTTAAATTCTGGCACAACTAATCAAATGAATAATAAATTAGCATTAAGAGAAAGGGTGACTAAGTAGATGAAGCAGTAGTTGTGTTTATTTTATTTCTCTTCATGGTTCTGCATGACCCTGAACAAGTCAGTCGGCTTCTGCCTTAATTTCTTTATCTCAAATAAAACCAACATTTGTCATGAGGAAATGATTTTGATGGTTATTAAGTTAGAGTTGGTATTTATACGGAGTTTTTGTAGCACTTTGCAACATTAAAATGTACATATTGTGGATGTCTGGCATAAACATAATGATTATCGTAATCAAGGAGCCCAGCACGTTGATAACAAAAAGGTTGTTGGTGATTTTTGTGGTTCTGCATGCTTGGATGTACATTTTGACTTTTTTTCGTCAAAGTTAAATTTTAGGAATTTTGGAATAGTTCAAGAACTTTCGTATGCTCTTGGTATTAGACTGTATTATCTGAGATTATAATTTGCCCCAATTAGGTGGAAATTCTAATTTAGAAGACTCCAGTCTAATACGTGGAAGAACATTCTAATCTTCAAACTGTCCAAAAAGAATAGACCATCCCCATCCCTGCACCTCAGAGCTGTCATTTATCTGTCCCTGGAAGTGGTCTGGAGATTAGATAAAATGGTTGCTTTAACGGGATTGTTAGTGTGTCAATATGATGTTGGATTACACATTTATTTATCATCTAGTCAACAAATATTTAATAAGAACCTCTTCTCTCCCTCTCCTGTTTCTCTTTCTGGCATCCTTGTTCCCCTTCCCTTCCCTTTTCCCTTCCTTTCTGTTTTTCCTTGCCCTTACTTTTGTCATTTTCCCTTCCCCTTCCCTTTTCCCTTTCTTTTTTACTTTCCTCTCCTTTCCTTTCACTTTTTGCCATTAAAAAAATGGTTAGCACTAACTGCTGGAAGTTGACCTCATTGAGTTATTATGAAACCATCTTCTGTGTGTATGCACACACTTTAGCAGACACCCACCCAGAGGATCTTCTGCAAGAATTGCAACCTGTAAATAATGTCTAGTCATCTGGCAAGTTGATCACATTGACTTTTGACTTTTAATTCACAGTAACACTAACCATTAATATAAGAAATTTTGATAGTCCCTGAGCTCCACCTTTTTGAAAAGGTAGAGTATCTCTCTTCCTGTAGTGTATCCATGGCAACTGACATGGAACCTAGAAAGAAAGCTTTCACACATGCTGTGCTAATTAATCCAGCCCTCCAGTTTTCCTTCAGCTGGAGGATGTGGTTAAATAAATTTTGCATGAGTAAGCATGTTTTGATGCACAAACTGGATAAATATGTAGCAATATATCTTTACCAAAAATGTTTGAGAAGTTGACAGTTTCCAAATTTATTCATGATTAGAGCAGGAAAAGATGATGCAATTGAACTCTTATCCTTTTAGAGGCTTTGCTGTGACATTATGCGTATATACTTTTGAAAACTTTTGATTTTATTTCCCTTTGACATCAAGTTTAAATATATTTTAAGCTAAAAATATTTTGCTTCTCAGCAGGCAGAACACCTTTGTTGGAAACTTGTGTTTTTTAGTAGTCTGTATGAGGCTAGGAAGAGATCATTTTACTCTCTATTCTTTATATGAAAGCAGGAAGAGATAATTTTACTCTAGGGATAATAAAGAGTCCCTCTGAGAGGAAATGTATTTGATAACACACTGTAATTCTTGTCCAAAGCCAGTGCATGAGGAAACCCCTAAGCAGATTGAGGACAAATATACAGAAAAGTTAAGTAGTGAAAGGTTTGGTTTTCACTTTAGTTTAGAGGGTTTAGACCTCTTTTTTAATTAAAAGTTTTTATTGATATTTCTGTTTCTGAAGTCATTGTTTTCCCAACTCTCCCAACCCCCCACCCCCAATAGTCATCCCCTGCGATAAATAGTATTTTTTTTAGAAAAGGAAAACAACAACAACAAAAATCAGTCCATCTGATCAATACATTGAAAAAGCCTGAAAACATGAGCAATGTTGAACATCTATGGATCTTCCTCTTCTGGGAGAGGGTAGATTGGGACGCGTTTTCTTATTTCTCTTTATTTGAGTCAAGCTTGATCTTTATAATGTTGTTATGTTTACTTTGTGTTTTTTGGGTGTTCTTTCTATTTACTTGTAGTCACTGTATATGTTGTTACTTGGTTCTGCTTACTTCACTCTTCATCAGTTCATATAGATCTTTTGCTATTTCTCTGTATTCATCATGCACTCATTTCTTACATTCATATTTGTTGAGCTTTTTCTCAATTGATAGGCTTTTACTTTTTCTTCAGTCGTTAACTGTCACAAAGAAAAGTGTTGCTATAAATATTTTGTGATATATAAGGACTTTTTTTCTTATTAATGGCTTCCTTGGGGTAAAAGCTCAGGAATGGAGCCTATGATTTAAATGGCATGAACATTTTAATCACTTTATTTGCACAATTCCAGGTTGCTTTCCAGAATGGAAGTACCATTTCACAGCTTCTTTAGCAATATATTTGTATGTCTTTCTTTCCACAACCTCACCAATATGGGCATTTTTCTGGTTATTTCCCCCCAATTTTCAGGTATAAGTGAGACCTCAAAGTTGTATTGATGGGCATTAGAATCTCTATTTCTTAGTAATTTAGAGCATTTTTTCATGTAGTTGTAAATACTTTGCCATTTTTTGAAGAACTTTTTGTTCATAACCTTTAGCTATTTATCAGCTGGGGAATGGTGCTACACCTATATCTTTATATCTGTAATTCTTAAGAGAATATTAAGCTGCCCTGGGCTTAATGATGAAAGTTAGGGATGCTGCAGTATGATATGGTGACTGGCATGGAGGTTCCAGGTTCAAGGGCTATCCTGAATGCTTATCACCTGGCTGACTTTGGGCAAGCCATTGCACTTGCCTGCAAGTCTGTTTCCTCATTGCTAAAATGAAGGGGCTTGACTGTGCTAGAGGTATTCTGTCTCTAAATCTCTAATCCCACATCTTCCAGGACTTGTCCAGCAAGTGCAACAGATTGAAATTCAAAGGGCTGTCCCTAATTTCACTGACTTTTCTATTCATCAACAAATCCCAGTTGCATTCCTGCTGTTATTTACTCCTTTCCCAGGAACCCCTTCAGTCTCATAGGATGATGTCAGCTACAGATTCACAATTTTCCCATTTTATTACATTTTCACCATTATTTTCAGTGTCTTCAATATCCATGTTGATTGATCCCCTTTACAATGTCTTGGCTTCTGTGAAACTTTTGATGCTCCACATTAACCACACATTGGCCTAACCAAACCCTGGGCCTCACCACCAGTTTCTACTCAGCTTCTAAAATCTCTCAGCGATCATTCTCTTTAACCACAGAGCTGGGCCACTGGAGCTTGAGAGGCAGATTAGGTCTGCCCAGTCCGTCAGTGCTACCAGTATCTTCTCAGTCACTATTGGCCTCCCCCTTTGCTCCCTGCATCTAGTTCTCCTGTACTTTCTATTCTTGCATTTGCTGACCTAATTCAGGATTTTCTTTATTAGATGCCTGTCCTGTTGTAGTAGTTGCAATCCCTATGCTTACCTCTCTGATCTCTCCCACAATTAGCTGCCAGATTAGCCTTCACAAAATTCCACTTTGCACATCTCCTCTGTGTACAAAAATAGCCCCATTATCTATAGCACATGGGTTAAAATCCTTAACCAGACAATGTTAGGTCCCCCACTACTTGAACGTACCTCTCTTTCAAATATACTTTTTTTATTAGCCCAAGAAACATTGAATGCTTCCTGCAGACAAAAACATTGAGTTTGACAATGATGCCTCTTCTGTTCAAGATTTTATGTAGAAAGTAGCCCTTTAATAAAGATTATTTCTGTCTAACCTATGGTAGAGCCTTCTAAGTTCATATTGGTCTGATCTGGACACATTAATACAGTGATCCTAACATTGTGAAGTCATTTTGGTCCTCTTTGAATACAAAGGACAACAAATAAGCCTTTCAACCTAGTTTTGAGATTTTGTAAGAGGTAAGGGTGATAAGAAAGAATACTTTAGGTATGAGGGTGTATCAGTAAGCACCCCAACATACATAGGGGACCTGCTATCACAGGCTCTTAGATCTGCATTCATAAAAGGAGAGGCAACTTTTGAGGGGTTAACAACCACTTTAATCAAGCACATGTATCAGTCCTTTAACCAAGCACATATTATCGTTCACCTGTTTCAGGGGAGTCAGCACCCCTAACTTCAAAGAAAATACAGAAAAATTAAAGATCAACAAGCATGGCTTCCTCTGCCTGAATTCAACAGACAGTTGGACCCCGACTGCTTGACCATAGTTACCTGAGAGGGAAGGATGACATCTAGGTTGTCAAAGCCAGGGGTCTCCTTAGTAGTTTCCCAGAGTCCTCCTCTGGCCAAACAAACACTTTTACAAAAACTAAGCCCCAAAGCAAAACTTCAGCTCTGAGTATTTATATCTTTTTTAGAGCCAGAGGGCATCACAACCCTTGAGAACCAGTGCTTCCTTAACATTTGTTAAGGCTTGGTCCTTCCCACAAATCTTCCCTAATCAAACTGCCTTAATTGGCAGGCCCATTAATGGATGGGGAAGATCTTTAATCACATTAAGTAATTAACAATACAAATACATATGCTGTTTCTAGTTAAAGAAACTCTTATTTCCTTACTTTACTCCTTGTAAAGACTCTTGATTGATAAAGGGAAGATTCAATCAGAGGCACTTGATTATACTAAACAAAAACAGCAAAAGATCCCATTTTATTTGTCATTACAGAGGGGCAGCCAGTGCAGAAGTATGGAGAAGAGGGATAGAATGTTGTATTTGACAAGTAGCAAGAAGACCAGTTACCAACGTGAAACATGGGATGTTCAGTTTTACTTGGCCTTGGTCCTGTCATCACTAGATAGTTCTTTAAAAAATCTGTTTAATTTATCTCATCTCATACTAGAAAATAGCCTGTGATAACTTTATATCTTTGATTTACTCTTCCTTCTTCCCCTACTTTTAAATTCTGCTTTATGACATTTATTTTCCTAATATTTTTCTAATAATTTCAAAGACTGCTAACTGTTGATATGAACATACTCTGTACCAATGCTGTTTGAAGTCCCTCTGTGGCTAAGCAGTTGGTCTGTGATGGTTAGCTTTGGACACAATATTCATCAGCATGGGTTCCACCTAGTGATGAGCATCTCAGCTTAAGAAGGCTAATCCTGAGACTAGATATGCCGTCCTTCATGTGGCTGGTCTTTGAAACCTTTCTAGCATACTAGAAGTGCTAGAGTTCATCTTCTGCGTTTGAAAGTCCATGTAATGAGGTGAAATTGGGGGAGGACTTAGTTGGAGGTGTGCTGTCTGCTACTGAAAAACACTTTTCATTCATAATGATTCTGGTGCTTGAGTATATCTTGTGTGTTCTTGATAGAAGATCCTTTATATCTTTTTCATCTTTGCCTGCACTAAAGTGTCGAAAATCTGAAGAAGATACTTTGGGAGGAGAAAACACAGCTAAAAGCTGATTATGAATATCTGTTGTAAAAAATGCATGTCTAAAAAATTAATAACTTTTTCTTTGTGCATTTATATGGATGTAATTTTGAGTAGTATCTAAGGAATTAATTGGATAATTCAGTCTTAGAAAAAACACATTTGTTGTTTGGGTTGAGTGACAATTTCAATGGTAGAATTGATTAGGAATTCTTTCTCTTATTTGACCTATTAATCTTTAAATATATGTATACTTAAAAACCTGTTCCGGTAAATAGAAAAAAAGAGTTCATGATGTAAGATATTTTCTAAGGCTTCAACTATTTCAGAGTATTAAAGTTAACTTTACAATGGTGGTTAACTTCCTGGATAAAGTTCATTTTGTGTGTGTGTGTGTGTGTGTGTGTGTGTGTGTGTGTGTGTGTGTGTGTGTTCCCACACACACATATTTAAGAAAAATTTTAAAATATTTTAGACTTTGCAGTAATAAATAAAGAATTCCATTTTGGAATTGATAAAGATAAGAGGTATCAACCATATTTTTGCAAGAGTATTTTCCATGTATTATGCACCAGGAAACTGGAGAGAATAGATTTGTTTCATTCTTTAGTTCATATACATTACCAGAAACTGGAACAATCAAAGGGGAAATAAAATAACGATCGTGCCAAATTGCATTCATCAAGACTAGAAAGGAAACCATGTTTTAGGATTTATTGTTTTCCTTTTAACTGAAATATATTGAACTCATTATGCTAGTGTCTTATTGATGATATGATAGCAAATATGATATATTTATTCTCATTAGCTATGTTGCTTTTAATGATTATTTGATCTTCATAAATGTGAAATGATTGAGTTGGTAGAAAAACAATTCCTTACTCTGCCAGATGCATTCTCATAATTATCCCACAGATATCTGAAAAAGATAGTTAACCAATTAGATGGCCTGTGTTGACTCATAAATTACTGTCCCTAGCCTTGTGCTTTTAATAATTTATAGCCAACACATCCTTTGGTTATGATCCTAAAGGCTAAGATGGCGCTATTAATTTACCAATAAAATTGATCCTATTCCATTCATGTATTTTGTATTACATTCTCTTTCTGACCTTTGAAACTTGTAAGCCTTCAGTTCTGTGCTCCCTTTGATAAAACTTTATTTCTGTTCTGTCATCCACAGGTCTTGCAAGAGCAAAATCAGTCCCTAGCCACACATACTCCAATGAAGTGGTTACTTTGTGGTACAGACCTCCAGACGTCCTCTTGGGCTCAACAGAATACTCCACCTGCCTTGACATGTGGTGAGAAACACAAGTTTTACATTCACTAATCTACCTGCAGCTTTGGGTTAGGGTCAACCCTAGACAAATATCATAACCAGTGGGAATGAAGATTAATGGTGGAGTTGAACAGGCTGCTGTGTGGTAATGCTGCTTTTCTTTTTTCTTTTCTTTTCTTTTTTCTTTCCTCTTCTTTTTTTTCTTTTCTTTTCTTTTCTTGTCTTTTCTTTTCTTTTCTTTCCTTTTCTTTTCTTTTCTTTTCTTTTCTTTTCTTTTCTTTTCTTTTCTTTTCCTTTCCTTTCCTTTCCTTCCCCTCCCCTCCCCTCCCTTCCCCCCTCCTCTTCTCTCCTCTCCTCTCTTCTTCTCTTCTCCTCTTCTCCTCTCCTCTCCTCTTCCCTCTCCTCACTTCCCTTTCCTTTACCTTCCCTTTCTTTTCCTTGAGTTAGGGATGTTCCCTAATCATCTCCTGGTTTGCAGATGGTGTCTAGTAATGGTATATGATGAGCAGGGGCAGAGACATTTTTCTAGCCATCAACATGATGGTTTTCTTTTCCCTGAGTCTTAATTTACTGTTCTATCATCCCTGTATCAAGGAAATATGTTTCCCTTTCCCTGTACCCTGCCCTTGGTCAAATGTAATAAAAGCTAAAAAAGGGAAGGGACCATGTTCTACATTCACAATGTTGCTTCAGATGATATTTCAGTGACCTGGAAAGCTTTTCTTTCCCAACTGTTACGTACAGAATTTGAGTTTCAGCAATCCCTTCAAAACCATTGACACCAATCATTCGAGACAAATTGAGCAGCAAAAAATTAAATAAAATCAACCCACATTTATTTTAAGATAGTTTAATCTAGCTTAGCTTACATTTTATGTGATATTCCACTAAGTATCTCATCTGTGACATCAACATGAAGAAAAGATTTTGTATTTTTAAAAAATGCTTAAGAATCAAATATTTCATGCTGTAAATCTTGCCATAAGAGTAACTTTGTTTTTAGGGACTAAGGAGGGCTTAAGGCTGCTCTTAGAAGCATTTTCATAGAACAGTTCTATCCAAGACCACATTTTGTTTTTTCTTTTCCAGAACAAAAATTGATTCGCATAACACCTGGGGATTATTTAATGAGAGAGAATTCTCTCCCATGAATTTTAATATTTTAGGGACTGCAGATGTGTCAATAACAAGTGTTAATGAATGGCATAGAGGGAAGGATATGATGATTTTTTATTTCCATTTCTAGTTATCTTATTTTTTTCAGTCTTTCCATAGGGAAATGATGCCTTATCCATTATTATTTACCATTTTTAATTTCCTGTTAATATAATTTCTGTAAATACTTGCTACGTCTCCAAGGTATGGAATATTCTGAGGTAATAGATGCCCAAGGTGCAGTTCCTACGGTTGACAGTATTTTTTTCATGAAGCTGAGATGTATTTGACTACGATAAAGCCCGGTTTCCTTTCTGATATTCTTGATAATCACACCATGAGCTCATTGATCTAAATCAGAAGGGTTCATCAGCAGCATGCTAATCTAAAACACATTTGACAGATGAGGAAATTGAGGTTTAAGGATTTTAAGTGACTTATCCAAGGTCACAGAGGTAGTAAGTGCCTGAGGCCAGCCTTAATCTTTGGCTGTCTAGTGTACTCTGTGCTTCCCAGTCTCCTAAAATATTTGGATATAAAGACAGTCATCATCCTAGCATGATAATATGATCTATGTCATCTTTTTTGTGATTGTTTTCAGTTCTGTCTGACTCTTTGTGACCTTCTTCAGATGTTTTTGTTTTTGTTTTTTTGCAAAGGTATAGGAGTAGTTTGCCATGTCCTCCTCTGGCTCATTTTACAGATGAGAAAACTGAGACAAACAGGGTGAAGTGACTTGCCCAAGACCACATAGCTAGTATCTGAGGCCACATTTGAACTCAGGTCTTCCTGACTCCAGGCTTAGCACTCTCTCTACTTCACCACCTAGCTGCCTTTGTCATCTCTGAAAAATGCATATTACAACCTGCAGAAAGACTCTTCATGGGATAAAAGATTCAGGAGTTGCCCATAAGTTAGGAGACATGATTCCTAAAGGTGGAAAATGAAATAGAGCTGCTTGGGGAACATGGAATTAGGGCTGGACGTTTGATACACATCTGAGAATGAGAAGAACTTAGTAGGTGTTTGTCCCTCTGCTACCACCCCTTGGTGCTTCTCTGCCCCTCTCCTTGAACATGCGGTCATTAGGGTGACTATGGGTGACTGTTATTGATCCAACACCATGTGGTAGTGGTGCGCTTTAATTCCCCCAACTGTGCCTAACCTTCTTTGACTTGAGCACATACTTGGACTTTATTGTTCAAATTCCCGTCTGGATGGCGCGTGGGTAACGCTCACATTCTTCCCCTTTTCCCTTGGTAGATTTGGTGAGTTTCGACCTTGGACTGAGTTCGTTGATGGTCGATGCCAGTGACGTTTTTCCAGCTTCCTTCTGCTTCTGTGTTCTGCCTCTTGGTCTAACCTCTTCTCACCTCTCTCGGATGTGTCCTTTTTCCTTCCTAGTTCCCTTCATTTTTTGTGCTCTGGTGCTGTTGTGGTTCACATTCAAAAGTGCCAGCACTAATGATTTCCCATTATTTGGGGGCTGATAAAATCCATTTCTTTCTCCCACGTGCTGTAAGCCTTTTGGGCTGTTTGTGTCTTGGTTACCACTGTACATGAACAGGAGATACAGACAGTAATTTAAACTATTAAATTTGGCTGAGTTACAGACTGATCTAGAATCTCCTCTCTCTCTCTCTCTCTCTCTTTCTCCCTCTTTCTCCTCCTTCCCCCCCTTTTCCCACCCCCCTCACACACACACACACACACACACACACACACACACACACACACACACACACACATACAGAGTCACTGCCCCAACCTCAGTGAGCTGGGCTTGTTTGCATTGCTTTCCCAAATGATGGCATTTTCCTCCGTATCCCATCAGTATGAAAATTCTGGGTTCCATCAGGGAGGTCAGTTAAGGACCTTGATTATAGAATAGAATTTTGAAAATGGTGATGGCTTGAAGTCAAATCATATTTTAGTCACTGGAGGATCATTTTAATATTAAACTTGCATTTTACATGATGAAACTGATGGACATATAAGTGACGGGGCTTCTCCAAAGCGTACTATCGCCTTCTTTCAAGTACACATCTATTACACAGATTTGTGATGTGCCTACTTTAGATGCACAGGGCTTGGTTTCCAGTTTTGTCCCCTTTTCTCTTTTTCCTCCAAGGAAAGGGTGGCTTGGGATCCCTTTGCCAATTTACTTTGAGTGGAGACATAATGGCACCATCACAATGAGACTCTTATTCAAATGGAAGGGCGGAAAAAAATCTGAAAGAAAATCATAGAACCCACATGCCCTTTTGTCTAGTTGCCAAGATTATTCTTTGCCAGAAAATAATAACAAATGTGTTATATTTGAGCAGCTGCTCACATTTATTGGCTGCTCACATCCAAACCCTAAAATCGTGAGTTAACGTCCTTGTTATGCCTGTCATTCTTTGTACTGTTATCTCCTAAATCTTTTTTCATTTTTTGCACTGCATTTTCCTGATCATCTTTTGTTACAAAGCTATTTCATTATTACCCTGCATGTAGCATCCAGATAAAATATATGTATTTTTCCATTTAGAACAAAGATTGCAGGGGCATTGACTTTAACATAATCAATGGTATAAATGCTGGGCTCTCAGAGACCTGAAAATGGGGCTGAAATTGAGCTTCAGCCCAGCTGCACCAAAGAGCAGTGCAAATATTAACCCCTGGACAGTGGTGGGGAAGCAGGTGGCTGTGGTTTCGGGCTGTTTTTATACTTCATTTGCCTTTGTAGACCTTTATGCTAGTAAATAAAAACTAATGAACCCCATACAGTGGGATTTTTTTTCCTAGTTTTTGTTTAAATAGCCACAGGCAATAAAAAAATATTAATGAATAGAAATGCCCATTAAGATTGTCACCAAGTGATGGAAGTCGATGGTGCCAGGGTGGGTTGTGATTTACTGGTTTACGTTTATGATGCTTAGGGAGCAGAAGTCTGGCGGTCAGTTTGGCCACTTGAGAATGTACCAAGAGGCTGGGATCATCATTCATCCTTTTCCCTTTTTTCCCTCGAAGGAGAATTTTAAGTGGTAATATTGCCTCTACTATAACTTGTCTTAACATTTGAATTTAATAGCTCTTTAAGGGTCAAGGCTGTGGAAAACATCTTTAACCATCTTTACCAAAAGGGGATATAAAATAACAAAAGCCATGTTCAGTAGTACCAAGCCTGAAAGCAGTTGCTTGGTAGAGTCCAGCTTTAGTTGTTGAGGTCATTTCTTTAAACAAGCTTCTCATGCCTTTTTTGAGTCTCATAATGCATGCAGGACGGCATCTGTTTTTGAGAGCACTGTGCCACCAGGGATACATTTTTAATGTTAGCCAACTGTAAGCCATATTTGACCAAGAAATGAGATTTTTGTTGTGATCACAGGTTCCTTTGGCACTTCAAAAAAATACATTAAAGCCACCTTGTGGTCTTATATACAGTGTTCCTTAGCTAGGTATAGAGAGAAATCATATGTCAATTTCTTTCTTTCATCTTTTTAAAGGCTAATTAACATATTAACTATGCTTGTCAAAGTGTGGGACAAATCACTTATAAATAAGCCTGTCAAATGTAATGAGATTGCATATTAAATCAGCATTTTCTCCATTACATCTCTGATTTAAGATTAAAATTGATTTATTTAGCATTGTAGCAGCTGGGTGGTTGGAGAAAAAAAATTGGCATACTGGTCTTAATTGGTTGAGACAGGTGACTGCATCAAGGTTGATGCTTTCCATGTCAGAAATCAAGGTGTGTATTTGTGGGCGTTTTAGAGTCTTTAGCGTCCCTATTTTATCATCAAGGTTATGGTTTTTCTCATTCTTGTTAAATCACCACACTTAAATGTCCAGATTTGTAAAAGGAAGCTGTCTTGGTACCTAAGTGTACCAAACTATATCTTTAGGAATGGAACCATTGGAAAAAAAGGCCTTCCCCCTATCCCATTTATAATTGTAGAGTACTATGTGTAAAACCTATATTTTCACTTAATTTTTGAACCAGAAAATTAGGAAGAAACCAGTCATTTTGCTGCTATAAAACAAATGCAGTAAATTTCTCAATCCATAACACTGTTTGTGGTTGATGTCAAATCATGCCCCACCTGTGTAAATAAAAACTGTTCTACATCTTTCACTGTAATGTAAGAAAGTCTATTATGTGGCGTACCCTTGTGCCCTGATTGCAATCCTATAGTAGAGTTCTGATACTTCTGGGAGAGTTGTTTGGAAATAAACTAAGTCATCAATCATTAGATTCAGTAAATATCTCTTGGGACAAAATCTGGAGCAAGGCTTGTTTTCCCAACTCTCCAGTGTTATTTACACCATTTCCTGAAAATAATGTGACAACTTTAAAGAGGTTTTTTACCCTTCAGTACTGTTTGGCTTTTGTATTGTTAAAATTAGGATGTGAAAGTGGGAAAGGTTTGATTCAGGCACAGTTGAAATTTGGTTCACCTCTCTCAGAGGCTTGCCCAAGTGACAAGTGATTGTCCAAGCGATTGCTTGGCTTGCATTGGGTAAATAGTTAGCAAGCCAGAGACAATCAGAAGGGCACATATGATTAATGAGAATCATACTATTTGTGATAGTCAGTAAACATTTATGAAGTACCTACTGTGCACCAGGAACTGTGCTAAGCACTGGGTAGCCATGCTTTTATGGCCCAGTGCTGCCTCCAAAGTCTTATAAAGGTCACTTTTTTCCAAGGGGTTTTTCAAATATCCCACCATAAAATAACTGGACACTGAGCTTGTTTCTCTAGTCTTCAGTGTCCTATCTGCAGGTAAGAATGATAATAACAAGACCCACTTTTATTATACTTTAGAGGAAAAGTACTTTGAAGAGTATATAGTACCATGTAGGCATTACGTGCTCATCAGGTTAATCAATCATCTCCCATGTTTCGGTTGCGGTAATATGGAAGACATAAATGCAAGCCACTATTTATTCTCTGTTGGAATTAACAATTCCAGCTCCCTTTGAGATTAGAAGCCCTCTTGCAGAAGGGGAGAATGTGGCCCTGGATATGCATTTCTTATTTCTCAAAAATGAATTTTACACTTGTAAAGACTTCATGGCAAATGACTGTGTATTTTCCATGTGATGTCTTACCTATAGGCCTTAGCATGATCTTCATTTAATTTTTTATTAGTAATTCTTATATCATCTTCAATTCAAAAACTATGCATCCACACATGTGTATGTGATTGTGTATATCTTCCCTCCCTCCTCTATCCAAGGTGTTATAGCTTGTAAAACAATTTTGTAAAGGAGGAAAAAAAAGACAGTACAGCCCAACTAATGTGTTTGTCTGCCAGATTCACCAGTATTCCACAGCTATAGCCTCCCAACTCTGAAAGGAAGAGAGGGAGGTGGAATTAAACTTAAACATTCGAATTATTACTTGAGTTATAGTTTAACATTATAATTAAGTTCAGTTTTGAAGTTTTGCAATTATTTCCATTTCCATTGTATTAGTCAGTATGTCTATTTTTCTGGTTCCACTCTTTCAACGCATGTAAGTCTTCCCATTCCCCTGTGAATTCTTGATACTTGTTTCTTACAGAGTAGAAATATTCCATTAATTTCATGTAGCTTAATTTGTTTAGGTATTTACTTAATCAGAGCCCTTTGTTTTATTTGCATTTGTGTGTTTTTCACAAGAAAGTGCTGATGTTATCAATATTTGAATATATACATGGAAGCTTTCTGTCATTAACATCCTTGAGGTTTGTGCATAGTAGTAGGATGTCTGGGTCTTTATGTGAGGTTTTTTTGTTTTTATTTTTAGAATAATTCCAAAATGTTTTCCAGAAAAATTGGACCATACAGTAGTTATTTAGTAAATGCCTATATATGAGGTATTTATTGTTCATTGATTAAAAAAGAAAATAAATTGCAGCTTATATAGATTAAGGACCATTGTTCAAGTTGATGAGTTATTGGATTTTCCTTAACTTTTTCATATTTTGAATTGCACTGTCGTTGGAAATACAGGTGGAAAAATCCTAATGTAGTCTTATCCTTTCCACGTATTAGTTAACATCGCATAAGCTCATTTTTAAAAAATCTGTAAAATAGCAAAAACAATACTGCCCAGACGGCAGATGGAAAGATAAAATAAGATTAAAGCACATGAAGTTGTAAAATACGACAGTGGCAAGTTTTGCCAAAGAGATTGTTTTCTTTCAAGAGGAAACCTACCCAAAATAATTATGAACATAATTAGTGTTATACTAATTTTCATTTAGTTAATAGCATTTGACTAAGGTTAGATGACACTGAATCTCAGAGTATATGGGAACATATATGATGTAAAAGACTGGAAAAGGTGGGGCACAGTTTGAGGACTTTCTTAGAACAGCACTTTTGTATCAGCATATTTTATCTTCACAGTGTTTTTGTCTCAAAAATTTTTTCTCATGGTCATATCAATACTGAAGGGATGTAGAGTTATCTTTTTTTTAAAGGTACAAAAGCTGAAGCTTCTAAATATTGATGATTTTCAACATTTTTCTGGGTTTGGACTAGATAGTCATTACTTTATCATCTCAGTACTCTTCATTAGACTGTATTAGTTTCCAGAAAATTCAATTAATACTCCATTTTGGATCAAGTATGTAATGAAGGTACTAACTTTGCAAGAACTGTCCTGCATATACAAAGACAGAATCAAACATTCCTTACTTTTTTTGAGTTTACATTCTACTGGTAGATATAATTTTTAAACAAGCCTATCTGAGGAAATAGGATAGAGATGTAACAGCTGAGAGCATCAGGGAAGACCTATTAGGAGACTCATGGAATAGTTTTGGTAGATGATAAAGGCTCAGATTATTGTGGTGGCCATGTGAGTGGAGAAAAGGCAATTGATGAAAGATGCTTTAGAAATGGAATTGGCAAGACCTTTCAACCAGTTGGGTGGAGGAGATCTTGAGAGACAAGGAAAAATCAAGGATGACTTTAAAGCGAATTCTGCTACCCTCCACAGAAATAGGGAAGTGTTGATTGATAAGGGAATGGATTTGGGCAAGGAAGGAGGATAATGAGCTAATTTTCAATGTGTAGTGTTTCAGGTGAGTACAGGAAATCCAGCTGGTGATGTTTAACATATATTTGTGATGCTGGACTGGAGCTTAGCAGAGAGATGACTACATACTGTTATCAGGTGAGTACAGGAAATCCAGCTGGTGATGTTTAACATATATTTGTGATGCTGGACTGGAGCTTAGCAGAGAGATGACTACATATTGTTATCAGCACAGAGGTAACCCCTGAAGCCAGAGAATCCTATAAGATGACCAAGAGAAAGTACTGTAAGAAAAAAAAGGAGGGACTGACAAAGACCATTAGCGTTAAAACCTTTTGTTGGTGGATAAGACATGGTTGAGGAAACAGTAAAGGTGACTGGGAAGGTAGAGGTAGGAGAGCTAGGAGATTCAGATCCATTTTTTTTCAGAAAGCTCACCAACTTCAGGGGAAATTTTTCTTAAGTGATCTTGTATTAAACAATTCATCTAGTGAGACTTTCCCCTTTTCCCGTTATTGTCTCATTTAATATGATGACTAATGAGGTTTTCTTAAGATATAGTATAGTAACATTTTATTTTTTTACACTTGTATTCCTCTTGAATCATCATCATCTAATATTCTATTCATGTTTAAAAAGTAAACAAACAGCTGGTCTGACCTTCCCACTCATCTTCTGTATTGTACATTGTAGTATGACCAGTCTTTCCCCATGCAGGTCCCTTCTTCTGGTCCTTTCACTGTTCTGTTTATTTGTTTTAGGATTCCAAATCATTTTTTTTCTCTACCATTAAAAAACATCTGGCTGTGAGCAAAGATTGCAGTTTTCTGTGGTTTTACTTTTCCTTTACCCAAACTATACCTTTCTGAGTAATGATCTCAATTTGATCTGCATCCCAGGTAATATTTGTCACACACCTGCAGTTATAAATGGCAAGAAGCTGGTGAAATGATGAAAATGGTGGACCTGGAGTCAGGAAGACCTGAGTTCAAATCCTTACAGATCCTGAGGCAGTTCACTTCAGCTCTCTCATACTCAGTTTCTTGATCTGTATTGTGGCAGTAATAGCACCTGGTCAAAGGGTTAAGTGTTGTGAGATAACATGATATACCATATGTAAAGTGTTTTGTAAACCTTAAAGCTTGATATAAATAACGTTATTTGCCATCATCATCATCAATATATGTATGTATGAGCATATACAATATGCACACGCATATATACATGTGTGTATATTTTGGTATATGTATATGTTTTACATATATGTGTTTATGCTGGGGATGGCTTGCAGTCTGCATGGCTGAAGAACAGTGAAGTCACTGATTATAGATCCATTTGAATATTGAGAATAATATTACTAACTAGATGATGATAATGGCACGTACGTAGACCTCAGTTCAGTGAACAGCCTGTGATGAACTTAGGACAGAACATTGACCAGAGCAGTCAAAATGAATGATATGAATGAGGTACAGTTTGCATCACTGGAGGGAAAGTGTCTATTAGCATTTAGACATAAGCATTAAAGATTCTTCTAATGCTAGTATTTCTCAGATACTTTGAGATGGCTTATTCTTTACCATGACATTTATGATTGTAAAGGTACAAACTGACAAATAGAGACTAAAGAAAATGGCCAATGTCTTACGTCTGATCAACAATGGAGCCAGATTTAGAGTCTGAAAGTCTTTGTAATGTAAATTACACACACACACACACACACACACACACACACACACATCCTTTTTTTTGTTGTTGTCAAATATAAAATTTTAGGTTACATTCTTTGCAGTCCTACTAAAAGTCCAATCTGTTATTATTTCACTTCTTTCTCCCCTGAAACAGCAGCTGAGTCCTCTTCTCCACAAAATTCAGTTGTTTGATTTTCTAGCTGAGTAAATGGCTTCTGTCCAAAATCTCTTTTTTCTTTTCTCAAGAGCTAAATTCTGTGTATAAGAATTTGACTAAGATATATTGTGCCTATCTGTGCCTAATGAAGCACTAACCAAAGTAAATGATGAGTGACAGTTTAATCAATCCAATTCTGTCAGTAGCCACCAAGGGCACAGGGAATATAATTTTTTAATCTCTTACTTTTCAAATACACTGAATACCCACATGGAAAAAAAAAATCACTACTGTTCTGGGCACTGAATTTTCCTTACTGGTTATATTATAATTATTTTTGCTCTCTCAGAACCAGGCTTCAGAGGGAAATAGCATAGCTTTTTGTCCAGCTTTACAAATATAAACACTTCTTTTGGTAAAATGATACAAGTGTATGCTTTGCTTTGTGGACCAAAAGCAATTTGTTTTCGTTTGTAGCCATGCATTTCAATGAGCCTTAGCTAAATGCAGTTATTAAATAGGATGACTCTTACTGAACTTTAGCAAGTAATATGGCACCCAATATGTTCAATTAAGGGTTTAGTTGACATTGAAAAGAAAATTATGTCACACCTCTGAAGGTTTCTTTTTGTTTTGTTTTGTTGGTTAGGATAAAACCTATATGTGAAAAGCTTTCTGTTTACTGAAGAAAGCAAAAACATTAAATTAAATGGAATAAGAAGAGTTTTTAGACCCAGAATGGTGGAATCCTTTATAACGTCTTTGCACATAAAGGATGTAGAAACTTTGAGAATATTGCTGGTCCTGGGAACCAGATGAAAGGGGGGAAAGCAGAGGAACTCATAATTCTTTTCATCACACCTTTGATTTTAGAACTGAAAAAGATTATTGCATCCCCCACCCCCACTTCCCTATTAAACAGGTAATGAAATGGAGATTTGGAGACATAAGATCAGTGGCCTTTCAGAGGCACATAGCAAAAAAATATCTCAAGGCATAATTTGAATTCAGGTCTTACTGACTCCCAAGACCAGCACTCTACCCACTACAGGTCTTACTGACTCCCAAGACCAGCACTCTACCCACTATGCCACTACCATACTAGCCTGTACTTGGACAGGGTTTGATTATTTTTCTTAGCTCAATTTAGAAGCTACCTGAGATTTGCTCCCCTTTTAACCCTTTGGTCAAACGTGTTGCCAAAGTGTTTGGAAGCTACCTGACTATTTGCACGAGCAGGTATGCTGAAGAGCATCCACCAAGGGACACGAGAGTCAAAGGATCCCATTTCAAATTCTTATTCTGTCCTTTTGACCTATGTGATCTCCTGAAAGTCAGTCTGGTACTCTAGGCTTTTGTTTCCTGTTTGAAAGAAATGGAACGGATCACTTTCCAGCATCTTGTCTAGGGCCACATCTCAGTCTTCGATGTCCATCTCTGATTGGGAAAATGTCCCTGTCTTGTGTATAACACATCATGTAAACACAGAGATATATAAAGCTTCAGAGCTCTGATGTACCTGAAAAGTAATCTTATCAAGTCATATAAAAAATGCCAAATCACTAAATAGAGAAATATGTTGTTCTGTTCAGTCCTTTATGACCCCATTTAGGGTTTTCTTAGCAAATACTGGAGTACTTTGCCATTTCCTTCTCCAGCTAAATAGAGGAATATTCATTAAAGCAATTTTAATAGATACACTATTGGTTAATTTGATTTTTAAAAGAAGAAAGAAGAAAACCAAATTACCAGTATCTAAAATGAAAGGGGTGAATTCACCACTAATGAAGAGGAAATTAAAATAATCAGAAGCACCTTTGCCCAGTTCTATGCCAATAAATCTGACAATCTAAGTGAAATGGATGAATATCTACAAAAATATAAATTTCCCAGATTGTCAGAAGAGGAAACAGAACACTTAAATAATTCCATCATAGAAAAATAAATTGAACTGAGCCATTAATGAACTCCCTGAGAAAAATAGACAGTGCCAGATGAGTTTGCAAGTGAATTCTACCAAACATTTCAAGAATCCCAATACTACACAAACTCTTTGGAAAAATAGGGGAAGTCCTACCAAATTCCTTTTATGACACAGATATGGTGCTAATACCTAAACCAGGAAGAATATAGATAGAGAAAGAAAACTATACAGCAGTTTTTCTAATGAATACTGATGCAAAAATTTTTAAATAAAATACCAACAAGGAGATTACAGCGATACATTGCAAGGATCATATACTGTGACCAAATGGGATTTATACCGGAAATGCAGGGCTCGTTCAATATTAGGAAAATTATCAGCATAATTGATCTTATCAATAACAAAACTAACATAAACCATGTGATTATTTCAGTAGATGCAGAAAAGTCTTTGACAAAATACAACATCCATTCCTATTAAAAGCACTAGAGAACATAGAAATAAATGGAGGTTTCTTTAAAATGCTAAGTATTATCTATCTAAAACCATCAGCAAGCATTATTTGTAATGAGGATAAGCCAAACCTTTCCCAGTCAGCTTAGGGGTGAAGCAGGGATGCCCATTATCACCACTATTAGTCAGTATTGTACTAGAAATGCTAGCTATATCAATGAGAGAAGAAAATGAAACTCATGGAATTGGGCCAGGCAATAAGGAAACAAAATTGTTACTCTTTGCAGATGATATGATGGTACACTTAGAGAATCAACTGAAAAAACTAGATGAAATAATTAAGAACTTTTAGCAAAGTTGCAGAATATAAAATAAACTCACATAAATCAGTATTTCTATATACTACCAAGAAAGCCCAGCATCAAGTGATTGAAAGAGAAATTCAATTTAAAACAACTGTAAATAATATAAAATACTTTGAAGTCTGTCTGCCAGCACAAACCCAGGAATTATGTGAACACAACTCTAGAGCACTTTTCATACAAATAAAGTCAGATCTAAACAATTGGAAAAAGCATTAATTGCTCATGGGTAGTCTGAGCCAATTTAATAAAAATGACAACTCTACCTAAATTAATCTTCTTATTCTGTGACATACCAATGGAACTACCAAAGATTATTTTATAGAGCTAAAAAAATAATAACAAATCATCTGGAAGAACAAAAGGTCAAGACTACCCAAGGCCCTCAATGAAAAAAAATGTGAAGAAAGCTGCCCTCGCTGTAGCAGATCTCAAGCTGTGCTATGTAGCAGCAATCATTAGAACAATCTAGTGTTGGCTAAGAACTAGAGTGGAGGATCAATGAAATGGATTAGGCACACAATACATGGTAGTAAATGACCATAGTAATTTAGTGTTTGATAGATCCAAAGATCCAGGCTTTTAAGACTAAAATCTACTTTTTGACAAAAAAACTGCTGGGACAACTGGAAAACAGTATGGCAGAAACTCGGTATCTATCAGCATCTCACATGTATGACAAGATAAGATTGAAATGGGTACATGATTTAGACATAAAGGGTGATACCATAAGCAGAATAGGGGAACATGGAATAATTTACCTGTCAGAAGTATGGATAAGAGAAGATTTTAGGACCAAACAAGAGATAAGAGAGTATTATGCAATGTTAAATGGATAATTTTGATCACATTAAACTAAAAAGGTTTTGTACAAATAAAAGCAATGACTGTGAGCTGATTAAACCATTCTGGAGAGTAATTTGGAACTATGCCCAAAGGGCTACAAAAATGTGCACACCCTTTGACCCAGCAATATCACTTCTAGGACTGTTATCTCAAAGGTATCATAAAAATGGGAAAGGGTCCCACGTGTGCAAAAATATTTATAGCAGCTCTCTTTGTGGTGGCCAGGAACTGGAAATCAAGGGGATACCCATCAATTGAGGAATGGCTAAGCAAGTTGTAGTATATGAATGTAGTGGAATACTATTGTGCTATAAGAAATGATAAATGGGCAGACTTCAAAGAGCCCTGGAAAGACTCATATGAAGTAATGCTGAGTGAAAGGAGCAGAACCAGGAGAACTTTGTACACAGCAACAAACACAATGTGCAAGAAATTTTTCTGTTAGACTTACCCCTTCACAGCAATTCAAAAACCTAAAAAATTTCCAGTGGACTCGAGGCAAAATGCCTTCCACATCCAGAGAAAGAACTATGGAATTGGATCACAGAATGAAGCAGACTATTTTATCTTGTGTTATGTTTTGTTTTGGTTTGGTTTCTCTCATTCATTTGAATTCTTCCATGCAGCATGACTAACGTGAAAATGTATTTAGTAAGAATGTATGTGTGGAACCCATATAAAATTGCATGCCGTCTCAGGGAGGGAGGGGCAGAAAATCTAAGATTTATGGAAATGATTGTAGAAAACTGAAAACAAATAAATTGCTTTAAAAAAGAAAGAAAGAAAAAACCAAATGAAAATACTGCAACCAAAATTAGAATGAAAGAAGGAATTTTCTGTGATAAGGGTTTCTCATTTCTCAGATATATAGAGAACTCAGTCAATTGACCGATGGTCAAAAGATATGAACAAGCAGTTTTCTGAAGAATTCACAACTATCTGTAGTCATATAAAATATGTTCTAAATCATTATTGATTAGAGAAATGCAAATTAAAACGACTCTGAGGTACCACCTTACACCTATCAGATTGGTTAATGTGACAGACGAAAAATGATAAATGTTGGAGGGGATGTGAGAAAATTGTTGGTGGAGTTGTAGACCACTCCAGATACTCTGGAGAGCAATTTGGAACAATAAAAATGCCATAAAACTGCATACCGTTTGATCCAGCAATACCTCTACTGTGTTTGTATCCCTAAGAAATCCAAAAGAAGAGGAAAGGACCTATTTGTATAAGAGTATTTACAGCAGCTTTTATTGTGGTGGCAAAGAATTAGAAATTGAGGAGATGCCCATCCATTGGGCAATGACTGACTACTTTGTTGTATATTATTGTAATGGAATACTATTATACTATAAGAAATGATGAGTAAGCTGGTTTCAGAAAAACCTGGAAAGACTTACATGAAGTAAAGTAAATCAGGAGAGCATTGTACACAGTTATATTGTATGATGAATAACTGAATGACTTAGATCCAAGACAGTCCCACAGGATTCTTGATGAGAAGTACTGTTGTCCACTTCTAGAGAAATAACTGATGACATCTGAATACAGAGCTATGCACACTATTTCTCTCTCTCTTTCTCTTCCTCCCTCCCTCCTCTCTTTCCCTTTTCCCATTCCCTCCTTTCCTTTTTTCTTCCTTTCTCTCTTCATTTTTTTAATCTCCCTGTACCAAATGACTAATATGCTTTACATGATTGCACATACATACATACATATGTGTGTGTGTATAAATATAGCCTATATCAGATTTCTTACTGTCTTCAAGAGGGGGAAGAGAGGGAAGGATAGAACTTGGAACTCAAAACTTAGAAAAAAAGTTTAAGTTGTTTTTACATGTAATTGAGAAAAAAAGAATATTATTTAAAAAAGAAGTCTGGAATTCCATCTTTTACCAAAAAAGACTGGCAAAAACCACAGTTTTTGGTGGGAATATAGGAAAAACAAAGGAACATGGGGTGGAGCTGTGGGCTGACCAGCCGTTCTATAAAGCAATTTGGAATGACGCTTGAAAAGTTAGCTCCAAAGAGATCAAAGTAAGAAAAGAAGCTTTTTGTTTAAAATAGAGTACAAATGTACAAAGTCAAAGAACTCAAAACTAAGGAGTGTATATATCAGTTGGAGAATGGTTGAATAAGTTATGGTGTATGAATATAATAATAGGATCTTATTGAGTGACATGAAAGGGAGCTTCAGAGAAAACTACGAAGACAGATTGACTAACATAGAGTGAAGTGAGCAGAACTTGAAGCATGACAACCATACTGGAGATTTTAAAAGCTAAGCAGGACTGGAGGACAATTTGGTGATCAGCCATAATTCAGAAGGCCAGTGTTAGAACACTCTGCCCATGTCCTGACATCATCCTGAGGTGATGATCTCAGCTTGAAGAACAAGTCATAAATTTTCAGACATGGCCAAAGTAGGGCTTTTTGTGGGCTACGTATTTTTGATTTAGTGGTCTTTATTTATAAATATGACATTGACAGGGTGAGGAGTTGAGAGAGAAAGGGTGGGAGTTGGAAAGAGTGGCCAAAATGGAGGGAGTAGGACAGCAGAGGAAAAAGAAACATAAACAAAGAGGCTCATTTAAGCATTTTTTAAAATTCAGGGAAGAGAGCAGAAGGAAGGTCTGTTGGAGACTCTGACAGGCAGTTCAGCTTTGAAAATAACATTGAATTTGTTGTTTACTTGAACAGAGGAGGAGCCAGCTCAGTGTGGTACAGATTTATGGCTGCATGTGCAAGCCTCTTTTTCTATTCTACTTGTATATGGAAATGCATTTCTGGTTTGGTCATTGCTAAGGTCCAAATTAAAAAAATATTGTAAAGCAGTACTTGATTCCAACTCCCTCACTGCAGATTAGGAAACTGAAGGTGAGGTTGTCTAAAATCACTGACCTTTTCAGTTTTCCTTCTCTCTCCCCCTAACTTTTACGTATTATTATAAGAAACTAGAAGAACTACTAAGAATGAAGAATGCAGGGAATTCCACCTCATGGGACCCCATTGACTTAGGAAGTTGTAGGTTGTTAGCTGAAGAGGTAAGGTAGGTTTTTATTGTTGTCTCAGGATCTCAATGGCTATCCTAGCAAAGTACCTGCTTTAGTTGTTGTGTTTGCCCTTTGTTCAAGGATTTGAACTCCAGTCTTTCTGACTCCCATGGTTCTCAAAGAGGACTGTGACATCAAGATGATGACATGACTTGCAGTTGACTTTTATTTGAGTGAGGGAGGGCTGTGCAAGGTCACCAACCTCACTTTCTTCTCCTGAGCCATCTGGGTCCAGTGGCCTGATGTTCATCAGGGAATGACTGAAGATTCTCACTTTGAGTAGGTTCCAGTGAGTTAGGAAGGCTTCAGGTATGAGTGTGGGAACAAACAATGCTACTTAACTTGGCCACTAACTTTACAGAAAATTGGTCTTCTTCTCTCCCTTCTTTTCCTCTTACTTTTCTAGGTTTCTAATATATGCAATGTATTGTGCTCGATCATTTGGGGCGGGGGTCAGGGCAGGGATTATTATGCAAGGGTTCATGAGCTTGTTTCTTTACTGATTGCTTCATTTCAGTGTAACTGATGGGTATGAACACTTGCTAGTTGATCAGAAAAATAATTTCTTCCTTATTCTTCTAATTTGATCATGACAGTATTTTTTATATCTAGGTCCATTTTGCCATATCTAGTTCCTTGTTGACTGACTGACTGCTACAGAGTACTTACATCTACCATATATCTTCCAATTGCAGTTTTGTTTGTGCATGAATGAATAGTCTCATAGCATCACAAGATCTGTGTACAAATAATGAAATGAATCCATCAGTTTGTCAATGTGGACATTACCTCCAGGGATGCAGATCTCAGTCCATTCTTGCTTGCTAAACTGTGTGACATACCTGTGTCCTCCTAAATGTTTGTTCACAGGTCATCAATCCAGCACCTTGAAAGGTTTCTTTACTCGCTTTTGCTTGACATCATAAAGATTCCAGTGGAGCACATGGGTTGTCTGTAATTGTCGTTTTGTGGTCACACCCTTTATTTCCCTGTCTTTATTGATACATTTCTTTGATGACATGCTTTAAGACCTTTTCAGTGTTGGAATTCTTTGTTTATAATGATTTGCTATGTACTTCTTGCAAACTCTCCATTATCTTTCTTGTGATGAAAATTTCCATTACTTGAAGATTGTAGTGTTCCATGAATCGCAGACATAATAAAAATAACACGGGAAGAATGCCATGTTAAAAGCATAGGCTTTTGAAGCACCATTGATTCATGGAGAAGGGAACATAGTTTTTTATTTTTTTATTTTATTTTTTTATTTTTTTTTTATTTTTATTTTTTAATGTTTAACAATCACTGCCATACAATTGCGATTTTATCCTCCCCCACCTACCCCGCACTACCCCCCTCCCTCCCCACGACTGCATACAATTCTGTATAGATTCTACATATACTTTCCTATTGAGTATATTTTCACTATAGTCATGCTATGTAGTCAGACTAAGATAAATGAAAGAAATCGTATAACAAATCAGAACATGATACACAAACACATACACATACACAAACATGATCTGCTACATTATGTGAGTGACTTCCATATTTCTCTCTCTGAGTGTGGAAGGCATTTTGCCTTGAGATCCACCATTGGGATTTTTTTTTTTTTTGTAAGAAGTTCTTGTGTTATTACAAAAATCTAAGTCTACCAGAAAAAACTCTCACACACTGTGGTTGTTGCTGTGCATAAAGTTCTCGAACATAGTTTTTTAAATAAGATCCTGCTTCCTCTCATTCAGTTCTACACTCAACTAGTTGTTCATTGGTAAGACTGGTTTTTGCATATTTATACACATATAAATACATGTATATATGAAATACAGTGTAATATATTGCATATGTCACATATGTAAATAGGTAACATCTGATGTCAAGGTTTGCAAAGCACTTTTCATGTTATTCCATTTTCATTTTCATAACAACCTGAGGTGGGTGCAAATATTATATCCATTTTACATAGGAGGAAATTGAGGCTAAGAGGTTAAGTGGCTTTCCCAGGGTTATACACCTAGTATCTGGAGGATTTGAACTCCAGTCTTTCTGACTCCCAGGCCCACCAAAAGCTCCACATAGATGCATATATACTCTCCTCCATTTACTCAAGGTGTTTACCATCCAACTATGTACCATAATCTAGCCTGAGGTTGGCAGAATGTGGCCTGCAGGTGCTTATGGCCTGCCCTCTGTTTTCGTAAGACCCTTTCTTCTCACTGTGGATGATTAAAATGATTTCTTTCAAATGGGTATGGATGTCACTTCTGAGACTTTCTAGTGGTCTAGTGTTCCATGCATTTAGGATGGGATCTTCCAGTTATAGCCTATGGAACAGCTCATCTTGATAAGGCGTCCCTCTTCCATTGCCTCTTCAAGGCATGCTCCACAAAATCGGCGCATGATATAAGTAAGCATATGTTTCCCTCTTTTATCTTTTACTTGATATTGTTTCTAAGCTGGTTGATAAAGAAATAATCTTCACAACCACAATCTATTCAAGAGTCTTGTGTAATTCAATATAGATATGGGGAACACTTGGAAGAGGGTGTTTAAATCCACATCTTGTTTTCATGGTCAGATAGATTTAAAATAAATAAATAGAAAATTAAAAAAAAGAATTGTGGAAGCGTATTTAAAAACTTTTTTTCTTATTAAAACTGAAAATATTAAAAAATAATGTTTTTCTTTCAAGTTCTCTCTAGATCTCTGGGGAAAGCCCCTTGTAAAGGTAGGTAATAGTTTGAAAGCAAAAAGGCTTTTTTGGGGGGAATGCTGAAGGGGGATACTCAAACTTATAACCAAGTTTACCTCTTCTTTCACGTGGTTGGCTCTCCACCCATAAGGAGTACAAGATATCCTTGGAAGGGAGAAGTTACACTGGTTTGCTCTTATAGGATAAGAGTAGGTAACTTAGTTACTGAACTCTTCTTGGATGTTAACCCCAATTGTTTTTTTTTATGTATTGTTATCTTGGGAGCAGTCAGATCAGGAAGCGTGGACAGTATGTCAGTTTGGATGGCTTTCTTGAAGCTATAAACTTTTGGATATTAATTTAATATTAGAATTAAATAAAATTGTTTCTGGCAAACTTGATGCTAAAAATGCAGAGTGTAAGTATTAGTATTCATCTATATTTTTTATAGAATCTTATATTCTTTCTATTGCTTTATCCAATCTGGGGCTGGGAAGATGTGGTCTGATAAAAAGTTATTTCCAAAACCAGCTTGGAAATTAAAGCTACTCTCCAAGTGCACCTAAACAGTTCCCAGAAAGCCTTTGCAAAGATGAGAAAGAAAGACGATAGGAGCTGATGTGTTTACATGGCCATTTTGTTGGTGGTGATGTTACTGGTGAAAATGCTCCCCGAGATCATTTTAGTTGTTTAGAAATTCTCCCTTATTTTCTTTCTTTCTTTCTTTTTTTTGAAGAATGCTTTTATCTTATTTTTTTCTCACATGTAAAAACAGTTTTTAGCATTCTTTTTTTTTTTTTAAATAATTTTTGAGTTCCAAATTCACTCATCTCTCCCCTCCTTGGGAAAACAAGTACTTTGATATAGGTTATACACATACAGTCTTGAAAAACATATCTCCATTTTAGCCATGTTGCAAAAGAGAACACCGACTAAAAAGAAAAATATATATTTTTTAAAAATATATTTTAATCTTCATTCAAACTCCACCATTTCTTTCTGTGGAGGTGGATAGCATTTTTTCATCCTAAATCCTTTGGAATTGTCTTGAATTGCTGGGAACAGCTAAGTTATTAATCATCATTGATCATCATACAATATTGCTAATACTCTTCTGGTTCTGCTCATTTCTGGTTCTGAACTTTTCATCAGTTAATGTATGTCTCACATATATCTCACATTTCTATAGAACTTTAAAGTTTATGAAGTACGTGGCTCACTAAAACACTAATTTGTTGAAAAAAATTGAGTTGCTGTTAATTGTATAAAGTATCTTTTTTATCCTTTTTTTTTTTTTTTATTAATTTTTTTATTTTTTTTAATGTTTAACAATCACTGCCATACAATTGCGATTTTATCCCTCCCCACCCACCCCCCACTACCTCCCTCCCTCCCCACGACTGCATACAATTCTGTATAGATTCTACATATACTTTCCTATTGAGTATATTTTCACTATCGTCATGCTATGTAGTCAGACTAAGATAAATGAAAGAATCCGTATAACAAATCAGAACATGATACACAAACAGATACACATACACAAACATGATCTGCTACATTATGTGAGTGACTTCCATATTTCTCTCTCTGAGTGTGGAAGGCTTTTTGCCTTGAGGTCCACCATTGGGATTTTTTTTTTTTTTTTCAGAAGTTCTTGTGTTATTACAAAAATCTAAGTCTACCAGAAAAAACTCTCACACACTGTGGTTGTTGCTGTGCATAAAGTTCTCCTGGTTCTGCTCCTTTCACTCAGCATCAGGTCATATAAGTCCTTCCAGGCCTCTCTGAAGTCTTCTTGTTCATCATTTCTTATGGCACAATAGTACTCCATTACATTCATATACCATAATTTATTCAGCCATTCCCCAATTGATGGACATCCCCTTGACTTCCAGTTTTTGGCAACTACATAGAGTGCTGCTATAAATATTTTTGTACATGTGGGACCCTTTCCCATTTTTATGATCTCTTGGGGATATAGTCCTAGTAGCGATATTGCTGGGTCAAAGGGTATGCACATTTTTGTAGCCCTTTGGGCATAGTTCCAAATTGCTCTCCAGAATGGTTGGATGCGCTCACAGCTCCACCAACAATGAATTAGTGTTCCAACTCTCCCACATCCTCTCCAGCATTTATCATTTTCTTGTTCTGTCATGTTTGCCAATCTTATAGGTGTGATGTGGTACCTCAGAGTTGTTTTGATTTGCATCTCTCTAACCAATAGTGATTTAGAGCATTTTTTCATATGATTATAGATAGCTTTAATTTCTTCCTCTGAAAATTGCCTGTTCATATCCTTTGACCATTTATCAATTGGGGAATGACTTGTATGATTATACATTTGGGTCAGTTCTCTATATATTCTAGAAATGAGGCCTTTATCCCCGAGCTTAGCTGTAAAAATTTTTTCCCAATTTACTACATCCCTCCGGATTTTGGTTGCATTGGGTTTGGTTGTGCAAAAACTTCTCAGTTTAATGTACTCAAAGTTATCCATTTTGCATTTCATAATGCATTCTATCTCTTCTTTAGTAAAGAATTCTTCCCTTCTCCATAGATCTGATAAATACACTATTCCTTGCTTCTCCAGTTTATTCATGGTATCAGTCTTTATACCTAAATCATGTACCCATTTGGACTTTATTCTTGTGTACGGTGTCAGGTATGGGTCTATGCCTAATTTCCGCCACACTGTTATCCAGTTTTCCCAGCAATTTTTGTCAAACAATGAGTTCTTATCCCAGAAGCTGGGGTCCTTGGGTTTATCAAACAGAAGGTTGCTATATTCCTTGCCTACTGCATCTTGAGTGCCAAGTCTATTCCACTTGTCTACCTCTCTGTTTCTTAACCAATACCAAGTGGTTTTGATAATTGCTGCTTTATAGTACAGTTTAAGGTCTGGGAGCGCTAGGCCACCTTCCCAAGCATTTCTTTTCATTAGTCCCTTTGATATTCTGGACCTTTTGTTTTTCCAAATGAATTTTGATATTATTTTATCCAGCTCTAGAAAGTAATTGTCTGATAGTTTAATTGGTATGGCACTAAATAAGTATATTAATTTGGGTAGAATTGTCATTTTTATTATATTAGCACGGCCTACCCATGAGCAACTAATGTTTTTCCACTTACTTAAATCTGACTTTATTTGTGCAAAAAGTGTCTTGTAATTGTGTTCATATAGTCCCTGGGTTTGTTTTGGCAGGTAGACTCCTAAGTATTTTATACTGTCTACCCTAACTTTAAATGGGATTTCTCTTTCTATCTCTTGCTGTTGAACTTTGTTGCTAATATATAGGAATGCAGAGGATTTGTGTGGGTTTATTTTGTACCCTGCAACTTTGCCAAAGTTGTTTATTAATTCAAGTAATTTTTTACTTGAATCTCTGGGATTCTCTAGGTAAATCATCATATCATCTGCAAAGAGTGATAACTTAGTTTCTTCTTTGGCTATTCTAATTCCTTGAATATCTTTATCTTGTCTAATTGCTACAGCTAACATTTCTAGTACCATATTGAATAATAGTGGTGATAATGGACAACCTTGTTTCACCCCTGATCTTATTGGGAATGCATCTAGCTTATCCCCATTGCATATAATGCTTGCTGAAGGTTTTAGATAGATACTGCTTATTATTTTATGGAAAGTTCCCTTTATTCCTACGTTCTCCAATGTTTTTAGTAGGAATGGATGTTGTATTTTGTCAAAAGCTTTTTCTGCATCTATTGAGATAATCATGTGGTTTTTGTTAGCTTTGTTGTTGATGTGGTCGATAATGCTAATAGTTTTCCTAATATTGAACCAGCCCTGTAGTCCTGGTATGAATCCTACCTGATCATAATGTATTAATCTCATGATAAGATGCTGTATTCGTTTTGCTAAAATCTTATTTAAAATTTTTGCATCTATATTCATTAGGGAAATTGGTCTATAATTTTCTTTCTCTGTTTTGTCTCTTCCTGGTTTGGGTATCAAAACCATATTTGTATCATAGAAAGAATTTGGAAGGACTCCTTCTTCCCCAATTTTCAAGAATAGTGTATGTAGTATTGGAATTAACTGTTCTTTAAATGTTTGATAGAATTCACTTGTGAATCCATCTGGCCCTGGAGATTTTTTCCTAGGGAGTTCATTGATGGCTTGTTCAATTTCTTTTTCTGAGATGGGGTTGTTTAAGTATTCAACTTCCTCTTCTGTTAATCTGGGCAATTTGTATTTTTTAAAATATTCATCCATCTCGTTTAGATTATCGAATTTGTGGGCATAAAGTTGGGCAAAGTAGTTTCTAATTATTGTTTTAATTTCCTCCTCATTGGAGGTGAGTTCACCCCTTTCATTTTTAATGTTAGTAATTTGGTTTTCTTCTTTCTTTTTTTTGATCAGATTAACCAAAGGTTTATCAATTTTATTAGTTTTTTCATAAAACCAACTATTGGTTTTATTTATTAATTCAATAGTTTTCTTTATTTCAATTTTATTAATCTCTCCTTTGGTTTTCAGTATTTCTAATTTGGTATTTACTTGGGGATTTTCAATTTGTTCTTTTTCTAGCTTTTTCAACTGCAAGCCTAAGTCATTGATCTCCTCTTTCTCTATTTTATTTATGTAAGCATTCAGAGATATAAAACTTCCCCTAATAACTGCTTTTGCAGTATCCCATAAGTTTTGGTACGTTGTCTCACTATTGTCATTCTCTTGAATGAAGTTGTTGATTGTTTCTATGATTTCTTCTTTAACCCAATCCTTCTTTAGAATTAGATTATTTAGTTTCCAATTGATTTTTGGTTTCTCTTTCCATGGCCTTTTATTACATGTAATTTTTAATGCATTATGATCTGAAAAGGATGCATTGATTATCTCTACCTTTCTGCACTGGATTGTGAGATTTTTATGTCCTAGTACATGGTCAATTTTTGTAAATGTTCCATGTACCGCTGAGAAAAAGGTATATTCCTTTCTATTCCCATTTAATTTTCTCCAAAGATCTATCATATCTACCTTATCCAGAGTTTTATTTACCTCCTTAACCTCTTTCTTGTTTATTTTAAGGTTGGATTTATCTAGTTCAGAGAGGGGGAGGTTGAGGTCCCCCACTAGTATAGTTTTGCTATCAATTTCTTCCTTCAACTCCCCCAACCTCTCCTCTAAGAATCTGGATGCTATACCACTTGGAGCATACATGTTTAGTAATGATATTGCTTCATTGTCTATGGTGCCTTTTAGTAGGATATAGTTTCCATCCTTATCCCTTTTGATTAGATCTATTTCTGCTTTTGCTTTGTCTGAGATTAGGATTGCTACTCCTGCCTTTCTTACATGAGCTGAAGCACAATATATTCTGCTCCATCCTTTGACCTTTATCCTATGTGTATCCCCCCGTTTCAAATGTGTTTCTTGTAAGCAGCATATTGTTGGATTATGGCTTTTAATCCATTCTGCTATCCGTCTCCGTTTTATGGGAGAGTTCATCCCATTCACATTCACAGTTATGATTACAATCTGTGTATTTCCCTCCACCCTCTTTCCCACCATTTGTGCTTTTAACTCTCCCGTCTCCCTTCCCCTCCTCAATAGTATTCACTTTTCTCCCCCTCCTCCTGCAGCCTTCCCCTCCTTCTTTTAGCCCCCCTCCCTTTTACTCCCCTTTACTCTTATTGCTTCTTTCCTCCCTTTTAGCCACCCTCCCCTTTCTTCCCCCTTCCCCTCCTACTACCTATAGAGCTAGTTAGGATTATCTGCTTAAGGTTATTGTTCCCTCCTTTGAACAAATCAGATGAGAGTACCTCTCAAACAATGCTCATCTCCCTCCCCTCCTTCCCTCTACTATGGTTTTGTACTTCTTCCTGTGATATAATTTGCCATTTTCTGCTTCCCCCTTTCCACACCTCCTATTACATTCCCTTCTCATACTTAAATCATATTTTTGCCATGACATCATTTACTTTATGCCCGTTCCCTCTACATATATCCCTTTTATCATAATAGCTGCACAGTTCTCCAGATTAACAGGTAGCATCTTCCCTTACAGGGAGGTAAACAGATTGCCCTAATTGAGTTGCAAGTTTTTGTTTTTGTTTTTTCCCCTCTGTTTACCTTTTTATGATTCTCTGGAGACCTGCATTTGAAGATCAAATTGTCTATTGAGTTCTGGTGTTTTGGTCAGGAAGCTCTGGAAATCCCTTATTTCGTTGAATGACTTTCTCCTTGCCTGAAATGTTATGCTGAACTTTGCTGGGTAGTTGATCCTCGGTTGGAGTCCCAACTCCTTTGCCTTACGGAATATTGGGTTCCAATTCTTTCGATCTTTTAATGTAGAAGCTGCAAGGTCCTGTGTGATCCTGACTGTGTGACCTTGATATTTAAATTGTTTCTTTCTGGCTGCTTGTAGTATTTTCTCCTTCACTTGATAGCTCTGGAATTTGGCAACTATATTTCTTGGGGTTTTGAGTTTGGGATCCCTTTCCGGTGGGGAACGGTGGATTCTTTCGATGACTATTTTGCCCTCTGAGTCTAGTACTTCTGGGCAGTTTTCCTTGATGATTTCCTGGAAGATATTGTCCAGACTCTTTTCTTCATCATGGGTTTCTGGCAGGCCAATAATTCTTAGATTTTCTCTCCTGGATCTATTTTCCAGGTCAGTTGTTTTTCCAATTAAATATTTTAGATTTTCTTCCATCTTTTCATTCTTTAGATTTTGTTTGACTGACTCTTGTTGCCTCATTGAGTCATTAGTTTCTACTTGCCCAATTCTAATCTTGATCGTATTGTTTTCTTCAGTTAGCTTTCGCATCTCCTTTTCCATCTGGCCAATTTTTCCCTTTAAGGAGCTATTTTCTCCATTTAATTTTTGTACTTCTTTTTCCATTCGACCAATTTTCCCAGTTAGGTTTTGGGTTTCCTTTTCCATCTGATCAATTTTCCCTATTAGGTTTTGAGTTTCCTTTTCCGTTTGATTAACTCTTCCTTTTAGGGAATTATTCTCTCCAGTTAATTTTTGAACTTCCTTTTCCATTTCTTCAATTTTCTTTTTCAGATTGATGTTCTCATCAGTGAATTCTTTTTTTATGGTTTTAAAATCATTGGCCAGTTTTTCTTTTATATCCTTCTTCAGACGTTCCAGGTAATCTAGTTGTGCTTGCGAGAAATTCATATTCCCATCTGAGGTTTCAGATGGAAGTACAGTCTCAGCTCTGACCTCTTTGGTGTTTGTGTTTTGGTCCTTATCCCCATAGAAAGATTCTATGGTTTTTTCACTTTTCGTCTGCTTTTTCCGATTCATGATGTTGGCTGAGTGTTGTAGCTTTTGGTTCTTTCAGTCAGAAGATACAGATCTTTTAAGTTGAGTTGATGTTTGTCTAGGCTAAAAGCAGGCTTTTTTTTTGTTGTTGTTGTTGTTGTTTCCCAGATCAACCCTGGGTTTAGCTTGATAGGTGTGTGGGAGGTGTGGTCTGTTCTCAGGATATCTCCTCAGCTGGCCTGAGGCAAAGGCAAGGTCCAGGGGAATGGTGATCCCAGCTTCCCTATTGTCTTCCCTTTTCCCCTGGAGGGCTGGGGCACGCCTAGAGGCTAATGCGTGTTCCCGCCCCTCCTGGGGCTCGTCTCCCGGGCTGAGGCTTGCTTGGGTCTCAGTGCGAATTTTTCTCTGCCCTGGGTCGTCTGTCCCTCCAGATAGCCTCCACCACGGTGGGAAGAATCCCCCTTTGCCACCTCTCCAGCCTCTGGTGTTATGAGACCACCCGCCCCCTTCTGCTGCTCCCACTGATCCAGGATCAATCTGGGGAAGAATTTTATGGTTCCCTCACGGTCATCGGGGGGGAGGGGAGAGCACTTACTGATCACTCCGGCATCCCAGCTCCTGGATGTTCAAGTAGTGACCCACTGAAGTCCCGTCTTTAGGCTGAAGATTTCAAAGGCTGTTGCGCTGATATCGTTGGCTTGGCCTGGCTTATCTCCTGCTCCGCTGGTCTCGCCCGCCACTCTCGGGCCCCTCGGGTCGCCTCCGCCCTGCCGCGCCAACCGCGCTGCGCTGTGCGCCGGGCTCTTACCCCCGCGGAACAGATCCCTCCCGTGGACCTTCCAGTCCAGCCTGGGCTCCGAATCTGTCAAAGTCCGTCTCCCACTGGATTCTACACCTCCAAAGTCTGGTCAGACTCTCCCCCCAGAAATATCCAAAGGAGTTTTTCCAGGAGCTTAGGTGAGTCGTTGCTTTCACTCCGCCATCTTGGCTCCGCCCCCTTTTATCCTTTTTTTTAAAAAAATAATGTTAACCCTTGCCCTAACCAGTTGATGGTCTGAGTACACAGAAGCAGCTCAATATTTTAAAAAGAGGAAAAGAAAGAAAAAAGGGAAGAAAACCTACTGTTTCAGTAACTAGTTATTCTGTGTTCAAATTTTTGCCAAGGCATGATGCATGGAGTATACAGTTCTAGGATGAGAGGGAAAATCCTTCTGGGTTTCAGTGCCTTTGATAACTTGTATTGTTCTGTGACCCTGAGCAAGTCACTTCTTAACATCTCTGTGTTTGATTCAACTCCTGAAAGTTTACTAAATGTCATTAGCTTTTGTTGTCCCTGCTATTATCCCCACATTGATGGGAATCATTGATCCTTCGCTTATTTGTACAAGATCTTTTGTTTGACTAAATGAAACAATACTGTAAAGTGTTTACTCTTGTGCCTGGCACACAGTAGGAACAATCTAAGTGCTCGATGTAGTAGTGTAAGACTTGGTTTCATTTTGGGGTATGATGTAGTTCGTATTTTCCTTGCCCAGGGCCGAATTGATTATGTACGGATGATTGCCTTCTGTTCTTTCTTCACCCTGATATATTTTTCACAGTATCTTTTGTTTCCTTGCCTTCATTCACCTTCTCAGTAAAATCACCAAGGATCATTGTATGGATTGGTTTTTTCATGCATCATGTCCTTATCTTTGGGCATAATATGTTGAAACACCAATTGTGACTCTTTTCCTGCTTGTTCATTTGATTGTGAAATATTACAAAATCACATGACCTAATGCTCCATGAAACTATACTGCTTCTTGCCTTTGGGCACATGATAAAAACAACTCCACCAACTCATCTCTTCAGTGAGAATCTTTGAGCCATCCTTTAGTTTACCTATTACATATTTATGTCTTCTGATTTCATTTATTGTGAAATATTAATAATAATGATGCTGCTGCTGCTGCTAAGACCTAGCATTTATAAAGTATAACAATGTTTGCAAAGTATTTACAAAATATTCTCTCTTTTTATCCTCAAAACATCCCTATGAGCTAGGTACTTTTATTATCTTTATTTTACAGATGAAGAAACTGACACACAGAGTTTAAGTGTCTTGTCCAGGATCACATAGCAAATAAATGTTTGAGAGGAGATTTAAATTTGTGTCTTCTTGACTCTGAATTGAGTTCTATCCATTGCACTACTTTGTGCAACATAGTTATGGTCTATTTTCTAGAGCAGCCCTTGGACAAAGGTCACATATTAAGAGTGATTTCAGTAAATTAAGGTGCGTAAATAAAGGTGCATAATAATTTTGTGGTTCTTACAAACTTCTTTCCCCTTCTCTGTTATTTCATCATCCTGGAAACAAAAAGGAATGAGGACCTTTTTGTATTTGTGTCTATTTCATGGTTCCCTGTGAATAAAATATTCAAGTCACCTAGTTACCCACCCAGTTATCATACTGAATATTTGAAAATTTCTAAAAAAAATAATTTTTCACAAATATCAGCTAGCATAATAATTTCTGTTTGCATAGAACAGAGAGGCATAATGGGAGGAGGTTAAAGAAAAAACAGTTCTGCACCACTGGTTCACTCACCTTTTCTTCTTTTGGGGGAAATAGATTTCTGTAGATATTTGACTGGTTGAAGGTGGAAAGTAGTATGAGGAAATCTTTGAACTAAAATGAAATTTTTTTTTAGGTTCGGATATTTATATTTATTTATTTTTTAATAAATCAGGACATAATGCAAAATAATACTGTGAAACATCTTTTTGTCTAAACATAGAATACCATCTGGCCTAAAGAGTTATGAAATAAGTAGACACATCTATGGTCTTCCACTTTCAGCTCAATCATTTGTAATCCCTATCTCCATTTTTCCCCAAAGAAAGTCTAAAAATAACCTAGAGCCAGGTTTTCCCCCTTAAGTTAGATTGAGAAATTGCAGTGAGCCAGTATAGGACAGAGTATCAACAGAAGGGTCAAGAGCCAAAATTGTTTAATGGAGTCAGGAGTGCAGAGAAAATCCAGAGCCAGGTTGAGCTCGATCTCTGATTCTGTTGCTTTCTGATATGGCTTGAATGAGAAGATGACCTTCAAAGGCGTTAGCTCAGAGGTCTGATTGTGATGGGGATTCTTCTCTTTTGAGGAAAGTCTTACTTACTAATCTGAGTGCTCCCCAGTGGCAAGAGGACAGTATAACAGGCTGCTCTGCAGCTAGCACCTGTATAGATATTTGTGTGAGAGTGAGCTTCAGGTATTTGGGGGGCAGTTTTCTATTGTTATTTTTATTGCATTGGTATTTAATTAAGTGCCTTTATTGTGAATTGTGTCTCCTCTAGATAACTATTAAAAGTAAAAGCATTGGTTGGAGTTCATTCTTTATAATTTAGAGAGAATTTTGATTTACAAAGGTCCTAGAACTTGAACCCTGGAACCCCTGGGTGATGGGATTGGGTTCTGAATACTACTTAGTGAATGCCCTTTTGTCAGCTTCTGAATAACTTATTTATTAACTTTGGGAAATTAACATTCAGAAAGGATCTAGTTGATTTGTTTAGCAAATATCTCTTCTGTTATGTAAGACACAGTGATAGTAACAGTTTATTAGAGATCTAAATCCATCATGAAGTAGTTTTCATAAAATGATGTCATGAACTTCAGTGACAGCTTTATAGTGAACTGTTATAATCAGTTTTCATGCTTAAGAAATTTAGGATAAATGGACAATGATGGTATAATTATTCAGATTCTCCTCAGAAGCCACCGAAATGAAGGGAGCATTTACTGGAATAAGATTATATATTATTATTACAGTGTCTAAGTGGGTGAATTCTTTTTCAATGAACTACTTCAGCTGGTCAAACAACTTAATATAAACACATCAAGAGAGAACATGCAGTAAGATTAATGGCAGAGAGAAAGCTGAGGAAAAATGACCGTGAGATAACATTTGCTTCTCTTCTGGATTGAGCCATTGGCCTGCTCTCTGAAAGTAAATTAGTTTTCTTTGCTTCCCACAGAATTATTTATATGCCTATTCAGTTTTTGTTTCATTCTTTTTTCTTGTACCTTAAATCACTTTAGAATAAGTGCTTTGAGCATAATTTTTGAAACCACTGTAATATACTCTCACAGACCCTGTGTCATGAGAACTCTCCATTAGGGTAACACTCTTTGATTACCTCTGCCAAATTAAGTAGATGGAGTTTCTGGAATTCCTGTATATTCTTGGTTCATCTGAGCTCAGTGGATCCATGATGTCCTGATGTTTCTCAATTCATAATACTATGAAAAATAAATCATATAATTTAGATCAAGCATACAGTAAATTTAAAAAAAATTCAGACATCATTGGGACTTTAGAGTTTGTTTCTCAGTTTTACATTGTAAATAGGATTTCCTGACATTGTTATTTCCCTTTTTAGGGGAGTTGGCTGCATCTTTGTTGAAATGATTCAAGGAGTTGCTGCTTTTCCAGGAATGAAAGACATTCAGGATCAACTTGAACGGATATTTCTGGCAAGTTCTCTTAATATTGTTTCTAGAGAATGGACTTCTAATTCTTTAGTTTTCATTTTCCTAATAGATACAGTGAATGATGGAATACCATTTGAAAAAAAATTAATTTGTTGTTCCAAATGCTGTGAACACAGATGGGGGTAAAAAGTTTAGTATTAAAATCTTAGGCCAAACACTTTCTATAATGCCATTACCGAGAGGACAGCATCCTAGACTCACAATTGAAATGTTAACTCAATGCAGAATTGTGATCCAAGCTCTGATTTATTCACAAGATTGTAAATAATAACAAATCAATAAGAAATGACAAATTCAGCAGAATTTGTTCTCTGCCTCTTGACAAAATTGTGTTATTGTGGGCTATCAGGTGAAATGTGGAACCAGCCCAGGTGTGTCCAGCTGGGTGAGCCGCTGCTCTGTGTTTAAGTAGAATCATACTTGTGGGGAAAGAACGGTACTGTCTGAACCATTCTTCCATAATGCGACTTTTGGTTTGGCCAAGAAGTGTCTGAAGTGGGCCAGGTGATGCAGGTTTCCATGCTCTTTGTAGACATAGTCATATTTTTCTCTTTATAAATGTGATTGTATTATCATCATTGTCATCTCTATATATGTATCTGAATATATATATATGTATATATCTGTGAAATGGTCGGTCAGTTAGTAAATATTTATTATGTTCCTACTATGTGCTAGACACTGTGCTGAAAATAGAAGCAAAGGACAGTCCCTGTCCTCAAGGAGCCTACAACGTAGTGGCTGAGAAAATAAGCAAAAAATAAAATGTACAAATAAGTTATCATTGGATAAATTAGAAATGATTAAAAGAAGAAAGGCACTTGAATTAAGAAGGGGTTGAAAAAAGTTTGCTATAGAAGACACATTCCTCTCCTTCCTCCTGTTGGATCTACCTAGTGGAGATGATTCTTGCTGTCCCCAAGGTAGGTGCATAAGTATATGAAGGCTCCTCTCCTCCTACCACACCCAAGGATGGAGAGTCATTGGTCTTCTGGAAATCACTGATTCCCTTCCATAACCAAAGACAATTGTACAATCCCTATATTGCTCATCTGTACTTTGAAACTTAAATATGGTCTCTATTAGAATTCACTTTTTTAAAACTGCATTGATTGGGATGGTCTCTTCTTAGTAGCCTTTTAAAAAAATCTCCTAAATATGTTTAACTTTAAGTGTAATGGAAGTGAATTCCTAGTGTGAATTTTAGTAGTTATTTTTAAAACTTAAGGAAACTAGGGTCAGTATATCAACAGAGATTTTTAAAAATCCAGCGTATTTTTGGCATATTTTGCTTCCTTTGAGACTCTTTTTTCCCTTTACCATGTGGTAATCTTCAATATATTGTAATTCACCCAAGGGCTGTAATTAACCAGACTTTATTTCCTGGCTTCCTCCTTCCTCTGTGTTTCCTATCATTTCAGTGCTCATCATCATCTTGGAAAATTGAGGGAGAGGAAGCTCTGCCAAATCCATCTGGCTCTTTGCTCCTGGCTCTGGCCAGCAGAGTTGTTTTTGTTGTTGTTTTCTTTATGATGGTTATAAATAAATTCAAAATGAGACTTTGAGTGTTGCTGAAGCCCCTTACCATTCTGTGTACAATCCATCTTTACAGACATGCTCCACACGACTCCCTACTTGGTTTCAGCCAAACTGGTTTAATGGTTAGATGTCACATTCTGTATCTCCTCTGTGCTTTTGCTCAAACTGTCTGATTCATGAGAATGCTCTTTCGTCACCTTCATCTCTTGACATCTCTGTATTCCTCCATTTCTTAGCCTTGCATGAAATCACTCCTGAGACTTCCATTTGCCAGTGCTACCCCACCCAGATACATTTTCTACTTACTTTAATGGCCAGGTTAGGTCAGATAGAGTCGAAAATAACATTGGTTTTGGAATCAGAAGACCTGAGTTCAAATCTCAGCTGTGCCAATTAATACTCATGTGATTTAACCTCTGTGGGCTTCAGTTTCCTCATCTCTAAAATGAAGGGATTAGACTAGATGACCTCTAATTGACTTCCAGCTCTAAAATTCTGGTCTTCTAATATCTGATCTCACAGATTATGTCAAATTACATCATTTTCCTCTGTAAAACATAAGCTCTCTGGGGACAGAGAATGTTTTATCTGACTCTAGTTCCAGTACACAGAGTAGGCTTTCATAATGCTTGGTGATGCAGTGAATGAATGAATGACACCTGGCCCAATTAGTTTTAACAGAAAAGGGTCAGTGGAAACTTAAAAGGAGTTCTTAATGTAGGCTTCTCCTCCACCTCACTTACTTGATTTTCAAAATCCATTTTGAACTCTTCCATGACCTGAGACCATTGCATATTTATTTTGGAGGTTTTGGATACAGAAGCCTTGACTTTTATGTCTCTTTCTGATGGTATGCGCTATTTTTCCTCACCTGAAAGGAAGGAAGAAAATACCTGTTCACCAAGAAAGTAACCTTCTATAGTCTTATTTTTTCCCCCTTTTTGGGCATTTTCCCAGCCAGTTACTTGACTTTTGAGTTCTTTGTCAAGAGGAGGGTATGTATGCTCTAGGGACCTGTAAGTTCTCAGTTCCTCCAAGGTGGCACAATCAAGGGAGAGGAGTTTATACCTCTCTTGGCCTGTACTGTGGTCTGGGAGCAACCACAAGCTTTTCTGCCCAGAATCTGTGAGTAGAATTCCCATTCCAGAGCCTCCGACCAACTCTACCATGCCAGCCAGCACTCCTCCTCACCCTAGGGCCACCACTCAGGGCTGAGATTCAGGTCAGCTGTTCAATTCCCCCAGGGTCCTTAGGCTGAGGGCTTCAAAAACTTTGCTGCCTGGGGCCTGGGCTAGGGACAGATCCTGCTCCCTTCCCACCCAGGTGAAAGAGCTTTCTCACTGATCTTTGAAGTTGTCTTTGGTGTTTGTGGGTTGAGGAATCTGGGAACTGCAGCTACTGCCCGGGATTCTGTACCCTGAAGCCTGCTCCAGTCCTGTCCATGCAGTGTCCATGGGCTGCGCTCTGCTCCGAGCCTGGTGTGATAGACCTTTCCTGTTGGCCTTCCAGGCTATCTTGGGCTCGAAATCTCTTTCATTCTGTCATTTTGTGACTTCTGCTGTTCTGGAATTTGTTTAGAGTCATTTTTTACAGGTATTTTATGGGCTGTGGGGGGAGAGCTTCTACAGGTCCATCCTCCTACTCCACCATCTTGATTCCACCCCCCCTTAATGTAGGCTTCTCCATGAACGGTACTCCATGAGATTCACAATCAAGATCAATATCTGATTCCAAGGGGAATGGATATCTTCTTTGTTAAAAGCTATTTTTTGGTAGACTCTCAGGCCATCCTTTAATATTCTCTTTGTATTAGGAGTAGAGTTGTTGAGTTAGAATTATGAAATAACAGCTGAAAAAAACTGGGAAGTAAATTTTTAGTAAGAAAGAAAATAAGCATATTTTTAAATTTTGATAGGAGTATTAATAGCATTCAC
Organism: Notamacropus eugenii; assembly: GCF_028372415.1. Taxonomy (NCBI): domain Eukaryota; kingdom Metazoa; phylum Chordata; class Mammalia; order Diprotodontia; family Macropodidae; genus Notamacropus; species Notamacropus eugenii. The sequence goes on along the minus strand of NC_092874.1, from coordinate 52,044,874 downwards.
TTAGATTTTTATATGTTGAAGTCTATCTTAAGAACTTTTGGATTCAGTAAAAGTGGACTTCAAAAATAAACATTAAATTATTTCTGAGTTTAAAATGTTCTTTGAAAATGATTCCCCCAATTTTTATTTTTTTCTTTGTCTCCCGGACCTTCCCTTTTATTAAAATTGCCTTATTACTCTTTGGGATTTGTTGCTTTTTACTTTAGGATCCCAGCAATAGATCAAATAATTTTACTTTGTTCCTTTTTTAAATTAGGGTTTAAAAAAAGATATAAATCATGTAGAAGGAATTGTAAAATTCTCAACTTTTTTTGGAAGAAATTGAATGAGGAGGGAAATACCTATTTCCTTGGACTATAGTGCAGATAAACAATATGCAGAATGAATGAAAGCGTAGATTATTGAATTGCTTGACAGAGCCTGTCAAAGTAAAGACTTATAATATTTACTATTTATGTAATTAACTAATTTCCCAGTAGGTATGATCGTGCTAGGTTGCTTCTAAGGGGTTTTGCTTCTGTTACTTAATTTTATGGTGCCTTTTAATACATTTTATTAGCATCCAGAGACTTCAGGGAAATGTGTAGTCTTTTAATAAATCAAAGAAATAAATAATTGCAAATTCCCCACATATTGCATGAACTTACTGATACAGGAGACTATTGTCTCTTATTAGAGAGCAGGGACCTTTAATATGCAGGTAATTATTGTGATGGATGTTAATAGCTCCTACAATTACTTTGGCTGCTTCACACTATATGTAAGATGACTTTTAAGAATGAAGTCTTTATTTTTTTTAAAAAGATTTTTGGCCTCTTTGGTGAAGGCAGATAGAACTTGTTATAATTATTCCTCATATAGATAGAATAATAAAGTTTTCCTTCAGCCTAAAAATTATTCCTTTAAAATTGAGTGACCTGATGTTTAATCTTTAAAAAACAGATATCGTCAAAATACCATAATCTGTTAACTTATTTTGGAAATCAGTGGTTCAATTTGAAATATTCCAGCTCAGAAAATAAGATAGGTGTAAAGTTTTGGGGGTTTTTTTTAAATAAATTATCCTGAACCTTTGGAATATACCAGATGTGACTTCTACTAGATCTCTTTGAAGAGGAAATGTCTAATCTGGATGGTTGAATGGTTGAATTGATGATGGTTATGCTATGTTCTAACCTAGAACATATTTTAAAACCCAATTTAAGGCCCCTTAAAAATAGGACTTAAACTAGAACCAGCAAAGAGACCCTTTAGTGAAATAGCAGTTGTGAGTTCCATTCTGGTATAAGCATCATTCAGCAGATAATCAATTTTAAAATAGTAAAACAGGGGGATTATTCTTGTTCTTTTTTGTATTTTAACAGGAGGATTAAATTCATTCATTTCCTCTGTGAATTACATACAGAAAGGTAGTTAATAATTTTGGAGCACAAAACTCATCAGGTTAATCCTCCCCCCCTGCCTCCAATAACTAATACAATTCACTATTGCACACTGAGAATTTTTTTTAAAAACTTTGAAAAGAAATACTGCAAAAGTATTTTTCTTTCTTCCTCTGTCTCTCTGTCTCTGTCTGTCTCTGTCTCTGTCTCTGTCTCTCTCTTTTTTATTATTTATTTTAGTTGGGGTTGAGGGCAGAAAAGCAAGGGGGAAATTATCTTATTGGTAACATATATAATGAAACAATTCCACGAAACAGAGTAAGGGTCAAACAGAGCCGACACTGGGGTTAGCCAAGTGGACAGCCCCTTAGGGTGCAACTTGGGGGAAATTCAGGAAGGATGCTATTTAATATCGTGCACATTTTCAGTGCCTGAAAGTTCCACAGTCTACAAAGTGTAAGCATTATTCTGTGATAGGTTGCATGTTTTCAGTGATGGTTCTGATGGAGAATAACACATAGAGGGTCCAGTTTTCTAATGGGTGGGCGGCACACTGCAGTCTTATAAACCTTGCCCGGAGTGCACACGTGCCTCATTCTGCCTCTGGTGTCAATGACAAATGTACTCCATGAGATGTGCTTTGTCTGATCTGCCTTCAGCAATCCCATTTTCAGAGATTTTATGACATAGGGTCATGAGTATAACTTATGACAAAGCATTGCTTCACACATTGGTTAAATAATAAATGAGTGAAAAATTAATAAGATTCCTTTGTCTTGCAAATTATTCTCATGCTAACAAAAGAAGTAATACAGAGAAATCAGTACTCCTCTTTAAGGAACTGTTAAATTCTGGATAAATGAATTATTTTTGAGGTCATGTGGACAAAAATTCTGATTAGTTTCAAGAGATTTCAAGTCTTTTTGCTTACTTTTTTTTTTGATGAATCACAAGATACTTGCTAATAAAATAGACAGCGTTACTCCGATTTCTAGTTAGATATGTTGAGAGACAAAAGAATAAGGACTATTGAGAAGAATATTATTTGAACAGCAGTGAGCCATACCATTATGGAGGAGCAGGTGGTACCAAAATGGAAGTTGCTATCTCTACAGCAGTCTTAGTTTTGTGGAAGCAGCTAATTCCAGGCCTGTAATGATCATTGGCTTCTGCTCCACCAAGATTGAGGAATTAGACTGAGTGAATCTTTTGGAAGATTCAGGTCTTCCTTTCTCTGAATGTCTGATTCACCCTAGTGTTCACCTGCATAACATTCTCAGTCTTATACCATAATCTCATGATAGTTGTGTGCTGCTTGTGTGAATTTCATTGGCACAATTTATATCATCTTCCTCTGTATCAGTGTGGCTATTTTTACAAGTTTAGAAACAAATTATTTTTGAAAATTATTCTTTCTGCACCTTGGATACATGGATAATCCTGATGGATCAGATTTCTTTTCTGAGCTCCTTATTCATTCCAGAGGTATCATTCCAGACCTAGTTGCCATACTTATCTGTGGACTATCTGGGCACACTTGCCATATATGAAACCTGGGAGTTGGCTTGCTCTCTTGAGCTACTATTCATTCACATGAATGGGTTGCTTTGCCAATCTTCTCCTCACTATGTAATTCAATTTAATTCAATTCTACAGTTATTTGTTAATCATCTGCTCCAGGGGCTATAAGACAAAGAAACATAATCCTTGACCTCAAGGAACTTATAAATTCTACTAGGGAAAAACCATAAATATTTGCATAAGGAATTCAGTTATAATGATATACAAGGTAATTTTGTAAGGCATTGGGATAGAGATGTTAGCAACCATAGGGATTAGGAAGGAGCTTATTTAGGAGGTTGACCCTTAAGTTGGGTCCCAAAGAGAGCACTGGGGGGAAAGCCAACTCTAAGCCTAGCCAGTTGCACTAACGCCATCTTTCTCATTCCCTTCCCACTGGAATCTAGACTCTTCCCCTGAAGTCCTGTCCTGTGATAAGTGAGTGTTTACCTTATCTTGCTCAAAAGCAAGCCTCCACTTCATTTATTAACCATTTCCAACTGTTGTCCACATAATTCCCCCTTCCTCAACCTTCCAGTTTCTTCGCTTAAGGACTACCATCCTTCTTGTCTCCTGAGTTTGCAAACCCAGTGTTATCCTTGACTCCTTACTTTGCCTCACCTCACATATCCAGTATTTATCTTAATGTTGTTTCAATAAAATGTAATGCGTTTGAAGATAGGTCTTCTATGTATCCCCTAACTCTAGCCCAGTAATACTTGCATAATTGACTGATTATGTAAATGTTATATCTCTATCAACACCTAACATGATGCTCTTCATACAGTAGGCACTTAATAAGTGTTTGTTAAATTGAACTAGAAAGAAAAGAAGAAAAGAATTACCAAGGAATAGGATTTAATAAGGGCAGCTAGGTGGTGGGTGGTATGGTAGATACAGCGTTAGGCCTCAGTCAGGAAGGCTCATTTCCTAAATTCACATCTGGCCTCAAATACTTATTAGCTGTGTGATCCTGGCAAAGTCACTTTACCCTGCTTGCCTCAGTTTCCTCATCTGGAAGATGAGCTGGAGAAGAAAATGGCAAACTACTTCAGTATGTTTGCCAAGAAAGCCCCAAATGGGGTCTTGAAGGGTCAAACACAACTGAACAATATTTAATAAACACAGGTCAAGGAGGAAGACCAGGAGGATGTCATGTCCTAGAAACTAAAGAAAAGAGTTAGCCACAGCATTAAACAAATTGGAAAAGGATGAGAATAAAGAAATGTGTACAGTTCAGGGAGGTCACTGGTGGTCATGGATCCATTTCAGTGGTAAGATGACAGAAGAGGTCACATTACAGGGAGCCAGGTGGGAGAGGAAGTGAAACTCTCTAATAGAGATAGACTACTCATTTAGGCAAGATGAGAAATGCTTAAAAAGGAAAAATTCAGAGGAAGAGAGGGAGGAATTGAGCGATCCATAAACAGAGACTGTAGATGAATGTTCTAATAAAGAATGGGCCGTGCTTATTAAGTATAATGGAAATGTTGGCAGCAAACTTTAGCAGGGTCATTTATCTTAAGACAAAGTAGTACAGTACTTCAGCTTACCACAGTCTAGCTACTGACATTTTCATTTTGAAGGGAATTTAGATGATCAAGATGCCCAATCTGTTGTTTAGAGAGAATTTGGAGTAGCTCAGGTTGCAGATTCATTTGCCCCCAAACACTATTGGATTATAGATCATATATTTTCTTCCAAAGGACGGATGAGGAAAATGCTATGAATCTCCATGCTAGGATTGATGAATAACGTTATCACGGATAGCAATTCTAGTCCTCTAGCCTAATCTTTATCAGTTAAGACCCTTTCTTCAAGGTACACTGGGTCACTTCTAATGCTGATGTAAGAATGACTTTCTTGCTAGTTTGTGAATTTTCTGAAATCAACAACTGTATTTTTCTACTCTATGTCCCCCAACACCTAGCACCTCTAGCTTCTATTGCATTGTGAATTATTTGTGAAATGAAGGTTGCATACATTTATGGGGTTATTTTACAGCTTCACTTGGGGACTTTCTTACTAATGATAAGTTGAGTATATGCCCCAGAATTGATGGAGCACTAAGCTGATCCTGTAGCTGTAGACATAATTTTACTATGTCCCCTGCACTCCATTTAATTTTTGTCTTTGTATTTTCAGTGCCTGCCACAGTGTTAGGCATGCAGTAGGTGCTTATTAAATGTTTGTTGCTTTATACAGCAACTGATATGATTTAACAATAATATTTTCTTTATTCACCCTATTAGTGCCAATGGTCCTAGGCTTTTATTTTTAAAATCTCCTTTATTAATACATTTTTGTTCTTATATCGCAGTCATTTCCAGTTGTGAACCCACCTATGTGCCTTCTCCTTTCTCCCCAAATGAGCCCTCCTTTATACCAAAAATAAACAATTAAGAAAAACCAACAGATACGGTGACCACATTTGACAGTGTATGTAACTGTCAATGCCTTTAACAGACTGGAAAGTCTATTTTTAGTTGGTGTTTAATGGATGTTGTGAAAAGAAAATCATTATTTTTCATTTATCCTCCACTAAATATTTGTTGATTTGATTTGATATGAAACTAAATAGAGAATCTATTTATTTGGAGGAAGGAATTTATGCCTCTTTTGGAGACTCATCTTTCATCAGCATTACATTATACCCATACAAATTTGTAACATATTTAGCTTATTCGAATGTCTCAAAGATGTATTCATTTATTCATTCAGAAAAAAAAAAAATAGAGATCTGCAAGCAGTATGCATTCCACTGGGCACTGTAGGAAATGGAGCGATGAGTGGGACCTAATCACTGCCTCCAAGGAATGAATAATCTAAAAGGTGAGATAAGACAGATCAACAGATAAATAGAGGCCTCACGGTCTAGTTGAAAGAGCCCTGACTGGATTTGGAATAGGGAGAGACCTGTATTTAAATCTCGCCCCTCCCACTAACTGCTTGCAAGATGATAAATCAGTAAGGCTCTTGAAATCCCTGAGCACATTGGTACATTTTTCTTTTTCTTTGTATCCCCTTTGCTCAGCAATGCCCAGACTGGCTTGGTACCTCGTAAGTCCTTGATAAATGCTTGTTGATAGTGAGTAGATTCCACTTCTCTATTAAATATGGATATTAATATCTCACGGGGATTTTTAGGCTCTGATGAGAACTTGCAGATCTTAATGTGGTATAGAAATGATAGGTATTATGATCACTTAAGACAAGATATTGGTGCTTCGGGAGGTACCAAGAATGTAGAGGAGAATTCTTGCCAGGAGAATGTGGCAAGTCTTCATAACAGAGTTCCATAGAGCTGAAGAATTTCAGCCATTTGAGATCAAGGAAGGACCAAAGGATGGAGGAGACAATATAAAGAAGGGAATAGAGGGGAGGAGAACACAAGAGTTACTTGGGAAAAAAGTAAGGGCCTTGGATGCCCAATGGAAGATTCTAGACCTTATTTTATGGGCAAATGATAAGCAATAAACATTTTTGAAGGACAGCTAGGTGGCACAATGGATGGAATGCCAGGCCTGGAGACAGGAAGACCTGAGTTCAGATGTGGCCTCAGATACTCACCCTGGGCAAGGCATTTAACCTTGTTTGCTTCAGTTTTCTCATATATCAGATGAGCTGGAAAAGGAAATGGCAAGCCACTCTAATATCTTTGCCAAGAAAATTCCAAATGGAGTCACAAGGAGTCAGACACAGCTAAAAAAATGACTAAACAGGAACAAAAAACATTTTTGACCACTATAGTGAAATTATCAGGATTGTCAGTTTTCCAGTATTGTTTTGTAGAATCATTATAACCAGGGAAGGCAGTTGAGAGTCTACTCTAGTGGTTCATTTAAACAAGGATTTGAGCCAAGGTAGTGGCAGTGGAACTGGACAGGAAGGAATGAATATAGTCATGAGATTTGGGAGCCAGGAAGAGCCAGATTTTGAATCCTATCTTAAGCACCATAATCTATGACCATCACAATCCTGAGCTCCCTATGGCAGATCATAACATTTTATTTAGTGTAAACTAGGAAATGCGCCTGATCATTATTGAAGCCAATGCTGATGTTTCCTGCTTCCAGAATTTTAGTTTGAAGTCAGAGAAATATAAGATCCTAGATTTAGGACTGGAGGACCTCAGAGGCCATCAGATCCATCCCTCTTATTTTGCAGGTGAGGAAGATCAAAGTGTTTGCGACTTATTCGGTGTCACAAAGTAGAGGAACCAAGATTTGAACATAGCTTTTCTATAACTTTAAATCCAGTTCTCTTTTCCCTATGATGTATCATCCCCCCTTAAGCCCCGCCTCGTTAGTACCAAACTTAGAAACGTCTCCCTGTGGCTATCTTGATCACCCACCTAACCTGTCTTACTTAACTAGCCTCAAACCGTGCTTCAAATCCAGTAAAGGAAAATCAGGATTCTTGCCATTCAGCCTGTCACCGTGTATACCACCCCTGGCACCCTTTTCCCTTCTTGCTGTGGGAATAATCATCAATGTTGCTATTGCTGCTGATGTGGGTGTGACAGGTGACTCTTGTGGTTCCACTCAGCTTCCCTGGGACTCCCTAGACCAAAACACCTTCCCTGGTCACCAAGCAGTTAATTGGTAGTCACTAGGCATGTCCTGTTATTCCAGCCCAAGATATGTGGGGTCAAATATAAGCTCCTTAAGGTTACATTCTAATGGAAGCTGGAACTTCCTCACAGTTTGCATTTGTATACACAATGCCTGAAACATAGCTGTTGTGCAGTCTGACTCTGTGACCTCATTTCGGGTTTTCTTGGCAAAGACACTGGAGCGGTTTGCCATTTTCTTCTCCATTTCATTTGCCGTATGAGGAAAGCAAGGCATACAGGGTGAAGTGACTTGCCCCGGAGTCACACAACTATTAAGTGTTTGAGGCCGGATTTAAATTCATGAACATAAGGCTTCCTCACTCCAAGCCTAGTGCACCACCTTGCCGCCCTGACACACAGTAGGCAGTTAACATATGATTTTTAAAAATCCATTCATTGTGTTTCATATGAATGCAGAAGTAGAGCCTGTATCAGATTGCACACCATCTTGGAGAGGGGGGAGGAGAGTGAGAGGGAGAAAATTTGAAACTCAAAATTTTATGGAAGTGAATGTTGAAGACCAAAAATAAATAAATGAACGTAAACAACCATTGAGTCATCCATGCCGCAGAACCTGGCCTTCTAATGATTATCTTTGGACCTGTGTAGGAACGGTACCTTCAAGGTGCTTAGGTGTAAGTGAACAATAAAAGACTGTTCTCAGTCTACTTTCCATGCTACAGCTTCTGGTCTCTGCCCGACTGCTCCGTTCACAGCTCCCTACAGTCTCTTTTATTGTAATCTAACATTTGGTTTTAAAACACTGCTTTCAAAGACAAATACATTCAGGCGGCTCCTTTATCTGTAATGTAAGGTACCCCATCTTAAATTCTGGTCTTGCCTGCCTATTATCTTAAAAAAAAATGTTTCCAGTATTAGTTTGATCTTTCTTTGCTCTTTTATATTTAATAATCTGTATTTTGATAAAATTCTAACTTTTAAAATTAAAATTTATCTTTAAAAAAATTACTCATAGAAAGCATTGAAGTCAGTCATTTAGAGCAGTAGTAGCCAACTCACATAGAAAGGGGGAGGGGCCCCTATTGACTTCAAAATCCACAAGTTAACATTATCTATGGGGACTGTATTTTCATTTCTTTTGTTAAACGTTTCCCAGTCTCATTCAGTCCTCACTGGAGAATTTTTTGGGTAAGGTTGACTTCTGACTCTTATGGCCCTAATGAGAAGTTAGTTTAACCTTTTAGGCCTCTTTTTTTCTCTCATTCCTTTGGTCTCTTTTGACAGTGAGAGGTGTCCATCTTTAAATGTACAGGATGTGACATTTTGCGTAATCCTTAAAAAAAACTCATTTCCTGGTTTAGTTCTCTAATGCAGTGTGTCAGGAATGATACGCTGTACACCCACCAGGCAATAGGCACTGAGGTAGCTCTGCTCTGAGTACACTTTTTGGCCTCAATTAATTTTAAACAGCAGCAGAAATCAGAATTAGCTTTCACTGTTGGCCAGGTTTTTTGATGAGGTTGCTGGTTAATGTCCTTCTGTAATTCTGTTTATACTTTAATTCTAAAGTCCCGGTGACAAAGACCTTGTCTGCTTAGAAACTCAGAGGTCAGAGAGAGTAATCAATTAATCAGTCATTCAGCAAGCATTTATTAAGTGTGTACTGGGAGTAAGATGCCGTGCTGGCTACTGCGTGACGCTCAATAATAATGAGACTAATGAGAGCCTGATTCTTTCTCTATTTTCTTTAAGAAATATTTATTACTGAATATTGGGCAGAGAGATCACAGGTATTAATCATAGCCAGAAATAGGGGTTAGACCTTTAAGCATAGCCAGAAGAAGGGAAAAAACTTACAAATGAATCACAACCCTGATTGGACTAGGGGCAGATGAACTAGCGCTCTATCCATTGAGCTGTGTAGCTGCCCAAAGCACTTTTTTTGTTTGTTCGGGGTTTTTTCTTTGTTTTTTTAAAAAAAATATATATATATAAAAATTCACTTTAACCTTAAATACAGAATACAAAAAGAAAAAAAAAGAACATTTCCATGTGTACAACAGAACATGAGAGGATTCGAGATAAAACAGTAAATTTCCATTTCAAGAAAAACTATGTAATACGTACTACACATTGTTTTCAAAGCTACTCAGCTTTTCTTTGCTTCCTTCCAGGTTTTCTTTTGTTCTCTGCTGTGTGCTTTTTTCCCCCTAAGCACGTTTTACAAATGTTATCTCATTGGATCCTCACATCAGCCCTTCCAGGTCGGTGCTGTTGTTTTTCGATTTTACAATTGGAGAAACTGAGGCGAAAAAGTTAAGTTACTCGCTCAAAGTCAAACAGCTGATTAGTGTCTGAGGTTAAATTTGAACTCAGGTCTTCCAGACTCCAGGCCCAATACTCTGCACTATGGTGCCGTTTTCTGTAACATTTGGCTTAACATTTAATTCTGTGCGGTCTCCTCTTGTTCATTATTTTTTCATGTGTAGTAAGTTTGCCTCTGTAACCAAATGATTAATTTGAGAGTGATAAGAGTCTCTTGAAGGCAGGGATCTCGCTCTATTCAATTTGTTTCTACTTCAGGTTTTCATCAGAGGTTCTTTACAAATAGCCGGTGCTTAATCAATGTTGATTCTTGTGAACACAGCCTCCTGGTAGTCTCACAAATCATTGTACAGTCCAGAACCTTTAAGGATGACGATGCTATGTATTACTTAATGACATGGTGATTTCCTGGTCTAGGCTGTAATGTTTGGTAACTGTATGTATGGAAGGGGACATTGGTATGAAGGGTTGGCATTTGTAGGGTCTTTGGTGGGCATGACTTTTCAGGAAAAGGAAGAGGTTCTTTTTATCAACCATTTGCAAAATGAAAGATGGATTCTTTTTTTGGCTTAAAAAGCAGGCTAATGAATGTAATGAGCTGAAATTTTCCTCCTAACTACTCCATTAGCTCTTGCATTAGTCTGATAAGATACAACACATTAACAGACATTAAAATTTAACATTAAGATGGCATTCAAATCAAGCTTGATTGTATTGAAGATCAATAAAAATAATTGTCAGTTTGAAGCAAGTGAAATTCATTAGGTTGTTGTTGGGGTTTTTTTCCCCAAGTAGAGAATAATTAGCACAATTTAAAAAAATGAAGGACACATTACCTAACACCTCCCACCTTTGGCAGAATTACTAACAATTTATTCTGTTCAGGTTGGTAATTTATAGGTTTTGATGTGATTTGTAATATAACTTCCATCAGGCTTCAGTGGATTTCTAGCTTAGAAGAGTCCAGTGAAATTTTATTGACCTTTCTTCCTACTAATTGGGACACTGAGGATCAACGTAAGTGGCTTCCCAAGGCGCAGTAGGAAAAGGAGCAGCACATTTAATTGTGAGCCTTTTTTTGCATTACTTCATTATACTCCAGTTATAATTGCTCAGGACTCTTCTGCACATAGGTATTTTTTCTTAGAAATGTTTAATTCTGAAACTCATTGAGTGGTAGATAGCGTACCCTTGATCTTCTTAAATTGAATATTAAATTTTGTTTAGACATGTATGAGATGTTAATTTTGATAAAATAATAACAAAGTAAGAAAATACCTTTGACATTTCAAAAGCCTTATGATCTTATTGCGATAGGTACCCCATCCAGTGGTATGAATGGCGACTCATCCAACCTTTTCTTCCCTTGCAGCTCTTGGCTATGTCTCTCTTTTAATCCTCCCCAACCACTAAAGGTTGGTCCAGTGTCCTGACCCATCTTTTTTTAGATCTCTTCTCATTGTTGGTGAGTGGTGGTGGTGGTTGGCCTTGAATCATGGAGGCTCTCAGTTATCCCTCATTCTTTCTGTTATTGAGTCAAGTTCTCCATTTACACATGTCTCTACTGACTCTCTTTACATTCTCATGTATGTCTTCATTGCTAATGGATTATACCCAAAGCACATCTAGCTTTCCCTTAACCTTTAGGTGACATACAACTTTAATTTTTGAAAACTGTGCTATTCCATGGCTCATACCTTTATTTTTAATAGTATTTTTCCCAGTTACCTATCAAGATAATTTTTAGCATTCATTTTTATGAGATTTTAAATTCCAAATTTTCCTCCATTCCCCCTCTGAAAATGATAGACAATTTAATATAGGTTATACATGTGCTATCATGTGAAACATATTTCCATACTAGTCACAGCTGTGAAAGAAGAAACAGGTCAAAATGAAAAAAAACATGAAAAAAATAAATTAGATGAAAAAGTCTGCTTCTGTCTACATTGAGAGTTCATTTGTTCTTTCTCTGGATGTGGATAGCATTTTCCTCAGGGAGTCCTTTGTACTTGCCTCAGATTGTTGTGTTGGTGAGAAGAACTGAGGCACACATAGTTGATTACACAATGTTGTTCATACTGTGTACAGTGTTTTCCTGGTTCTGCTCATTCCACTTTGCATCAGTTTGTACAAGTCTTTCCAGGTTTTCCTGAAATCTGCCTGTTCATCATTTCTTATTGCACAATAGTATTCCATTATATTCATATACCATAGATTGTTCATTTCCCAGTTGAAGGGCATCTCCTCAGTTTCCAATATTTTACTACCAAAAAAAGGGCTGCTATGAATATTTTTACACTTGTAGGTCCTTTCTCCCTTTTGTATGACCCCTTTGGGATACAGAACTAGTAGTGGCATTGCTGGATCAAAGAGTATACACAGTTTGGTTACTTCGGAGCCAAAAGATTCCAAATTGCTCTCCAGAATGGTTGGATTAGTTCACAACTCCATCAGCAGTACATGATTGTCCCAGTTTTGCCATATATTCTCCAGCGTTTACCATTTTCCTTCTTTGTCATGCTACTTGGCTCATACCTTTAAAATATCACTAGATGATTACTTATATTAAAGCGACGTTGTTTCTGGAAGAAATTTCAGTTTAGTAAAAGCCTTACTCAATTTCCAAAGAGCAGTTTATCCCATCTTTCCCCAGTTCTGGGCCCAGGTTATTCATGGTCCATCCATAGTGTCTTTCCAAGATAACTATCATCTACTATATGGAAATAGATATATCTATAGCTATATAGATACACATATATCTCAGAAGACAAATTCTTTGAGTTGTCCACTCAACCTATATATTATAACCCAGAAAAAAGATAATCATTAGCCACTTGATTTTTCTTGTGTGTATAGCCAGGTAAAAATAATTTTAATGATGATTAATCATAGGGACTCCACAGTATTCTTGGATTTGATACAGTTAATCCCATGGTATCCCCAAAAAGGAGCATCTGGGGGACTTGACCATTGTTCATTTGAACTCTGAACAGGGCATCTTCCATGACACTGGAAAACTCATTTGGTGATCTTCTGTTTCTCTCTTTTATGCCTGATGTTCTTCACAAAAGGCAGATGATTATCAAGGTTATCTATGTCATTAGATCTTCCAGGAAATCTCATGTGACTTTGACATACATAAGAGACTTCACATTTGGAAAAGTCTATAAGGTAGCATTTCGATAGACCAGATCAAAAACTTTTTATACTCAGCAAATAATAAGTTCAGTGGCATCTTATGTTCTCTAGACCTTTCAGTGTGATGCACAATATGCAACTTGATATAGAATAACATTTATGAAAACTTGTGTCCCTCCTCATCTCTGCTTTTCCTGGATACCTTCAAATCCCTGCTATACTCCCACTTCTGTAGGAAGTCTTTCCCAAACCCCCTTAATTCTAGTGCCTTCCCTCTCTTGATTATCTCCAAATTTTCCTGTATATATGTTGTTTATACGTAGTTATTTGCATGATGTCTCCCCCATTGGACTGTGAGCTTCTTGACTGGAGGGACTGTCTTTTGCCATTCTTTGTCTCTCCAGCTCTTAGCACAGGACCTGGCTCGTAGTAGGTATTTAGTAAATGCTTGTTGACTGACTGACCTGCCTGCTTCTCCTTATAACTTTATCAATGGTATCATCCGTGCATATATAGCTCATTTACATGAAGACTTTATAACAATAGAAAAACAGGTACATGAAGTAACATTTATTGAATTTAAAAAAACAACTTTGGTACTAATGAGGTCCATCATTTTTTCCAAGCCTTTTATATCACCTCACATTTCAGTTACGTTGACAATTGATCCATCAACATTGAAAATTCTTTCACCTCCAGCCTGTGTCTCTTCCACTTGTCCTTCTCATCTTTGTTTTATTTAATGTCATTTCTGCTGCTCAGGCAGCACTTGAGGGACTGTTCAGGGCCGAATGTGATGACTGCATTGTCACTCAAGCAGAGAAGTGGTTTTTTTTAAAGATATTTTTCCATTTTTCACCTGTTCTTTGTCTTCGAGTTTCATCTTTAAATCGCCTTGAGATGATTTGGCTTAGTTCAGTCTCTCAATAGAACTTTTTAAAAAATTTAATTAATTTATTTCAGTTTTCAACAATCACTTCCGTAAGTCTTAAATGTTCTCCCTCTCCCTCTCTCCTCCCTCCCCGAGATGGCATGCAATCTTATATGGATTCTACACATACATTCTTATTAAACACATTTTCACATTAGTCATGTTGCACAGAAGAATTGAAACGAATGCGAGAAGCCATAAGAAAAATCAGACCAAAACAAAACATAACATGAGAGAATAATCTGCTTCATTCTGCATTCCAATTCCATAGTTCTTTCTCTGGATGTGGATGGCATTTTACCTCAAGAGTCCTTCGTGAATGTTTTTGGTCCTTGCATTGCTATGAAGGGCTAAGTCCATCAGAAACTAGTCTTCACATACTGTGGCTAATGTGGCAACTGTGTGTAATGTTCTCCTGGTTCTGCTCATTTCACTCGGTATCAGTTCATATAAGTCTTTCCAGGTTTTTCTGAAGTTCCCTGTTTGTCATATCTTATAGCACAACAGTATTTCATTACATTCACATATCACAACTTGTTCAGCCATTCCCCAGTTGATGGGTATTCCCTTGATTTCTAGTTCTTGTCCGCCACAGAGAGAGCTGCTATAAATATATTTGTACATGTGGGACCCTTTCCCATTTTTATGATCTCTTGGGGATACAGTCCTAGTAGTGATATTGCTGGGTCAAAGGGTATGCACATTTTTGTAGCCCTTTGGGCGTAGTTCCAAATTGCTCTCCTCAATGGTTGGATCCTCTCACAGCTCTACCAGCAATGAATTAATGATCCAATTCCCCCACATCTTCTCCAGCATTTATCAGCTTCCTGTTCTGTCATGTTAGCCAATCTGGTAGATGTGATGTGGTACCTCGGAGTTGTTTTGATTTGCATCTCTCTAATCAATAAGGATTTAGAGCATTTTTTCATGTGACTTCAATAGAACTTCTGTAATTTTTTTTCTTTTTCTTCAGTGCTTCTTGCCAGTTTAAAAAGCAATAGTATTCATAATTTAGTAGGATTAGTATTCAGAGGCACCATTTTTTAGTTGACATATTTCCATTTTAAACAAAGAAATGGAAAATTTTCTGACTTTCTAATTTCATGGGTATTTTTGGCACCTTTTGGCAGTTGATCTATATCAGTTAAACTTTCTTAGGAAATGATGATAATCAGCCTCAATATCTGTTCTTTTATCCATTTACCATTTTATGGAATCAATAGCTTATTTCAACAGAACGTGTTAAAATTAGTGTCACACAATAACATTTTCTTATTTTTACTCTTGTAATTGGGTAATACTTTAGATATTAGCTCTAACATGCCAAAGTCTGATGTTAAATAACTGAATCAGAAATGACTCTCATAAGTAATCGGTTACTTTTTCCTATTAAAATATAATATATTTCATTTTATGTGTTGTGATTTAGTGTCTGCTGTAGCCTTTGTTGAGGAAAGTATTCATGTTATATTGTTATGAGGTTTCTGTATAGTCATTTAATCCATCATCAATAAATTGGTAGTAGCTTGTACACACATGGTATTCTCATACAACAATTCTTTAAGATAGGACATGTAATGGAAATCTGTAGTTTCCATAGGCAGCTACTTGGCACAGTGGTTAGAGCACCAGGTCTGGAGGCAGGAAGACTCATCTTCCAGAGTTGACACTTACTAGTTCTGTGACCCAGAGCAAGTCACTTCACCCTGTATGCCTCAGTTTCCTCATCTGTCAAATGAGCTAGAGAAGGAAATGGCCAACCACTCCAGTATCTTTGCCAAGAAAACCCCAAATGGGGTCATGAAGGGTGAGACATCACTGAAATGACTCAACAAAAAAAGCCCACTTGCCCTCTTCACCTTACCTCCCTGCTGTAAGAACCAAATTAGACATCTTAGGAAGTCTTGTTGTCTTAATGCTTAAGAAGAGTTTGGAAAAGAAGAGTCAGAGCACAGTAATTCTGCCATCCACTCCTGATCTGCAAAGCGAACTAAGCTGTAAGAGTGACTTCTCTTCCCCAATTACAGATGGTTGAGTAGTTTTCAGCAAGTCTATTTACTCGGTGAATCCAGCCTCAAATAACTCTTCTTCATGTGTTGGAATTCAGCAGCACTCTGGGTCACTTCTTTAAGGAGAACCACACTTGTAATAATTGCAGTTCTAACAGCACTTCTTCTTTTCTGCTTTTTCTTCAAAAATGAGGGTTATAATCATATCTTAATTATGCTTCCCATTATTGCTATCATTATTAAGCTTTTCTTTTCCTCTGAGTAAATAATCATCAACTCCTTCATTTTTTTCTTTTCTTAAAGTTTTTCACCCCATCGTTTTTGAAATTTCTTATGGTTTGTCAGAATGAAGCTGGAGAAATTGATTTCCTCATCTTAAAAATATAATTGGAAAAATGAGCAGGGTTAGGTTTTCACTTGGCTCTGAATGGGTTTGTAGTATCACTTTTAGCATAAGGTCCTCATCAGATATGCATATTTTTAGATGTGTAAAATGTACAATGGCATCTTCAGTAAAATATAGTGAAATTGTTGCTTTTAAGAATAATATGGTTTAAGTCAAGTCAACAAATATAAGTCCCATCAAGTCAACAAGCATTTATGAAGCACTTACTGTGTGCTGGGCATCATGGTCAGTGTTGGTGATGCTTATACAAGCAGAAAGAAAAAAAAACAGTCCTTGTTCTTAAGAAGGTTACATTCTGAGGAGTCACGCACTCTTACTAAATACTGGGGATACAGAGATCCCCCCAAATAGTCCCTCCTCCCACGGTGCTTCCAGTATAATGGTGGAGACTATCTGTAAACAACTGTGTTCCAACAATATATGTGGACGTTTGGAAGGTGAGTCGGAGATATTTTTAGAGGAAAGGCATTAGCATGGAGTGTAGTTGGATAAGTCACGTCAGCATTTGGGAACTATATGATCCATAACACTCTAAGTGGGGGCAAGAATTTTGTACTAATGAGATTCCAGAAACACTTATGGGTCACACCAGAGTGTAAGAGGAAGAAACCATGTGGCTGCTCTCCATGGTCTCTGGCTTTGTGAAACTATCAGGTAGCAGTGATTCTCTCTTTTATTCCTCTCTTTGCTTTCCCTGTTATTGATTTCATCAGTTTTTTGTGGGTTTAGTTATCCCCTCTATGCAGAAGACTCCTAGATTTATATACCCAGCCAATAGTCTCTCTACTGAGCTCTCGTACCTCACCAGTAAATACCTGTGTATGGCATTTACATCCCTTTCTGCCCTGGCCCCAGCAGAACTATATTACACATTCTTGCCAGGCATATACTTCATGTTCCACTATACTGGCCTTCTTGTCATTCCTTATAGAGGATACACTATCTCCCATCTCTATGCCTTTTCATAGGATGAGCTTTCCCCTCATCCCACCCCTCCACCCCCAGACTGGAATACTGTAGTTGGCTGACCTAATGTTGATTGGCAGCTTAGCGAGCCAGCATCTGGGGATATGAAAATGAGGGAGGATAGGCTTCCCTCACCATCCACCTCCCCCTTGCTGAAGGCCCTACCAAGAAAGTCTCAGCCAGTTATCTGGGTACTCAAGGAGTGCAGAAACACTAGAACTGTAGACTCCTTTGTCAGTAGGGCATAAGCAGCCAGGCTTTAACATGGGCTGTGTAATATGTAGGCTATGTAATACATCTTCCATCTATCCGAGAACCTTTGGCTCTTTGAAGTGATTTCTAAGCGCCATTTACCATACCAGTTGTACTAACTGAAAATACTGTACCGGATTTAAAAGTAGAGTCTGGTTTTAAATACTGAGTTTCCTGCCAACATGGCCTCTAGTTGAGGAGACTCAATTTACCTTATAAGACAAAATTAGACACAATTAGGTGTTAAACTCTGTGTCTGTGGTTATTTTCCAGAATGCTGATGCTGGCTGACGTTAAGTGCTGTGTAAAGTCCTGTTATTCGTCTGGTCTGCTCAGCTACCATGTGAGATAAATGCGGGGCCAGTTTTTATTGCATTTTGTCATTATTATATTACATACTACCTGTTCCACAGGTGGGGAAACAGAGACCCACGGAGACCAAATGGCTTCAGCCATGGTCACACAGTGAGTCAGAGGAGGTAGGATTTCAGTTGGGCAATTAATGAGCATTTAGGAAATTACGTCCCAAACACTATGCTAAGCCCTGGGGTTACAAAGAAAGGCAAGAGATAGTCCTTGCTCTGGAGGAGCTCACCATCTAAGGACTGTGATTTGAACCCAGGCTTCTGGTGATGGGAAGCCCAGCAGTCACTTCACTCCTCTTTGATGTCTGTCATTGGCAGAAGAATTCAGAAACACAGGAGAGGTCACTGTGGTCTGGAGTATTCCAAGAGCACTTTGTAAGGGAGAGGTAGCCTTAAAGAGCTGATGGGTTAGACAGAAGCTTCTTTAGAACAGAATTTGGATAGAGTTGGATAAAATTACTTGTTTTTGCAGACTGTTTTAAAGTTTCCCATTCCCACCCACGAAGGTATGGCAACTGTGCTATTCCTGGGGACCAAGTGTAGAATTAGTATCTCTAATTGATGCCATGTGAAAGAGGGTCTACATTTGTGGGACCTGACTCCTTGTAAGCAAATTATATTTTGAGGAGCAAAATGGCTTTTTCTTTAGAATCTGCAAGGTTCCAAAAGCACAGCTCAGCAAGGAGGCAGATGATCTCGTGGGTGGCCGTGGCATGGCAGCTGGAGGAGTTAATGAAGGCTTTCATGTCCCTCCTTTGTTCCCACCCTGGGGAAGTGGTAAAGGGTAACAGGCTGCCCAGATGAGGCCCTTCCAGACAGCATGGCTGAAAATTAGTATAAGCCTTGTGGGTGGAAGTTGCTGACCAGTGGAGACAGGGCCTGGTGCTGCCTGAATGCAGTGGCCAGCCCAGTTATACTTGTCAGCTAGGTGAATGGGAGACCCAGTGCTCGCTCTGTCTGTGTCTGTCTGTCTGTCTGTCTATCTATCTATCTATCTATCTGTCTGTCTGTCTGTCTGTCTGTCTGTCTGTCTGTCTGTCTGTCTCTGTCATCTATCTAGATTATATCTATACTTATCTATTCATCTATCTAACTATTCAGTTATCTATTGATCAGTCAATCTGTTGATCTACCATCTGTTCATCCATCCATCTACCTACTTATCTGTCTGTCCACCTATCTATTGATTAGTCTGTTGATCTATCATCTAGCCATCCATCTACCCATTTTATCTATTCACCTATTCATCTGTCTGTCTCTATCCACCTATCTATTGATCAACCATCTATCTATCCATCCATTCATCCACCCATCCATCTTTTTATTGTCTGCTAGCCAGTCTATCAATCTATTGATCTATCTATTAATCTCTCTCTCTAAACTTATAGCATGATAATAGTAATCCATGATGTTTTTTTAGATCTGCCTCATTTAATAAAGTTAGCATTTATGTGGCACTTAAAGGCTTATAAAATATTTTACATGTATTATCTTATTTGATCCTCAAAACAGGTCTGCATAGTAAGTGCTTCCATCATCCTTTTTTTAAACAAATGGGGACCTGAGCTTGAGAGAGGTTAATTGATTTTCTAAGAAAGAATTCAAACTCACATCTTCCTGATTCTATGTCTTGGACTGTATCCAATGTGTCTTTGTGGGTCTTTCCAGTCAAATAAACTGGACTCTGGGGCAGGAGTGGGAAAGGAGAAAAGAGAGTCGGCTGTCTGGCCTACAATCTCTGTGGAATTTCTTAGGGCCACAGTCTTTATAAACACCCCTCATTTAATTTGATCCAAGCCCATTCTAGTGTAAGTTTGCTAGCTCACTTTTTAATCGAGTTCTGTCTTCTACCCAATTTGCTTTCATTTGTTCTCATTTTCTTCTGCAATCCATAATTCACTCTATCTGGGACAGACTGAACTGAACTCAAAGGTTGCTTCCTGTAACTAAGCACTCTGTTCTGTTCCCCAGGACTTTCAAGTTCTCTCTAGAATACCTCCCTGAAAGCTAGGAGAGCATTAACTGTGACCTTACTGAAAGAATTAACACTGTCATCAAATCAGAGCTGAGTTTTCCTCATCTCAAAGCATGTAAGATCTTCTTCATCATGTTTGTATTTTAAATAATGTATGTACCCCCTCATTACAATGCCAGGCACATTTTACCAATTTTATACAATTAGATAACTGTTACCAGTAATTGGCAGTCAGACAAATCCATCCCTGCCGCGAACACCCACAAAATAAATGTGTGGGTTTCTTTGTCATCTCCAAATGAATAGAAGCCTGCATCCAGTCTCCTTTTAATTGACTAGAATGAGAAATTCTCAAAACTACGAAATGTCTGCAAACTTTTGTTGCAGTCTTTCCACGCACAGTCACTGGCCAGTGTCTGCTGAGCATCAGTTATTAGCTGGTCCTCATTCCTTGGCAATGTGAGGCAGCTGCTGTTTCAGGAGGGACCACCTGGGCATCCTTAAGCACTCTGATGCTAGATGGTGGAGACTGAGTGCTGCTGGGTCAGATCCATGGGGAAAGGCTGGAGACGAGGCAGGTCGCAGCTGTCACTCACGATGCCTGACTATCGCATGAGGGAGTGAACAGAGCCTCAGTCCCAGTGGGGTGAAGAGAGCAGCCCACCATTGTGAATTTTCAGTCTCCCCCGATTTTAGACTGGCTACAAGGAAGACACTCAGGTTGGGGGGTAGGTGAGGGCAATCCCTCTGGGGCTGGTGGTGGAGAGGCGACACAAAGGAGGCCACAAGAAAGGCAGGGAAACAGGACTGAGAACACAAGCCCCCCCTTCTTCTGCTCCAAGGTCAGTCTAAAAGCCAATAGCTGCATATGGCCAGCTTCCATTCACTCTGCGTTTGGAGGTGGACTTTTGTTTGTTTTTATGTTGATTCTCCTCCTTGTGGGGACTATCCACTCTCCTCTTTTTAGGGTTCATAATTTCCTTCAGCTCTTGTATCATGTCCAAAGTGAAGCCTTTCCTAACTAACCCTACCGCTCCCCTAGCTGCCAGTCTTCTTTCCTCCCTCAGAACATCTGGTATTTACTAATTGGGGGAGAGGGGGAAATGTAGAACTCTCCCTCCCCAGTCCCTATCTTTGTCCATAAATTCTTTGCCATCCAGGATTTTGTTTTGTCTTATCTGTATATCCTCAGGGTCTGCCGGTGTTTGCACACAGTAAGAGCTTAGTAAACATTTGTTAAAAGAATTTCTCATTTATTAGTTTTTGCTTTCCTTGGGTATGTTTGTTTCTATCTGTATGATTCCTCTTTTCTCCTGAACTTCCCTGGCTTCAGCTTCCTTAGACTCAAAGTGCTGCATTGGACACTGTGAAGTGGAGCATTGCCCATGCTATGTTATAACTTCTTTGAGAGTCATTGAGCTCCCCTAAACTCCTTTTGTAGTTTACTTAATGCAATCCTCCATAGACATTTTTTAGAATTACTGAACAGAAATAGTAATCCATCCATTCCCTTAGACCTTTATGCTCATATTCTCAGTTGCCAGCCTTTTAAATTTCCAAAATTCCTTTTTTTTTTATTTTCTTATATATGTTTATCCAACTATCAGTGATCCCTAAGCCGTAAGTCATTATTGATCACAAAAGAACATAAGAGTTATCAGATTTATTAATCAGAGTTCTGCTCATATTCTTATAGTGAAAGATTTGTGTTTGGTTTGTCTGAGCTACCCTGCCTTCATTACCATTATTGATGGCTAACTATAAATAAACAAAGTGTTTGAGTTTCATTAGATTGTTTGAATATCTACAGGATAGGAGCCAAGACCTCATGGAATTATCAGGTTCTGACCCTGCATTCAAATCATTGGCTATTACTTAAGCAAACAAGTCATAATTTTTTCACAGAGTTGTAGATTGGATCCCAGTTAATGAATATACTAAATGTTCTTCCGTATTTCCAGTAGTGGTTGTGTCGTGGATGAACACCTGACTAATGGAAAGAGGTCTGGGTTTCTTTGGTCTCCCTTTAATACCTGATCAGCTCTGTGACTTTGGGCAAATGGCTTAATTTCTTCAATCTCATTTCCTCTTCGCAAAAATTAGGATAACTCCCCAGCTTGTCTCACAGGAGTGTTGTGAAGATCAAATGAAATAATCTATGTGAGAGTGTTTTGTAAACTGTAAAGCATGATACATATGCAAGTTATTTTTAACTGGAAATCCATATTAAGTGTTTACAACCTGCTTAGCTTACTTCTCATTTAAATGAAGTTTTGAAGTGTGAGCAGATTGTTTTTTAATGAAAAGGCAATTAAAATATGTGTGTGCATGTTTCTGCACATATTTTATTTCTGCATAACAAAGTCAAGCAATTCCCTCTTAGAACTTTAGAGCTGGAAAAGGCATCATTTGATCAGCCTTTTCCCTTTACCTGTGAGGACACTGAGGAATAGAGGGGTAAAATGCCTTTTGAAAAAATTTCTCTTTTCTTTTCATTATGAACTGAACAATTACTGACAAGCAAAAACATTTCAATATACAAAGAAGAACCGAGAGAGAGGAAGAATTGGATTTGTATTTTGCCTCTGACTTCTTTGTCAGCTGTTTGATTTTAGGAGCAGAAACTGTCTCACTTGGTTTCCTCATTTGTAAAGTGGGGCAAGTAATCATAACCCCATTTATCCTACCCACCTCACAGGTCCCACAGGACAATAGATTTGGGACTAGAAGGAAACTTTCCATTTGACAGATGAGGAAACTGAGGTTCAGAGAGGTTACAGTCACTTCTCCGATGATATGGAAGAAAGAAGTGGCAGAGCATTGCGAACTCTAAAGCCTTATCTGAATGGGAGTGATTGTTGTTTTGGTATCCTAACTTTCCATTCCTTCACCCTTTATCATTGCTTCACCAGCTCTTGCCATGGCTACACCCCAGTCTCTTCCTCAGTAACCGATTCTATATGATGGCATGTCTCACTGCCCTGAACTACAGAGGGTGATTATTTTTTTTTATTTTCTTAATGAAATGCCTAAAGAAAAAGTGATAAATTTATTACTGAAAGTTTTGATCATTCCTTAGAATGCAAAGATTGCAAGTTGCAAATAAAGGCTTGAAAAAGCCAAGTTCTGACGGCTGCTTAGCCATCCAATAGTAAAAACTGAAATATAGAAGAATGGAGAATTCTGAATTATTCTGTCTCTGGTTTTAACTGAGGATGGTTCCTGTTTCTCTGGCACCCTTCTGTTTAGCTTTGAGGAATGTGGACAGATAGCCTAAAACTGCCATAAGAGAGGAACATTAAAATATCAACTTCCTGTCCCATCACTTTCTAGAACTGGCTTATTTTTAGAGAAATAATTGGAAAAACATTCCTGGGATTATAGCTTTTACTTCCCTTCATACCACTCAAGTAAAGTTGTGGGAAAAAATACTTAGTTGTGTGGTTATTATGCAGGCAACCAATCAACCTCCAGAACTTTAGGGACCCTGGTGTCAGTGAGAAGTTTCTGTCCATCTAACAAAGCTGACGGTGTCTCCTGGGTCCTTTCATTATTGGCCTGTATTCAAAACTATGATGTCTTGGAACTTTGTCTCTCAGCTAGATAAAAATTTAAACTCCATATTTTTGATTGCTGTGGTTTGGGTGGAGAGGGAGATTTGGTTTCTTTTTAGACCGAATCGAAAAAGTCCTACATAAGGGTCTGTTGAAATTCTTTAAGTCCCAAAGATGAGCCAAGAATCCAAATAGGACATCCTAGCAATATCTAAAATATGATCATTGGGACTTATTTTCCCTTAATTCTTTCCCCCCATCCAAAATGTCACCCTGACAATGAGAATCCTTGTAGTTCTGCAAAGATAACTTATCATCCGGATAAAATCACAGTTTCTTGAGCTGGCACGTCACCAATAGCAAAACACTTTGTAAGATTTTTCTGCAAATCCCTCATGCTTTTTGCCCTTCTTACTCTTTCATCCATTTTGAGAAAAGGAAAGGGAGCTTGGCAACAGAAGAATTCTGGTGGGTGGATGCATTTGTTGCAATTTCCACATTGAATTTGAGCTCACAGGTATTTAAGACTAAAATTTTTGCCACACATATAAGATAGCATCCAAGACTATATCCCTATGGGATATAGTCTTGTATGACTTGTGAGTCAAGTAATCAGAATTGAAAGATTTTGATTCATAGTTCTGGGAGTTTTGCAATTTTCTCATACCATTTATTTTCTCAAAGCTAGTGGCACTTTGTTCGTTATCAGGGTTTTAGGGGATACTTTCATTGGTATAAAGAAGTCCCAGGTGATGAAACTCCATCCTCCACTGCAGATCAACACCATTTTTGCACCTTTTAGTCTTAGTGACTTAATTGGAAAACTAAAACATTAAGTGACTTGCCCAGGAGGCACATAGCCATCAGAAGAAAGACTTGAACCCAATTTTTTCCCAGCTATGGGACTTTTAAATATTACAGAAAACAATCCTTTTAGCATGTGGTTCTCTGGGAAGTACATAGTCCTACTTAATTATAATGTCTAACTTTCTAAAAAATTGTACTCTGAATTTTTCTCCCCAACTTTTTTGCAGTGTGTGTGTTACTTTTCCTTAAGCAATACCCATCCCCAAAAATTACATTTACCAGGTTGTCTTAACCTTTTTTTGGAAATCTTGCATCCTCAATCAATTATATATGATACTTCATTCAACCCCAATTCCAAGGAAACTGAAGCAAAGTAGAGTCAAAATACTTTTCTCTGGACTTTTATGACCATTCCTAGAATTAAAATGTTAGGGTCTGGTTTTTTTTATAGACTTTCCTAGTTCTCAGGCTCTCTCTAGAAATGTTGCCAAAATGACTAAAATAAAGCTCTACAATGATCAAATATGTCTTGGCTTAGGATCATATGATGAGTCCTTTATTTTCCCGTCTTGATTAAAAGACCATGCACAAAAAAAATTATTAAAAAAAAATAAATGTCACTACTGCTAGATTAAATGTGAGCACGTCCTAGACGTGAAGCTCATGTATGGCATTGAGAAATTATCCTTGGTTATTATAATCATTCATCTTACCTCTTGTTTGGTTACTTTTCTCCAGTTGATAGCCTAACAATCAGGGTTCTGTCTTTCCTGTCTGAACTCCTCACTGTCTTCTCTTTTGCCCCAACTCTTTTCTATACAAGCCAGTCTCTGTGTACTGCCTTCATCTACTCTGGGCTGGCTCCTCTTCTCTGGCACCTTTACTGCTGCATTTCCTCAGTATTTATCCTTCCCTTTTTGATATTTATCCAAATTCTAACCATCTTTCAAGGCCTAGCTCAAGTTCCATTTCCACAAAGCTTTCTCTCAAATCTCTATCCTTCTATCATTCGTTGTCTTTACTGTGTATTTGATTCTATCCTGTCCTTTTCTCTTATTGTTTGATGTCTGTGGCTTCTTTCCCCTTGTAGATTATGCATCCCTTGTAAGTAAGTACCTTCTCTCCTCTAGAAGATTCTGTACTTAGAGCTGACAGATTTTCAAGATCTTTTCTTCCAGACATTTCATTTAACTGCTGAGAAGACAGAGGGCTTGAGAGGTCATGATTTTCCCAAAGTCACAAGTAGGCGAAAAGTTAAGATTTGAACCTAGCTTCTCTGATTCCAAATCTATGACTTTCCTCTGTGCCACATGTGTTCCATAGCTGCTTAATTGGTTTCCAGTGTGTTGCAGAAGAGAAATTCCAGGTCTTAGATTGTAAAGCCTTATTGAAGTATAATACATCTCAAGTCACGCTGTAGCAAGCCTAGAAGTACAGTGTTTGTGGTTATGACTGTTTTTTTCCTGTTTTCTCAGTCTGAGCAGCTTACAGTAATTGTTTGTTAATGAGTCTCACCAAAATTCAAAATTATGTGTTGTTAGGGTTTGTGTATTTTAAATCAGTGGTGTTAAACTTAATTCTGCAAATTCTGGCCCCCCATGTGGGGGCCAGAGCCAGATTAAAATGTCATTGGTAAGTGTTTAACAAAAATAAAGGTGCAATTCATTGTAGACCATGATTTAAGATTTTTAAGTCAGGAGTTTGACCCTGTTTTGTGTCTATGACCTGACCATAGGGGAGAAATTTAAATACTCTGATATGCTTGACTTTCTAAACCAGCTCAGTAAGCCTGCAGTTAGCATCTTCAGATGCCTCCTTACCTTTGCCTGCAGAATTCCTCTCTTCTTTTAAGACGCTGCTCACCGAGCTTGGTTGTACACACTTCTAATAATCTCTGTTTACTGGGGAGCTGATGAAGGCGGGTGAATCATTTGAGTTCTGAGCTTCAGGAAAATGGAAGTGAAGTAGGTATCGGCACTAGTGCTATTGTGCTGAGCTGCTGGAATTGGGATGAGAAGCTGGTGGTCAAGCAGAACTGAAGCAGCCCAGATCAGAAACAGAGGAGATCAAAACTTCATTGTCTGTCAACACTCGGGTTGGGCCTAAGTGTCTGCCGAACCATTCTGGGTCTCCAGAAAAACTGTCTGTGGATTTTCACTTTCTTTACCATTGCTGAGGACCCCCTGATTCAGAAGTTAGTGAGGATAGTTCACCTTTTTTTAATCTGCTGGTACCTATTTATTATGGACCCCAATGGTCTTGACATAGCGTGAATCTTCTATTGTCCAAAGCTAAACATCTCCAGTTTTTCACTCAATCCATGATGAGGACTCAAAGCCCTTTAGTGATCTGCATAGATAGTCTTTTTCTTATGAGTGTCCTTTTTAATTAAGTTCATGGCCATGAGTGGGACTTTTTCCCTCCAAAATTAAAAGGAGGTTTAACAGGGTTTGGAGCCCTATGTCTATGGACTAGAAACCCATTCCCTATATGGATTCCTCTTAATCACAGGATGTTAAAGAATTTACCCATGCCATCAGTAGTTGTTGTCCTCAATAACTGTTAACCCTATCACAAGTCTTCCCTTATTAGGGAAATTTTTTCCTTATTAAAAATAAGACTTGCACAAAATGGTGAAGAGGAAAGTGACCAGAACCAAGAAAACATCATATAATATGGTAATAGCAATATTGTTTTAAGAACGACTTTGATCAACGAAGGCATTTTTGGCTATTACAAGTACAAAAATTAAAAATAAAGGAGATATGAAGAAAGATAGTATTTGTATCCAGAGAAAGAACTGATAAATATAAGTATGTATAGAATAATTTTACATGTTAATTTACATATTTTACATATTTACACCTATTTCTGTCTAATGGAAGCCATTTCGGAGGGGGAGGGAAGAAAAAGAAGAAATTTACATGATAACTATTATATTTTTAAAAGGACTAGCAAGTTGTACATAATTGATCTCTTTTATTATACTGTGTTATGGGAATGCGTGTTTTATTCCATAAAGTAAAAATGAAATAAGTTTGAAGGGAAAATAATAAGCTTGAAAGACTTGCCTTTGTTTCTTGTTCTACTTTCAGGTAAAGTTTAGACTTAGCTCTGGTCTGAGTGATTTTATTTAGTTTTAAGTAGCTGGTAGCATAGTAGGTACAGCATTGGACCTGAAGTCAAGAAGGCCTGAGTTCAAATCTGATCTCAAACATATGTTGACCTCAGGTACTCCTCTGTTTGCCTCAGTTTCTTCGACTGCAAAGTGGGGATCATAACAGCACCTACCTCTCAGCATTATTGTAAGGTTCTGATGAGATAATTATAAAATGCACTCAGCATAGCCTGTGGCACATAGTTGGTGCTGTGTCATTTCTTATTCCCTTACCTACAGGAAGCTACAATGTGCAAGACAGAAGGGAACCCTCTCTCTGCCGCTCTGGGGAGAAACGCCACTACCTTTGCCCTCAGCTGCGTCTTTGCTCACAGATTTTTGTTGCTTTTCCTTCAGATTCGCTTGCCAGACTATGACTTTGACTGAGCCTGGGTGAACACACTTAAGTATATCCAAATACCAGCTACCAGGGACTCATGATTCATGTTCTCCAATATCCATCTTTGACTTCCATGCTGTTCCCATATCCATAGAAAATTAGACCAAATAGAATTCCCTTTGATCTGTTTTTAATTTTGACTGAATCATGAACATAACACTGTTTTTTAAAGTGTAGCTTCAAGACCCAGAGCTGGAAAATTCAAAGCCTTTTCATCTTTTCAACTTACAAAAGTAAATGATTGAACATTGTCAGTGCTATATTAACTTGGGTTTTCTTGGCGATTGAACCCTCTGACTCTAGTTCACCTTTCTTTTTCTTTAATTCCATTCAGTATTATTATTTGATCCTTTAAAAAAATTTGTTAAGTTTCAAAGTAGATACTTGTGTACTGGTTTTGTCATTTAAGCAGAATTATGGCTTTTTTTCTTTTTTCTTTTGTTTATTTATTTTTAATGTTCTACAGTCACTACCATAAAACTTAGATTTTTACCCCACCACCACCCCTCTCCCTCCCCAAGACAGCATACAATTCTATATAGGATCTACATATACTTTCCTATTGAATATGTTTTCACTATAGTCATGCTGTGTAGACGAAGTAAAATAAATGGAAGAAATCATATAACAAATCAAAACATAATACACACACACACATACACACACACACACAAACATGATCTGCTACATTCTGTGAATGAATGCCATAGTTCTTTCTCTGAGGGTGGAAGGCATTTTGCCTTAGAAGACCATTGGGAATTTTTTTTTTAAGTTCTTGTGTTGTTATGAAGTTCCAAGTCTACCAGAAAAAACTCTCTCACACTGTGGTCGTTGCTGTGCACAAAGTTCTCCTGGTTCTGCTCCTTTCGCTCAGCATCAGATCATATAAGTCCTTCCAGGCCCCTCTGAAGTCTTCTTGTTCATCATTTCTTATGGCGCAATAGTACTCCATTACATTCATATACCATAATTTATTCAGCCATTCCCCCATTGATGGACATCCCCTTGACTTCCAGTTTTTGGCCACCACAAAGAGAGCTGCTATAAATATTTTTGTACATGTGGGACCCTTTCCCATTTTTATGATCTCTTGAGGATACAGTCCTAGTAGCGCTATTGCTGGGTCAAAGGGTATGCACATTTTTGTAGCCCTTTGGGCACAGTTCCAAACCTCTCTCCAGAATGGCTGGATGAGCTCACAGCTCCACCAACAATGAATTAGTGTTCCAACTCTCCCACATCTTCTCCAACGTGTCACTTTCCTGTTCTGTCATGTTAGCCAGTCTTATAGGTGTGATGTGGTACCTCAGAGTTGTTTTGATTTGCATCTCTCTAATCAAAAGTGAGTTAGAGCATTTTTTCATATGATTATAGATAGCTTTAATTTCTTCCTCTGAAAATTGCCTGTCCATGTCCTTTGACCATTTATCAGTTGGGGGACTTTTTTTCTTGTAAAATCTTAATCATCTCATTTTTTTTCATTGTGTACATTTCTAGTTTGTTACGTGTAGAGTGCTGTGTGGCCATCCAAGGAACCCCTGTTATCACATATGCCTTGCTTTTATATGCTGTTTTTCTCCTTAGTAATTTAAACTTGGTAACTAATATGGCAGTTTGGTATACCAGAAAGAGTGCTGAACTGAGGTCACCAGAAATCAATATTTGGACAATTTGTGTAACGTACTTGGGCCTCATTTTTATCATCTGAAAATGAATCAGTGGGCAAAATAATTTCTTCGGTCACTTGTAGCTCCAAAATCCTATGATTCTATAACAAAAGGTGAAATGAATATATAGAGGGTAATGGACAGAGCCTGGGCAGGAATCTTCAATGCAAGTTCCATTCAGGAAGCATTTATTAAGCCCCTCCTAAAGTCAGGAAGCCATAGTAGATACTGATATTAGGTGGTGCAGTGGGTAGAGCGCTGGGCCTGGGGTCAGGAAGACCTGGGTTCAAATTTAGCCTCAGATGCTTACTAGCTGTGTGACTAGCAAGTTAAAATGCCTCAGTTTCTTCATGCGTAAAATAGGGATAATAATTATAGTGCCTACCTCCCAAGGTTACTGTGAGGAATGAATGAGAATAATAATGGTAAAGTGCTTAGCCCAGTGCCTGGGATGGAGTAAGCCTTATAGAAACGTCAGCCATCCTTATTTTACAAAAACGAACCATTCCTGATAGGAAAGAAGGGAGGGAGGGAGAGAGGAAGGGACTGAGGGAGGGAGGAAGGAAGGAAGGGACTGAGGGAGGAAGGAAGGAAAGAAGGAAGGAAGGAAGGAAGGAAGGAAGGAAGGAAGAAAGGAAAAAAGGAAAATGTATTAAGTGATTACAATGGCTAATTAAGCAGTGTGCTAAGAACCAGCGATACAAACAGAAAATATGAGATATTTCCCTTCAAAGGACTCATTACTCTCATTGAGTATTTACAACCAAGTTCAGGTATGGGGAGGACGGAGAGGCTCAGAATTCCTAAGGGCAGGTGGTACGGCCAGTGGGAAGGCCCAGGAGTTCTCAGGTAACATTAGCAGCTGAGAGGATGATGACGATGTGATGCTGTCATGAAGTCACGTCCTGCCTGTTGCTGCGTCAGTACCAAGAGCATTCCCTTGCTCTTCTCAGGGAGGCACCTGTGGGATAATGGCAAAGTCACTTGTTCTGGCATCAGGACAAGTTAGAACTTGGTAAAACTGGGTTTTAGCTTTGGGTTCAAGCTTTGACATTTAATTGACTGTGAGTGAGACAGGGCTCAAGTTACTTTTCTGTATGTTAGTTTCTTTCTCTCTGAAGTGGAAATATCCATACTGCTTATCTTCTAAGGCTGTTGTGAATTTTAAAAAATGAAAACAGATTTAAAAGCTCTGTAAACTGTAATGAACTAAATAAAGGCCAAATATTATTATCATTATTTTGAAAATATTGGAGGATTCCTGCAGGAAGTGACTGGCCTGCCATTTTTTTCCTACTCCTTCTATACTAAGATATCTTGGCTTTGTCTTCAACCGTCCTGCTCAAATAGCTTTCAAGATCCGTGAAGGAAACAAGCAGGAGAGGAGATTTTGTTGTTCTTGAGTTGTGTTTGATTCTTTGTGACCCCATTTGACCGTTTCTTGACAAAGGTACTGTGTGGCTTGCCATTTCCTTCTCCAGCTCCTTTCACAGATGAGGAAACTGAGGCAAACAGATTAAGTGACTTGTCCAGGGTCACACAGCTAGTAAGTATCTGAGGCCAGATTTGAATTCATGAAGATGAGTCTTCCTGACTCCAGGACCAGAACTCTGTCCACTATGCCTTCCAGCTATCCAGATTGAAAAGAATTGGATTCTAGATAAATAACTCTGGGTTCTAATCCTACCTCTATTCCTTACTACCTGTGTAATCTTGGACAAGTCATTTAACTTCTCTGGGTCTCATTTGTAAAAAGGCAGAGTTGATTAGGAAGACTTTAATGTCTCTCTAACTCAGTTTCCATGTTCTTATGGTTCTGTCGGCATCTTGAGAATATTTCTATGGCTCTCCATCCCATGACACTGATTTCATTTCCATTCAAGCATTGACTTCTCAGTAAATATTCATTAAGTATGAAACATTACAAGGCAAGCAAGCATTTCCCTTGGTTATAAACACATTAAGCAGCATAGAGAATGGTGCATATATTTATTTTATGGGGCCACATTCACATCTTCAGGGTGAGATGGGAAAAATAGTATGGTTCATTTTTCTTGGAGTTTGTTACCAATTTGCCAACAGAAGTTGTCAGAGCTTTCTAGGCCAGATCTGACTCACTGAATGAAGTTTTTCCACAAGGAAATAAGCATGATCTACCTGAACTAATCCCCCTGTATCCTTTGTGGCCTAATAGGCATCACTTCCTTCAAGGACGCCTTATGAAAGTAGAAAACAATGTAGATATTTCTCATCTGTCGAAACAACCAAATCCTTCAAAGCACTCAAACCTAGGTTTTTATTGTGCTCATGTGGATGGCAATTTTTATTTTATCTTCTTTTATTGATTTCCTTCTGCATCTGAAGAGAAAACACATATCACCAAGTTGGATTTTTCACGTCCTAGCACCACTTTTCCAATTGGCAGAATATGGTGTTTGGACCAGGGCTTGTTCTTTTATCATCAAACATGGGGTTTATGGTCTTTGGCAATCAGTACGTTGCCATTGCTGATGATCCATAAATCTGCCTTTGGAACCATGGCACAGAAAAACTTAACTTTGTATTGGGCCCTTAGATAAAACAGATTTTCAGTTACTTCTACAAATTAAATAATATTTTAGTTGCTTAAGAGTTTGTGTAAGAGCTGAGAATGAGAGAAGAGATAGAAAAATAAATATGTTCAGTTTGGATTGGAAAGAAATGAAGACTATGTGAGGACAGTGCCTGGCACATAGCAGGCTCTTAATAAATGTTGATTGATTATTGATCATGACTGAAGCCAAAACAAGAAAGTTCTTAAAATGAATCTGAACAAGCAAAGATGCAAGAGGACTCTAAGAACCCCATATTTTAATGATAAGTAGAGGCAGCGTATGCATGTTGGTAAGAAAAGTAACCTACCCACTTGGATCTTGTCCATCAATAAACATTTATTAAGCAGCTAGTATGTGTTGGACATTTTGCTAAATGCTGTCTTGTTTCAGTCTCCTTGAAAATATTCTGACGTGGAAAGATTATGTTGCCAGAAGTGAGACGAGAAGTATAATGGAAAGAGTTCTGGTCTGTGAATTAAGAAACATCATTTCCATTTTAGACTTTATGATTTTGTGATGCATAACTTCACCTCACTTTCTCAGCAGTAGAATGGGACTCATCTTGATATGAGGAATTGGTATGATAGCTGGCACCATGTGAAGTGACTCAAACAGAAGCTTAGAAAGAATTTACAATCAATGAAGGGGATGAGATAATATTAAAAATAATAATAGGCAGCATTTATGTGATGTTGTAAGGTTGGCTTTCTCCCACTGGGAAGTGTGAGAGTCGCCATGCCACATTCCACAGGCATCCTACATATGCTGATACCAGGCTTCTGATAAGCTTGTCTGCTCCATTAGTGACTCTACTGCTGAGCCCAGATTAAAGACTCCCCTTCTCTAACAGTCTGGTGTGATCAAGCTTTTCTCCCGTTATTCAGACTCAGTCCTGCACTGTTCCCAGTGTAGACGGTTCATGGTATCTACCCCTCTGAAATAACTGGAAATGTCTCTTGTCTTTCTGTTTGTCTGTTTTGGTCCTGCCTGGTTTCTTGCCATACTGATATGGTTGCCGACTAAATGAGATCCTTTGAAAAAGGGTGCTGCCTGAGCTGCAGGATATTTTGCTTCTAACTCATTCACAGAGGATTTACTAGTGCACATTGAAAAGAGAATGAAAACATCAGCTTCTGCTTTACAATAGCAGAAGGTGGTGATTTAAACCAACCCACCAACAAACAAAATACTAAAACTCTGGTTTCTGGATTGAAATGTCATTTTAAAGGTAGCCAAGGTAAGAGAATGGGCTTTATAAGTGAGTAAAATGGTACACAAGGGACGGAAATGTGCTTGGAAGGAACCTGGTCCAGCTACGTAGCCTGGTAAGTCTACATCAAGTGTAAATTGAGCTGAGACTGAGCTGGTAATTATCCTGATAGAGGCCAGTTTTATTATTTAGGTCTTACTAACTCTAATCTACTGACCTCCTACAAAAACCACATTTAACCAGGGGAATAAGAGAGAGATAGATAAGGCTTCTTACTGTTCTTAGGACAAAGTAGTATCAATTTAGGGCTGCCAAGTGGCGCCATAGTGCACAGAGTACGAGGCCTAAAGTCAGGAAGATTTATCTTCCTGAGTTCAAATCTGGCCTCACACACGTGCTAGCTGTGACTCTGGGCAAGTCAGTTCACCCTGTTTGCCTTAGTTTCCTCATTTGTAAAAGTAGCTGGAGAAGGAAATGGCAAACTGCTCCAGTATCTCTGCCAAGGAGACCCCAAATGAGGTCATGAAGAGACAGACACAATTGAAAACGACTGAACAACAGATGTTACTTTGAGTACTGCCTTAATAGTTAGTGACTCTGATCCTATGATGCAAAACTCGAAGTAATTTTAGCTTGACCCTCTCTTTATACGGATGAGGAAATTGAGGCTCAAAGAATGGAAGCGACTAGCCCACATATTTACAGATAGCAAAAAGGGACAAACAGACTAAGAAGATACTTTATGAGGCAACCAGGTGGCACCTGAAGCTGGAAAGTCCTGTGTTCAAATCCAGCCCCAGACATTTACTAGCTATGTGGTTCTGGGCAAGCCACTTAAGCTCTGTCTGCCTCAGTGTACTTATCTATAAAATGGGGATAATAGAAGCACCTATATCCTGGAGTTGTTATGAGCTAAATATTTGTAAAGTGCTTTGCAAAACCCCAAAGCACTGTATGAATGTTGGCTATGATGTCTGTCCCATCATTATGAATTGAAAAGGCAACAAGTAATAAAAATGCTGGCAAATATGAATCACAGAACAATCTGGAAATGAGTCTGGGGTCAGCTTTGTATAATTTAGAAGAGGCTGTTGGTTTCATTGTCTCTGAAGGGAGTTTATAGACCAAAAGAAGATAAATATTAAAATAATTCTATTTGAAAATAAGGTTTACATTTCTCAGAACAGTCAGAAACACAGACAGGGATGTCCAGTGGAGGAGAGGAGCTGATCAGAGACCTGGGATAATAAGAAGGATGTCTTTGTAACAGGGCATGACAACTCTCAGGCTTCCCAGTAGGGAAAGCCAGTTTTCTTGGTTTTCCAGAACAATCTGTCTTCTTCACCGTGGTCCTCCATCACTCCTCTCCCCCATATCTTGCTTTGCTCATTAGTAATTAGGAATCTGATCCTATCAGCTTATCCTTACTCTAATAAACAGCAAGGTAACAGAGAAAGGAAATGAAAGTCTGACCTTCATACCTGACTCCTTAACCTGTGGAAAGTGACCATCCTTCGAGGGGCTGTGATCATTGGTACAATGGGCTGTCACCTTTCCTTCCTGGGTTGATGGTGAGTTTGGATGGCTAACTTATCTTCTCTCTAATCCATGTCCCCCATAGGACCAGATAGGAAAGGTGGAATAGTAATATGAAAAGAAATAAACTCATTTCAAGAGATCAGGGGAAGCACTGTAATGTTGCCAGCATTTTGATGCCAACCAGAGTTGGATAACTTTTTTACAGACATGCCCTTTGCTGAAAACAGCAGACTGCTTTGACAGCATTTTAGAGATCTGCCAATAACTTGACCTCACAGCTTTTCATTTATTTTGGCAAAATGTGTTAACTCTAAGACTCCAATTGTTTTGCAGATACTTCTGACTTTATAATTGATTTGTCTTGTTAAATGGAACCAACAAGGTGTGGTTTAGAAAAAAAACCAACTCTGTCTGGAGCCAGGAGACCTAACTTTGAATACTGACTCTCTCACTAACTTAGTCATTGTACAGCGCTGGGCAAATCACTCTCCCTCCGCGAGGCTCAGTTTCTGTGAGATGGGGATGATACTTCACCTGTTGCAAGGGAATGTTGTGGGGAAAACATCTTTTAAATATTCAGCTCATTTTAGGAATGGGAAATTAGAATGAAAAGCTAAGTTGAAAAGCATATGGTTTTGAAACTATTTTGTGAGAATTGTATACAGATAAATATACAGACTATCTGGGTCTATCATGTACAGTCCATTATATATATGAGTATATTGTATACAAATGTACAGACCACATGAGTCAGTAGACCGACTCTTGTCCTTTTTGTGGCACCAGCTAGCTTTTGTGATCTTAGCTGTATTACTTAACCTTTATGTGGCTCAGTTTTCTCCTTATTAATAAGAAAGGGAGGCAACTAGGTGGTGCAATAGATAGAGTGCTGAACCTGGAGGCAGGAAGACTCATCTTTCTGAGTTCAAATCTGACCTTGGACACTTTCTAGCTGTGTGTCTCTGAGCAAGTTACTTATCCCTGTTTGCCTCAGTTTCCTCATCTGTAAAATGAGCTGGACAAGGAAATAGCAAATTCTCCAGTATCTTTGCCAAGAAAACCCCAGATGGGGTCACAAAGAGTTAGACATGACTGAAAAACACCTGAGCAACAACGACAGAAAGTCAGAGGGTTGGACTAGATTATTTCTGAGATTTCTTCTACCACAAATACTAGGATATTGTGATATTCTGAAGAATGGTAAGTATGATTATTTAAAAAAGATTGCCACTTAGAATTCCATATACACTGATATGCAGATGACAGCAGTCATTATATACATTAATATGCAGATTAATGGAAGAATGCATGACATATGGCAGTTCGCTTCAAAAAATTTACCACTAAAGTGAAGTTGTAATTAAATACAGGCTTAGGCAAAAATGTTTTACAAGCACATTTTAAGCCACCAACTGACTGCATAACAGATTCTTGTAGACGTGAATCCAGTTCCAGAGAGGGCTAATACTTTCTGTCCTCCAGTTGTTTAAGAATAGTCTACCTAAATGATAACAGTGGAAAGATAGCTAGGTTAGTCCAAATAGAGCCTTAACCTGGACAAGCCACTTAACCTCTGTTTGCCTCAATTTCCTCAACTGTGAAATGTGGACTAATAACAGCACTTACCTCAGAGGCTGTTATAAGTAAGGCTCAAATAACATTATATTTGTAAAGCACTTAACTTGCCGGGTACATGGTAGGAGCTTAGCAAATGCTTGTCTCCTCCCTTCCTAGGTGTCTTTGGTACTCAGCATCTTTCCAGCAGTATGTCAGCTTTCTGAGAGCAGGGGCTGTTTACTTTTTGTCTTTGCATCCCCAGCTCCTAGAATAGTACCATACTCATACTATTTGCTCAAATAATGTTTTGCTAAATTGAAATATGACTGAGAAGAGGCAGAAGCAAACAAGTGACATACCAGGTAGATGTCAGCAGTTATGGGCCCCTTTTCACTCTTTCTTTATATACGTATGCTATTTTTAATCATGGTCTACACACATATCAATGGGATCCTTGATGAAAATGGAAGAAGCAGAACTATTAAGTAGATAATTTACTTAAGAAGACTACAGCTTCACATAATTGACTGAAATATATTAAAATCCACTATCTTTCTATGTTTATTTGTAAATTGCGAAAGAACATTTTGTTTGGTTAATTAAAATTCAGATTTTAAGATTTTCTTAAAACAGCGAATCTTTCAAACTCATTGAGATCACTGTACACATTCCTTGACAATCACAGATATAACTTTGTTCAACAAGCCTTTGACTACAAATGAGGTGTAATCCAGGGAAACATGTTTACAAAGGATGTTCTCCACTTTTGTGGGCATGTCAGACTTGTAATTCAAATAGAAAAAGAATTTCCGCTGTTGATGTGTTTAGATAATGACGTACTCCAGCCATTACTGTTTGTAGGCAACATTCTGCTTGACTATGTTAAATCCCAGAATACTAAAGGGTCCATTCAGTGAGATCCATAACTGCACAAAAGAAAATGTATTCATAATCCCCACAAGAAAAATTAAGTGGATGAAGAACCAATATGGCCCAGATTATGGCATATGATTGGAAGGATAATGCATTGAGTGTATCAATGTGTGCATGTACATACATGTGTACGTGTGTGTCTTAGAGTCCTGTTTGGGGACAATGATTGGGACCTATAATTAAATAAGAGGAAGACAGTAAATTGAATTACAATTGCAAATTCACAGTCTTTCAATAAGCCTTTATTAAGAATTTTCTTCGTACTGGGCACCAGGCTGGGCACTGCAGATACAAAGCAAGCAACCGTAAGTGACCTCAGATAGCTTTGTGTCACAAAACCTTTTCAATTTTACACCAGCACAAAGCTTCGTGAAAGTGAATCATGTAGAGTCATAATTGCTAATGAATCAGAATTTTGTGAGATTACTCAAAGGCTAATATTCAGAAGCTGACAAAGAGAGACATGGTGGGCTTATGGAGGCTATAGTCCCCCAGGCTCACAAGCTCGGTGTCATTCTCAGTTCCTCCCTCTCAGTATCCACATCCAATCAGTTGTCAAGTTGTGTTGTTTACCATCATGTTGTATTCCATCGTTACACATAAACACACTTATGTCCTTTGATGTTCCCACTGCCCTGGTGGAGTCCCTCCTCCCTTCATGCCTGGACTACTGGGTAACCTTCTGGTTAATCTCAAGTACTTCAAGACTCTCCCCACGCCAGTCTATCCCCCATTCAGCTGTCAAATGAATCATTCTTTTGTCATGTCACCACTGTCCCCTCAATCCCCATCAACAAATTTCAATGGTTCCCCATTACTTCCAGGATCAAATGTGCAGTCCTGTGCTTGGTTTTGAATGCCCTTTGTGACCTGGTCCCTTCCCACCTTTCTAGTCTTTTTACCCCCTATCTCCGTCCATATACTCTCATCCAATGATGCTAACTTCCTTGTTGATCCTTACATAAGACACTCCATCTCCTGACTTTAGGAAGGGGGAAAGAAGGGAAAAAAGCATTTCATAAATTCCTGGAATGTGCCTCATCCTGTGTAAGCCCTTTACAAATACTATCTCATTTCATCCTTACAGCATCCCTGAGCTGTAAGGTGCTATTATTGTACCCATTTTTAAGATGGGGAAACTGAAGCAGATTGTGCTATCCAAGGACAGACAGCTAGCAAGTATATGAGGCCAGATTTTGACTAACATTTTCCTGACTCCAAGCCCAGTGCTTTATTCATTACAGTTGAAGCTCTCTCCAGGCATCTCCATGCTTGGAACTGTCTCCTCTTATCTTTACCCCATCTCTGTCTTCCATCGAGTCCCCACTAAAGTCCTGCTTTTTGCCTTTCCCTGCCCTCCTTAATCTTAGTTTCTTCCCTCTGATATGAACTCCAATTTATCCCTTTTATATCTTTATATCTAGAGTTGTTTTCATGGGATCCATACCAGTGGGAGGCATCCCTATAAATGTGAGTTCTATTACAGTGATTTCATACAAAGTCTTTTTTAAAAAATTAAATGCCTAGGTGAGTTTTTAAAATTATATTAAAATAAGTATTAAGGGTCTCCCCCTTGGAGGCAAAATTGATTATCTGCACCTAGTTTAGACTCCTCATATATGAATGATTATCCTTTAAGCATGAAGATGCCTGTGATGTGCCGTAGGAGCAGATCTCCTTCCTTCCACCAGTGCCCTTGACTCCGTCACCACCCCTTACCCGACTCTGGCTGAGCCTGTTTGTTACGTCTCCCTAATGATGGGGGGAGGAGGAGTCTGCAGTGATGGGACAGACACTGAGAAGGGTAACTGGAGGAAAGGAGGAGGAAAAGTTGGCCTCAGTGCTGCCTTTATTCCTCATCTTTCAGCTGTTTGCTCTTGTTTGAACAAGAAGAAAAACGAAGAGGAGAGGCCTCTGCAGGCCTCTGTGACCCTGCATCCCCTCCAGTACTAGCAGTGAGAGGGGACATTGGATGTGGAGGGACCCACTGCCTTCTCTCCCTGATGCCCTAAGGCCCTGCCTCAGTGACCATGGGCATAGGGACGGGAGGGACCCTTCACACTGTGGAGCCACGTAGGAACTCTGAACACGTTTTCCCACAAAATCATGCACAGTAGTTAGGGTCTCTGTTACTAGTAATTCAAATCAAATCACCAAGCATTGATTAAGTACCTGCTGTATGCCAGCTGAGTGCCGCAGAAAGGCAAAAAAGGGTGACAATGTGCAAACAAGTGTGTACACAAAGAAGATGTGTACAGGATAAACTGGATATGATCAAAGAGGGAGAAAGCCATTCAGCACTCCTTACAAACTTACTTATATGCGGTAGACAGAAGATGGGTTAACTAGGCTTTTGTAGGCTGACCAAACCACCACATCTTGTGTTTTCTCTGTGAAAAATGCCGGTCTGTGTTCGAGGCTCGGATCCTGCTCTTCTTGGGGCTGAGCCACTACTCTGTCCACTACAGCACAGCTGCCTCTGCGTGACATGCTTACGGTTCTATAAATAATAGAATGTTTATTATATTGAATTATTGTTATTATTGTTATATGCACAACTGGAATTCAAATATGAGCCCCCTGGTTCCAATTTTCCAACCCAATTCCAGGGTTCTCTTTGCTTCGAACAACTGATTTTTGAAAGAATCAGAGACAGCCTCAGTTTTGCTTCTTTGGTCTCCACTTGTCTGTTCACATACACACATCGTTTCTTTGCATGTGAGGATATAATTTTCCTATACCTATAACAAGAAATTCTGGATATGTGCAAAAAGTTTATATTTGGGACCAGTTACCACATCATTTGCAGGCTGAGTGTATGTATGTGTGCACATGTTTGGGTGTGTGGGGAGAATTATGAAGTTGCTTATTATAGAGCAAAGCCATATGGAGATTTGGGAACGACACCTCATTTGCTTTTAATAGGTCAGTGTTCGAGAGCACTGTCCTTCTGTTTTGTTTCTACTGATGTTCATAACATCTGTATTCATATTGCCTGATCTCATCCTGTAAATTTTCTTATGTATACTAAAGTACATATTTTAAAAAAATATGATATTTTTCATTATTATTTTTAAAGTAGTATTTCCCTGTGCCTAGCATTCTTATTCGATCACATATTTTTGATAAATGACACAATTTTTTTCACTTTATCTTTTAGAACCAGAGGGTATGGAATATGACACAAAATTTAGTTTGCAGAATTATCCCTTCCCCAAAATGCACTTGAGGCTCTCTTAATTTTCAGGCTTAAGCATATGGGTGTTTGAGAGGCCTTCTGATGACTTCATTATTGCGGCTTCATGACTCGCCGTTTTCCAAACTAATAAAAATACAGGTAAATTTCTGTAGTAGGTGATTATAAGTGCAGGACTCAAGGGTTTGTATATCTCTCATGTGTGCTTTTAGCTGACTTTAAGGCTGCCACACAAATTACCAAGAACATCAGTGAATGAAACATAGCTGATGAATCATTCTCTTTTTGAAAGATACAGTTCACTTTGAATACTCCCATGGTGCTTTGAGTATGGACACCCTGTATTTATTGATCATTAAGTGCTAGTTAAGTGGAGGCTGCCCACAGCTCCTTTCCCCAGCCTCCAGTTCTTATAGGTCCATCATAGAGAGAGAACAGAAGCTTCATTTTCCCCTCATCTTCCATTCCCCTTTTTTTGTTTGTTTTTGGTAAAGAATTCAGGAATTCTCATTGAAACCTGATTGCTCAGTTCCATGCACAGTTCTTTGTTTCCCTGGTACTTCCTGGGATGTTTTCCACGGTCAAAAGAATGACAGCAAAGCCACCTCTTTCTGCCTGACTGCTTCCAGCCTTTGCTCAGTGCAGAAACCTCCTTCTTCTCTGCTGGAGTGTGTTTGTGTGCATCTCGGTGCTTACTCAGGCTCCTGTGGAGCACAGTGAGAAGCTGACAGTCAGACTGCTGCCAGATCACTATAATGTCATTCTGTCTGTAAAGAAAAAAGAGGACAGGAAGGAAGAGTAAAGCAGATATGAGAGAGTCAGGGAGTGGGGAAGATGGAGACAGAATGGAGACAGACCAAGAAAGGATGAGGAGTAGATGACAGAACAGGCCTTTGGGGGAGGCGTATTTTGAATGTGCTGGTTCCAATCTGTGAGTATCCCCAGTGAGGTATGATTTTGCTCCATTTCCAGAAGGAAAAAATCTGTCATCTTATCTCCTAGCTCCTTATAAATGTATTTAATCGGATAGTTCTTTTCAAAGGTGATATGTTGTACTGGAAAGAGTGTTGGATTTATGGTTCTGAAAGTCTCAGTTTGGATCTTTTACTAGCTGATCCCAGACAAATCACTCATCCTCAGTTTCCTTACCTGTAAAATGAGGATTATACCTCTAACTGCATATTGCAACTCATGAAATTGAAAAATATGTAAAATGGGGATTATACCTGTAGCTCCATATTATGACTGATGAAATTGAAAAGGATTTACATTTGGACCAAATCTGTGTAATTAGAGTGAGAAAGAAAGTAGCTGATGAGGAAAAGATTTATGTCCCATACAGGTCTGACATCCAAGATATGTGAAAAACTAACAAAAACCTATATAAAACCAAAAACCAGTCTCTAATTGATGAACATTCAAAGCACATGACAAGACTGTTCTCAGAGCAAATTATTTTCAACCATGAATGGATGGGCAGATAGTTGGCACAGTGGATAGAGTACCAAGCCTGGAGTCAGGAAGACCCATATTCCTGAGTTCAAATCTGGCCTCAAACACCAGCATGTGGGCAAGTCATTTCACCCTGTTTGCCTCAGTTTCCCCATCTGGAAAATGAACTGGAGAGGGGAATGGCAAGCTACTCCACTATTTTTTTCAAGAAAA
The DNA here is from genome assembly GCF_028372415.1 of Notamacropus eugenii. Classification (NCBI taxonomy): domain Eukaryota; kingdom Metazoa; phylum Chordata; class Mammalia; order Diprotodontia; family Macropodidae; genus Notamacropus; species Notamacropus eugenii. Next base: position 52,002,707 of record NC_092874.1, on the reverse strand, counting down.
CCCCAAATGGGGTCATGAAGATTCTGATGTAATTGAAAATGACTCAACAACAACGTGGATAGTGTTTCTACCAGGGATTTTCCCTTCAACTCACCCTTACGAGTTGTAATTCCCAGCTACCTAATCCAATACAATACATATTTATTATTATGGCTTAATGCCAGGAACTCTGCTAAGTGCTGGGGATACAATTAATAACAAGAGAGGCAGTCCAAGGCACTTATAGTGTAAGTGAATTAAATTTTGAACTACCTCAAGTTCAAAGTACCTGTCAGTCTACTAACCACTGCTAGCTATGTGAACATGACTAGATTTCTTTGTTAGGTTAACAGTGTAGCACCAAACTGGCAGGGCTGATTTGGGGCTCAAATGAAAAATACATATAAATCACTTTGTAAGACAAAGAGCACTTTAGGAATACCAGCCTTCATTATTAGTATTTAATTAGGCCGCCTTAAGTTGTCCCTGGATTGTTTTTGTTTCTTGTACAAAATTTCATTTTCAAGGAATATAGTAAGTCCTAGGAATTAATTTCAAATTTATATTAACTGGTATCCAAGAGTAAATAACCTCTTGGAAGTGTCACAAATGCATTATCTATTTTTATTTTTTCCTTTCGTCATTTAGGGCATCAGGGATCCCCCCCCCCTACTTCATGATCTCCCCTGAATGATTTAGCTAAAACATCAGATTTTAATTTGTATAATGTTAAAGTTATATTCTTAGACTTATCAGAATAAATAAATTTACTCTAAAAGAACTAATTTAAATTGATTAAAGAAGATAGACAAAGAAGATGGATTAGTTGTGTATTTAAAGACCAAAGGAAAGAGGAAGATGATCTGTTATATACTTCAGATTCTTCCATGTTGGGGGAGGAACGCCATCATCCATTCCTGAAGCTGTTTTGCCTTTGTAGTAGCAATATTTCTCTATCATTTCAAGGTCAACCACAAACCTCTGAAATAGAACTAATGGATGTACTATTATCCATATTTTACTCTACAGAGTGTAGAGTGGGGTTAATGGGGTGTTCAAGGAGAACAGCACCTCTGGTGTGAGGACTGAAGAGCCCTTTTCAGGGCTGCTCATCCACCTCTGGTGTTCACGTGGCACTCAGCTCTCACCTGTGGCTCCAAGAAGCTTTAGCATATGCAGCAGCCACACACTGGGAAAACCTTCTCTGCAGATGGGCTAAACCAGGCTGAGGGTCACCAGAGAGCCTCAGGCTGGTCAGTGAATTAGGAGGTTTCTACCCCATGCATGTGAAGATTTCCACCCTGTGGAATGGAAAATAGGACAATTTGTTCCAGTGGCCATGAAGGCAGCTAAAGCAGATTTTGCAGAGCACTTAGAACTTGATCAAATATGGAAGACATTGGGCTCATCCATTGTGTCACCAGCCATTGTCACTGTCCGGACTTTTATCATGCCACTGGGCTTTGATGACTGAAGAAAGAGTGAGGCTGATGACTGTACAACTTTGCCTCCTTTAAATCCAGGTCATACATGAGTCAAGACTTCACCCCCTGAAGATCGTTGGTCCTCTTTAGAATCAAAGGACAAGCAAAAACTCTACAGAAGAGGAAACTTGAGTCTCAGAGCAGCTAAACTTGATAAAGGAAGAGTGAAACCAAGCCCCTTTTCCTTATACTTGTTTCATTCATAAGATGTTCATGTTCTCAAATTTGGTAATGCACATGAACATGTGTATGTGTGCATATTATTATGTGCACATGGCAGCATCATGGCCAACTCTAAATATCAGAGCTGGAGAAGTGCTTGGAGATCATTCCATCCAGTCTCCTTATTTGGCAGATTAAAATAAAAATTAGCTAAAATAGTTTCACGTAACTTGCACAAGGTCATGCAGCAAGTTGTGACCATTGTTAATAAACTTGACCCCAAACTCCTAAATCTCTCAGATCAATGCTTTTCCCACTAAACTGTGCTGTTTCATTTTTTTGTATTGCAGATGTTATCCTTCCCATTTCCCTGCATTAATCATGAAGCTTTCTTTTTCTAATTCTATAGCTTTATAAATCTGAAAGACTTTGAGAGAGAATCTTTCCTGTAGGTAGATAAATGGATAAACTTGAAGATTTTTTAAAATGACATTGTCAAACCTCTAGGCTATTTATTTGAGTTCCACCTCTTACACTTACTCGATATGTGGTAAGCTACTCAGATTGTTTGGGGACAGCTTGCTCCCCAACCTTCCCAGCTCTAAGGATTTGAACAAAATGTATACTTACATATTCAGGCTCTTCTTTCATGTGCATGTTGTAGTAGGAACCAGCTTGGCTGTTTTGCTATCCGTTAGCTCCCCCTGCTGGTAGTTCTTAAGTGTAGCAGTATAGCTCATTAAAAATGGTACAAATTCTTCCTGAAAAATGTCTGGATTTCATAGTTAGAGTTGGATGAGGCCGCAAACATCATTTAGCATAACTCCTTTATTTTAAATGGAAGCAGGACCCGTGAAGGTTAAGCAATTTTCCGAAATTCATCCAAGAAATAGTGACAGTAGGATTCCAACTGACTGGAAAGCCGCTGTACTTTCTACTCTTATCACAGGACCTCTATTCAATGAATGTGCAAAGAAATGTCATCATCTTCCCCTTAATTGGGGGGAATTTGGTTCTTCCCATTTAGTTTCCAGCCCACTGGAACAAGAAAATAAAAAATTGTTAGCAAAGACCTTCTCAAACAGATGTCCCCCTGCCAGTTTCCTCCTGCTGAAGAACTGCAAATTAGCCTTTATTAATATTTCTTCCTCCTAGGAGCATAATTCTGCCTTCTTTCTATGTTCTATGACCTTAATAAACAACCAGAAGTTAGGGAGATCATATGGGTTTCTGGCCAAAGATGACACGAAGGCCATTTCCCCACCTTGATCCCAAGCCCCCAAGGTTGCCATGTTTGTGAGTGTCTCTGACCTGTGACTGTCTCATCCCCTCACCAAATTGTTGTGAATATTGAATTATAAAGTACATATAAAAGTACTTAGAAAGCATTGAGACCTGGGCAAAGCCATACCCATGGAATATTTTCTTTTCCTTTAAAAAATATCAGTACCTTTAAAAAAAAAAGCACATTCATTTTTGGATATATACCTCTTACTCTCCTACCCAGAGAACTTTTATAACAGTGATTTCCAGAACAAACAATGAACAGTTCGACTAAACGAGAGGTGGGGAACCTGCTGCCTTGAGGCCATATGTGGCCCTCTAGGTCCTCAGGGATAGCCTTTTGACCGAGTCCAAGTTTTACAGAACAAATCCTTTTATTAAGGTGTAGCTGCTAAACCAGCTCAGATATGGAACATACTTGTGAGATATATGCGATACGTCACAGCCCTCCTCTCCCTCCTCTCCAGTGAAGGGTAGCAGTACATTTTCTTAGGTCATCTCTGGGGCTAAGCTTGGTCATTAAAATTAGAGTGCCCTCTCTAGGCTGCTGCTCCACCTCAGTTTGCTTTCACATAGTGAATCACCCAGGAATGACTGTCCCAGGTTCAAGGTACTTGGTGCATTTTAATTGCTAAAACTATATAGTTCACATGCCCCCACGTGTGTGTTCCCCTTGAATAGCCAGTTGTTGTGATAACTGAAAGCAAAGACATTTACCGAGATTGAGCCTAAACAATAGCAACAAAATATTTCTTCCATGAACCAAAGATACACACAGTGGGATTAATGGGCATATACAGAGAATGCTAGTAAAGTCATACTTATTGAGGACATGAGTGGCCAAGGCAACTCATACCTCCAGTACTCCAGAGCCTAAGGTCTTCCCTTTCCTCATGGTATTCTTACACAACTCTCTTTGTATGTAGAATTTACTGGACTGGTCACTCCCTGGGATGGCTTCACTCAACTCTGTCACTGAACTCTATGGGGCTTTTCTCTGCTGGGCATGGCATCTCCTAGTGGGTGACTTGTTCTGCAGGATGCCATTGCCTTTGCAAAAAGTGTGTGCGTGTTTGTGTGTGAGTGTGTGTATATGCATGTTTGTGTATGTGTTTGTAGAGGGATAGGAGAGTGAACTCCTTCATACATAGCCTCCCAACTCCAAAGAGGCAGAGGAGCTGGGTTTATCTCTATAGCTCTATAGCTGTCTGTCTTTCAGCTACCTGAGTTGACTTCTCAGAACTTGCTCAGACATTTCAAAGTCAACAGGAGCGTGGCTGTCATGCTATGCTCCTCAAAAACTAGCCACTCTATAAGTCTATCAAGCTGAATGCAGAATTTATTCACATTTTTAAAGGCATAAAGAAGTGTAAGCAACTCTTTATATTTCCTTGAGTGGTGGCATCAAGGCACTCATTTGGAATCATGAGGAAATGGATTCAGGTTCTAGTTGTGATTTAACCTCCCTGTATCTTAATTTCTTTATCTTCTGAATGGGGAAATTGGACTTGATGACTTCTAAGGTCTCTTTTAGTTCGAAATGTGTCATTTTGTAATGCCTTACATTTGCCCATCAGAGTCTGAAAAGGGTTTTAGCATTATATTTCATTGTCTCTGTTGTGTTTTCAGTCCATCCTTGAATTTGATCAGGTGAATTGGAGGGCACCCATTGATGAGTCCCCTTGATCACTCCCCGCCCCAACCTCACGCACAAACGTTATTACATATTTCATTTTGTTTTGTCATTCTTCCCATTTTCATTGTTGTCGTTACTATATACATTGTTTTCCTATTTCAACTTCTCTCCACGTCTTTCATGTGAGCACTTCTTCAGCTCAGTTCTCTTTCCACGTTTCTCAGTATTCTTCAAATTAATTGTTTCTTAGAACATAGTAATACTATGTTAATAAATATTAATACACTAACTGCTATGAATAATTTGACTTTAGGAACACAAACAATTGGTGGGAAGGGTGTTGTAACTTGCCTATGATTATGTGGCCAGTAAGTAACACAGCTGGAATTTAAATTCAAGTCTTCTGGTTTTCTCTGAAGGGGGAATTGGAATGTTCAAATGAGAAAGTGCGCAAGAGTGATAGAGACTGGAGGCAGACAACAAGGAGGTGGATTGCAGAAACTGCTAAGTGTGGAAATACACACACATGCACACACAGACACACATGCACACACAGACACAGACACACACACACACACGCACACATACACCATCCCTACCCTGAAGAAGTTCACATTCAAATAAGGAATGCAATATGTAACTCCTTAGACACATAAATTTTGAGCTTGTTTTTCAAACATGTACAATATTTATGTATAGCTGGAAGCACCAGGAATGGCCTTCTGTAGAAGATGAGATATGAGCTAAGTTTTGAGGAGAGTCAGGGGAGCCAAGAGAGCAGAGCCTTCTTGTCATGGAGGACAGATGGTGCCAAGGTTCCTTACACAGGAGATCCTTGTATTTGGGTCTTAAGAGTATGTGGTAGGAAACAAAGTATAAGAATATTAGAAAGGAAGGAGGGGCCAAATTGTGAAGTGCTTTAGAAGCTGAACAGAGGACTTGACATCTAATTCTGGAGGGAATAGAAAACCAGTGGGGTTTATACCAGGTTGACCTGGTTGTCCCTTTGTCACTTGGGCATCTAAGTAGAGGATGAATTATAATGGGGAGATACTTAAGATAGGGAAATCAATTGGAGGCAATAAGACCCAGAATCCAGAGTATTGGATGAGTGGAAAGAAGGGTATAAAAATATATGTGTGTATGTATATGTGTATGTGTATATATATATATATATATGTATATATATATATATATATATATATGATGTTTCAAAGGTAAAAAGGACATTAATTGTCTACTTTTTACATGGAATAAGTAGGAGTGAGCACTGAGATTAATAAGTTCTGTATTGAACATGTTGAGTTCGAGGTACCCCTGGAACATCCAGTTCAAAATATCCCAAGGTCAGCTGACTTTGTACTGACACTCTGAAGGGAGGTTAGAGATGAATATGTAGATCTGGAATCATGTGCCTAGAAATTGTAATTGAACCTAAGGGAGATGATGAGATCACCACGTTAAATAACTTAGAGAAAAGAGATGAGAGTTCAAGACAAGGGCTTAGGATACCCATGCTTAGTGGACATGACATAGATGAAGACTCAAAGGAGTCTGAGAAGTGGCCATCAAAGTAGGAAAACCAGGGGAGAGCAGAGTCATGTAAGCCTAGAGAGGACAGTATCCAACTGCAAAGGTCAAGAAGAATGAGAATTGAGTAAAGGCCATTAGATTTGGTGATTAAGAGATCATTGGTAGCTTTGAAGAGAGCAGTTGCATTTAAATGATGAGGTAGGAAGGCAGATTGCAGAGAATTGATAAATGAGTGATATGAAAGGAAGTGGAGGCACCTAAAGATCTGAGTTCATATTTGATTGTGTGACTCTGGGCAAGGCATGAAACCCTGTGTGTATCAGTCCTTCATCTGTCAAATGAGCTGGAGAAGGAAATGGTAAACCATTCCAGTGTCTTTGCCAAAAAACCCCAAACAGGATCACGAAGAGTCAAACACAACTGAAATGATCCAGCAACAGCAGGGATCATGTGAGTGTTTTTTGTTTTTTAAAGGTGGGTACAAACAGGCATGTTTTTAGGGAACAGGGAAATACCCAGTAGACAGGGAGATATTAAAGATTAGAAATTGAGTTGAATGGATAGTGGGGACAATCTGCTGCAGAAAATGGGAGGGGATGGGTTCCAAAGTGTATGTAGAAAGGTTGGCCTTGACAAGGAGAAAGGATACCTCTTCCAAAAGGAGAAAAATAAGTTCAAGTGGGACAAAATCTCTAGGTATTATTTTCATATCTGAGGAAGAAAACAGTTGGGAAGAAGCAGAGATAATTTAACTAAGGGCACGCAGAGAGTAAGGGGTAGAGCTGGAATTTTAATCCAAAGGCTCTGACTTCAAATCAAAGGCTCATTCCATTATACTACATTGCAGAGCCTTGTGCCCCTCCTTCCCCCCCATTATAGAACTACTAAGTGTTCAAATTTGAATTCGGGTCTTCCTGATTCCAAATACAACCCTCAATATACTAGGTCAGGGATGCCTCTTATTTTCAAGAATACTCTAGGAATATATAAGGCTACAAAAGCTCGGTTACCATTGAAACATTAGGTATGATCCAGTGTTGCTGCAGATAACTTAGAATCACCTCCAAGTCAGTTGGAAGTCATTAACATATCTGTGGTGTAGGCCCTCCAGCAAGAAGTTGAACTCATTTCCTTAAGACCTTTAAGTAAGTCAGAGGGTGACTTCCCTTCTCACTCTCTCTGTTGGGAGACCCCTCTACTTCGTAGAGTTTGCTAGAATTGTTTGCAGCCTATTTCTACTGGTCCAATATTGATTGGAGTTTTCCACTTGGGGTTGGGGTTGATGCCACTTAGTGATTTGCAGAGCCCTGGGGCCTTCATTGTACAGCAAAGAAACTCAACCAACGGTCTGCTGAGCATCATACAAGGAGCTAGTGACATTGTTATAAGAGCAGATCAATAGTTTAGGCAAATTCTGACTTTTCATTGGAGAAGTTTGGGGTGCTGGGATCCTGAGAAGGACTTAGAGAAGGCTGGATTGTGTGAATTTGTTCCAGGTACCTTGGCATTCTGGGAGTTCCAGCTCCCCAAACCTCCTCATCATGATGAATATTTATTTGGGGACTCTGCAGATCAAAGCTTTGAAAGGTTTCCTCCTCCTTTTTGTTATTTACCAAATAAACAGATCTCAACAGGGAAGTCACTTCTCTAGTCCCCGCCTCTGAGCTTTAAATAGAATTTCTTTTTGCACCTGGGATACACCCTACAAACCTAGGCAAAAGCATGTTTCCTTGGGGGGTGGGGGTGGGGAGAGTGTAGGCTTCCATTTGGGAGGCAGAAACCCTGGGATACATCAGTACTTGTGATAGGAACAGAACATTCCATCCCCAGGAACTGGGCTATTTGATATCTTCCCATTTAAACAAAGTGGTGGTGTTGGTAGTGGTGGTGTGGTTAGCTAGCATTTCTATTGTGTTTTAAAATTTGAAAAGTCCTTTTCAAGCAGTGTCTCATTTGATCCTCACAACAATCTTGGGAGGTAGAGGCTATTATTTTCCCCCATTTTACAGATAATAATAATAACTAATATTTATTAAGCACCTACTATGAGCCAAGCACTGTGCTAAGCACTCTACACTTATTATCTCATTTGATCCTCACAACAGTCCTGGGAGGTAGGTGCTATTATTATCCTCATTTCACAGTTGAAAAAACAGAGGCAGGCAGAAGTTAAATGTCTTGCCCAGGGTCACAGGTTGTGTTTGTCCTTCATTTTCAAAGAGGACCATGACATTGGAGAAATGGAAGGGCTGTGCAAGGTCACTAGCCTCACTTTCTCCTCCTGAGCCATCTGGATCCAGTGCTATCAGATATTCATCGGGATGAGTGGAGATGGTCCAAGATGCAATGGGAGACTTTGGCCTTTTAGGCTGAGGCCTTTTCAGGTACTCACTTAAAGTGAGATAATGCCCATTCAGTGAGTAGGCCTCCTTAAAAAGTAGTCAGGGGTATGGCCCCTTTAATAGAGAAGAAAAAAATAGATAAATCACACTGGGAGGGGCAGGAGCCTTAGGCAGGCAGTCACACACCTAGTAAATAAATGTCTAAGGCCAGCTCTGAACTCGGGTCTTCCTGACTTTGAATCCAACACTATTTGCTGTGACATCTAGTTGTTACATCTGAGATAAATTCAAAACATCTTTTTATCTTTGGCATCCAAAATGCCTGATTTAGGGGAGAGGGAAATCACATGGTAATCCTTATAGCAAACATGGAAGATTTGGGGGAGAAAACTCAAAGAGCTTGAAATTAATCCTTCCCCTTCCATTGCCCTTCTCTTTTCCCCTTCCCTCAAATCCCCCCAAAATAGTTTGAGGTGGTAGGCAGACACATTTAGCATCACAGGAGCATCAATTTAGGGTTGGATGGGACCTTAAAAATCATGTAGTTACAGATGAAGAAACTGAATCCCTTAGAGGTTTGCTGACTTACTCAAGTTCACAGAGGTAGTAGCAGATGAGGCATTTGAACGCAGGTCTTTTGGTTCCAAGTTCAGTACATTTTGTATTATTTTGTTGTTTAGTCATTTCAATCACATCCAACTCTTCATGACCCCATTTTGGGTTTTCTTGGCAAAGATACTGGAGTGGTTTGCCATTTCCTTCTCCAGCTCATTTCATAGATGAGGAAAGTGAGGCAAATAGGGTGAAGTGACTTACCCAGGATGACACAGCCAATGTCTGCGGCTGGATTTGAACTTAGGAAGATGACTCCTCTTGACTCTAGGCCTGGTAATCTACCCACTGCACCACCCAGCTGCCCCATACTTTATATCATACTATTGATCATATAGTTCAGTCTCTTACTTTTGCATACAAATAAACCCCAGAGGGTTTAAGCAACTTGGCCAGTGTCATAAAGAAACACTTATTCACCTGTTATTGAAATTGAGGTTGAGCTGAACTGGAATCAAGCAGTTGAAATCTCATAGACTATTCAAAGCTAAGAGGGACCTTAGAGACCACGTTGTCCAGTCTTCTCATTTTACAGAAAAGCAGTCTCAGATTTAAGTATTAGAACTGGGAAGAGAACTCACATCTAACTCCCCAGCCAAACAGTCTTTCTACCATGTTGTTGAAATTTGACCCTGTCTGAACAGAGAACCCTGGTCTCAGGACTCAGATCAAGTAGTTCATCAGGCAGGGAGTCACTTTCCTGGTTCCCTAAGCTCACTATTCTCCCTCTTCAATTTCCCTCCCCCATACCCACACTCATGCACTGTGAAAGTTGAAGTAGCTTAGGGGGGCAAAGATTCAAAGGGGGAAAAGTCTCAGGGATAGAGGAATTGGTGCCTCCACCTCCACCATGGGTCTTTACATCTGTGCCTTTACCACTCTTAAAAAAATACCACTTGATCCAATTATTTCCACTGGCTTTCTTCCTAACTCTCTCCTCTTTCATGGCCAAACTCTTTGAGAAAGCCACTTATCCTGTGTGCCCCCTCTTTCTCTTCATACTTGCTTCTGAACTCTGTGCAGTCTGGTTTCTGAATTCATTGTTTATCTGAAACCACCATCTCCCAGGTTGTCTCTTTAATATCTTGGTTACCATATCTGATGACCTCTTCTTCTCAATCCTCATCCTATAGTTGACCTCATTGTAGCCTCTGCCATCATCCCCTGCATACTCTGTCCTCTGTAGGTTTTGGTGACCTTGTTCTCTCCTACTTCTCCCATTTTCCTGTTCACTGTGTCTTAGTCTACTTGACTGAATCTTCGTTTGGGTCATACCCACCAACCCTAGGATCTTCCAGGTATCTGGTCTGAGCCCTCTTTTCTTCTCCCTTTATACACTTAACTTGCTTGGTGATCTCATGAGCTTCCATGGATTTGCTTATCATCTCTGTGCAGATAATTCCCAAATCTGTATATCCAGTCTAAGTTTCTCTCTTGATCTATAGTCCCACATTACCAACTGCCTTTTGGACATCTACATTTGTATGTGTCTTATAAATATGTCAGACCCAACATGTCCAGAACATAACTCATCTTTACCCTCAAACCCTCCCCTCTTCCCATTTTGCTGTTACTAGGGAAGGCATCACCATCTTCTCAGTCACCACACTCAGTCATCCTACACTTATATTCACCCTGCTTATCTAACCTGAGGTCAATTCTCTCTCATATGTCCCCTTCTCTCTACTCACATAGCCAACACCCGAGTTCATATCCTCATCACCTTCTGCCTGGATTATTGCAATCTGATTTTCTAATTGGCCTAGCTCAAGCCTTTCCTCACTTCAGTCCCTTCACTCAGATACCAAAGTGATTTCCTTTAAGCATAGATAGGCCTGGCCATGTCAACCCCTTACTCTTTTAACTTCAGTAACTCCCTCTCCCCGTCAGGATCAAATATAAAAACCTCTGACCAATAAAACCCTTCATAGCCTGGCCACTTCCCAGTGTTCCTACATTTTTCTGCCCTCCACATACTCCAGAATCCAGCTCCACTGGCCTCCTTGCCATTCCTCACCCATCCCATTCTGTGGGCTCTGTCTCTGTCTCCATGCCTGGAACGTTCCTCCTCTTCTCCTCTATACCTTGGCTCCCTCAGCTTCCTTCCAGACTCGATTCCGATGCTACTTTTTACAGGAGGCCTTTCCCTGTCACCCCCCCCCCCCCAGGAGTGCTGCTCGTCCCAGCTGTCCTCTGCGTGATCCTGGACGTGTCTTCTATGCTCTGTATGCAGTTGTTTAAGTGTTGTTTCCCTCTTTAGAAAAGTTCTCAGCTTGGGGAGCAGAGACCATATATTGCCTTTCTTTGTTTCCCTGGTACTTAACACAGTGCTGGGTATGTAGTAAGTGCTTAATAAATGCTTGTTGACTCTCGCAGTGATAGCATTCTTATTGTGTAGGCACTTGGAAGTTTTAATGATGTGCTCCCCACAGTTTGGGCATTCTCAAATAGCGTTTAATGAATGATCCTTTATGTTTAGAAAATCCTAAGAAAAAATGATGACTGGCCAGCACGCACACACACACGTATGTATGTATGTGTGTGTATATATGTATTTATATACGTGTATGTATATATGTGTGTATATGTATATGTGTGTGTATACATATATATGTAATCAGTAGCTAAACAAGACATACACAACACTTCCAATTAACGGTACAAGGCCACGCCCCAGTAAAACCATTCCAGCTCATCCAGGATGAGGGTCATCAGTGGGCCTCAGACCCATTGGTGTAACTCACACCAAGCATGGGAGGACTTCCCTTAGCAGGAATGAGCACATGAGAACAATTTGTTCTAATAGCCATGAAGATAGCTGAAGCAGGCTCTGTGGAATGCTTAGAGACAGGTCAGACATCAAAGGTACCAAGGGAATACCAGTCGCCCTTCCTGTTGCCTTGCCCTTGGACTTCGGTGACTCAAAGAGAGAGTGATGACTTTGTGTAAGCCTACCTCACTTTTAAATCCAGTTCACAAGCAAGTGAAGACATCACCCCATGATGTTATTTCATGTCTTTGAAAATGAAGGACAAATACAAGAACGTCATGGGTGATTGAAATCCGCATACCATTTCCAATCTGGTATTGATCCCCTACTTCCTTCCTCCAGAAAATTTTTTACAAGGAGAAAATTAGATTTTTATTTCATCTTTCTCTTTGGTTTTCTTCTGATGAAGATATAAATGATTAGCAAATCTGGTCTCATAGCCAGGAAAGAAGGTTCAAAGATGCAGAACATTTGTACGTAGTGAAGAAGGTTGAGGATTGAGGTTCTGTACATTGAACAGTCAGTCTTAGAGTATCCTATTTGAGACTTTAGGCAAAGTGTAGGGAGATGAAATGTTTATGTTTGGTGACCCTAGCCTGTTCCTGCCGGTAACTTCTGTGTCATTGCATTAAAAGCTTGTCGGTGTTTAAGGGTAGAAATTGTTCACTTATACACACACACACACACACACACACACACACACACTCACACTTGCTCAATTTAGAATGGAATATAGTAAGTGTATTATACTCTTATTAGGAGAGAATGAAAAGAAAATCTGTGGGATCCTGGCTGATTGTTATTTAAAGGAACCTACAAAGCACAAGGACTCTTAATATGTAGGATATAGGATGTGCCCTTGCTGTTGCCTGGCTGGCAGAATGGGTTTAGTTCAGCCCTGCTTCTCTAAAGTTTGTCCCCTAAAATTGGACACATGCTTCAGATGAGACATTCCCCAAAACAGCTGTGTCTGCTCCCAAAGACTCTAAGTCCTCCTGTCACTGGTGCTAATTCTATATTTTACCCAGAGATACTATTATCACAGTTGTCAATGTGGAAGAGATTCAAGTGAACCTAGCCAGAGCTGAATTAAACTTCTAGATCTAATCCCATCACCTGCACAGCCTTTCCTATCCTTTCTCCTTCTTTCCTTGGTCTCTAGTCAGAGAAGGGAATATACCTTAATAAGCATCCATCGTGATCTTACTTGATCCTCATAGCAACCCTGGGAGGTAGGTCCTTTTATTATCCCCATTTTACTGTGGAGGAAACTGAGGCAGACAGAGGTTAAATGACTTGTCTGGGCTTATGCAGCTAGTAAGAATCCAAGGCTGGATTTGAACTCAGATGTTCCTGACTCCAGGACCAATGTTTTATTTGCTATGCCAGCAAGTTGCCTCAGGCGACTTTTATTTATTTATTTTTGCTGTCAATCAATCTAGTTATATTGATTATAATAACAATAGTTGTAATGTATTTAACCTTCAGAGCTCTCTGCATTTCCTCATTTGCTCTATAGCAACAACGTGAAGATGCTTACTTATGAAGACCATCAAAGACCCAAGTGTGATGACTGACAAAAACAGATGAGACAATCAAGGAATGATAAATGATCAGTTATCTGTAAAGTGGAAGGCACTGTTGGGCTCAGGATACCCCCTTCGCCCCCCCAAAAAGAAAAGAAACAGTCACTTCCCTCAAAGAGCTTATATTCCAACAGGAAATGGATACACATTAAGTGTATCAAATCACATAAATATCTATAGATAGAGATAAAATAGAGGAAAAGAGAGATATATCTAGGTAGAGATAAAGAAAGATAGAAGTAGATGACAGATGTTGAGACAGAAATCGAGAGACCTAGACATAGATTTTTGTAGTTCTCGTTCAGTCGATTAGTTGTATCTGACTCTACGTTGACTGCATTTGGAGTTTTTGTGGCATAGATACTGCAAGAAGAGAGATTTTAAGAAGGGAGGTCATTCCAAATATGGAGTTCAGACTATGGAGGAAGACTTGGGGATGGGAAATGAAATATTATGTATGAAGGACAGCACGTAGGCTGATTTGACCGGGCTACAGAGCGCAGGAAGGAATGTAATACGTATGGAATTTAGAAAGGTCCTTTGGAGACAGAAGGCCTTTAAATGCCAGTCAGAGGGGTTTAGATTTGATCCAAAAGGCAATAGGGATTCACTGTGGGTTTTTGAGTAAAAGAGAAACAAAAGCTTTCCTTGGTGCAGGGTGGTGGGGGTGGTGTGGTATTCTTGCTGGTTCTTAATTCATTTGGTTCCACTTTATCAAATGCTCGTTGTTTTCTATAAGATGAAACGCTTTATTTTGTGGTTAGTTGTTTACTTTTATTGTTAATTATTAAGTTTGACTTTTTTTGTTTATTTAAAGGTGTCATCTTCTAACTCTGAAATTCTGTGATTCTGATGGAGATGTTTCCCCTACAATCCCTACACATGCCAGGCTAGGCCAGATTTCTGTTACAAAAAATGAGGGAAATAATCTTACTCTTAAATCTGTAGGTGGAAGAGACCATAGAGGTCCTCTACTCCAACACCCTCATTTTACAGATAAGAAAACTGAGGCCCAAAGAAGGGAAATAAGTGACCATAGGTCCCACAGGCAGTAGTAAGCAGCAAAGCTGGTGTTTCTTTTTTACTTCTCTGACTCCAAGTGTGTCCCTCTTTCCACCCACAAGATTCCTCTTCAGTTTCCACACAGTGATTTTGAGTGTTTTTTGGGGGGCATACCAAGTAAAAATTATCAACATAAAAATTCCCATTTAATATAGGAATAGACTCATTTTTCAGGGACTTTCCTTCTCAAAGGGTGGGTTATGACAGAGCAGCTAAAATCCATGCATTCAACATGTGAGTGGGGTGATAAAAGAACATGAAGATTTGTGTCTGGAGGAGAAAAACTTTGACCTGTCATTGTTACATATTTTAGCTTGATGAATAAGTACAATAAAGGATGATGTGCATTCAGCTGTTTGTTCTAATTCTTTGAAGCATTTGGATGCCTAAAACAGAGAGGATTTAGGGAAGCAGAGAGGAGAATTCTTAAGATGCATTGGGCAATGAGGTGTGTAACTCTGGAATGAGGTATGAAAGCTTTGGCAGGAAACCCATGGGATGCCTACACATTGAGCGATCCTGACAGCCCTTGGTTCATGTCCCAGACTGACTGATCAGGTTT
This sequence comes from Notamacropus eugenii, assembly GCF_028372415.1. NCBI lineage: Eukaryota > Metazoa > Chordata > Mammalia > Diprotodontia > Macropodidae > Notamacropus > Notamacropus eugenii. Next base: position 51,987,695 of record NC_092874.1, on the reverse strand, counting down.
AGATGTGATTTATAAAGCACAGCAAACACAGCTTTTCTTACCTCATTCAAGTATTTCTTAAATTACAAAGACTTCGGTCTGGGGAGGCCTCCTAGCCAGGTTTTGCTTTCACTCAAGTAAAACATCCTGGCACATGGTAATAGGAAGAGTCCGGGGTATCATAATACATCGTGTCTAATGTTCCTGGGCACTGGAGGATTCTGAGTGCTTCAGAAATATTAACCATTATTCCCCCTGTTTCCTGCTTTTCAACAGGTTCTTGGGACGCCCAATGAAGATACTTGGCCTGGAGTCTATTCCTTACCACATTTTAAGCCGGGTGAGTTTGTTTAAGCAGCTCGATCCTCTTAAGTGCACCACCCATTATGAGGATACGCAAATAAACCTTTTCCCACAAGCTCCCATTAAACCTCAAGTATGTTCTAGGCTTTTTGTATGTTGTGGATCTCATTGGTGTTACATCACAGTTTTTTGAAGAGACTTCCATGGTAAAGTAGGTTGGCTAGCATCGTGGGTGAACTCACTGTTTGTGTCTCGGAGTGTTTCGCCCCTTACTAAAAAGGCTGCTTTTTGAATCCATCATGCTGCTTAATTTTGCATTATCCTATAAGGTTCTGTTTTCTGTCTTCATTTTTACTCCAGCGGGGGCTGGTTTCGTCTGATATCTTTTCACTCCAAAGAAACATCTGTTCAGTTTTATAGTCATCGCTAATTGTATTAAGGCTCTCCCCAAGCTGGACACATCTGCTGTCAATTCTGGTTCATGGTGAGGTTGGGTTCCATGCTCACCATCCAGGCCACACACATCCTTCTGTTCCTCTCACCTCTTCTTACTTAAAGAATGTATCCTGGAGAAGAGAGCTAAACTGACCTGTTTGTTTTTTTATCCCCCAGAGGAAATTCTTGAGAAATTAAGGCCACAAACACTTGTTTAATATCTACTATGCAACAGACATATGTGCCATGGCTACAAAAAATGACAAAAAGTAGTCCCTGCTCTTGAGAAAGCTAGTGGTGTAAAGAGGGAGAGAACACGCAAATATCTACGTACAAACAAGATGTACGGCACGTTCCAAAAGTCTCAGTGAAATGATAACTTCGTTTCAGTAACTTCACTGGCATTTGGCATATAAGCTTTAATAGTTTAAAATGACACCAAGACTTTTGAAGTACCCTTTATACAAGATAAATTGGAGATAATATAAGAGGGGATGTACTAAAATTAAAAAAAGACTTCTTGCTTGACTTAAAGGAAGGCTGAGAAGGGAAGAGGTAGAGATCATGAGGGTGAGACTTCCAGGCAGGGGGGTCAGTGGGGAGATGGAGTGTCTTGTCAGAGGACCAGCAAGGAGACCAGTGTCATTGAATCATAGGGTACATTTGGGGAATAATGTGCAGGAAGGCTGGAAGGGAAGGGGCCAGATGGTGCAGAGCTTTAAAAGCCAAACAGAGGGTTTTATTTGATCCTGGAGGTAATAGGGAGTCACCGGAGCTGATTGAATAGGTGGTAGGGGAGTGACATGGTCAGATCTGAGCTTTAGGAGAATCACTTTAATAGTTGAAGTATGGAATGAAATGGGGAGACCCTTGAGGCAGGAAAACCCACCAGAAATAACTGACAGTTCATCAGTCTTTAGGTGATAGCTAGGGATTGTTGATCTGGTGGAAAAACAAGCAATAGTTTATTTTAATTACAGCTTGTTTTTCCAGCTATGGATGAAGGCATAATTCTGAAAATAAACTCTGAAAGAAGGAATAAGAAGCCTATTCCTGGGGCTTTCTGGGGGTAATACTCAAAATACTGAAATATAGCTGTGATCTCATCAATTTGGATCTTTCTTCCACGGATGGAGACGGCAACCCATCCCTATCTGCGTGTCTTGTGCCACATCCCTGAGGTCACCATGTGCTTCCACTAGTGACCCTCCTGACTTTCTCCCAGCAGTGCAAGGGCACCAGCGGAGGACTCTGGCCGCCCAGCTGGAATCTTTGGCTTTGCTCAGCCCTTCTTCTCTTGCCTAACCTCCATTTCCCTGCTGACATCTTTTCTCTTCTCTGCAGTTCCGTGGTGGTTCTGTGTGGCAGCCTGCCCGCACACCCATCATGTGCCTCTTCACAGCTGTCTGTGTCTTCAAATCCTAGAATACAAACTCTTCAAACTTTGAATTGTTTTCATCTCTTAAAAGATGTTCTGAAATAACTTGAGCCACAACTAGTTGTTGTTCTCTCTCCCCTCCCCTCCCCTCCCCTCCCCTCCCCTCTCTTATACTCTCCTCTCCTCTCCCCTCCTTCTGTCCCCTCCCCTCCTCTCCTCTCCCCTCCTCTCCCTTCCCCTCCCCTCCCCTCTCCACTCCTCTCCTCTCCCCTCTCCTCCTGTCCCCTCTCCTCTCCTCCCCTGTCCTCTCTCATACTCTCCTCTCCTTTCCCCTCCCCACCTTTTCTCTCCCTACCTCTCCTTTCCCCTCCCCTCCCCTCTCCTCTCCTCCCTTCTCCTCTCCTCTTCTCTCCTCTCTGTTCTCTCCCTCTGCCCCTCCCTCTCCCCTCCCCTCTCCTCTCCTTCCCTCTCCTCTCCTCTTTTCTCCTCTCTGTTCTCTCCCTCTGCCCCTCTCTCTCCCCCCTCCCCCTGTCTCCTCTCTCTCTGTCTCTCTCTCTCTCTCCCCTCTCTTCCCTCTTCTCTTCTCTCTGTATTGCTCTCTCCCTCCCTCCCCTATTCTTGCTCTCTTTTTCTCCCATTCTTTTTCGATATCAAAAGAGAAACCTTATGTACATGTACACATTTAATGTTATATAATCACATATGTGTACATACATGTTTCTGTTTTTATATTTAAATATAACCTTTTTTAAAAAAACGTAAACCATAGCATTGCCTAAACTTAACAGGAAAAAATAGAAATATAATCCATTTCTTAAAAGCAGTCACAGTTTTCCTGGACAGTAGGTGGCAGTCATGAAACTTTCCCTTTTCATGATTATAATCAACTCAGAAGTATCTCTAGGATTCTGTTGTTGCCCTTTTAATTTTTTTCAGGAGGCCCTAAAGGGTTGGAATTGGACAGTCAATAAAATATAGTGATATGAGCTATTTGTAACATAGTTCTTTTGTTGGGATCTTTTTCCTTTTTTCCCTCTGCTATAAAACATGGATTGTGAAACACAGACTTACCATAAAATTGCTAAGAACAATTGCAAGGAAGCTCTAAAATTACTCAATTCTGTGAAGGGAAAAGGGGCTATGGATGATTTCTGTAGAGGACCCAACCCTGTTCCTTTTCTCCTTGTCTCTCTTTTAGGGGCCGTAGGAATAAATTAGTGATCCAAACGGATGGCTGAACTGAAATACTATTTTTATCCCCCTTCTCTTGAATTGTTTTCTCAAAGTGGATACTGTTCTGTGAACCCTTTTCCTCCTCCTGTGCTGCTTCAAGTATTCAATTTTTTTGTGCTTTGCTGAAAATCCTAAATGGCTTCTATGTTCTGAGATACTTTAGAAGTCCCGCAGTTTTAGGGAGATTAGACTAAATTAGAAACATTCTCTTGTCTGATCAACTTGTTCCAAATCAAGTACCAATGAAGTGCACCATGCTTAATCAACTTTCCCAACTTGAAAACCTGAAATTCAGCATTTTTTGGTAACATGTTAAGGTCTGAAGTCCCAAGTCTTAGATGAGAAACAGAGGAGAATTTGAAAGAAAAGACTTATCTGTAAAATGAGAAGGTTAGATCAGATTATTCCTGAATTCTGTTTAGCATCATATCCCTTGGAGGAGATCCAAGTCAGACCAGATTTAGCATCTTATGGCTCTGTGTCCTTCTTTTATGCCATTGATACCTGAATGTATTCTTTTCTCTTTCAGTGTGCTACCATGTAAATGATTTACATGCAATGATCATGGAAATAAAACTAGAAAATGTCTGAGACAGTGTTCCTGCAGCCAGGAAACAGACTTGCTTGAACATATGGGGAGAGGTTTATCAAATGTTAATGCAGTAATATGTAAGGTGCAATATTAAGTTTTTCTTACGTGGTGGTGATTGAAGGTAGAAGAAAGGCACGTGGTGGGAATGAGCCCGCTGACGCATGTAATGAGTAAGGAACCTTGATGCATAGGAGTGAATGCTGCCATCAGGGAAATGTATGAGTGTGAATGATGTTCTGGTCATGTGGTAAGTGAGGGAGGGAAATAAGTGGATAACCCCAAAGTTCTGCTGATGTTGTGACCCCAAGATATTGAGGGGATCCTTGATGATGAAGTAATGGCAGAACCTGGGCGGGGTCACATCAGATGTATAGACAGGAGTGGTTTGCTATCAGCTTCATTGGAGGGAATGTTCCAGTTGATGAGATCACACATTCATTTTGGTATTCAAGGGATCAGGAAAATTCTGTATTGAGATGGAGTGGGTCCATGGGAATCTCTTCTCTTTCCTCTAATCAGTCATGGAGCCTTTGTCAAAGGAGTGACATTTTAGGATCTTCCTGAGGGAAAGAAAGGTTAGCTCTTGGTGTTTCAACATGGAAGTTATTCCAGGGATGAGATTATAGGATCTTGTGCGGAGGACTGGAAGGGAACCAGCTCTCCCCATGTTATAAGTGAGGAAACTGACGTTTAGAGAAGAGACCTGCCCAAGGTCACACAGGCTGTGAGTGATCGAGTCCTTTTACCCAAATCACTTGCTCTTTTCACTGTACCACGGTATGACTTCATGGTGGGAAAGAAAAACAAAACATTTATTAAGTACCTAGTGTGTGCATTGTACTGTGTTAAGCGCTTTACAAGCATTACTTCGTTTGATACTTGTAACCGTCGTGGAGAGATGAGTGCTGCTATCTTCTCCATTCTAAGTTTGAGGAAACTGAGGCAGACAGGTTAAATTCTTGGCTAGGGTCATGTGACTAATAAGTATCTGAGGCTAGATTTGAACTCAGGTCTTTCTAGCTCCAGTCCTAGAACTGTGTCCACTTGCCATCTAATTGGCTAAACAGTAGGCCTAGAAGTAGACATGAAAGAATAAGACAAAAGGCTCATTTAAAAAGTTTGCTTGGGAGGAGACAGGAATTGATTAGATACTAGTAGAGAGACAGGGAAAGAGAGGTGGTTGTTATTTTTTTTTGTCCTCAACTAGTATCAAATAATCAGTGTTTGGAAGCATGTATTATGCCTCTGCTCCATGCGCAGTGCTTTGTAAATATTACCTTATAAGATCCTTACAACATCCCTAGGAAGGAGATACTGTTATTATCTTCATTTTATAAATGAGAAAACTGAAGCAAAAAAACAGAGGTTAAGTGACTTGCCCAGAATTTCTCAGGCAGCAAGTATCTGAGGCTGGATTTGAACTCAGATCCTCAACTCTACTGCATAATCCAGCTTCTGCTCCTGTGAGTTTTCACTTAAATGCTCTTGTGTGCTGAGAGACAGGATCCTCACAAAAAATAAAAGACCTTAGCCCTTGTATAAAAGGGAAAAGAAATGCAGTAGAATTTCTGGATGAATAGTGATTTTATTATCACCTCTTCATTTCTCTTAAATTTTGACAAATACTTCCTTTTGTTGTTTAAGACGTTAAAGATCATCCACATTTTCTGATTTTTGGGGGGAGGAGAGCACCAGTGGAATTTGATTTTGTTAATGTTTGCAAATGAATTGATCATTTTGGTGGAAATGCTGTCATCATTCTATGATCTTGGCCTTTAATTGAGTTAACACTCTTGATTCGAACAGTCCTTGAACTAATTATCCAAAAAGTCAGTTATTATTTCCTTGGGTGTACCTAACACAGCAAAGGTAAAATGCTGATTTTGAAAAGAAGCAAGCCCTTCTTTCCAGATTCCTGACCTTTCCTTTTGTTCGAAACTCACATGGTTTTCTCTAGGGACCCCCTGAACAAAGAGAATGGGGAGCAAATCTTCCTCCAGAAAGAAGTGACTGTTCAAACAAGCAAAGTATATATAGTTTAATAAAATTGATATTCCCCACTAAGAAAAATGGATGATTGGATTATGGTTGAATCAATAGATGTCTCTTCCTATCCTGATATGCTCTGTTAGACGTTCACATTTATTCTCAGTATTCCGTAACTCCAGCTTATTCCCATAGCAACCTTATATCTCATGCTGCCCTGATAGGCCATAGCCTTGCCTTTAAAAATGTGCATTGAAGAGGCTAACCTGAAAACTCTAGGTTCTACTGAATTCTACTATGCCTTTAAATTTAAATCCATCATAAAAGAAATGGGTATTATTACCCTCTCCTCCCATTGGAAGAAAGTAGTGGTACTATTCTGCTTGGAATGTGATTGCCTCCCTACTTTCCCCCCATGACTTTGTGGTTCATGGTCATTTAAAAATTGGCATCTTCTAATACACTAGAGTCTCATTATAACACTGTCCTCAGGGTGCAGGCTATGGGGACTACCTTTGAGGTTAGAGGTTATAATGAGGTCTTTTTAGCACTTCAGTAATTATAACCAAATGGATGAGTTTCTAGGCAGGCCACATTCCATACTGTGCGAAAGCTAGTATAGATAAGACTCTGTGGTAGAAAATGCCCTTGTCTTTTTCTCATGTCTTTGCATTTTATTATCAAATCTACTCACGGGTTAGTTTTTTTTTTCCCTGATAATGACACCTATTTCATTGTGGGAAGACAGGTTACCTGCTTATAGTAATACAGGTCCATCATCAGATGCATACATACACATATAAATCTGAGAATAGATTCAATAATATATACACACATATATATATACACACATATATTTACATACATATGCACATATATGTATATGCATTATATGTATACATATATACACATTTACATATGCGTAAATATATGTGTATATACATACACACATGCACATGTGTATATAACTGTATATCTTAGACTTTAGGTGAGTGGATATCAAAAGTTTCAGAGAAAGAGTTGGTGTAATCAAGAGTTCTGAGAGTTAGGCAAGTGATGGAAGTGTGACATGAACAGGATTCTGATTATTCACCATTGTGAATATTCCCTCTAAAGATAAAAGAGAGCAGAGAGAGCACAGCGTCTAAAGGATCCTGGCACTTCGAGCTTCCAGTGAGCTCTTGTTCTAAAAGACACAGGTACAAAAGATGGAAGCAAAGCCACAGCTCCAAGGATGTGTTTTATTTGTTAAAGAAGGACCAGGATGTGCAAGAATAGTGTAAAGACCCCAAGATGACTGAATCTCAGAATATACTGAAACCCATGAAAAATGTTTTAAAAATAATAACAGCAACACAGGAAAAATGATAGGATCTCTGCTTAGAGTAAGACATCTAACATCAATGGAGAAAAAATGGAACCATCCAGCTCTGATTCTCTTTGCTTTTACTGTCCAGGAAATTTATGATTGGGAAAGGTTAAGCAAGAGCAGTTAAGGAAGAATTGAAACCATAGATGAATGAGGAATTAATAATAACATCTTTAAGTGAATTCATCCTCTGGATTAGACAAGTGACCCTCCAGGTTACGGAAGAAAAATCCCCTCAAAGATGTTATCATTGGATACCAATTACCAGTGACCTTTAAGGAATATGGGTGCTTGGGAAAGGTGCTTTAGTATTAGAGATAGATAAATGTCCCAATTTTCAAAAAAGAAAAAGTGGATTAATTAATAGTGACAGGCCATTGATGCTGAAATCATCCCTGACACAATTCTGTAACAGTTAAATTAAAGAGTTTGTCCATACCTGGGAAAGAAAACAGTGACCACTAGAAACCACCTAAGTTCTCTACAAACAATTTACTGTCAGTTGAAGAATGGTTAAACAAGTTGTGGTACATGAATGTTACTGTAGTACAAGAAGCATGACTGTAGAGACGTTTGGGAAGACCTGTGTGAACTGATGCAAAGTGAAGTAAGTAGAAACAGGAAAATTATATACACAAGTGCTACAACAATTGAAAGAGAAAGAACAGGAAAACAATTGAAATGGAATGCGGTATAATTATATTGACTAAGCTTGACCGCAAAGAAGAAAAGAATAAGACACCTTTGCTCACTTCTTTGTTATACGTAGGGAACTGTGAGTGTGGAATACTGCATATCGTGTCAGACCTTGTCACTGTGCAAGTTAGTTTTGCTGAATTATTTCCCCCCTATTTTTAATACGTTGTTATGAGGGTTTGCTCTCTGGAGAACATGGGAAGAGGGTTATGTTAGGAAATTTAGGTGATATAAAACCAAAACTTATCAATATTTGTTTTAAAATAAAGAAGTCATGCTAGCCCATGTCACTGAAGGTTACCAGACTGGGAGATGAGTGAAATCATATAGTCTTAATACTTTGCGATCTCCACAAAGTAACTTACAAAGGTACTAATAACTCTTTATTGGATTTAAATAAATTGACTGGTATCCTTGTGAATATGAGTGGAAGACTAGATAGTATTACACTCTGGTGAATGTTGAGATTGATGGAATAACTGTTTCCTTGAAGTGAAGATTAGTAGATCATCAAAGACTTGGATAAAGAGAGAATTGAAAGAATTGAAATAATGCCTCTTAATCCTTGGATACAGGGAGACACATTTCAAACAAAATAAAGATGTACTAAATTCATATCCAGTAATTAGATGCTAAATAAAGGTGTTCCAAGGTTCCTAAGGTGAAGAGGCAGAGTTGCAAGTGACAAGCCCTCTTAATAATGGCCAGAGTCATGAAGGACAGGAATAGATTCCATCATGGAACATCATTCTTACCTTTAGAACTCCATTCACCATCACGATTGACAGTGAACCTTCCATCAGATTTCTTTTTCAAGTAGAATAAGAACCATTGAACTTAAGGGAATGACAGCTGGAAAAAGCACCTGTACTTCTGTGGCTCCTGACAAACCTAACATGATATGTATTTCTGTCTTGTGTTTATTTCATGATGGTTCTGCTGGCTACTTGACATTATCTTTCATGTTATCTTTCATACGTAAAACATTTCCCAGAAGGTCAATCTTACTGAAAATATGTGAAGTAGATAGGATCCAAGAAAAGTAGATTTTTGAAAACTCAAGGTTTTGCAGTAGCATAGTGTTGTGTATAGAGAGCTGACTTTGAAGTCCAGGAGACCTGAGTTCAAATTTCATCTCTGACCCATACTGCTTTGTGACCCTGAGCTGCATGTTGCTTAACTTTTCAGAGCCTCTGTGTCTAAGAAGCCTGTGAATAGTGTCTTAGAGAAATGTATTCCTTGTCTGATATGTTACGGGAGGGAACCCTCTTGAGGATGAATTGGATGAGACAGTTCCTGAAGTCCTTTTGTAGTCCTGTGATGCCAAATGATTACTGGAGAAGTTGAAGAAAATTTGTTTTAAACTTTTTGGAAGGCTCTCCTTTACCCTACCCCAGTGAAATCACAAGTCTGAGATCTACCTCTCCCTGCCCTCCAAAAAAGGAATTGCAGATGTCGATGTTATAGTTATAACTATAAACCTATATCATGTTAAAATATATATGCACACATGTACCCATAGATAGGTAGATAGGTAGATAGGTAGATAGGTAGGTAGATAGGTAGATAGGTAGATAGGTAGATAGGTAGACAGATAGATAGATAGATAGATAGATAGATAGATAGATAGATAGATAGATAGATAGATAGACAGACAGACAGATAGTTAGATGGATGAATGATAGATAGAGAAAAAGGTATGCTGTTGAGGTATCTTCAAGCATCTAATGTACCAGTAGCTACAAATCCATAGGCATATGGACGTAAACACACAGAACCCCAAAGAATATAGAGCATATTAATGGTTTTGTAAATAACACTTTTCATATGTCATACATAAGGATTTGATTTATCACTAAAATGCCTGGTATTTGTTCCTGCCTCTTTCAATTTCTTATGTCTGGGGCACATCTTTATTATGGATTAGAAAGCTGATGAGGGCAGGAACCACATTATCTTATTTAATTACTATATCTCTCCCCAAGCTTACCTTGGTGCTCTGCATGTGGTACCCACTGAAAGGTTCTTTAAAGTTGTTGGTTTTGGGCTTTTTTTTTTTTTGGTCAAAATGCCTTTAACATGATTGACATTCATCAGCTCTTGGTTGATAAAACAGAAGATTGGAAAAGAAATGGAAGTTAAGGGCGATGCCTATGGCAAAATAATGGTAATAATAATAGCTACCATTATGTAAGGTTTGCGTATGTCAACCTACGTGGTCTTCACAACAACCTTGGAGGTAGGTGCTGTTATAACCCCCATTTTACAGATGGGGAAACTGAGGCAAACAGGGCACATAACTTGTCCAGGGTCACATAGCTAGTAAGTGACTGAGGCAGGATTTGAAGTCCTGATGGTGTGCTCTTTCCACTGATCCACCTAGTTGCCTCACTTGATTGGAGGGAAATGCTGGGAAAAGAACTACGTAATTTATACCCCCGACAAGATGATCTCGTGAGCTAGAGAGCAAAGTACCTTACAGGTATTTCCTCTGATTATAATAGAAAGTAAACTCACAGAGGTTATTTTAACTAGCAGATAACTCCTCGTTTTAGCAAAAGTAAAATCTCCTTCAAGAATAAAGATAAAGAAGGTGTGATTTTGGAGGCATCTTCAAGAGTTTGATGTGCCAGAAGGTAACACCTGCAGACATATTCCTAACAGGGACGATAGCAGAATTTCAGGTCTTGGCAGTACAGTACTACATAATGCAAGGGAATCAGGGAGAGCTTTACTGCATTCCTTAGAAGTGGGCACATGCAGACTTTCTTGAGCCCAAGAGAAAGGGGTGAAATCCCAGAAGAGTGGGGTCTTTTGGAGACCCACTCTGGGCTATAACCTCACCCTTTCCTCCCTTTCCAGTCTTCTTACACAGTACTCCTCACCATGTACTCTGTGGTGCTGCCATTCTGGTAGGCTTTCTGTTTCTTACACAACACACTTCATCTCCAATTTCCACACCTTTGCACAGACCATTCCTGATGCCTGAAATGCTCTCCTCCCTGCCCCGCCCCCCCATCTCTATCTCTTGAAATCAAGGCAAAGGTGACAGGGGAGAGAGCATTTGTTTTCTGAGGATTCCAAGGCTCAGTTCCGGTGCCATCTTCAGTAAGCTTCTGCGATTACATAGAAAACACACACACACTTTAGAATCATATGTATGTATATATATGTATGCATGCAACATAAACATATATAACATTCTCTCCATATTAGAATGTAAGGTTCTTAAGGCCAGAGACTCTTCATTTTTTCCTTTGTCTCCCTGGCACTTAACACAGAGCTTGACAAATAGCAGTCACTTAATAATGTTTGCTGATTGATTGATATGAGCCAACATTTTAAAAACTTTGTTAGCTCTATGTGATCAGGTATAGGGTAGGAGACAGTAACACAATAAATAAAGATACATCCCTTCTGTGTGAGTGGTAGGGCTAACTATGGCTTACTGTTACTTATTTTTCATTCCCTTTATGCTGCTTAGTGTTTTATTCTTGTGGGAGTTCCTAAAGTTGCATAGAGAGGTCTTTTCCTAGAGTACTCTTGCAGCAGTCACTACCGATGCCCGACACAACACCTGTGTGCCAATCAGGGTCATTGTTTCTATCTCTACTTATATCCACCCCTAAACATGGTCATGTCAAAGCCACAAGTCTCCTCTATGCCCTCCTGAGACAGTGAATTGGCAGAGTGGATAGTTGTGGTCAGGAAGACCCAAGGTCAAATTATGATTCAGATACTTGGTAGTGGTGGGACCCTGTGCAAATCAACTTCTTTCAGGTTGTTCCTCAGTAAAATGCAGAGAATAGCATCACCTACTTCGTTGGGTTGCAAGGAACCAATGATATAGAATGTGCTTTACATATGTAAAGCTTCCCTACAAACATATAAAAATGTTTTCCCAATCTTAAAGTGCTATTTAAGTTTTATTGTCATTATTTTTATTACCGTCATGTTTAAACCCCCAACTGGATTAGGCTGCTTGCCTAAGATATAGCTCTCAGATATGTGGTGATGGTAGTCATAGAAGTAATAGTAGTAGTGGTAGTGGTAGCGGTGGTAGTAGTGGTAGTAGTAGCAACAGCAGCACCTGTATAGTGCCTACTCTGTGCCAGACACTTTGCTAAGTACCTTACAAATATGATCTCATTTGATCCTCACAACAGCTTTGGGAGGGAGGTACAATTATTATCCCCATTTTTATAGTTGAGGAAACTGAGGCAAACAGAAGTTAGGTGACTTACCCAGGGTCATTCATCTAGTACAGAGATTCCTAAACTTATTTGGTCTACTGCCCTCTTTAAAAAAAAAATAACTCTGCCCCCTTGGAAATCTACTCTCTTTAATCCTTTAACATTTTTTAAAATTTGTGTCATTTCAAAAAAAAAAATTAAATATAATGCATCTTAAATTTAATGTTGTTTTGTAAATTTGTGGGGTTTTTCTTGCATTGAAATTCTAATGACACACTATTGCATCATGTAACCAACCATACGGTATCATATTGTAAAGTCGTCACCCACGTATTCCTGCTGATGCATGCTAGACTTTGCGATAGTGAGTGACACATTCATCTGCCAACACTTGCTTCTTGAGACCTGTTGGCTGGCTTGACCACTGATGGATTATAACTTGCAGTTTGTGTGTTTACTAGGAAAATAATGTAATCACTATGACTTTAACTCTGTTCCATAACAGATGAAACCTGTACACATGGTTTTTCAAAATTTTCTATCTTCTTTCCTTATGCTTTCACTGCACCCTTATTTTTCTTCACTGCCCCCCAATTTCACCTGAAGCTACTACCACCCCCTCCATCACCAGATCATTCCAGTGCCCTCTCTGAGGGGCAGTATCTCCCAATTTGGGAACCTCTGGTCTAATCAGTGTTTAAGGGCACATTTGAACTCAGATCTTTCTGACCCCAGGCCCTGTACTCTATGTGCTATGATGTCCCTTAGCTGCTTCAAGTGGCCTCTTAGGCAACTGTTTATGGCCTTTTCTTTTCTGTTCAGAAGTTTCCAAGCTATTTAAAGAACCTACGAAAAAGCAATAGAAGAAAGGTGTGATACACTAAGTGAATGAGTGTTCCTCCCAGAAAGCAGAACAACCACCTTCCTGCATGGAATGGAGAGGGGGATAGGAGATGGAAACTGCTCAGATCATGTCTATGACACACTAATGCCAATCAGTGCCAATGGAACACAGGGGATGGGCTCCCTCCTGGGCACTGCCTGCTCTCTCCCTCCTCCCTTTTCCTCTCCTCCCTTTTCCTGTCCTCTCCTCTCTTCTCCTGTCCTCTCCTCTCTTCTCCTTTCCCTCTCTTCTCCTTTCCCCTCCCCTCTCTTCCTTTCCTCTCCTCTCTCTCTCACCTTCTTTACCTATCTTTTCAAAAGTCTTTATGATCTTGAAAGGTAATGAGGTTAAGGCTCAAGATATGACTGCATAATTTACAGTTATGTAAATTATACCAGTAATTATGCAAATGAGCACTGACCTTCAGATTAAAATTTCATACTTATAAGGCCCCCAGTACAAAGCACCTTCTATATACTTGGTCCAGACAAGGGTGTCATCCCAAAGCCTGTTAGCTAGACAATGTTTGTTGTAACTTCCCTAAATAACTTATTAGTGTAGGATCAGAATCACCTGCCATCCACCCAAAATATATTCTAAATCATAAGGTTTGTTATAGATGCCAATTTAATTGGAAACGAAATTTACAATACAGCAGAGTACTACTTTTTATGTGTTATGTAGGTGCTTTTCAGTACATTGGTCTCCTGACTCTAATGCATATAACATAATCAAAGTGCAGCTAATCAGCGCGCTCATTTTCTAAGATTCCAAATAATTTTACGACTTTTAAAATGAAGTGGTAATGTTATTACAGCCTTGTTTTATGATCCACTGTTGGTCATTTTGACGATGGATTTGATATTAACCCAATCCCTGATTATATAGTACTCCTAAAGGAAAAACAAAATCTTATTTAATGCTCCAGTGCCAGGCACTGCCCAGGAGGAAGGACTGGTAAGTCCAGAGCCGGGGCCAGCAGAGTAGACTGGCGTTTAGGAGACTGGAGGCTGGCTTGTGCTTACTCCAGCTCCCTGCACCTCTTTGCCTATTTCTTCTATAGAACAACAAGGTCACCAACAAAGAATATACTACTGACCACACGTGAGTCTTTACAAATATACACTGTCACTCGTTTAACCAGAATAAAAACAAGGAGTTTGTACAATGAGGTCATGCTCCCTTCCCTCCCTCCGCTGGTTACTGGTCTACCTCCTTTGTGCCTTCCCTCTTAGATTAGTGCCTCTCTATGCTGGCCTCACCCCCCACTCCTGCTTGTTACAGTGGTGGCACCCTCATCTTCCACTGCCTCCATCTTCCCATTCAGGCTTTCTCTGATCTCCAAAGTGAAAATTAACTAGTCTGACAGATTAACTCATTGTACTAATGAGCTAACGGAGGAGGTTATAGGAGCCTCTTGTGGGGGCAGGGGGGGGGTTGGGCCCTCGTCAGGCCCCTTGTCCACAGATTCATTATAGATAACAAAGGCTTTCTACCAGTTAGAATTGTGGTGAAAAATGGTTAAGTCTTTCTCTTTATTGAATTATATAAATCATAGAAAATGACTTAAAAATATAAATGGTTCAGGTGTTGGTATGAAATCTCTGGCATCAGTTGGAAAGGAACAGCCCCATATATATACATGTACACACACATACACACACATATTTACATATGTTTGTTTTGTATGTTATATTCAAAGACCCCTCTTCCAAACCTTCCCAAAAGACTTTTCTCCCTTCTGTACCTTACTAGGATTTTTGATTCAGTTTTTTTTTACTATGCCTATTTTTTATTGTATACCTGCATCTTTTTAAAAACAATTTCCCTTTTATATTCACTAGAGGGCCTACTGTAATGCCATACCAGTTGATGTCATGATTTGTTGGTTGTGAGAAGAATTTTAATGCAATACTCAAAGTCAATCATAGTGTTTTTTTTAATAAAGTTATTCATATGGTTGCTGGAAAAAAAAAATTTGTTCCTTTTTCCCTAACTCTGTCTCTGCCTCTCTGTCTCTGTCTTTCTCTCTCTCTCTCTCACACACACACACACACACACACACACACACACACACACACACACTCACACACATGCACACCTGTGCACGTACATGCACCTCTAATTCCGATTCCTGATGGAATTCTGGAAGCTTTTGTTAAAAGAGTGTTTATAATCCCATGTAAAAGCTAGAAAATTGGAGGGAGGAAAACACAACAGTGATTTCTTTTGAAAAATTGTATAAAATTGCCTTGTAAAATTTATTTAGAATGATAAATTTAAACATTTAAATTGTTCATTTTGACAACCCTTATACTCTAAGATGATTATTTAAACTATGCATTAGGAGAATTTTCATGCAAAATCATTTCGAGCATCATATAGTTATAGTTCCCGTGTACTGACCCTAGGGAATACAGTGTTAAGTACAAGATGCATTTTTGCCTTTAAGTAGTGAGTACTATCAGTTTCTGAAGAAAGAAAAGAGGAATTCAGTGTCTTCTTCATTTGCGCACTTCTTCCTAAGCTGATTTTTATGTTGCTGGTTTAGTTCTACCCTCTTGAATTGGTTTCTAGAGATTTAGAGTAGTGAGTATCCATTTATGCAACAGGAAAATTGTAAGTAATATGAAGTCCTGCAGATACAAAGGTAAAAGTGAAAGTGACCCAGCTTTCGTGAAACTTAGATTCTAATGGAGCAAACCACAGTATGGAAAAGAGTTGGACGCATCTAATTGACTAAACAACAGAAAACATAATTGTATGCAGGAGAAATATAATATCAGTCCAATGTAAATAATTATCATGTCCAGGGAAGAGCATGGCTGCAGCACCTCGTTTGCTCAACAGTATAACAGTATAGCCCAATAATATAGAATAGTTTATAGGACCGTCCCAGGATGAGAGATTTAGGTGTCCAGTGGTCTCTTAAATGGAAGCAATAACATTTGTACTACCCTTGCATAAGGTTGTTTTGAGAAAGGCGTTATGCAAATCTTAGAATGCTTTAAAACAGTGTTGTTGTCATGGACCAAAGAACATACTTAGGAGGCGAGGGGAAGGAAAAAAAAGCCTCTTGCTTTTCCACTAGTTTAAATGCAGTGTTTATTTTTCCCCAAAAATTCTCATGGCAGACCAGATGTATATTCAGCTCTCTGCTAATAAGCTCACTTGTGAATTCTGCTGAAATTTCCTTCGGCTTGAACCTGTCTTTGATGCAAGACTGTCAGAAAGTGCCTCTTTATCAGTCAAATAATAATGTTTGCAGTAGAGATTATTATGACAGAACACAAGTGTATGTGTGCGTGTTGTGTACAAACATGTGCTATTACATACAATGGTAAATCTCACTAATCATAGGTAAACCCATAAGAGCAAATGCAATTGATAGTTTTCTCAGGAGAGAATATTAATACAGATCTGTTTTTCTTTGTGGGTTAGCTTCCGACATCAGAGTTTGTATATAAGAAATTAGGGCAAGGCTGCTTGTTCCATGCATCAGTTTCTCCAGTTAATTCTGGTACAAAATGATAGAAAGTGTTTAGTGTTAAGCAACTGGGTTCCATCGTGGATAGAGCTCTGGACCTGGTGTCAGAAAGACCAGAATTCAACTCCTTCCTTGGACATTTACTAGCTGTGTTACCACAGGCAGTTCATGTCATCTGTGAACCTCCATATCCTTACCTGTAAAAAGGGGGTAGTAAGAAAATCTGCCTCAGAGGGTGGCTGAGAGAATCAGTGAAATATATAATATAAAATACTATGTGAATCTTAAAAAGTTGCACTGGATTTCCACTGAGAGACCTTCTACCTACTGTATGTTTTTAGGAGGAGTTTTGGAGAGTCACGAATCTTTAGAAGAGACATACTTGTATATAATGTTAGGAAAGTAGAATGTCACAACAGTATAGAATAGCTTATAGGATAGTCCCAGGATCATCGATTTAGCTGGAATGGACCTTCAAAGCCTTCAAATCCAACTCTCTCACTTCACAGAGTTAATAAACACAAGCATTTTCCTTGTTATATTTAATTTCCAAAGGCCAAATGTACTAAATCAAACTTTAAACATTGATTAGACATGCCAATACAAATATTACCTGAGATTGGTTCCCTAGATTGAAGGGGGGTAAGAAGTAAAAATCATACTTTTGTGAAATAAAACATACTTTCATTTACTGAGTGCTAAAAATAATCTTTCATATTTGAAAAAAAGCTGTTCTTATTCTTTCAGACTGGCAGGATGTTTAGCGCTGCTACAACTGAATGCTTAAACATTTTTATTCTTTACTTTCACAACACATGTATTTACTGCTCCCTAACTTAATTTCCATTTCTTAAATTCTAATCCTAGCTCAGCTCTCCACTTGTTATATGACCGAGTAAATCACTTTTTCTTTCTGTGGCTCAGTTTCCTCATCTGTCAGGTGGATCACCTGGATGGCACAGTGGATAGAATGTTGGGTCTGCAGTCTGAAAGTCTCATCTCCCTGAGGTCAAATCTCACCTCAGACGCTTAATAGCTATGTGGCCCTGGACATGAAATCCAGTAGACCTGAATGATGAACAGTACTTGTTGTGAGAGAACTCATCAGGTATCTCATCCAAATCCCTCAGCCCTGAGAGAAACAAGGCTAGCAAATGAAGGCCAGCTTGCCAGAGTTGGAGCTGGATACACATTTTTCTGGAGTTGTCACAGTAATGGGGAGTGCTGTGAAGCTGTTGTAGGTTTTACAATCAAAACTAGTCTAGTCAACAAGATTGTATGCATCCCAAAAGGAGTGAACAACAAGCTCATGACAATGTGATTACCACTTGCAAAAAGGCACCATGCTACCATTATCAATGCATATGCTCCCATTCTGATGAATGCTGATGAGGTCAAAGAAGAGTTTTATGAAGACCTGGAGATCCCCTTCATCAGTGTGCCAAAAGAAGGCAAGCTTAGATTTCTGAGTGACTTTAATGCCAGAATAGACATAGACTATCAGGCCCAACAGAGAGTTCTTGGGGAGAAATGGGGTCAAAAACAGTAACAGCAGGGGTCACATACTACTGATGACTTATGCAACTCAATACCTTCACCAACACTATCTTCTATTTACCTAAACACAATAAAACTTTGTGGATGCACCCTCACAGCAAACATTGGCATTTAATAGACTATGTCATTGTAAGAAAAAGAGACAGGCTGTGAAAGTGATGAAGATGATGTGTGGTGCAGAGAGCTAACTGATCATAGACTTATCATCTCTAAGCTGAATATTCACATTCAAGGGAAGAGGTGACCCCAAGGCAAGATGACCACCAGAAAAATTAATGTCAGCAAATTAGAGTGCTTCTCCAAGTGGGGACAGCTCCATTCTTAACTTGGAGGGAAAGCTGAGTCAACATATATAGTGGAGCAAAAAAGGAGTGGGAAGCTTTCAGAGGTTCGGTATATAAGCACTGCATTTACTCATCTGGGCCAGAACACTCACAAACATCAAGATTGGTTTGATGAACATGATAGGGAAATTCAGAAGCAGTTAAATGAAAAATTAGAACTGCCCAGGGTTTACCAGCAGGAAAGTTCATTCTTCTCTTAGAAGGCAGCATTTAACTTCCCAGAAGTAAAGTGCAAGCAAAGTTTAGAGAGGTGCAGGATTCTTGACTCAGTAAGAAGCCAGATAAAATTTAGTTTTATATTAATAGTAGCAATCCACAGCACTTTTATGATGCCTTAAAGGCTTTTTATGGGCCAAAGACCTATGGTGCATCTCATCTAGTCAGCACTGATGGAGCAAGATGGATTAGTGACAAGAATATGATCCTGGGGAGATGGGCCAAACACTTCCATAGTGTTCTCAACAGACTGTCATCAACCAATGCTGAAGCCATTAAGCTAATACCTCAGGTTGAATTCAGTTCCTCTCTAGCCAAACTTCCAATTGAAAAAGAGGTTTTGAAGGAAAGTGTGGGAAAGAAAAGGTATTAGGCTACCTACCAAACTAAAAGTCTACAGAGCCATTGTGTTGACCTCATTGTTGTATGCCTGTGAAACCTAAACAATATACCAGCACCATGCCAGGAAACTGAATCGCTTCCATTTGAATTGTCTTAGGAAGATTCTGAAGATCACCTGGCAGGATAAGGTACCAGACGCTGAGATCCTTACTCAGGCTGAACTTCCAAGCATTCAAACTCTACTGCAGAGAGCTCAACTCAGCGGGTTAGCCACAGTGTTCAAGTGCTGAAACATTTGTTTGCCTAAAAGACTATTTTACAGAGAACTCAAGGCAAGTGCTCACATGGAGGTCAGAAGATGTGATACAAGGACACTGTCAAGCTCTTTCTGAAGAACTTTAGAATCGGTTATAAGCCATGGGAGACACTGGCACAGGACCACCCAGTATGCTGTGCCCACTTCAAAAAGGGTGCTGTGCTCTGTGGGCAAAGCAGAATTGCAATAGCTCAAAAGATGCATGAGCTGCAAATTTAGAGACATCTCCACTCCAGATGTTCGTATGGACAATTTGTGCCCTACCTGTGGTAGAACCTTCCAAGCTCATATTGGTCTGATCAGCCACGGTTGGACACACTGTACTTTGACCTCAGCATACTGATGTCATTTTTGTCCTCTTTGAGCACAAAGAACAGCAACCAACCCTGGGCAAGTCACTTAACCCTGTTTGCCTCAATTTCCTCATCTGTAAAATGAGCTGGAGAAGAAAATGACTAACTACTCCAGTATCTTTTACTAGAAAACACTCCATGGGGTCATGAAGAGTCAGACATGACTGAACAACAACAAAATGAGGGAATTGCATTAGACTTATTTTTTTTCTTTTAATGAGTAAGCATTCCTTAAGCCTTTACTGCAGAATAATGGTTTAAACATAGGGGAAGATACAGAGCTTTAATAGATCAGAGCCTCTGACCTCAAGGAGCTAAAGTATGACTGGAAGATAATGTTGGTGACTCAGCTTCTACACCAGCCTGGGGCAGTTTTGTGGAGAGAGCCCTTACACCAATGTGCACTGCTAGATATTTGGAGAAAGTCATGATTCATGGTTGGCTAAGGGAATGCTGAAAGAGAGGGAGAGAGAGGCTACCATCAGGGAGGTGCTGGAGTTGGTTCCAGACCAAAAGAAGACCTTCTAGGAGGCAGTCAAGAGGGACTTTGAATGGTATACTGGAACCGCCTGGACCATAGACAGGTATAGGAGCTGGCCTCATTATGTTCTTTGACCTCCTGAGTTTGTAGTCCTAAGAATTCTTGAGAGGAACTCCCTGAGGTGAAGTCTTTCTCTCAGTCCTAGTCTGATCTGAGATCTTATCTCATTCCCTGATAAAGACCTTATTCAATCTGGTGTATAATAATCTATAGCCATTCTCTGATTTCTCCTTGCTGTTGTGCTTGGATAAATGGATTGACTTACAATTCATTATAGATGATGACCTTTTGTCTATGGTGAGGAGGGGATGAGCGGTTGAAGGTAACCAAAGGGTCTGCTTTCCTCTTGAAGAGCAATCAGGGAAGTGGCTTTTGTTTGACCTATAATAATCCTATAGACCAGAGACAGATAGAATTCTAGCCTGTATCCCGTATTAGAGAGTGAAGAACTATCCAGCCTTTGGACTTTGCCTGCTCTTCCTCCTCGTGAGTGACCTGGTGAGTCAGGGTATGACCTTCCTTCTGCCCTCTATGAAAGTGGACTAGACTGTAGATCATATGTATCCATGCCACCCATAAGCCATATTCATATATTTAGACATCACCCTACACCCCCCCCACATACATCTTTTTTTAAAATAGTGTTTTTTCTAATTACATGTAAAGACAAATTTTACAATTTTTGTAAACAAACAGTTTTTGAGTTCTATATTTTCTCCATCCTTTTCCTTCCCCCTTCCATAAGACAGTAAGCAGTTTTATATAGGTTATATATGTGCAATCATGTAAAATGTCTTTCCACACTAGTTATGTTCACACATGCAAGAGAAAACTAGAATACACAATATTGCAGGATAGACACAATAAAGAGGTACAAAATTCTAAGTGATGTCCAAAGGAGAAAGTCATTGCTGATCAAGGACAGCTCCATGGAAGGGAGTGAGGTAGATGACATTGGGTCATCTTGGGTTTAACTTGGGTTTAACCTGGAGCAATTGAGTTAACCTATTGGGACCTCAGTTCTCCCAGCTGCAAAACAAGGTGGTTAGACAACATGACCTTAAATGTCCTCTGCTTTGATGATTGTTAGAGCTTCAGAGAAATTCATATAGAAAATAAGTCAAACATTTTAAATGTTCTTTCACTTCTTGTATAGCTTTTTGTTAGGTTGACTTCTTCCTTATCCTCCGTTCCATTGACGAATACAGCATAGCAACAAATATTAAATCTTTGTCTAAAAAAGATACAGGAGTCTTAACTTTGCTAGGAAATATTGATTTTCCCAAGTCCTTTGTACTCCTCTGTCCCCCCACAAAAAAATTATTAGCACTTTTATAAATCCTTTAAAAATTTTAGAGTCTCATTTATTTGTTTCCATGTTTGCTTTTCCCTTCATAATTTCCTTATAAAATGCTTGATTAGTTTAAATTAGAAAATCTCTATTTTCCTATTTAAAAAAACATATGATATAAACACAGTTGGGAAGTGTATACTGTGCCCTAACTGCCAGCTAATCGTAAAATTCAAATTTCAGCATTGTTTTCCCATGGGTGAAGGCCTGCTTTTGACTTGGTCTTCCTCTTTCCCAGCCAGTTCAAGCCTCCAAGCTAGTGTTAAAGATTATTCCTTAGGAATTTTCGAGTGAATAAAGATGTATGACCCTGGAAATGTAGAATTCAAGATCAGCAGGCTTTTCTCTATCCCTCTATTTTGTGGCAGCAAAGTTATTCCCCCTCTTCTCTTGCGGGTGCTCTTCATCTCCCACTGTGATACGCGCGTCCGCGCAGCCATCCCAGCAGAAAGGAAGAAGGTGAATGTGCCCCTGAAGGTTTAAATTAATTGCATTTCTTCGCTATACTCCAAGTGAGCCGGTGCTTTCGGTGAACATAATTTTAAACTTCTAACTTAGCCATAATTGGAAAGGGAATGTCATTATTAAAATTCTAAGTATTACAGTAAACCTACTCCAGGAGAGCAGTAGAAAAACATTCTTATGCTAATGTGAGAGCAACAGGATGAAAACTCTTTTTGGGCAGGTAATGAAAAACATCCAGTATTGATGTTGTGGCATCATCTCACTTAAGAACATGTCTAGTCCTCTAAAATAAAATAAAATAAAAAAGCAGACATGGTTAAGTGTGTCCTCTATGTAAACACATCAAGCAGGATCGGAGACATTCTACAGATAGGCGAGGTCATAATAGTCATTAACAACAGTAATACAAATTAGCATCCATCTAGCACTTTGCATTTTTCAAAGTACTTTATGCACATTATCTTAGTTGATATTCACAACAAACCTTTGAAGTAGGTTTATTATTGCACCCATTTTGCATATGAGAAAATGGAGGCTTCAGGAGATTAAGTGATTTGCCCCAGATTACACAGCTGGTAGGTGTCTGAGGAAGGACTGGAATTTAGGTCTTCCCAATTCCAGGCCTGACACTCTAACCACTGTGCCACCTACCTGCATAGTTATTTTCTTAGTATTTGAGAGTATGAACTGCGAGAGGCACAGACAACCCAATTTTCCAGGTTCTTGCTCTTTGGAAAGTTAATGAGTCTTGATTGAGGAAAGGGGGAAACATACACACACATGTGTATGTATGTGTATATGTATATATGTGCCTGTATATGTATGTGTGTGCATATATATACACGTGTGTGTGTGTGTGTGTGTGTGTGTGTGTGTGTGTTTACTCTCCTTTCCCTTTCTGGGACTGTGGCTCAGCTTCTCCCAATTTCTCTCACCTTCCATTTAAGTCATGGTCTCTATATTCTTATCTTATCCTTCAAAGCCCAGATCAGCACACTTCCTCTATGGAGCCTTTTCAGATCCCCTGAGTCATCCATTTTGAGGGACTCCTACAGTGCTTTGTTCATATGTGGAAGCCCAGTTAATAAATGGTCAAAGGATACAAACACAGAATTTTTTTAAAAAAATGACAGACTATTGGCATACATTTGTAAAGTTGCTCTAAATCATTAATAAGAGAACAAATCATAAAAACTCTGAACTTTCACCTCATTGCTTGCAAGGTGGGAATGGTCAGACTGTGGAAGGACAGGCATACTGTTGGTGTACTGTTGGTAGAGCTCCAAAGTGGTCCAACCACTCTAGAAAGCAAGAAAGACCCCCATAGGGGTCTTTAAGCAGAGGCTCAATGACCACTTGTCAGTGATATTACAGCAGAAATTCCTTTCAAAGATGGGATGAAATTCCTTTCAAATAGAAGGTCCCTGACAGCTATCAAATTCTGTGACTTTGTGAATTTGATTACGATAGTTAATTCTTTTCTTTTAATAGTTTTATATTTAATTTTAACTTCTATCATAAACTTAATTCATAGAATCATAGAGAGAACTTACAGGTTTCTGCACCAACTCTCATTTTACAATTGAGGAAACTGAGGCTCACAGAAGTTAAACGACCTGCTCAAGACCACACAGGTCATGAGGGATGGAGCTATGGCTTGAATCTAGATCTTTCCATTCCCAATCCATCACTCTTTCCCATTCTTTGTGCTTTTTCTCTGGGCCTTTTGTTCACATCTAAAACTGCCTTGTTAGCTGTCGATACTTGAAAGAAAAAGATTGCTGAAGAACGAAAGCCTTTTGTGGTTAGCATGGTAGACTGCAGAGTTTGAGAGCTTTCTTACAGCTGATTCTAACGTATGGCAAATGATTGTTAGAAATGAGGAACCAAGTTACTTTTTAAATGCTAAATGATATTAACTTGTGTTATCTTTAATGAGATTCTTGTTACTTGGGAAATCATTACAAGTAACAGAGGTTGCTTTGTGAAGAGTAATGTTTTGGTTTTTTTTTTTAAAACGAATCATCTTTGTTATACAGGGATATGATACAATTAATTTTTGTAATACTTCATCCCGTTTAGTACCAATTAGTTTTAGATTATGACAGTGGAGATCTTTGAAAAATTAAGTTTTCCATTTCCTATGTCTATCATCCATTAAAAGTAGAAAACACCTTTAAAGTTAACCCTAATTGTACACTAAGTTGTCCAGCAACTCACTCAATTTGAGTTTACCTCTCCTCATGCATTCCAGTGATCAGGAAACTTGGGCATCTAACATTCAATTTGCCAAACACCACTATCTAGTTCTTCATCAGTCCAGTAGTCCCTGATGTTCATAAAGACCCGGAAGATAATTCTCCCAGATTTGTTAAGTGCTTAAACTTGTATTGGGCACCATATATTTTTCCTCAAGGAGTCTACATTGTTGAACTTGCATCTAGATAAGTAAATACAAAGTTCTGTTGAGGCAAACCCCAACAACAGGCAGGATTAGAAGGTGACATCTAAACTAAACCTTGAGGAGAGCTAGGAATTCCATTCTAAACTGATTATCTTTCCCCTTGAGTCATCAAAGGTGACGTAAATTTGCTTTCTCAAAGTGTGGCCCACAGAACCCCAGGGGACCTTGAAACGTCCTTAAAGTCAAAACTATTTTCATAATGATACTACAATATTATTGGCCAACGAAAGCAACATGTCATGACAAACTAAGTGCGGAAACACGTGAAATCCAGCTGTCTATTAAGCCAAACGTTAAAGAGTTTTGCAGAAATATGTAAAATAATGCCACTCTTCTCACTAATTATTTTTTGTTTTGGAAAATTTAGTTATTTTTCATTAAAATGTTATTTATGTTAATATAATGGTTTTATTGTTACTTTTAATCAATTAATAAATTTTTAAGGCTTATAAATTTTAATTTTTTGGAATAGCAAATATCAAAGATATAAGCCACAGAAAAAGAAGCTTTGGGGGATCTTCAGTAATTTTAATAGTGTAAAGAGATCCTGAGATGACAGCAGTTGAGAATTATTGTATAATTTTCATGATTGATTTTTAACGTGACCTATGGTTATTTTGGCGAGAGAAACTCACAATGAGGAAACATCCCTGACCAACAGGGATGGGTAACTCTGCTACAAGTCTTAAAGATTTTCCTGGAGCATGGCCTCAATGAGAACCCATGAGCACCATAACTAGTATATATCAGAAGTGGGATTTAAATAAAAGATTGCCTTACATTCCAAAGCCAGGTCTCACTTCACCATATCATACTACTTCTAATTTTTTTAAATAAACATTAAATTCCAATTTTGGAAAATTCCTCTTTTGGCTATGGTTTATAATTCCCAACCATACTGGATAAAAGAATTGACTATTTAAGTACTGATCATAGTTTGTAAACTTGATTCAGCCTCATGGTAGATACATTTTGAGTGTGCTATGCTTGGCAGAATTTAATACAAAGCAAGATAAGCAAAATTGTCCTTGCCTTTCCAGAGCTGACTCTTGAAAGCAAACGTCAACACAGACAACCAGTATGATGACTGGATGTGTGAATGGATGGGCATCTGTTAAATGCTAACTAAGAGCCAAGTGTTATGCTGGTAGTTACGGATGCAAAGACAAAAAAAGTAAGAACTCTCTGCTAATAGGGAACTTATATTCTAATAGCTGAGACAATACATATAGGGGAGTGGTAGCCAAGGGAGTTTTTTTCTGGAGAGTTATAGAAATGGTGAGTTAAGCTCTGAAGTAGTTTATTATTAGGACCTTCTCAGAAGAGACAGCAGTATTGATATGCACTGGGTGAGCTGGAAAGAGGTATGGATGGCCAGATATCCCATGATACCCAGTGGGGAATAGATGTAAAATATTGACTGGAAACAGTGAATTTTTTTGTTTTTTTATATTAAGTTTTTAAATTCTCTCCCTCCATCAAGGAGACAAATAATCTTCATGTTTGGTCTCCCATACTAAGGAAAGGAACACAAAAGAAACCTGAAAAGGCAGTTAGGGCTTTGAATTACAGGCTCAGACTCATCTTAGCATATGTGTTCTTCACCTGCCATGTGCTCTTAGCCATTGTGTGAGACTAGTCCCTTCCCCTGCTTCTCAAAAGAGAGACTCAAGTAATCTTGACACAAGAATTCTGAAGGCTGGTCTGCTGCTTTTTAAAGGTCCACTGAGTCATCAGCTTTTCCTGTTCTATAGCCGATAAAAGGAATGTTTAATCATCTCAAAGTACCAGTTCCTTCAGCACTGATCTACAAATGCCTGGAGTTTGCCTTGGCAGCTCAACATATGCTCTCTGGGAGGGACTTTGTTGTCCCATTCCCACACATGTTTCATGGGACGCAACAGTCATTACATGCAATATTCATAAATTTATCTTGAGGGATATATGAACATAATATAGGATGGGGAAGGAGTCCTGCATTTTTCTGGAGTCAGAAGGAAGGCAGTCTTCCTAGAGGAAGGAAGGAATCTAGCTTACATGTACCAACACACACACATACATACACACACATACATACACATTTTGTTGGGTTTTTTCCCTCTGCTTTCATTCCCTTCATGTTATTTATCTAGGTGAAAAATGATGTATCTGAAAGCTCAGCTTATAGAATAATTTAACCTAGACTAGAAAACATAATGCTCCCAGTTAAAAAATCTTATATTACTCTTTTTTTTTTTTTACTTATCCCTTTAAGGTCTCCGTTGGAAGTGAAAGAAGAACATCTGGTATAAATGTTCCTCCATCATCATTCATTAAACCAAGTGCTTTTAAAATCATTTTTTCTTAAACAGCTTTGTGTCATTTAGATTTGCAATAAAGATAATTTGGTGGTGTTTTCTTTTCTTTTTTCAGAACGCTTTACCCTGTACAGCTCTAAAAACCTTAGACAAGCATGGAATAAGTAAGTCTTTAAAATGATTGTTCCTTTTTCTTTGATTTTGTTGAGTCTTCTTCTCTTGGTTAAATTTCGGGGCCAGAGCAGATATGGCATACTTTGCCATTATTTTTGTTATATGATACCAATTTTTTCCTGGAATACACATCCCAAATTTGTCGATGCTCTATGTTCTGAATGTTTCCTGGGTTCCAAAAAAGGTTTCCACATCAGGGGAAGCATCATTACTAGATAATTTAGAGTGCTACTGATCAGCCCAAACATTTTGATGCAGTGAATGAATGATATAACATTTGATAGCCAGCGCAGTTTTACAACTTATCAGAAAGATCTCTCTCTACCCATGCAATCTGAGCCATACTCTGCACTTTATCTCTCTTTAAATGCCCGTATTTTACTGTGGAATAATAATTCGTTATAAGTTTGGAAATTGATTACACCAAGAAGAACTATCACCATATAAAAAGTTATTCAAAAATCTTTTTAAATTAAACAAAAAATTAAGTCACCCTGCTGGGAAATCTTTGATAGGATTAAATAGAGATTAAGAAATCCTTATTAAATTGATGGCATTCTCTTTTAAATAAATTTTTTAAAGAATCACATTTCAAGTAAAATCAGAAAACCCAATGGATTTGATGAAAGAAATTGTAACATGTTTCCAAGCAGAGCCAGTGAGGAGAGTCTTCTATGTATGGTGGCTCATTATTATGATGAATCTGACTATTTGGGCACTATCACCTGGAAAATGAAATGCAAGGGAACAACCTTAGTTTCCATAATTAGTTTGTCTCATCTGTAGTAGCAGTGAGTATAGTATTGTGGAATTTTTTTTTTTAGGGAATTCTCATGGAACAATTTTAATTATTTAAAAGACAGAGTTTTACCATCATGTGTGTTTATATGTTGGTGAAATTTTAAAAGTTATTTTTTTTGAAATCATGTTTAGAAAAGAAATACCTCATTGCACTGAGTCTTATTTTTTCTTGTTTATTAAATACTAATGTTTTAATGTGATATAGAACATATAAACCAAGTCATTTCTTTTTTATTTAAAAAAAAGATCATGTGCATTCCTTCATGAATATTGACTAAAAAAGGAAGCTATCAAGGTTTAAGCATCCCATGCAGTGATCCCTAGTTCTGAGAATGTTTTTTGCTGATGGATTTTTAACCTTCTGACCCATTTTTGAAGTAATGCTGAGATCTACCAGTTGTGAAAAATGACTGATTACTGTAGAGAAGTAGTTTAGAGATATTCTCAGAGAGGAAAGTGAGGCCAAACTCATGGGTAGTGCCTCTTTCTCAGCTTTATAGGCCCTAGCCCATTGACAGGCACTCTGTGTGAATACTTTCCCTCCAGGGATGTCTTTTGAACCTGATTGATTAGCTTTTCTCCTCCAGCCAAAATTCAGCAGCCCATCCCTCATGTGACCATGGTGAGGGGAGAGGATCAAGGTGAGGAACAAGAAGCTGTGTCCATTGATTTGGTTGTTGTTTTTCCTTTTAATGTTGCCTACATCTCTGGATTACTTTCTGGACTCTTCAGCTGATGTTGGAAAGGCACAATCAGACTTTTCTCCATCCGTCAAATGGGAAGAGATTTAAAACAGACCCGCATTGTTGCTTTTTTGTTTTATTCTGACCTGTTCGATGGCCTTTTCCTGAGATGTATCCAGTTCATTTTTACAAGAAGTATGTGACTCGGGCCAACCATCAAATTTCTCTGGACCTTAGCTCCTTATCTTAAACACAAAAGAGTGGAACCAGGCAGTCTCCAATGTCCCTCCAGCTCTAGATTTTTGACAATTTACAAAACAGTTCATTTCATTCACAAAGAACAAACAGGAAATGAAGATATGCTGCATATAAGTTGTTGTCATTATTATCTAGGGCCTTTGATTTCATTGACATGAGAACCCCTCTCCACAAGCACAGATTGCAAGCCATCTGTAATTTATAATTTAGCTAGGTGCCTGAGGCTAAGTGACTTGTTCATGGTCAAGTGGCTGCTAAGCACTGGATATGAGATCTGAACCTAGATCTTCCTAGGTGCATATTAAGCATTCCATCCAATATGCCACCCTGCCTCATGTTTCTGTAAAATGGTGGGGGTGGGGGAGTTCTTGACTTGGCACAGCTCTGCCTCACGCAAATCCAATTCACTTGCAAGTCAAGACAGCACCATTCTGATGTCATTGGTCATCTTGGAGAACAAGGGACAGACAGCAACAACAAAATCTGGCTTTAGAATTAGAAGACAATACAAGCCTTGGCCGTGTGTACAGTGAAAGGGTTGGATAAAATGTCATGTGAGCTCTCTAGGTGCTTCCCATGGTATGGATGTCCAGTTTGGTACATAAGGAATCGGACATCAGAGACTCATCAGTGCAGCTTTATTTCTGTGGACAACAGGAGTATTTCTGAAATAATGACTCTATCTGTTCTCCATTAATAAAGAACTAGCCTTTTTTCTCATTAAGCTATTAGACTTAAACTGATGATGATGGTAATGATAACAATATATAGCCCTTTAAGGATTTCAGAGTGATTTACATAGGTTAATTATTTGATCCAGTAGATTTGCCTATTCTCAAATAGAATTGACGAGTTTGTGATGTGGAATACCATGACGATAAAGGCAACTGGTGGCTTAAATGCTTCCATCATTGGTAATTAGGTCATAAGAATATTTTGTTTTCACTGTAATTATGGTAACAATTATTGACATTCACACAGCACTGTAAAGTTTGTTACATACGTTATCTTATTTGAGCCTCACAAAAACCCTACAAGGTAGGCTCTCCAGATACAACTGTCCCAATTTTATAGATGAGAAAATTGAGGCTTCAGCCTATGGTCATTTTATAAATATTTGTGCTTAGTGACGGGAATAAAAATAAAGGTCCTTGCCATGAAGGACCTTGTATTCTACGGGGGAAAGTCAGCACATAAAAAGAAACTGACAAGGGGCTAGGGGTTTTCCAAAGAGTCCTAAGTCAATCTCTCCAAGGATCTTAGCACAACCCTGGATACTTTCCTTAAAATGGAGGTACTAGGAAGAACTGATCAGTGAAAGAAATGGACTTCAGAAGTAGAATGTCTGAGCTCAGACTGTTTAAGTGATTTGTTATTGTTTGTCACATGGTCGGTAAATGTCTGAAGTAGCCTCTGTCCATATCACTTAGCTGTGATTTTCAATGGAGACAGGCTATATGTCGTATGTCATTCTTGAAGCTTATGACTGATCTATAATGAACAGTTTGATGAACTGAGTTAGACACTGAGAAGATTTTTCGAAATATAGTTTTCTAAACATATTTGGGTTCCTTAAATGAATCATTATTTTTCTAATTACATATGATCTGGATTAATGAAGTTTTGAATTTTGCATGGTTCCGAGTTTCCACCATATTAATTGGCACTTATCTAGAGGTCTTACTTTTCACTTCCTCAAAGATCTAATAGAGAAATTCTAAGAAATATAATCATCAGTGAGAATTATTACGTTTTGCTACTTTTATGCAGAATACTCAGTTGTCAGCATGGAAAGATAGCCTCTAGTCAATTCAAACCCAACTTAATTTAGAAAAGGAAGCAGAAGAGTCAAGCAATACTAATTATATTACTGGTTCCTCTACTAAATGACTTGGTGACCTCGAAACAGCCATGTCCATTGATTTCATTGTCTGTGACATCTCAGAATGATATCTAGATGCAAAATAGCTGTACCACTAAAAACTGCATTTGTAAAACAAGTGATGCATTTACCTAGTGCTGGCTAATGTGCACACCCACCGTACAACGACTAAATTGTGGGAATTGGTTAGGTCTCATCCACTTCAAAGATGAACTGTCCAGAGAGACACTTGTAATAGATTCAAAATTAGGTGGACTAATTTGCAGGAACTAATTTGCAAGCATAGCAAACGCTGCAGCTTCGAGTAGCTTCATTACGTGTATGAATTGAGTTTGAAAACATGATCCAATATAATGAGAAAATAGTTGTTCGAAACTAAGATGTGGTATTATTTTTTTTTAAATATTCTGAGCTGCTTCCTACAGCTAGTGAGAGAAGACTTGAGAATGTCAGACATACTGAGCTGACGGAGTAGAATTGTGCCCAAAAGGTCTTTTTTGAAGCAATGGAACCCAAGGCTGCTCAATATAACAAGTAACCTAATTTATTTTGGGGCAAAGTCTGCCTTAGGTAACACTCAATCCCCCACTGACTTCATTTGTACATGTAACCATGGGCATAATTTGGCCCTTTGAAAGGTGTTTTTGAATTCTGGGGTAACAAAGCAGAGGTGGGGGGAAAGTCTTCAAAAGATCCCAGAGATCGTCCAATTCCAAAGGCCATTATGAGGATGCAATCTTAATTGTAGAACTCAGGGTAGAAGATATGTATTAATAAAGAATACAGGCTTTGTTGTCTTACATTGGCAGTGCACCATAACTACTGGCTCTGCTTAAGGGGCAACAAGGAACAAACCCTAATTTCATAAAAATGTGAACTGTTTTCATCTTTGAAAAAAAATGGGACTGTAAAGACTCCCCCTATTTTTCTCCCAGATCTTCCTATTTATAGTTGTCTAACACTGGCATGTATGTGCAATGAACCAAGAATTTCAACCACTAAAAAGACCTTTTATTATTACGGCTGGAGCAGAGGCCTTAATGTGCTCTCCAGCAAAGTTAAGGGTAAACTTCCAGGAAGACGCTTGCTTGTTTTGGAACTCTTTTAACAGCTGAAAAACTTTAAAAATCTAGACATTATAAAGAGAAGACCAGAAAACAGACAGCAAAAATCCAAAGCAAACTGAGGATGGAAATATAGTCAGTTTTCACAGTAGATAAAGTACAACTTATTAGAGAATGAATGTTCCTGTGGGAATTGCTATTAAAAATTGTTGGGGTTTTTTCCCCTTTTTGCCCCAGTGCTAAAATGTAGTCTGTTCATTGTTTTTAGTTGGAAGCAACTGGGGTTTCTTGGCATTTGAAGAAGTTCTGTGGAAATTCGTTGTTTTAAGAGAGGCAACTTTAATTCAATGGAAGAAGGACAGAGCTTGGAGTCAAGAATTTGGTTCGGCTCTGAACTATTCCTCTTATGAGCCATATACCAATGAGACTTGGTTTCCTCATATTTAAAGTGAGTAGGTGATTTTGAGGTTTCTTCAAGCTCAAACCTCCCCTAGTTGTATAAATTAAGTGAGAAAGGCAGGGAAACTGATCTGCTGAATCCATGGAAATGCAAGGAGGGGTTAAAAAAAGTAACTCTCATGCTCTCCTCCACCCCACTCCATATAGTTGGATTTATTGGCAAAGTCATAGGCTTTAATCTAAAATATTTTGGGTTGTATCCAAACTCTGGCTTCATGAACTCTGTTTGAAGTATTCTTATCTTGATCCATTTTTAACTTCCAAAATATATTTTAAGAAGGCACCCCTTGATAAGTACAGGGCAAAATGTAATAAATTCAAAATAGCACGTGTAGAGGAAGCCATGAATTTCGCTGTGTATTTATTTTGGTTGTTCCTTCCTCCATTTGGGGTGTTGGCACATCTGTAGAGTCCCATTAAATTTTTGTTCAGAAATCTCTTCCTTTGGAAACATTTAGTTCCTTTTCATGAAAACTGCTGTTTTCACTCTGCCTCTTTGTTCTCCTCTGGGACTCGAATTTTCTTATGTATTAATATGTAGCAAAATGGAAGAGAATTTTAATTTGCTGGATGAATCAATTAATTCTGTGCACTACTTGAAGATGTAATCAATGGCAAGTAGGTTAAAAATGTGCTAGGAACAAAACTCTTATTGTCACTAGGAGGAGCAGTTGAGTTAAGAGCCAAGCCTTCAAAGGCAGCTGTCCCCTTTTCCACTCTGTGCAGTATTTTTTATTGTTGACCATTTTTTGTTAAAATTCTATTTGCTTCAAAGCAACAGTTTTACTTTATTTCAGGGCCTGGAGGTTTCTTCTCACATTTTTACAGAAATAATTATTTGTATCATTGATGTGTTTTCCCTTCCATAACTTCAAAATGAGCAAGTCATCAGTGCAGCAAGGCGACGGTTTCATATTGGGGCACACCTTTTTGACAGCTCAGGTTCGGTGCTCACAGGATGAGTCATGAATCAACGTTAGACTGTCCACTTGATAGTGGATAGTTCAATTGACAAGTGAGGCCACAGTACTAATGAGCCTGAGGCCAGGGGATCAGTGTAAAGCATCAGTATTTAGTGGAAAGGGAATTGGGCTTGCAAGGTTATGAGAGTTTGGTTATGAGAGTTCCCAACTAGCTTTGCAACCCATAGGAGAATCACTGAACTCTGAACCTCAGTTTCCTTATTCTTAAAGTGGGAGGGGAACTGGTGGGTGGGTGGGGGTAATGGTACCAACCTTCCAGGGTTGTTGTAGGGTTCTACGTGTATCAACTTTTAGTCTTCTTATGATTATAAATGTTCTGCAAATTGACTGTACAAATGATAGTAATGATAATGCTGCTATAAACCGATTAGTCTGGGTATAATTGGTGGTGACAAGCTGTTACTGTAGCTTCTCACCAAGGCCCTCCTCTCTAGCCATCTCTAGAAATCTAGATTCCACCTCCAACTTCTCAGCTATTTTTGATGAGTTTTTTTGCCTTTTCTAGCCCAGACCTCCACGTAACTAGCCATTGTGTCCTCAGTATTTCTGCTGAAGTATTCTTCTCCACACTCACTCTACTCCCTGCTTTCTAGCACCTCTTGGTGTATTATCTACTCATTAGAATGTGAGCTTCTTGAGGGGCAAGAAATATTTCAGTTCTTTTGCATCCTAGAACATACAACACTTATAAATTACTCCATGTCTATTTGTGTCTGTCTATTTATCTATGTCTGTATGTGTCTGTCTTTCTAGCCATGTCTATTTATCTGTCTGTCTCTATCCATATAGCCCTTGAGCTATCATGGAAATATACGCCATT
The DNA here is from genome assembly GCF_028372415.1 of Notamacropus eugenii. Classification (NCBI taxonomy): domain Eukaryota; kingdom Metazoa; phylum Chordata; class Mammalia; order Diprotodontia; family Macropodidae; genus Notamacropus; species Notamacropus eugenii. The sequence goes on along the minus strand of NC_092874.1, from coordinate 51,953,791 downwards.
AGTAATGAGAGAATCAAACAAGATCTAGAGTAATCAATGGAGATGCCTGGCAATAAGAAGAATATCTAGGACTTATACAGAACTGTAAAATTTGGGAAGCGTCTCATGCACGTTATAGCCTTTGATCTCACAACAGCCCGTTGGGGTAGATGCTCTTATGTTTATCATCCCCATTTTACAGATGATGAAACTAAGGATGACAGTGGTTAAAGGCCAGAGTCAGACAGCAAGCAGGTTTCTGAAGCAAGATTTGAACTCAGGTCTTGCTGTCTCCATATTCCATGCTATATCCACTTATGCTCCACTGTTTCCAAGACTATGTCCGGGCCTTACTTGTAAGTGGAGCGGTCATCTGTACGATGCCAGCTCATTCGAGGCTCGCCGAAAAGCACAAGGTATCAAAAATACTGCTTCCCTACATCCCTTACATGGCAGAAACGCTTGGCCTAATGACAGCATGCATGTGACTCATGTTAAGGCCCTGTGATATCTGGAGCCAGTGACAGGTGAGGCTGGATTACTTTAACTAACCCTCCCATTGCGGGGTCCTCGCATCCATCACTGCTTTGTCAGCAAAGCGCACTTCCCATAAGAAACCTGCTGATATCCGGCAGCTGGGGTTTGATGCTGGGTAGAGTGTGAGGCAAGGTCGAGAGCCAAAGGTGCTTTCTCTCCAAGGCTTGGTGAAGTCCCTCAGACAGGAGATAACATCCAGCTTAGTTCAGACGTGTTTGGTAAGAGCCTGCTATTGAGAAACTGGGGGATTCAAAGGTAAATAATATATAAGCCTGGCATTAGAAAAAAATCTCACAGTCTAGGGCAAGGGTTCTGGTAACACAGTGTCCACAGATCCTACCTTGGGATGTAGGGGGGCATCCATGGATAGATTTCTGGGGTTCTGATAACATAGTGTCCACAGATCCTACCTTGGGATGTAGGGGGGCATCCATGGATAGATTTCTGGGGTTCTGATAACATAGTGTCCACAGATCCTACCTTGGGATGTAGGGGGGCATCCATGGATAGATTTCTGGGGTTCTGATAACACAGTGTCCACAGATCCTACCTTGGGATGTAGGGGGGCATCCATGGATAGATTTCTGGGGTTCTGATAACACAGTGTCCACAGATCCTACCTTGGGATGTAGGGGGGCATCCATGGATAGATTTCTGGGGTTCTGATAACATAGTGTCCACAGATCCTACCTTGGGATGTAGGGGGGCATCCATGGATAGATTTCTGGGGTTCTGATAACACAGTGTCCACAGATCCTACCTTGGGATGTAGGGGGGCATCCATGGATAGATTTCTGGGGTTCTGATAACACAGTGTCCACAGATCCTACCTTGGGATGTAGGGGGGCATCCATGGATAGATTTCTGGGGTTCTGATAACATAGTGTCCACAGATCCTACCTTGGGATGTAGGGGGGCATCCATGGATAGATTTCTGGGGTTCTGATAACATAGTGTCCACAGATCCTACCTTGGGATGTAGGGGGGTATCCATGGATAGATTTCTGGGGTTCTGATAACACAGTGTCCACAGATCCTACCTTGGGATGTAGGGGGACATCCATGGATAGATTTCTGGGTATCTGTGAACTTGAATGAGAAAAGAATTACATTTTTTTCTTTTCATTCACTGTGTAACTGAAATTTAGGGAAGGACATTCCAGTCAGGCATGGTAGTCTGTGCAGAAGCACTAAAATTTTTGAGTTCAGGGTCCAGCTTGTTTGATGATAATGGAGTGCCTAAAATGGAGTAATATGAAATGTCTGGGATGCTAGAGTGAGAATTTTGCATGTTATACTAGCAGCAACAGGGGACCAGTGGAGATTCTTAAGCAGGCTAGTAGTTCAAAAGATTATTCTGACAACTCTGTAGAAGATGGAGTAGAGAAAAGATGGCAGAAGTAGGGGGAACAATTAGGAAACTCTGGCTTCTGTTTTGGTAAAAAGTGATGAGGGCTTGAAATATGTTGTGAGCATATGGGTAGAGAGAAGAGGGTGGATGGGATAGGTGGTTTGGGAGTAAGATCCACAGTGGTAGCTAATAGGGTGTGAGGGACAAGGAAGAGCTGAAGAAACCTCCCAAACTGATCCTGGGTGGCTCAAAGGATGGTGATGCATGTAAAAAAAAGAATAAAAAGAAATTTGCATGATAACTTTATTCGATATTTTAAAAGAATAACAAGTTATACATAATAGATTTGCGATTTCATGTGAAACCATTTTTTTACTATGTCATGAAAATATTTGTTTTATTCCATAAATTAAAATAAAATTTAACATGAAAAAATATATAAATAGGGAGGTTTGAATGGAGTGAATTTAAGGAAGATTATAATGAGTTCAAGGTGGAGAGATCTATTAGGGAGTAAGCTGTTGGCAATGAGATAATGGAGTTTGGGGGAAAGAATAGGGCTGGATATAGTCTTTCAGTAAATACTCATTTAGCTCCTACTATGTGCCAGGCACTGTACTAAATGTTGGTGATACAAAGAAAGTTAAAAAACTGCTCTCATCATCTAATGGGGGGGGGGGCAATATGGAAGCTACATACAGGATAAATTGGAAGTTATCAGCTTAGGAAAGGCACTGGAATTAAGGGGACTAAGAAAGACTTCCTGTAGAAGGTGGGATTTTAGCTGGAACTTGAAGTCAGGAGTTTGACACAAAGAGGGAAAACATTCCAGACATGGGGGACAATCAGTGAAAATGTCTAGATTCTAGAGATTTGATTTGGAAAAATCATCTATACAGAGATTTCTATTACATAGAAAAAGAAAGAGAGAAAAGAAGTATGATGGGATCAGTTCCATTGGAAGGATCAAATCTGAAAAAGCTACAAGGAGGAAGAGGAGGTGGCATCTACCCTGGGGCAGGAACTTTACAGGCCAGCTAATGGGGTTCTACATAAAAACATGTAGGTGTGGGAAAATTGGCAAAGAAGGAGTCCTACCAATTCTTTTTACAATACAAATATGGTACTGATACCTAAACCGGGAAGAGCCAAAACAGAGAAAGAAAATTATAGATAAATTTCCCTAATGAATATAGATGCAGAAATTTTAAATAAGATATTAGCAAAAAGATTACAGAAATTTGTCGTGAAAATAATGTACTTCAATCAGGTAGGATTTATACCAGGAATGCAGGGCTGGTTCAATATTAGGAAAACTATCAGCATAATTGATCATATCAACAACAAAACTAACAGAAACATCATCAATAGATGCAGAAAAAGCTTTTGACAAAGTGCAACACCCATTCCTATTTAAAACACTGAAGAGCATAAGAATAAATGGAACCTTCCTTAAAATAAGTAGTGTGTACCCCAAACCATCAGTAAACATTATCTGTAAAGGTGATAAAAGCTAGATGCATTTACAATAAGATTGGGGATGAAACATTATCACCATGGTTATGCAGTATGGTACTAGAAATGTTAGCTTTAGTAATAAGAGAAGAAAAAGAAATAGAAGGAATTAGAACAGACAAAGAAGAAGCTAAGTTATTACTCTTTGCAGGTGATATGATTATATACTTAGAGAATCAAGTAAAAATCTACTTGAAATAATGAACAACTTTATCAAAGTTACATGTTACAAAATAAACCTGCATAAGTTATCTGCATTTCTATATATTACTGACAAAGCCCAACAATAATAAATAGAAAGAGAAATCCCATTTAAAGTTATCATACTATAAAATATATGGGAATCTACCTGCCAAAACAAACCCAGGGACAATATGAACATAATTATGAAATACTTTTCACACAAATAAGGTCAGATTTAAGTAAGTAGAAAAACATCAGTTGTTTGTTGGTAGGCCAAGCTAATATAATAAAAATGACAGTTTTGCCTAAATTAGTTTACTTATTCAATGCTATACCAGTCAACTAACAAAAATTATTTTCTAGAGCGAGAAAAAATAATATCAGATTTCATCTGGAAGAACAAAAGGCCCACAATATCAAGGGAATTAATGAAAAGAAATGCTAGTGAAGGTGGTCTAACCCTACCAGATCTGCAAAGCAGCAGATATCAAAACCACTTGGTATTGACTGACTAAGAAATGGAGGGGTAGATCAGTGGAATAGGTTAGTTACTCAAGACACACTAGTCAATGAATATAGCATTCTACTGTTTGATAAACTCAAGGACCCTAGCTTCTGGGATAAGAACTTACTATTTGATAAAAACTGCGGGTAAAATTGGATAACAGTGTTATGGAAACTAGGCACAGACCAATGTCTGATATTGTATATCAGAATAAAGTCCAAATGGGTACGTGATCTAGGTGTAAAGGCTGATACTATAAACAAATTAGTGGAGAAAGGAATAGTTTATTTGTAAGATTTATGGAGAATGGAGGAATTTATGACCAAACAAGAAATAGAGAACATTATGAAATGCAAGATGGATAGCTTTGATTACATTAAATGGAAAAGTTTTTGTGCAAACTAAGCCAATGAAACCAAGATTAGGAGGAAAGCAGAAATCTGGGAAAGAATTTTTACGACTATTGTTTGTGATAGAGGCCTCATTTCTAAAATATGTAGAGAACCGAGTCAAATTTACAAGAATACAAGCCATTCCCCAATTGATAAGTGGTCAAAAGATATGAACAGGCAGTTTTCAGAGGAAGAAATTAAACCTGTCTATAGTCATATGAAAAAATGCTCTAAATCGCTATTGATTAGAGAGATGCAAATCAAAACAACTCTGAGGTCCTACATCACACCTATCAGATGGGCTAACATGACAAAACAGGAAAATGATATATGTTGGAGAAGATGTGGCAGAGTTGGAACACTAATTCATTGTTGGTGGAGTTGTGAGCTGATCCAACCATTCTAGAGAGCAATCTGGAACTATGCCCAAAAGGCTATAAAAATGTACATACCTTTTGACCCAGCAATACCACTTCTAGGGCTGTATCCCAAAAAGATCTTAAAAGTGGGAAAAGGATGTGCATGTACAAAAATATTTATTGCAGCTCTTTTTATGGTCGCCAAGAACTGGAAATTAAGGGGATGGCCATCAGTTGGGGAATGACAGCAAATTGTGGTATATGAATGTAATGGAATACTACTGCGCTGTAAGAAATGATGAACAGGCTGACTTCAGAAATACCTAGAAAGACTTATATGAAATGATTCTGAGTGAAGTGAGCAGAGCCAGGGGAATATTATACACAGTAACAGCCACAGTGTATGAGGACTGTTTCTGATAGACTTAGCCCTTCACAGCAATGCAAGGACCTAAAACATTTCCAGAGGACTCATGATACAAAATGCCATCCACATCCAGAGAAAGAACTATGGAATTTGAATGCAGAATGAAACAGACTGTTTTCTCCTTTGTTATGTTTGTTTTTCTCATGGTTTCTCCCATTTGATTTAATTCTTCTATGCAAGATGACTAATGTGAAAATGTGTTTAATAAGAATGCAAGTGTAGAGCCCATATAAGATTGCATGCCATCTCGGGGAAGAAGGAAGGGGGAGAAGATTTTAAATTTATGGAAGTGATTGTTGAAAATTGCTAGCAAATATATGAATAAATTGGGAGAAAATAAAAACATATAGGTGGAAAAGCATGGAGAAGTGAATCACAGAATTTGAGAGATGAAATTCATCTCCATTGCCATTTGGTCCAACCCACAGGTAAAAAGTAATCCTCTATGACATAACCTGGCAGTGCAGCCTCCGTGATCTTAGCAGCCCATTCTATTTGTACTTAGCTCTGATTGGTAGGAAATGCTTCCTGATATCAATACCCTCTTTGCAAGTATGACACCCATGATTCTTGGTTCTTCCAAATGCAACAAGTCTAGCTCTGCTCCCATATTTCATATGTTTGAAGGCAGCTCTCATCTCCACCCTGAGTCGTATCTTCTCCAGCCCACACATGCCTAGTTTTTTTTCAACTGATTCTCATATCACATGGACTGAAGACCATTCACCATTTTAGTTGTTATCTTTTGGAGATTCTCCATCTTACCAACATTCTTCTTAAGCCTTGAGGCTCAGAAGTGGACACTGTGCTTGAGGTGATGTCTGAAAAGGTCCAAGTCCAGTGAGACTATCCTTCTCCTGATCTCAGAAGCTAGGCCTCCCTTCATGCAACCCAACATGGTGTTAGCTTTTTTGGATGCTGTTTAGCACTGCTGTTTTATATTGAGCTTGTAGGCCACTAAAATTCCCAGATCTCCCCAAGAAGATGAGTGATGAGGCTACTGGAGGAATACAATGTAGAAATAATGAGGGCCCTAGCTAGGGTAGTGACTATGGGAATATAGAAACCAAGGAAGAGGGAAAAATAAAAGGGACAAGCACAGGGCACGGTAGAGAAAGTCCAAACTGACTCCAAGGTTTCAAGCTTGGATTACAAGACAAAAGAGTAACCATTATTTCTTTACATCTACCAAATCTAGTCTGAGATGCCTTCATTCAAAAAATATTTACTAGGTTCAAGTGACTAAGAGGTGATGGAGATAGAGAGTTTAATCTGATCCAGTCGTAGCCATGCCAGCAAGTTTGAGAGTCATTCACCTAGAGAGAGCAGTTGTGAACATGGATGTATTTACCAAGGAATTATAGAGCAAGGAGAGAAAAGAAGGTTAAGAACAGAATACCTGGGAATGATGCCTTTTAGGAGGTAAGAAAAAGAAGGGAAAGCTGACCAAAAAAAAGAAATAATGATTAGAGTGACATGAAGAGTACTGGGGGACGGTTTGGTGTCACAAAAGCCAAAGAAAGATTCCACTTCAAGGAGGAAATGCTCAGTAGTTTCAGATGCAAGAAAGAGGTTAAGGAGAATGAAGACTGAGAAATGGTGATTGGATATGAATGTTGGGAGGAGGTCACTGATGACCTCCAAGAAAGCAGTTTCAGTGTAGTGATGAGGTCAGCAGTCAGGTCTTTCAAGGGCTCAAGAGTTAATGTGTAGTCAGGAAATGGAGATATTTAGTGTAGAATACATTTTTTGTCCCTCCAGCATACATTCTACTCCATCACCCAACTCTAGATATTTTCATTGACTGTACCCCATGCCTGGAACTCTCTCCCTCCTCCTCTCCACCTTTGGCCTCTGTGGCTTCCTTCAGGTTGCAGCTGAAGTTCTGCCTTTTACGAGAAGCCCTTCCCCCTCCTTTATCTTAGTTCCTTCACTCAGATTACCTCTATTTCACCCTGTATATATCTTGTTGGTGCACAGCTGTTCTCAGGTTGTCTTTCCCTCATTGAACTGTGAGCTGCTTGAGAGCAGTGACTGTCTATCCTCTGCCCCTCCTGGCATCTGCAACACTGTGTGCCAGTGGCACATAGTAGGTACTTAATAAATGCTAGTTGACTTAATGACCCAGCACTTGGCACCATGAGGTCTTAATAAAGGTTTATTAACAGACTAACTTTTTTATTTTATTTTTAATTTATGGAATAAGAGAAGCATTTCTACAACAATGCAGTAGAAAGATGATTTTACATGAGTCTGCAAATACAACATGTGCAGCTCGCTTTTGCTTTCAAATATACAACAAAAGTATCATGCAATTTTCTTTTTTCCTTCCCTCCTCCCCACCCTAGAGATTTCATATATACATATATATAGACATATATGTGTGTATAAATAGGTATATATGTATACAAATGGGTATATATATATATATATATACACAAGTGTGTATGTGTAAAATCAGTCTATACACACTTCTGTTTATCAATCCTTTCTCTGGATGCAGATAGCATCTTTCTTCATATGTCCTTTATAGTTAAGTTGGGTATTCATAATAAACAAAATTACTTATTTGCTTAAAGACATTCTTAAAACAGTTATTGCTGTTACTGTGTATAGTGTTCCCTTCATTTTTCTCATTTCAGTCTTCATTATTTTGTGCAAGTCTTTCCATGTTTTTCTAAAATCATTGAGCTCACCATTTCCTTCTTTTTTAACATATTTTAAAATTTTATTTAATTTTAGCTTTCAACATTCACTTTCTTAAGATTTTGAGTTCCAGATTTTCTCCCCATTTCTCCTCTTCCCCCACCAAGATGGCATGTCATTTGATATAGGCCCTACGCACACATTCATATGGAACCTGTTCACTTTAGTCATATCGTAAAGAAGAATTAAAAACTAATGGGGGAAACCATGAGAGAGAAGATACAAACAAAAAGAGAAAAGAAGAGAGAGCAAATAATATGCCTCAGTCTGCATTCAGAATCCATAGTTCTTTTTCTGGATGTGGACAGCACTTTTCATCGTGAGTCCTTTGGCGCTGTCTTGGATCCCAGTCTATCAAAGTTAGTTGTGGCATATTGTGGATGTTACTGCATGCAATGTTCTGGTTCCACTCACTTCACTCAGCATCAGTTCAAGTCTTTCCTTGTTTTTCTGAAGTTAGCCTGCTCATCATTCCTTCGTAGCACAATAGTGATCCTTTACCAGATTGCTCTCCAAAATGGTTGGCTCATTTTATAATTCCACCAACAACGAATTAGTAGTGTCTGACTGACTTTCAAGAAAGAGACAAAAGGAGGATGGCAGGTTGGAGGTGGGCGGATGACATGGCCTAGTTACATTTTTTAAGGTTGACCTTGACAGAAGGGTAGAAGGAGTAGGTTGGGAGCAAAGGTCCTGGGGTCTGGAGTGAGGAGTAAAGTTTCCAAACCTGGGGAAGTATTAAAGTTCGATTCTGTACTCCATAAATTTACCTTGATCGCTGCCCAAAGCAGAAGCCCTGCCCTAATTAAGGAGGAATAATGCAAATAATATCTCACATTTATACAATCCTTCAGCTTTTCAAAGGTGTTGTATGCACATGATCTCATTTCCTCCTCCATCAGCCCTTCTAAAGAGACAGATCTATGGAAGAGATTACAGTTATTTCCTACCTTAGTTTTGGGGCCCATCTGGTCTAGAACAGGGTTTTGACTTAGTTTATCCTGATCTAATGACAGTGGAATATGCACCAAAGGCTTAGCTGTGTGATTGGCTATGTTTTTCCTTCCTTCAGCCGTCAGGTAGTGGGGCCATTAAGATAAATGCCATGTTTGTGACAGTCCTGGAAAGCATAGAAGAGAAACTTATTGGTCACTCATTCAGTCTCCTGCTAGTAAATTTGTTTCTTGTTTTTTCCCTACTCTACACTGTCCCTGCTCATCCCAGGAGGTCACTCTCTTGTCATGTTGTGTCACCATCAGATGGCTGTCTAGCTGATGTCTTTGTTCAGACTTAGAATAATCCATTGTGAACTCTGTGAAGGCATCACACTAGACACTCTCTGTTGATTATCTGACAAGCAGGAGTTTTTGTTCACTCTCTGATAGAGAGAAAAATCTCCATCTTCTTGCTTACTAATTGGCTGTGTGTGCCAGATTTGTGAATTGGCAACAACCTTTGTTTTCCATTCTTTCTAATTATATGTTGGGCTCATTGTCCAAAGAGGCATGCTTATGGTTAAACTAATATCTTCCTTCTGCTTTCCAACTCGTTAAGGGATAAAATCCAATCAGCTACTCCAGCAGCAATCACAAAGCAGGTCCAGGAATGGCTGTGCAGCTCATTTGCCTTGAAGGATGATAGAAATAGACATTCTCAAACTTTTCATAGAAAGTTTCCAGAAATGTGGCCTGAAGATGTTCTTCTAATCTTCTTAAATTAAAAATGCACACAAAGGATTTCTTAGAGCAAGGGAAGGCAAAACATGGCCTTTGGTTTAGACGCTTTCTGACCCTCCAGGATAAAATGTATGGAGGGCTATTGTAGTGCAATATTCAGAAGGGTCCTCCTCCAAATTTGACCTAAGGAGAAAATAATATCCTATTCTTAAAGTAGAGAGAGGGAATGGCAGTCATTTCTCTTTTCAAATTGATACCTTTTGTTTTTAAATCAGAGCTCTTTCTATTGAAACTCTCTGTAACAAAGAAAAATGTTAAGTAAAGCTAACTGATGAAGGGACTCTATTCTGAGAACACAGGCAATGTTACATATTCATTGACCCTCACCTCTTAAGAGAAGAGAAAGATGTTTCAGTATCTGTCCTTTTAAACCAGGGCTTCTTAAATGGTTTTGTGGCATGGCTCCCCAAAGTGTCCATTGACACCTTTGAATCCCTCCTCAGAATAATGTTTTTAAACGTATAAAATAAAATACGTAGGATTATAAATGAAACCAATTATATTGAAATAAAGATGTAATTTTTTCTCATCCAGGTCTGTAGAGTCACCACTCCGCCCCTGAATTCTATCCACTAACGCTTTAGGGTTGTATGGAGCCTTTGGTTAAGAACCCCTCTCCTGGACAGAGCTTCTCAGTGTTGTTCCTATGACGGCATTGCGTACTGTTATCTTGAATTTGCTTTCTTTGCATTTAGTTGCTTCATGCTTGTTATGGTACAACAATATTCCATCGCATCCATTTACTGTCATTTGTTCTACCATTTTCTAATCAATGGGCCCTGAACTCTGTTTTCAGTTGTATTTATTAACACAAAAAGTGCTGCTGTGAATACCTTGTTATATATGGGGGCAGCTGAATGGCTCAGTAAATAAAGTGCCAGGCTTGGCGTCAGGATGACCTGACACCTACTAACTGTGTGACCCTGGACAAGTCACTTAATCTGTTTGCCTCAGTTTCCTTATCTGTAAAATGAAAATAATAATATCATCAGTCTTCCAGGGTTGTTGTAAGAATCCAATAAGAGAATAATTGCAAGTAAAGTAGCGCAACGTTTGACACATGGTAAATGCTTGATGGTGATGATTATTATTGAATGTTCTTTTTGACTTTTATCTCCTTGGGATATCTGCCCAGGAATTGGATCATTGGAACAAAGGGTATGAACAGCTTGGTGGTTTTTCTCATGTGATTACAAATTGTTTTCTAAAATGGCCAAACTAATTCACAGTTTCCCCCAACATGATTTTAGTGTGCCAGTCTTCGCATAGCCCCTCCATTATAGACAGTTTCTATCTTTTATTATCTGTTACACTTTAGTGGTTTTAAGCAAATGCCAGAAGGTTTTCTTTTTTATTTGTTTCTCTTACTCTTGGAAAATTCAATAATTTTATGTGGTTATTGATTATTTGTATTATCTAAAATTTTTCATGTCTATCAGTTATTTTTCTATTGGGGAATAATGATATATTTTTTTCAGTTCTTTGCTTCTCTTGAATATCAGCCTGTTATAGTTTTGATGAAAAGATGAGTCACTTCTGGACTATAAGAAAGAGGTGGAGTCTGAGATTATTAAAATTTACCTAACTCTACTCTGTAATACTTATACCAAATATGATAGATGAATGTCAACAAATGGATTTTTTAAAAAAGTATATATTTACTTAATATTTCATTTTTCCCTAATTGCATGTTAAAATAATTTTTAACATTTGCCTTTTAATATTTTGAGTTCCAAATTCTCTCCCTCCCATTGTCCCTCATTAAGAAGACAAGCAACTTATTATAGGTTATACAAGTGTAGCCATGCAAAACGTATTTCTACGTTAGTCAAGTTATGAAAGAAAACAGACCAAAAAAACCACAACAGAAGTAGAGAAAGTTTTTAAAAAAATATGCTTTGATCTGCATTCAGATTCCATCAGTTCTTTCTTTGGAGGTGGAGAGCATTTTTTCATCGTAAGTCCTTCAGAATTGTCTCGGATCGTTATATTGCTGAGAATAGCTAAGTCTATCAGAGTCGGAGAATGCACCATGTTGCTGTTACTTATACATACAATGTACTCCTGTTCCTGCCCACTTCACTCTGCATCAATTTATATATAAGCCTTTGCTCATCACTTCTTATAGCACAGTAGTATTCTATTCTGTCACAATCATACACCACAACTTGTTCAGCTGTTCCCCAGTTGGTAGGTTTACCATCACAAAAAGAGTTGCTATAAATATTTTTGTCCCCATCGGTCCTTTTCCTTTTTTATATCTCTTTGGAATATATCCCTACTGATGGTTTTGCTGGGTCAAAGGATGTGTGTGGTATTATTGCCCTTTGGGCACAGCCCTAAATTGCTTCCCAGAATGGTTGAATCAGTTCATAACTCCATTGACAATGCAGTAGTGGCTCAATTTTCTCATGTCCCCTCCAACATTTTCATTTTCTGTCATATTAGCTGAACTGATAGGTATAGAGTGATAACTCAGAGTTGTTTTAATCTACACATTTCTAATCAGTAGTGATTTAGAGCATTTTTTCATATGACTATAGATAGCTTTAATTACTTTGTCTGAAAACTGCCTGCTCATATCCTTTGCACATTTTTCAGCTGGGGAATGGCTATTATTTTTATGAGTTTGGCTTAGTTCTCTATATACTTGAGAAAAAAGGATTATGCCAGAGAAACTTGCTGTAAATTTTTTTCACAATTATGGTTGCTAACCGTGTATTTCCCTCCATCCTGTCCCTCATTTATCCTACTCTAGCTCTCCTTTCACCCTGATAAATCTTGAGTTGTCCTGTCTGTGACTCTGCAGTATTTGAATTGTTTCTTTCTGGCTCTTTGGAGTACTTTCTCCTTGACCTGGGATCAGGAATTTGGCTATAATATTCCTGAGAGTTTTCATTCTGAGATTTCTTTTACAAAGTAATCAGTGGATTCTTTCAATTTATATTTTACCCTCTATGTCTAGGATATCAAGGCAGTTTTCTTTGATAATTTCTTGAAAGATGATGTCTAGGCTTTTTAAAAATCATGACTTTCAAGTAATCTAATAATATTTAAATTATCTCTCCTGAATCTATTTTCTAGGTCAGTTGTATTTCTAACGAGATAGTTCTCATTTTCTCGTATTTTTCTCATTCTTTTGATTTTGTTTTATTATTTCTGGGTTTCTCGTGGTGTCATTAGCTTCTACTTGCCCAGTTCTAATTTTCAAGGAATTATTTTCTTCAGTGAACTTTGGTACTTCCTTTTCCATTTGGCCAAGTCTGCTTTTTAGGGAAGCTCTTTACTCCAGTGTCATTTTTGTACATGTTTTTTGTATGGCCAGTTCTGTTTTTTGAGGAGTTCTTCAGTAAATTTTTGTATCTTTTTTCATTTGGCCAATTTTGCTGTTTAAGTTGTTCTTTTCAGTGAAGTTTTTGTGCCTCTTTTAGCATTTGACTTGTGCTGTTTTTTAAGGTATTATTTTCTTCAGTATTTTTTGTGCCTCTTTTACCAAATCTCTGATGTTTTTCATGGTTTTCTTATATTACTCCCCTTTCTTTTCCCAATTTTTCCTTTACCTCTATCATTTGATTTTTAAAATCCTTTTTGAGCTCTTCTGAGAATTCTTTTTGGGCCTGAGACCAATTCACATTTTTCTTTGAGTAGCAGTTTTGACTCTGTTGTCTTCTTCTGAGTTTGTGCTTTGATCTTCCCTGTCACCTTAGTAACTTTCTGTGATTAGATTCTTTTTTGTTGTTGGCATTTGCTCATTTTTCTGGCCCGTTTCTTGACTTTAAACTTTATATGTTAAAGTTGGGCTCTGCTTCTGGGGTGTAAGGGGCACTGTTCCAAGCTTCAAGTTTTTTTGTGCAACTATTTTCAGATCTGGAGGTCTATACGTTTTCGGTTCTTCCCAGGTGGGATGATGATCCAAGGAAAGGTGTGTTTACTACTCTTCTGGCCTGTTCTCTGGTCTGTGAGGACCAACCAACACTCTTTTCTACCTTGAAATTCTGATCAGGGTGCCCACTCCCCTGTAGCCTCAAGCTCTGGTGTACAAGTACTCCTCCTCACCCTGGGGCTGCAGCCCAGGACTGTGACTCAGTGACCGTGACTGTGCCCAAGTGTGAGCAATGCAACACACTCCTGCCCCCAGTGCCGGCAAAGGGACCCCTGTAATCTCCTGACCAGTTGTCTGACTCTCTTACCATCTGAGGGTTAAGGTGTCTGAAAGTCTCTACTGATTCAGTTGTGCCCAAGGCCTGGCCCGCACTGGCATTGAAATGTATTTCACTCTAACCCCAGTGCAACAAATCTTTCATGCTGACATTATACATTTTCTTGGACCCATTTTTTGAGGGTTCTGTCACCCAGAATTTATTTAGAAGTGTTATTTAAAGTTCTTTGGAGCGGAATTTGGGAGAGCTCAGGCAAATCCCTTCCTTTTCTCTACCATTTTGGCTCCATCCCCATGAAGATAAATTTACACCAAAAAATGAATTAACTGGAGAGTGAAAAATGAGAGTACCACTCTGAGTCAGCAGGTCATTCATTGCATTCCACCCTCCTTGGGTGAGAGGAGGAGGATACTACCCACATGGGTTAATAGTTCCTTTTCTCGGTGTTCCCTTCCTGGCTTCTGTTTCATGCAGATGTCCTCAGAAGAAAGGGACTCATGAGTGAACAAGTCATAAATATACTTGGAAGTAACTTGTCTCACATTGTACAGAATTGTCTGACTTCTTCAAAGGTCAGTGTGGCAGGACGTGCAGAGTGCTCGCTGGATTTGGGGTCTTGGGACCACTAGGGTCAAGTTCTGACTCTGCTGTTAGAAGTTAAGTCCTCTGAGGACAGAAACTAGTTTGACCCTTTCTTTGTAAACTGTAACACTTACCATAGTGTTGGCACATAAGAAGTTCTTTAAAAATGCATGTGGATTGATTGATTGGTTGGCCTGGAGAAAGTCATTTAATCTCTCTGGACCTCAGTCACCTGTAAGATGAGGAATTTAAACTAGATGGCTTCTCTCTAGGTCTCTTCTAGGCCTACATCTGAGATCCCATGAGATAAACTAACTTTCTGTGAGAGAAATACAATAATGAATTTAATGTGCTTAAAATATGTTGTCTCATCTGATAGAAAAACCTTCTATGCAAGTACTTTGGTCATATGCATTTTATACATTAAAAAAAAATTGAGACCTGGAAAGGATAAAGTGACTTGCCCTGTTATGTAGCTTTTAAGTGACTGAGAAATCACTAGATCTTCCTGATTCCAATACAGTACCCTAGATACTATTCAACAAATGCTATTGAATCAGAAAAGGACCTAGAGGAAGCAGGGGATTTAGGAATTGAGCTGTTGGGTACAGTTGCCAATTAAACTCATGTCCCTTCTCCAGCCAGATTATTGCCAATTGAGAGCTCTGATTCTGAACCAAATGACCAAAGCTTAGTATCTCCATGTAAGCCACTGTTGTGAAGGTGCCAGGCAGCCAATAGTTCTTAAAGACCAGACCACTCATGTATGGTACCTACATGCCTGGGAGTCCAAGCCAATCTCTTTCTGATTTTTAAGTTCTGTGTATAAACTTATTAGCCGGTTCATAATTGTATTTATAATTCTTGTGTAGAAATAGAGTTTTCAGTTTTCTTATATTTTCCTCACATTTATGATGTGTTAACAAATGGCATTGTGCATAATTAATGTAAAACTGGGATTTATCTCAAGCCTTGAAACACTCTATTAGATAAACATTTTTCCTAATTAGATCAAATGAAGCCTACAGATGAAACACTTTTAAGAAAATTCAGAGGACCTATTCAAAGCTTCCTAGAGATGTCCTCTGTAAAGCGATGAGTTAGTCTAAAGCCAGGTATGTTCCTAATGTCCACTTAACCTGGTGGTTTAAATGGAGAGAAAGAAGGTAATTAATTATTCTTGCTCAGGCATTAAAATTAAAATGGTAGATTATGTTCTCTTCGGTGATACTTTGAATGAGGGCTCTGAGGACAACACTGATGCCCACCTGTCCTCACTAGTATCCACTAGGGAGGCTAGAGGTTCTAAAGGGAACGGACCTTTCTTTTTTCAGATCCTGAGCTGATTCTGTGTCCTAAGGCACAAATCCTGTGCTAAATCGTGCTACCCTTCGCGGTACTCATTTTAACAATAGGTTTCATTTTGTCTATAGCCAAAAGGAAGGCATTAAAATATTTAATAAATAAAGAAAAACAAGGTGGAAGAATATCTCTCAAACTGAACGATTGTGGAATAAATCTTCTAATTCAAATGGGAATTGTTAGGTCAGATCTGCATTTTGTAAATCATGCAAAAATTCCAATAGAAGTTTAAAATTGATATTTTCCTTCGGTTTCACCCTTGAAGAGCTGTTATTAGTTCCTAATGTTAATGATGTATGTAAGCATCAGAAGAGTCAAGCAAGTAGGAATTTTACTGCAAAATGAATCAGTTTGGTTGTCTAGGTACCAAAGATGGTGTGCTCTACCATATGTGTCGTTCAAAAGCCAGTACATCGGCTGTATTTGCTCCCTCAAGATTAGATATACAAACATGATGCCAAATGCAGAACTTTGCCTTAAATTATTCACATCTCTCAATAAGTGATTCCCCACTCTTCCTGCATCAGAGACTATTTGATCATAAATTCAATTAAATGAGCCACTGTCTTTGTGATGTTTGTCCAGCTAAATCCTTCAGCGAATAAACCAAAAAAGAGGCCAGCTGTGTGTGTTTAAAGAGTTTTACTCTTGCACGAGAGGAGTTTGAAGTGAAAATGAAGGAAAGGTCTCATTTCTTTGGCCAGATTGTGGGCTTTGCAGGGCTGTAGAGGGGCCAATGTTATTACTCTAAGACCTGGCAGATTTGGGGATGTAGCATATTCCTAAGAATTCACTAGCTTTTGTTTACAGGCTTAGAACTGTATTGAAATACCTTTGGATGATGGCATAAAGCTGTGAGCGCTAGGGATTTTAGTGAAGGCCACAAACGGCATCTGCCAACCACCCCTCTTTTTTTTAACTCTTCTTCTCTATATTGTAGTCCTATCCCCAGGCCCATTACAGGTTCAAACAGCTGAATGATGGACAACTTAGACTGCTTTTTTTGAGTTTCTTAGTTAGAGAAATGGAAATGTGGATTGCATTATTGCCTTTAAGGTTATTCATTTGTATGCCATCTGAAAAGGAAACAATTATCAAGAGGTTTATAAAGGTTCATTTCCTTTTCAGTTGATGACTTAACTTGGTCCCAGAAAAAGAAAAGATAAGAAAATCTATCTTTATTTTCTTGCATAGATGGGGGGCTATGAATGTGGAAGATTAGATATGCTGTCAGATTACACTAATGTGTGGTTAATTTTACTGAACTATTTTAATCTTCTCCCTGTTATATGATTTGTTACAAGAGATGGCTTGATGGATAGACTTGCAAATGAAAATTATGTGAAAACCAAAGATATCCATAATATTTTAAAGTTTATTTTAGTCCTGCAGCTTTTCAGCCATTCAGATACACCCTCCCTCCAACTTTATTATGATTAGAATGCCAAGATTATATTGGAATTGAGCAACATGTTCATGGGCATGAAAGCATTTCTTTGTGTCCATAAAACATGCATTTTCTTTTCTTAAAAACCAATTTTTTTTTGATATCTTCTGACCAACATCACCTAGTTTCCCTATAATCCCTCCCCCTCAGTTTCTCAGAGAGTCATTACTTACAATTAATATATAGTATAAATGATCATTAAAAAAAAGTTCAGCAGAGCTAAGCACTATGATCAGAAAGTCCACCCTTGTCTATGTGGACCACATCCATTGTCTCCCACCTCTGCAGAGAAGGGAGGGAGGTTCCTTCTCATGTCTCTGCTTGGGACTCAGCTTGATTGTCTTCGCTGGTGGTAGTTCTTCTCATTGACATCCTTGTTGCTCTTTTGATATGTTTTCTCCTTGCTCCTCCCTGTATCAGTTCATAGAAGTTTTCCTATGCTTCTTTGTGTTCGTCATGCTTCTCATTTCTTACAGCATAGTAATATTGCACCACATTCATGCACCACCACTTCTTTTAGCCATTCCCCAATGGATGGAGGCAGTTGTGAAGCAGTTGTCTTTTTAGCAGTTGGAATTTTTCTTTCATTTCTCAAGCCAAGTTCACCACCTCCTGTCCCTGTCAAGCTCTCCTCTCAGGAGCCACATAGTACCCTTAGGTAGTAAAAGTCTTCTTGAGTTTATTCAACTATCCAATAGCTATATGCTTAATGAAAGATTCTACCAAGTACTGTGCCTGAGTCTCACATGACTCGTACCTGTAGGGTCAGCTAAAAGTTGCTGTCCGTAACAAATGCTCTGAAGGAATGTTTGAGAATCTCTTGCGAGTTCTACAGGGAAGCTTGGCTGAATCTCATTAGACTCTGGTTCTGGTTTGATTTGTGGCCAAACATTGAACAAGCCACCCCTGCTGTACTTCCTAGAACCCCATGCTTTTTCTCCCAGTTTCTTCTGCTTAATTTTACCCATGCCATCAGTATACCATTTGTGACTCCACAAAGATTTCATCCACTTTGGGAGCCTGTCCCTACCACATACTTCTCATATCCAGGCCAAGATCCCTGTCTTCCTCTTCTCTCTGTCTACCTTTCATCTCTCTGTTATGGAGACAGACTCCTAGTATGGTGGGAGTGGATAAAGGACATCCAGGCCTGGGTTTTAATCCCGACTTCTTCACTTAAATGTCTTACTGGCTTTGAGAAGTTTACTTTAATTCTTTGAGCCTCTGTTTCTTTATTTGTCAAATGAGCAGGTTGCATTTGGTGATCCGTGGTTCTATTTATTGCTCCCATCCTCAAGCTTTTGCAGATCGTTAGCCTCATATATAATCCTTTTTCTAAAGCTTCTTCTACTACTTAAACCATGAACCACTTTCATATAGTGTTCCCTAAGAATAGCCTAGATCTTTGGAGAAACTGTGTTGTCTTATAAATGCAATTAAAAAACAAAACAAAACAATGATTTCTTCAGTGTAATTCTCAGTAAGGAACTCCTCCTGGTATACATCAGCACCTTCTCAGCAGCTTAGAGTCTTTCCTGGGCCACTGAGGTGACTTGCCCAGGAACACATAGCTAGGATATATCAGAGACAGAACTTGAACTCAGATCTTCTTTATTCTGAAGCTGCCTCTCTTTTCCACTCCACCATACTGCCAGCCTGTGTCTCTGAATTGAGTTCTGATCTCTCCCCTGAGCTTCATTTATACCTCTCCTCCTCTCTGCAGAACATTGCCACCTAGCTACGTTCTAGGAATCTCAAATTCAGTGCGTCCAGATGAGCTCATCATCTTCCCCTTTCCACCGCTGCCGAGCCCTACCTCCCCATTCTGTCTCTTGCTGGTCCTAGTCACACATCCCACCAGTCACTAAGTTCTCTCAAGTCTACTCCAACCCTGAAAATGCTTTCTTACTTCCTGAAATGTTTCTGCAAAAGTTGTCTTGATTTCTCCTTTGCACCCATCGCACTCTTCCAGCTGTGGTTCTTATGTTTGCTGCATGTCATGTTCTCTCCAATGAACCAGAGGGTTCCAGCTGAATTAACTGGCCATGTGCCCTGGCACCCACATACATACCCCTGCCCAGCCCTAGGAAGCCCACATCCCATAGGGAACCAGGAAGGCCCCAGCTGGAATTGGCACAAACACCGTGGTGGATTCCTAGAGGTTCCCATTACCCAGGGCTTTCCATATTTCCTATAGCTGAATCTTCCTACATGTGATGTCTGTCTACATTAGAGTGTGAATTCCTGCAGAGCAGGGTCTGTCTTCTTTTTATTTTTTCTATCTTCATGGTAAGTAATTGATTGATGCTTTTACATTAGTTCAATCACTGTTAGTTCCCCAGACATTGGGTTGTTTCTCAACTTCCTATCCCCTACCCCTAGAATAGTGCCTTGCAAATAGTAGAAATCAAATACATATTTGTTGAATTAAATTGAATGTAGCATATCTAAACCATGGAAGAAAACCTTTGTTATCTATCCGAGACACATTCCTTACTAAATGTTTCACTGAACAGATCAGATTTTGTAAGCTAAAAATTTAGCTTACAAGCCTAGAGAGTCCTAGCATATTCCTTCTCAAAGTTTGCCCTTCCCATCCTCCCCGTTCACATAGACCAATTTTCTGACTCTGATCCAGGGCTTGCTTTCCCCCAGCATGCCCTGGACACGGCACTATAAATGCCAATTTTATGACATTTGGATCTCTGTCAGATATTCCATATACCTATCTTGGGTTTCTAGGATGGTGTGTCATTTCTTCTTCTGGGAGTTGGCGGCTCCACCGTCTTAACCTTGATCTGCCTTGTTTTCAGGCACATTGTGTTTTTGTTACAGCTACTAACCAAACAAGGGCATGTGTCAGTGTGCAGCAATCTGCCTACCTATTTTCCAACCTCACCTGCTTCCAATGACTCCAAGTCATGCCTGTTACACAGTACTCATGTCAATTTGCCCTTGACACTGTCTTAAGAATGGTTTACTGTGTAATCAAGTAGGGACTTTTATTTTGTTTTAAGAGGAGATTTAACATCTTCATCCATGAGATGAATGCTAATGTCTTCAGCTTTCCATATCATGTGGATAAATATCCAGACAAAGACTTCGTGACAAAAGCAAACCATTTTGTCTGTTACTGTCTTGCCGTCAACCTCTGACTTCTGTGTGAAAGGCACGCAAGAAACCACTACCTCATGCTATAATGATTTGGACCCTCAGTGAGAGTACACATGTACCGCCTTTATTTTGGTCACTGATTTCTGTTGGCTTTATGTTTTAAAGACACAACTAGCATAAATCTACTTACTGCTTAAGTGAATAAGCAACTCTTGTACATAAGCCAGCTTTGGAATTTAAAAAAAATCCAGATGAGAAATGTTTCAGCTTTCTCATAAAATAATCCTAACCAGGGATCAGATTGGAAGTTATAGGCAGGTTCTACTCTTAGCAATAAAGATAACATGAGACTCAAAACTTTAAATCTGTTAAAGATGGTGATGACATATTTAACACTCATGTTATAAATAACTCCATTCTAGCACACCATGTCTCTTACCTGTGTATTCTCTGAACAAACTTAGATCTATAAATAGACATTGGATCTTTAAGCAAAAGTGAAAATGTACCTGCTCTCAAAGAGCTTGCATTCTATTGAGAATATAATATGTTAATTTATAAATAAATATGGAATGTATATGAAACAAACTCTAAGTGATAGAGGAGAGGTGCTGAGATAAATAACTAGGAGAATCAAGAAGCCAAATCTTGGAGGTCACTGAGAGAAATTACAAGAGGTGAAAATAAGGAAGGAGAACATTCCAGGAAAAGGAAGAGTAAGGAGATGGAATGCCTTATGTGGGACCAGGAAGTAACCCCATCTGATGGAAAGGGGACGAATGGAAGTAAAGGTGGTTTGGAATCAGGTTTTGAAAGACTTCAAATGGCAAACAGAGGAGTGTATATTTTGTGCCAGAAGTAATAGCGTGCCATCGGAACTTCTTGAGTGGGGGAGTGACATGGTTGGGCGTGTGCTTTGGGAAAGTCAGCTTGGCGCCAGGGTGGTTGGAGGTGAGAGATGCTCCTGCGTATGTTCTCTTTCTCACTGAATTTTCCTGACACTTTCCTGCTGCATCTCTTCCTACCTACCAGACCAATCCCTTTCAGACTTCTTTGTCAGATCATGTTGTGTGTCTCGCTCCCTACGCGTGATTCTTTCCCAGCCCCTGTCCCTGGACCCTCTTTTCTCTCTATGTTCTCTCTTGATGATGGCATCCACTCACATGGGTTCAGCTATCATCTGTTTGCAGATGACTCCCAAATGTATTCCTGCTTCTGATTTCCAGCAAAGACAGTGGGAAGGCAAGGGTTACATTTCAGCCATTCTCAAGGTGAGGAGGATGTGTCACCAATGCAGATAAGCAGTGTTTGGCAAGTGGAGAGTTCAGGGCAGGCTTCTTGTAGGAGGTCACACATGTGAGCTGAGCCTTGAGTAAAGAGCCAGAATGAAGGAGTAATTCCAAAGTTGAATGGACAGCCTTGGGGAGGAATAGCATTTCTTTTTCTTAAAATTCTCTAAGTGAAGGCTTGAACTTGCCAGGCTTATGAAGAAAGGGAAAATGTTAGAAAAGACAATGAGCCAGACAACAAGGTCATGGAGAAAGGGAAGAGAGGACTAGAAAGTTGGGCGATGGCAGCACTACAAATGAGGAAAAAATGATTGATTGCTCAGGTGGTATAAACCTGATGGCCTCAGATCTCCATCTCCTGGCATCCTCAGCTTCCATCAAGTCCTGGGAAAGGGACTTGAAGCAGTCCTACCTTGTGCAAGAAAACTTTCCCAGTCACCCTTAGTGCTCATGTTTTCCCTCTGCTGATTGTCTCCAGTTTATCATGTGGATATCTTGTTTATATGTAGTTGTCTACGTGGTGATTTTCCCATTAGACTGGGAACCCTATTAGAGAAGAGACTATCATTTTGGGGTTTTGCCTTTCTTTGTATCCCCAGCACTTAGCACATAGTAGGAACTTAATATATGCTTCTTTACTCTCTGACTTGTTGACTGACTGAGGGCCTTGAAGCAGCAGCAGCATCCAAGAATCTGCCTCTGGGTGCTATAAAGAAGCCAATTTTCAGTTATTTTGAAAAGATGAAAGGAATAATAGTAGTATTGGCAGTCTGAGGGTCACTGTAGAAGGGTTAAGTAGGAGAGCATGGGGAATAGATGGCAATAATTCTTAGATATATATAGAAATAATCGTATAGGGATGTGCTGCTAAGGCAGAGGAGGTTAAGTGAGCTTATAGCGCCCTTGACGATGGTGGTATGAAGTTATGCTTTTCCACAGACTTGACCCCTTTAGGGGCAGGGATCATCTTGATTTCCTGATTTTTCACTTTAGGATTTAACTTATTTTTGGTGACTCCCCTTCTATTTAATTGAGTGCAACAATAAAAGTGCCTACTATGTGGAGTTTTTACTGTGCTTTTGCTATAACTGATAGAGGAAACTCCCAATGAGTACGTTCCATCTCCTCATGTACTAATGCAGGTTGGCACCTGCTCTGCATTAGTCTTTTAGAAAGCTGCCTGGGGCTACTAAAATATATAGTGACTGGCCTTGGGTTTCGTAGTTTGTTTCAAAGGTCGGACTTCAGTTCATTTCTCTCGGACTCAGAATGGCCTTCTTTCCACCATACTGTGCTTCTTCTACGAACAATGAGGTATAAGGTGGGGGGATGAGACTATTGCTGTCCTCAGTGAGCAAACAACCTCATATAATGGGTGAGATAAGACACCAGTGCATGAATAAGTATGCTACAAGAAAGAATGAGAGAGGGACAAAGAAAAGGGAGCAAGCATTTTTTAAAGTGCGTACTGTGTGCCAAACACATGCTAAGTGCTTTTATAAAGTATTTTATTTGATCCTCACAACTCTGGGAGGTAGGTGCTATTATTATCCCCATTTTACGGTGGAGCAGAGAATGGTTAAGTGACTTTCCCAAGGTGACACAGCTGGTATCTGAGGTCAGATATTCCTGACTTCAGGTGTAGCACTTTGTCTACTGTACCACCTGGTTACTCCTCCCCTACCCTGCCCCCCTCCCAAAAAAAGGCAAATGATGAGAAATAGGAGGAGAGAAAGACAATATTCACTTGGGAAGGTCAAAGAAGCTGTTATTCCCCATAGTTCCTTTATGGTAATCGCCAACATTTATTAGCTATGGAGAACCATCACATTGCATTATAAAGAGCATTGTACTTGGAGTCGAAGGACATAGGTTCAGATCCCTATTACTACTGCTTGTGGTACCTTGACCCTTGACCTCAGTTGGCCACTCTATAAAATGAAAGGCTGTGGTTGGACCACATGACCTCTGAGGTTCCTTCCAGCTCCACATCTGATCCTATAGCTTGAGGGGTCATTTCTTCTCAGAACCTCCTCAGCCTCCTCCTGTTGTAAAATGGGGAGTGTTAAAGGGATAATACTCTCAGTGCTAACTTCACAGAGTTGTTTCAGGGCAGTGACTACAGAAATGGCAATGGTTATTCCTGTTGCTCCAATCCCCTCACACAACACCCAGTGACCTAAAGCTTTCTAGACTCAAAATTCCTTTTCAACTGTGGCCAAGAGTTTTCAGAAAACAGCAATCCAGGATGCTGATGACTTTAAAGGAAATAAAATAAAACCCCCTCTGTAACTGCATATGGTGCCAGAGGAATATACTTCTACCCTCCCTGTGTTTCTACCCTCCCTGCCCACCCTCCTTATCCCCTCTTTTGCTTTACCTTTTGTGTTTTGTTTGTTTTTTTATATCCCTCCTCCCCTTTTTCTTTGTGACTTTGGCTGATGTCCAGTCAGTGAGGAAATAAATATGGGAAGGAAGAAGGCTGTGGAATGTTGACGGCCCTGGTGTATTTCTTCCTTTTATCATGCCCCAAGATTCAGCAAAGTTGATATAAATTCACCATGCCTTCTTTAAAGAGCATAACAGCTCGGCATTCTTCCTTTAAGAGTCAGACTGTAAAAGGTGATTTTCTTTCTCTCCATTTGGTCTAAGCCTGTAAAAAGCATTAAGTGAAAAATCTGATCTATTTGTTAGGGCATTTACTGCATTACTAAGTTATATTTTCGATTCTTGGTGAAAGGTTTATTGAGAACATCAACCTTGGAGAGGTTTTGTCCAGGATTAAAGATATATTCCCCCACCCCCTCCTTTCTTGAAGAAATAATAGCGCCCCCAAAGATGCCTTTCAGGAGCTATATTTAGTCCTGTTTACTTTCGAAGGACACACCGTACCGTTGGCTGAGATGTGGAAGATAGCCTTCAGAAAGCGTGCTTCTGATCCTGAGATTTGTGACCTTCTGGAGCTCTTCAAAGGAACAAAAGAGCCCTGATTGCCATGGAGTTAGAGCCTCCTATTAGCCAAGCTTCCCCTATGTATGCACAGACACTTAAAAGCCGCCCTCCTTGCCTGTTCTGGTGAGAGAGGCTGAGATCTCTTTTACATCACCTATGAGACATTATCTAAATAGGTGCAAATGACCCAGACCAGCAGACCATCTGATAGTGCAGAAAACATTGGGTAGGGATTTGGGTTTGGGGGTAGTGATGAATAGGGTTTTGTGGAGCTGTTTTGGACAGAAATGAATGGGATTTTAAACCTTAAATGAAACTGTCTATCCTGAAACGTGAGAGTTAGTGCTCAGGAAAAAACAAAAATGCAGCCACCTTGCATTCAGAAAAAGGAAGTCTCCTCATCTTGGACAGTAGGTGGAAGGAGGCCTATGTTGTTAATCGTGGCCAATGAATTGGTTTGTTTGGCTTAAATATACTTCTACAAATATATTCTTCCTTTAAATATACTATTTCTTTAAGTATACTCTCCCTTCCTACAAGGGAGAGTTCCAGGGTAGGGTGGGAGAGGGGATAATTGGCAAATGAAAGTGATACATAAACCCATCTTTATATATCATATTTATGTAAATATTGTGTCAGTCAGCAAACATTTATTTTTGTATATTATATAAATGTATCTTTAATTGTATGTTAATATATGGATATATCTTTACATGAAGACATAAATGTATAATTTAAAGCATCCATAAAACATTTGTTTTTTAAAATCTAGCTTCTTCAGCATGAGAGTATTTGGAAACCGTCAATAGCAAGAGTGGCACAGGATCTGTAATAGTCTCCAACATTTAGTCTCCTCATAGGCATCCAGAGATGCAAAGAAAAGCATTTTTATATTTTAGCCCTTCATGGATGTGCGATCTCATCGATGTGGGCCCTCTCACATCTCATCTCTGTTCATCAGGGCCCCATCAGCTTGTGAAATCTTAACTTAGTGATCTCTCCTTTGTCTTGTCTTTCTTCACTTTGCTTTTTTTTCCCCATCTTCTTGCACTAACCAAAACATGATCAGCTCCAGAAGACATTCGCCCCAGGCCACCATTTAATGGGTATTCTCATTCTCCCTGAAACACTGGAACAGAAGGGGGGGATAAGGAAACTGACCTTCTTTGAGTGCCTCACACATGGCACTCAATCTCCTGCCTCTTGGAGTCTTTGCCCTGCTTGCCTCTGGGCTTGGAATGCATAATGTTCTTCTCATTTCTGCTCCATAGAATGCCCTTTTACCTTCAGAACTCTCCTTTCTACATGAAGCCTTTCTAAATCCTTTAGTGAGCTAGAAAAAAAATAACATTCACCCAATCCTTGGCTCTCACTGCTGCATGGCAATCCTTTTATTGCTAAACAGTTAACTTGTAATTATTCTCTCTACCATGACTAATACTTCAGACTTCCTATGCTACCTTCTTCTCAACTTCTCTTTCCTCCCCTGCCCTCCTTTACTGAGACAATAGCAGCCGTCCCCAGTAACTCCACTTACTTAATCCCTACTCTCTACCTCAAAGCCTTCTTCATTCACCAGTGTCTCCTTTGCTTCAGTCTCTGGTGAAGTAGTGACTCTTTACCATGCCAAATTCAGTTAATCCTGCATTTGCATTTTACCAGGACCCTTCTGGTATGCTCAGGGAGTTTTTCCTTGATCATTCACTGCCTTTTTTTCACTACAGCTCTCTCTCTGCCTGTTGGCTTCTTCCCTACTGCCAACACACATGGCCAGGTGTTCTCATCCTTTAAAAAAAATCTCCATTTGTCCCTTCAAGCTATTACTGTAGACCTTTTCTTTTTTTTTCCCCAGTCAAACTCCAGCCTCCTCTCATCTTCCTATTTAATTTCTGGAAATTTCAGGCTTGTCCAAGTATACTTCTTAGCCAACATGTATATACTGTTTAATTTATAGATTGCCCAGCCAACTCTGTCTTCATCTCAGTACACATCATTCCCTCATTGGAGTTCTGATCTCATTCAGTAAGCCCTATAATATTCCTGGGCTTGATATAATTGGCATGTTGTCATCTCCAAACAGGAGCTTGTGAATAACCCCATCACACATTGAAGACACATATTTTTTATCTGGGGGCAGGGCTCTTTGCCATCATGGCATTTTATTATCTGTATTACACAGTCCCCATTTTAGGTCCCCACCATCCCACCGTGGCCAGAAGAGCTCTGCCTTAGTTACAGATCAGTACAATCCATATATTCAGAACTATTCAGCCTCAGCAAACCGAGGGAAAACCAGCAAATTTGTGACCTCTGGCTTTGGTCAGGTGCTTTAAGAGCTCATTCAGTACCAGGATTTTATGGGAGCCATTCATAGTGCCCAGCTCAGCTCCAGTTAAAGAGCACATTATCATATAAATATTTTAGGTTGATGGTCATTTGTTGACCTTCATATTGGAGGAGGACCAAAATAAATGACATCACTACGTTGGGGTCAGTGTATAGTATATCCAGCTGTGGCTGGTAAGATCAGTATGTGCTCAGAAGGCTCAACCACAGGTTGGGCACAAATAGTCCATGTGAACATTTGGAGTGGAGATGTCTCTAAATTTGTGTACCTCAGGTTTCTTCTGAGTTGCTGCAAAACTGCTTTGCTCATAGAGCACCTTCTTTGATGTGAGTGGGCATGCCATGCTGGATCTTCCTGTGCCAGTGTCTCTCATGTCTCACAGTTGATTCCAAAGTTCTTCAGAAAGACCTTAAGGGTGTCCTTGTATCACTTCTGACCTCTGTGTGGCTCTTGATTTGTTTGAGTTCTCTGCCTAAAAGTATGTCTTTTAGGCAAACATACTTTCAGCATTCAAACAACATAGCACCAAGTGGCCCCTTTATGGCAGAATGGATAGAGAACTGGACCTAAAGTCAGGAAGACCTGAGTTCAGATTTGACCTCAGACTCTTACTAGCTAGCTACATGACCCTAGGCAAGTACTTTAACTTCTGGCTGCCTTAGTTTTCTCAGTGGTAAAAAGGGAATAATAAAAGTATCTGCCTCACAAGATTGTTGTGAGGATCAAGTGAAGAGGGTATTTGTAAAGGGTTTGGCAAATAATAAATGCTTATTCCCTTCCCTTCCTCCAAATTCAATAAGTAGCCAGAAACATCCTCCTTGCCTGACATTTCTGCCCTTGTCTTGATTAGAGAGCACCTGATGCCCCAGAACAATCATCTCTAATCTGTATTTCATCATACATTTCTATCAGTAGAAAACTGGGGGGAGAGGGGCCAGGTGGGGCATGCACTCCTAATTTCTATATGTTTAATTTGTGTAATGTTTAATTATAAGTTAGATATACATAGTACTATGCTGATAATTGTTCATTAATTAACCTTGTAGAAAAGTAGAAATTTTAAAGGATGAAATAAAAAAATAATATTTGATACAAGCATCAGTAAGGGGCTTCTGTCATTGGTTGAGTGAGGGAGTGATGTGGTCTAGCCTGAGTTTTAGGAAACTTGCCTCTGGAGCTGTGTGGAAGAGGAATTAGAAAGGCGAGGACCATTAAGCCCATTGAGCAAGCAAAGAAACTGAAATGTAAGAGGTTAAGTAATTTGTCCAGGGTCCTATATCTACTAAATGACCAAGACTCTAGTGGGTTTTTTTTTTTGTTTTATTTTGTTTGGTTTTATTGCTAAATAGTCAGTGGACACAGAGTCCAATATGGACTTCTGTTTACAAAATTTCTTGATTTTATTGTCCTGAAATAATAAAGTATCAGCCTTTAGATACATGAAGAAAAAGGGGGAAGTGCAAAGCTTGAAGGCCTTATGTAGAAAGTAATTTCAGGTGAATTTTGAAGGAGGCATGATTCTCAGAGGTAGGGAGAGGGAAGGAGGGAGTCTGTTCCAGTTCTTGGGGATGGTCCATCAGTCAACAAACATTTATTAAGTGTCTGCGGTGTGCTGGACACACAGTCTGGCCAGTGAGAAGGCATAGAAATGAGAAATGGAGCTGGCTATGAGCCAAGAGTAAGGCCAGTTTAACACGATCAGAAGAAAAACAAAGGGGATTGATGTGGAATAATGGTGAAATAGATTGACTGAAGCCAAGTCATAAAGAGCTTTAAATGCTAAAACAAGGAGTTTATATTTGATTCTAGAGGAAATGAAGGAGAGTATCATGATTATACCCACATTTGAGAAAAATCACTATGTGGAGGAAAGACTGGGATGGGGACAAATGAAACAAGGGGAAGAATAAAAACATTATTATAGTCATCTAGGTGAGAGACTAATTGGAGTGATGGACCCTATTGAGTAGACCCTACTGTTTAGATGAGAATACTGAGACCCAGAGGGGCACAGTTATTTGCCTAGACTCCCATGGCTAATAAGTGACCAATGGAACCTTGACTTCTAACTGTAAAGCTATTACAGCGTTAGTCTCTGAATAAAGAGCAGCTCCCTAACTACAATTCAACAGAAAAAATAGATAGTCACAAATAGCCCCTTCCTAGAGATTTTCAAGTGAAAACTAGTCATTTCTGGGTCAGATCCAAACTGAACCGAATAGCCTCTAAGGTCCCTTCTCTCTCTGAGATTCTGTGCATCTGTCAGGCCAAGCTTTATCTGCTTTTTGTGTCTTGTTTTGTTTTATCTTTCCAATCAATCCAAAGCAAAATTTAATATTTTCATTTCCTTTGGCCAGTTTTTGTCAGTCAGCACTAAAGCAGCCTCAGCAAAATTAAAAATAAATGATCTTTTACACTGCTTCAGAGTACAGTTGAAGCATTTCCCCTTGGGCCTGTGGGCTGACTGAAAGCCCTGCTTCTTTCCGATGGATCAGGGCAGGAGAAAGGAGCAAGGAGAGGAGGAGGTTTGAAAGAGGGATAAAGAGCTGAAAATCCTGGAAACTTGTGACCATTCGGGACTAGTGAGAATTTTCAGAGCATTACCCTACTGATGCATTATCTACAGGTATCATCTTTCCCCCACTGAGGCTGTCATTCAGAGCACTTGCTAGGGACTAGGGAGACTTTTAGACAATTTGAAGAAGAGCCCCTATACAAAGGGATCTTTGAAGGGAAAGATGATACATGTAGAAAAAACAATAACTTACCAACAGTGTGAGAGAGAGAGAGAGCAATGAACAGTTTTATTAAAATCATACGTTTGAAAAAGAGCATCGTATAGTTGGGCAAGCACTGAATGTAGAGTCTGAGGATCTAAGTTCAAATCTACTCAGTTGGAACTTTGAAAAAGTCACCCGCCTTTCTGGGACTCACTTTCCACATCTGTAAGATCAGGTGATTCTAGATAATTTCTAAGGCCCCTTTTAAACTGTTTTCTGCATGTAATAGTACTTTTCTCATTCATGCTGTGGGCCAATGTGGCCTTTTCTCTTGGGTAGTAGTTTGATTTCAAGCAGGGATATGCTGGATCAGTCAGTTGTTAAATTTTCAGTGTGAGCATTTATGCTTTGAAAATCCCCAAACACTACCTATCAGAGCATGACTTATTATTTTGTTGATTTTCTAGACTTAAGAATTAATAATGAAGAAAATGTTAATATAGCAAACTTAACTCAAAACTTTGTTATGCCTATATCTCCCCCCAAGAAGCACTTGTTAAACATTCATGACACCCCTGATTTTAAGTGCTCTCAGGTGAAGAATGTGCTATGGGGTTATTATGTACTAAGTTTTTAATTTTAAAAGGTTTATTATAGTAATATCAATGAATGGGAAGCATTCTTATTGGAAAGTTTTCTTTTCTCATGAAAAACACAGCTTGAATGTGGAAAATTATACCAAAAGCAAACTTTGTTTTGAGAAATCTCATTACCCTTTTTTGGGGGGCAAATATATACATATATATGTGTGTGTGTATGTATATATACATATACATGCACACAGAGCTTTTCTTAATTTTAAATAACAACGTCTCATTATTAATGTCAATTAAAGTTCTTCTCTTCATTTCACTTCATGAGCCAAGTACCAAGTTCAGAAGTTCATTGAACATCCTTAAATCTTTTATTGCTTTGGTTTTTGTTGTTGAGTTTTCTTTCCCCAAAAGTCTAGCCCAAACTCTAGTGATCCCAACTATGTTCTGCTTGACCAAATATTGACCTGCCTTTGCCATATGAAGAAACTTAAGCCAAATTCTTTTACCCCAAATCATTTTCCAGCTAGTTCACTCCATACAAGTCAGCAAACTTTGAAGTGTAGTGAGTAAAAACAAAAATGCCTTTGATGTATAGACAAGGAAGAGTGTTTCATTTAGGCGAGCCGAGGAAAGGAGATACACTTGCTCACACTGATAGATGGGGTTACTGCCCTAATCATTCTAGCACTGTTCATAAAACTATTCTTGTTTAATCTGGTAGTTGTGCCACTGACGGTCTTTTGGTCATGAATGTTTTATATATGTTTATATATATATATATAAACATATATGTTTTTTATAATGTTTTGATGAAATTAGGGATCTTCCTTCTCTTGCACAGAAGTTGTCACTTATTGATGGATTAACATGACAGTATTGTCCTAGTTGGGTAACTAGATGGCTTAGTGAATAGAGACCTTCCTGTGGTCAGGAAGACCTGAGATTAAATTTGGCCTCAGATACATATTAGCTGTGTGACCCTGGGCAAGTCACTTAACCACTATTTGCCCTTAATCCACTGGAGAAGAAAATTGCAAACCACTCTAGTATCTTTGCTCAGAAATCGCTATGGCCAGTATGGTGCACTGTGTCACAAAGAATTGGACATGACTGATCTACTGAACAACAACACAGTTGTCCTAGTAGCTAGACAGGGACAAATTATTATATCTTAGAAATTACATCTTATATATCAGGCTACAATGCATGAAATTCTCTTCCCTATTTCATTTTAACATGGAATGAATTATGGATAGAGCACTGGACTTGGAGTCAGGAAACCTGAGTTCAAATTTGACCTCAGACACTTACTAGGTGTATGTCTCTGGACAAGTCACTTAACCTCTGTCTGCCTCAGTTGTAAAATAGGGATCATAATAGCACTTCCCTCACAAGGTTGTTGTGAGGATTAATAAGGTAATATTTGTAAAATGCTTACTTAGCACAGTGCTTGTCACATGAAAGGCACTTAGTAAATACACATGCCCTTCCCTCTACTTAAAATACCTTTTTCTCCTCCATTCAAGACTGAACATAAAGCCATCAGAAAGAAAGCAGTGACTGTATGTTAGGAGATTTACTGGCATCCTTAAGTCAAAGCTCAATAAGAAGTGCATGTTTAAAATAATTAATACCTACATAACACCAATTAACATATACTTTTAGAATTGTAAAATGGATCACAGATGAACAAAGTACCTAAACAAAATATAACATTAACAAAACAAAAGTCTCTCTCAGGGTAGCTATAAAAATATTAATATTTCCTCATCAATAAAGAATATTTATGAATGTTCTCAGAACTCATGAAAACAGCTTAAAAACTTAGAGAAACCCTTCTGCAACCAACTGATGTCACTTAGCAGACCAGTAGTACATGGCAACAATGAAACATATGATAAATTTGTCCAATGTAACCGATTTAGAAACGGGTAAGGAGAAATCTGTTTGTTGTTACATTGTTTCTGCATCAATCTCTGATAGACGGACCAAGTTTTTGCCACTGTTTCTTTGAGTCACTTCCTATGTGAGGCCCTCCTGTGGAAACCAACAAATAAACGAGCTAAATCATTAAAAAGTGAAATCTAGGTATTGATTGGATAACTACGAATAATTGGATGAGGTAAAATGGAAGTGTAAAAGAGCAAAGAGTGGCTGGGCTCCATGATCAGCATTAGATACCTCTTTTCTATCATATACAGAAGTTTAAAGAATCGCATTCTACAGCCTCATGTGGTGTAAAGAATCCCCTTGGGTTAATGTTATAGCAGTTGATATCTGATGATCTTCTTAGACAAATTATCTTTTGCTCAATCAAGGGAAATTTATATTTCTCGGAAAAATTGAGTAGCTAGAGAGCTTTTATTTTCATCATATTCATTTTGAATTGGTTTACTTGGAAAGATATGCAGATGTGTATAGCGTATATGGTTTCTAAGGTTAGGTCCTACTAGTTAAAAAAATAGTTATCATTTCCAGCTGCTCATCAAGTAGTTGCTAGACTGGTCTACCTCTGGACTTTGGAATTTCTGTCCTAAATATCTCCCCAGTTTGTACACAGAAGCACCACTATTGGGGGAGGGGGGGACACTTCTGTTGATGCTGATTTTTGGCAGGTTTTTTTAAGCCCCCATTGTTGAATGAAAATATGGGGAAGCTTGGAAAAAAAGAAGGGAGGGAGCACCGTTTAAAACAAGTCAGCTGTTTTCCTTACTTTATCTTACCCCTTACTGTTTACATTTCAGGCTCAGCTATGTGAACCATGCAGAGGATCTGGCCTCCAAACTACTCCAGTGTTTCCCAAAGAACAGATTGTCTGCCCCGGCAGCCCTGAACCATGAGTATTTCAGTGATCTGCCCCCCCGGCTATGGGAGCTAACTGATAGTGAGTATGACCCAATCTCCAAGTCCCATGAAAGCAATGAAATTGGTATACACATGCCCACAAACCCACACACACAGGACTGGACATGTACATATACATATATAATGCGTGTGTTTACTGGAATCCTGCCATTCAAAGTGCAGAGTTTGCTTGACACAGGAAGAAAATGGATTCCTTTTTCGCTATCTCCACTCTGCAGTGTGTAGCAAGATATCTTTGTATTTGATTGCGTGTGCATCCAAAAGAATTATCTGAGTAGTCAGTCAAAAAGCAAAAGAAAAATGCAATTTACATATTTAGTGCTTTCCACATACAGTACTTTGTAACTGGCTACAGTACACAGAATATTTTTTTTTTATAAAAGATTCATTTCTATTTGATTCTCAGATATTATCTTTGTTAGAACAATAACCTTGAAACAGACTGGCTGAGGAGCACAGAATTGACAACTGGTTAATTTACTAAGCAAAAAAATGTAAGAATGGTGATTCGTAATTCACTTTAACCCAGACATGCTTTTGGTTTTTTCAGAGGCAACCCTTCTCCCAGCCTTTTAAAACAAAACATTCTCCTAGTGGATTTGCATTTTGCTTTTACAAAAAAGAAAGTTCTTATTTACACAGCCTTTTTCAATTACATTTTAAATATTTGGGAAGGATTTATGGCAGGGAGGTCCTTATCTCTTTTCCAAAGTGTAAAGCCTCCGTCTTGTGAAATCTTGTAAAATTGGATTGCAGTAAGAATATTTCTGATCTGTAGAGATATGTTCCACCCAAATGACAAGCTCTGGCTATTTGTTCTTGCAGGATTTAACATTTAAAAATTGAGGTTATTTTCTAAAGCTGTCTTTAGATAGCTTTAAATATTGCATATTTAATATTCAATTAATTTAATTAATATCGAATTACATATTTAATAACATATTTGGTGTTTATTTCTCTGTATATGAGACATTTTGTACACTTGGAGATAGAATTTACTTTCTTTACTCTCCTAGATTTTGGAATTTTCTTTGCTTATTGCTCTTTTGGGTTCCTCGTTGACCACAGTATAACCCCATCACTTGGTGACAGAACCCTAGGAAATGTTTCCCATGGGGGAGAAAACTATACAATGATACTGCACATTTAATTACAAATGCTTTCTTTTCCATCTATGTATATGTACAGACACATGGATGTCCTTACACATGAGTAATTTGACTACTTCCTGTCCCCTGAGCAACCCACACATTGCTCCCCCTAGAAATATTCCTTAGGGAAAGGGCCTAGATCTCGAATTTCGTTGGTATAGGGAATTCTCTGATGAGAATTCTGCTATTACAGGTTGGCACCTTCTTTGCATTTTAAAGTTTTAGAAAGTTGCCTATAGAACAGGAAAATCAAGTGATTTGCTTTGGATCACACAGGTAACAAGTGTCAGAGGTGGAATTTGAACCCAAACCTTCTTGACCAGTGGACGACAAATTAGTCCTTCTGTTTTATTTCTTATCCCAAAAAAGTCAAAGAGCTGACCATCACAACAGCTCTACCCATTTTTTTTAAATTAAAGATGAAATCCCCGTGACTAGATAATGAAATGATGATGAATCTCTCTCTGCTGGAAAAAAAATGATACAGAGAGCTTCATTAGTTTATGATTCATCAAACATCAAACATCCGGTTTGTTTTTCATTTAGTGTAACAGATAACTCCAAAGCACTCAGCGTTGGTGACATCTCAATCCCATCTGACTCAACGATTGAGCTTAAGCCAGGATTTTGATAGTCTCCGAGTTGTGAATTCTGTAGTAGTGCTTCCCTGTTAATATGGACTTATTACCCACTTGCCACTTAGTTATCAGCCAGTGGTTAAATCCAGTTCTATCAGTGGAGTAAATGCCTGCACATTATCACTCGGCAGCAGGCTGCCAGCAGAGACAGCCTTGTCCCCATCATTAACGAGCACAATGTATGCAGAACACCAGAGGGGAATTAAAGCCACAAAAAATACCTCAGGGTGGCATTTTTAATATGAGAATTTAATTTGTAATTTCACAGATTAAGAATTTTGGCTGCATTAATCCTTTTATCAGCTCACAGCAGGTTATTTGCAGAAGTATAACCATAAGGCGATATTCATTGGCAGAAACACGTCTTTGCATAGCGTTAAACATCAGGAGCGGTGGAACCTTTTGAAGGGGGGAGAATAAAGATGAAAAATCATTATATTTTTAAAGCAAGATTCTGCTAAAGGCCTCCGGTAACAATTTCGAGTTACAGAAATGCTATTTCTGTGTCTAGTAGATAATCATTATGGAGCATAAATCCAGTGGCAAAAAAAAAAAAGTACAATCCCAGTATGGAATACTACAATCACTTCTATTTAGAACAACCTGGTCCCCCTTGTAAACATGTTTACAAAACAAAGGATTCACAGACTTGGAGTCTTGGAGAAGTACTCCTTTATGGGAAGTTACTGGTTTAGGGACTTCGGGTCTAGGCTTTCCCTCATGAGCTCTACAAAGGTTTTTCTTACAAACTTGCACAGTGGCAACTTGGGCATATGTAGAATCATGTGAATGCAAATGGACAGTGGAGTGGACTGTAGCAACAATATTGTAGCTCGTTCCTTCTCCCAAGAGAGTGTTTTTTTAAGGAGGCCTTCATGGTAAGGAACCTTGCAGAATCAATAAAGGAATTGGCCTAAGGACAAAATCTTGGTTTGGATGCATGCATCAGAGTAGACCTCATATTGTCAAAGATGACTTGTAACACTTTTTGGAAGGTAACACTAAGGAGGAAAGACTTCTGTAAACTGGAAACATAAGCTATTTAGGGAGGAAGGAAGGAAGGTGGAAGGGAGCGAGAGAGAAGGGAAAAAAGAAAGGAAGGAGGAAGGAAGGAAGGAAGGAAGGAAGGAAGGAAGGAAGGAAGGAAGGAAGGAAGGAAGGAAGGAAGGAAGGAAGGAAGAAAAAAAAGTCAGTCAGTCAAATAACTTCTGAAGGAACATCGTCCTCATAAATCTTTCTTCCCCTTCTCCATAACCCAAGCTATACTCTAAGAATATAATGCTTTGATGTAATTGGCTAAGACTCCCTTAGTCACTTTGATAGTGGATTGAAAAAAATGAAGAACATGCCTGTTGTCGGTATGCTGCTTTGCTACCACAAAAAGACCCACAGACATTTTAACGTCGCTCCTTATTGTTCTACTTCTTTAAACTACCTCAGACCCATTTGCATAGGACCCATATATGTAAATAATTTATGACCCACCTTCAAATGAAGCAAAGTGAGAAACAAGAATGACAAATGGTGAAGATGGCATGTGCCCTGGCACTGGAAGCCAGTTAATTCTTGTGGCTCTGACTCCATGTACCTTATCATTTGCTCTCCATCCTAAAAGCCCAGCAGCCTTGCTCCACTTCCTCTCAGAGATTTAATTGCTGAGAAATAAAGAGAGGGCTGGGCATAGAAGGAATTCATTACTTCCACCAAATACACTACAGGGCATTCTCTAGTGTATACTATCAAGTTTCATAAATAATTAAAGCTGAACTACCCTTGTCAGAGTAAATGAACATAGTACACTTTACAGTACCGAGGCCCTGATTTTATACATTCATTTTCTAATTCATAAAATGTGCATCTGTGAAGGATGAGTCCCATTTTAGGAAGAGCTAGCAAGGATTTTTTACAGATTCTTCTGGGTTTTTTCACACTTGGAAGCATCCTGATGGGTATTTCTTTTTTTAAAAAATGACCCATTATAAATAAAAAGGGCACACATTCACCTAAAAGAAGGTTGAGAACCACCTGTTGCCAAAATTCCTCACATGATTGTTTATCATGAGTTATCCTAAGGGTCTTTGGTTATTTGTAAAGAATCCGAGAATGTTAGAGCTGGGAGAAGCTTTAGCGATGTCAAATCCCTTTATTTTACATATGAGGAAACTGAAGCCCATGATTATGGGCTTGAAGTAGAAAGTTAGCAGCAGACAGGTGTGATGGCATGTGTCTGTCACTCCTGAGGCTGGGGTCTTGCTCGATCTCTGGAGTTCTAAGCTACAGTAGGCTAGACTGATCCAGTGTCCCCACCGAGTCCAGCACCACCATAGTAAGCCCATGAGAGTAGAGGTCTGCCTAATGAGGAACAGAGCAACCCAGGTCAGAAACAAAGTAGGTCAAAGTTCCCTCCCTAATCAATGAGGGGTTGTCTCTATGAGTGACTGCTGTACTTCCACCTTAGATGACAGTGAGGTAGGGAGATATGGCAAAGAGGGAGGAAGGAAAGGTGGGGGAGAGAGAGAGAGAGGGAGGGAGGGAGGGAAAGAGGGAGGGAGGGGGGAGAGGGGGGGAGGGGAGGGGGGAGAGGGGGGGAGGGAAGGAGGGAGAGAGAGAGAGAGAGAGAGAGAGAGAGAGAGAGAGAGAATATTAGAGTGGGAGAAGGAAGGAAGGAAGGAAGGAAGGAAGGAAGGAAGGAAGGAAGGAAGGAAGGAAGGAAGGAAGGAAGGAAGGAAGGAAGGAAGGAAGAGAAAGAAGTTTGGAAAGAGGGAAGGCCAAAACTAACTCTTAGATTGTATGTCTGGTTTGTTTTTGTGTTTTTTTAACTGCATCACAACGTCTCTCTAGTCTCTGTATCTGAGGAGTTCCTCAGCATATGTTAGATAAGGAAAGGAATGAAGTGAGGTCAGTTAGCTGGTCACCAGATCTTTACCGAACACCAGTAATGTTCCTCTTCTTAAGCCATATGTCATGAGGAATGTTTTTTAGCGGATGGAGCCACGATCTCATCTGTGTGCATCTCGTCTGTGTGGATGTTTATCATAGGACATGCACTATTTCATCCTGGCGGATTCTTCCCACAAGAAGATTAGTGATCCTAACCAATGTGCTATAGTCCTTTCCTGAACTATCTTAAGCTTCCCCCATGCAGTGCTCTGTGTCCTCCCTCTGTTGTCAGAGGCAGCCTGGCAACACAGTGGATAGAGTGCTGGGCCTGGAGGCAGGAAGACCTGGGTGGGAATCCCACCTCTGACACTGACTGACTGTATAACCTCAGGTAGGACATTTCATCTCTCGAAGCTTTATTTTTCTCATCTGTAAAATGGAGATAATCTCTTCCTCCCAAGGGTTGTTGTAAGGTTCCAATGAGATCCCATTTTTAAAGTACATCAGAAAATTTAAAATGCTATGTCAGTGTCAATTAGTATAATTGTTCCTCCTCCCCCAAGTTCTTACGACATCACCAGCCCACTTCCTTTTCTAAACTTACATTCCTCAAAAATAATCACTTACATAAATTCTTGTGTGCAGATCATCAGAGGTAATCTGCTGTAACCTAAAGTCACAGTGGATCCATCCATTACCCATGGGTCATCTTCAATCTAGGTCCCTTAGACACTGTGGGGAATGTGAAAGCAGGTTTTGCCACAGCAACCTCTCTGCCCTCCCAGAGCTTACAGTCATTTTGCAGAGAGAAGACCTGATCTAAGTAAACTAATTCAGCAACAGTATAAGATGGCAAGGTAGCACCAGTCCATAAGGTGGTTTTTGATCCTTTCATTTTTCTTAGTACCAGGACTATTTACCTTGGTCATTTCTCTATCACATCTTCCATTATGTCCAAAAAAAACCAAATTGGATTTGAATAGGGAGAAAACAAGGATAATATAGAAATGCAGGTCCCACTAAAGTCTTCTTGTCCAAAAGGAGGAGAGACAGCAGGAAGACATTGTTAACTTAGAGAATAACAAATAATAAAGCCCTACTTTTGGATAGTGAAAACATCTTTATGCACATTATCTCACTTGATCCTCTAACGGCCCTAGGAGTACCATTATGAGTGGGCTAAGACTTGTGCTTTAGGTTAGAGGTGGATTTGGGTGGATTTAATTAGGGCAAGCTTCTCAGTGTAAGGAGGTTTATTGAGTTGAGGCTGGCTGACTAGCTGGTATTCCCAAAAGCAAGAGATTTGGAAACTAAAAGGGAGATTCTTCTAGCCCACAAGAAATCCAGCCATGGTAAGGTATAGTGTGGGGTTTAGGAAAAGAAGGGGTCAGATGTGTTACATCACATCTGGTGGAGGAGAGTTTGAAGATATTAGGAATTTTTATTAGATCTGGAAGGCAATGTAGGGTCATAATTAATGGATATTGGTCCTGGGAGAATTGTGGAGCAAACAGAGGCTTGGGAATTCTCAAAAGGGAGGTTTTCCTGTTCCAGATAGGAGATAAATATTGCCTGGACCAGGGGTTTTCTGATCAAGACAAAAAAAAGCAGGATGCTTTGAACAGCGTTATGAAGAATGGAGCCATTTATCACCGTGTCTGTCAGATCAGACAGCTCTGCTCCCCAAGACTTGCCCGGTGTTTTCTCTCCTTCACTCAAGTTACCCTGTGCCTACAATGTTCTTCCTTCTCTTTGCTAACTAGCTTTTGAAGCCTACTCAAATGCCACCCTTTCCATGAAGCCTGCTTACTGCCCCCTACCGTCACTGCCACCAGCACCACCACCACCTTACGGAGCATATCTTTGCCGCGTCATGGGCAAAAATCCGTTGCATCTGTTCTGAATGATTTTGCTGGTATAGTTACCCTGCTTGTGCCACATCCCCCTGCTACTGTCTCAGCTACATATGTTGTCCTCGTGCTTAACTCACGTCTCCTCTGTACACTGAAGTTGCTCAAGAAGCGTTTGCTGTGTTAAAGTGAATTGCTTCCAAATTGTATTGTGATTTTGCTTTTGCAACAGTTGGTCATTCTGGTGAGAAAGATGTTAAGCATTCATTGATTCAACGAATGTATATTAGGGGGCCCTCTCCAATCATCCCAGTCTGTGTCTGGTCACTGGATCTAGAAGGCTCCAGAGGAGACAATGAGACTAGTGACTTTGCACAGCCTTTCCTCACTTGAATCCAATTCATTTGCAAGTCATAGCACATCACCTCCCTGATGTCATGGTCCTCTTTAAGAACGAAGGACAAACAACGAATGTTTATTAAGCAGATACTACATTGTGGGGCACGGTGGTGGGTTCTGGACATACCAGGTTGAAGGATACCTCCAAGGAGCTTCCATTCTATATAGTTACTCAGCTATGAGTCATATGTGTTCAGGGGAGGACTTGACAAAGAAATTGGAGGAAAGGAGGGTCATTCTCCTCAGGAGCAGGGGGAATCAGAGAGATTCTTGTGAAAGTTGTGGAAGCAGAGCTGAGCTTTGGCATGGAAAATATTACCCTATATTTTGGGCAAGGGATGGTAGTCCAACATACATAGATATCTCCATGGCTTCACTTTCTCTGTATCCTTGTGCTCGTAAGCATGAACTAATTTGAAACTCTGCGAGCAGCGTATATCTTGTTCAGTTGCTTCAGTTGTGTCTGACTCTTGGCAACCCTATGTGGGGTTTTCTTGGCAGGAATACTGGAGTACTTTGCTGTTTCCTCCTCCAGCTCATTTTACAGTCGAGGAAACTGAGGCAAACAGGGTTAAGTGACTTCCCCAGGGTCACATAGTTAGTAAGTGTCTGTGTCAGTATTTGAACTCCTTGTCCTGACTTCAAGTCCATCCATTCCTCTATTGTACCATCTGGCTGCCAGAAAGGATCTGGAAAACTATAATATAATATATATGTATATATTGAGAGCTATATGTAGAAAATGTATGTATATATGTAAGAGATATTTATAGGGGGAAAGAGAGATGACCCTGGAGCTACAATCTTAAAGGAGACCATGAATTCCAAGAGGTGGAACTTAGGAGGAGGTACATTTCCAAGCTACATCTATGATCTCATCAGTGTCAGCACCTAATCCTACGGTTGGTACAGATTATTAACCAGCCACATCTTTTCATCCTAGGTGATTCTCACCCATGTATCCTATAAAGCCTCCACAGGCAGTGCTCCCTTGCTTGGAGCCTTTCCATAGGTCTCTTGATAGTTACAAATTGTACATGAATATAGATGTACATTGAGACAGTTAGGTGGAACAGTGGATAGAACCCTGGACCTGGAATTAGGAAGACCCGAGCTCAAATCCAGCCTCAGATATATACTAGCCATGTGACCTTGGATCATTTGCCTTAATTCACAGGAGAAGGAAATGACAAACTATTCCAGTATCTTTGCCAAGAAAACGCCAAGTGGGGTCACAAAGAGTGGACACAACTGAAACGATTCAACAACAGAAAGTCTTGATGTTGTTCTCCTGTGTAAATTCTTCATTGGTGGTTTGTAGTAATAAAAACAGAAGGAAATATGTTAATAAGTAATATCAAAAATTTCCATTTTGCCCACAGTGTCTTCTGTTTTTACTGTCCCAAATGTAAGATTACAACCAGAAGTTGGAGAAAGTATGCGGGCCTTTGGAAAAAATAGTTATGGCAAAAGTCTATCAAACAGCAAGCACTGAAGAACACATGGTTGCCGAAGGGGATGCAGGTAAGACAGCACAAATTGCTTTGAAAGCTGCGTTTGTGAGAAAAGTTGAAATAAGAAACCCACCCCCACCCCCTGCCATGAATGCAATATTTCAGATTCTTTTCTATAGATTTTTTTTTCCTTCTAAAGATATCATAGAAGCATCCTGTTTTCAATACCATCCAACTGGCCATGGATACCATTAAGAAGTCAAGTTAGTTCTCTGTATGTCCTACAAAATGGTGCCCTGACTCAGCTTCAATGCTGCTATCTAAGTATTTGGGTCTTGATTTGCTCAACAACCTCTTTTTTAGGCTCTCCATATTCTAATTTTGTCACCTTACTCCTTTCTACCTCATAACTTACTCCCCCAGAAAATGGGTTGATTTTGTCAGACCCACGGATGTACTGGAGCCTGCTGGTACCAGCTTGGGGCCAGTCATTAAATTTTTAGTGTGAGGATTTGCACCTCATAAAATTGGCAAGTGCTGCAAATCAGGATTTAATTTATTGTTTTGTTGATTGTCTAGACTTAAGAAACTGAAGGAGAATAATGCTAATACAGGGTACACTTAAAAGGAT
Organism: Notamacropus eugenii; assembly: GCF_028372415.1. NCBI lineage: Eukaryota > Metazoa > Chordata > Mammalia > Diprotodontia > Macropodidae > Notamacropus > Notamacropus eugenii. The sequence goes on along the minus strand of NC_092874.1, from coordinate 51,911,664 downwards.
GTCATCCTCTTAGAGAACCAGTGTTAAACATTTGCCAGCACATCCCTGGTCAGAGCCTGGGTAAAGTGTGATCAAATGCTGGGTAGCAACAGCTGGCACCACTAGAAATAATTTGGATTCAGGTAGAACATGAAACCATTTGTGTTTGTTAGGTAGGGATTAGTGCCTGCTGTCACTATCCTGGAGAAAACAGAGAGGACTGTGGAGGTATCACATCAGTTGGAGATTAACATAGCTAGAGATGAGCATTTGAGTGAGTCATACTCACTCAGAGAAGACTAGAGCTGAATAGGAAAGAAAACCAGGAAGTGAAAACAGTAGAGATTAGTGAGATGTCAGAGGGAAAAGAAGATTGGATTTGGAAACAGAAGACCTGGACTTTGTAACCTTGGTTCTGCTAAGGTCCAGGACCACTTTTGTGCTCTCAGACAAGCCATGATCGGATGTCCATCTGTACCAAGAATGCGCCGGAGCCAGTTGGTGCGGGCTTGGGGGTAATCACCCAAGGTGTTAGGGCCTTTGAGTACAACTCCTGACATTGAGTGGGTAATATGGAGCAGGACTCTTTATTGGTTACTTCTTGAGATATAGAGAGATATAGATCTCTACAGTGTATACACAGTGGATATTTATATATAGCATATAGTGTGTGCATATAGTATACATGTATAATAGAGTATACCTGTAATGTATGTGTGTGTACATATATCTACATGGGTATATATTATATGTATATCTGTGTATGTGTATATGTGTGTATATGCATGTGTATTTATTTCCTCTATTTCCTAAAAGTCTTTGTGTAGTTTTAAGCTTTAATCTTTAAAAATTTTTAAATATTTAACTCATCATGCCAGCATAAATAAACTACTCTACCTATTGTTGTGATGATCGAATGAGATAGCCTTGTGTATACACACACACACACACACACACACACACACAAACACACACTCACGACTGATGACATGCTTTACACATCTTCTCCAGCCCATGAAACTAGCTATTAGAAATACATTTATATTATGAGCTCTGATTTTGTAAAACCTTGGATTTTAGGGTCACTTTTTAGGTGCATGGGCTTATTAATCTGAGTATGAGGTAGATTTTCTATTGTAATCACATTGATTAACCTGTAAAGTTGCTTTCTGGGCCCATTACTCATCCTGTGCCTCAGGGCATGACTGTACTGGCATTTCAAGAGCATGGGCTACTATCAAAATTGCTTTCACGGTTACCATGGTGAACAAGCCTGCCAGTTCTGCTTTGGTCACTATTGATCATGTGGATGATTGGTCAATACTGTGACTCGTCTGGTTTACAGAGTTGGGAGCCCGAGCTCTCTCTTTTGTACAGTGAGCAAGGAAAAGCTCCCTCTCAGGAGCATGATTATGATTTATGAATGATCCTGAGATGAAAGATGCCAAGATGAAAGATTCTGTAAATGCTGGTCAGAATTACTACTGAACTGGGCCCTCTTTGGTAAAGAACCATAGCCAAACCTAAAAAATCCTGAAATTTCTTCCATTGTTATTCTTTCCAGAATTTCCAAGGTTCAAGGGGTGGGAGAAAGAAAAACTCCGGTAGCTCATCTTCCCCTCACTATTTTAGGGCATAGAAACTTGGAACTCAGAATTCAGTTAGCCAAGCCAAGGCAGGACTGAATTTCTGACCAATAGCCTCAGGATTCTTAAAGCAGTGTGATACAAGAGGGTAATCATATGACTTTTGGTTATTGAACATATATTGCCATAATGAGACTCCCAGCTTTATAAATTTCAGTAGAAACAGAACAAATGTACTTGGTCTATATTGTTCCTACAACACATACATCCACAAACATACTCAGACAACCCTGGATTTCAGTTCAGGGCTGCTGAGTTTTTTCTTCACCATCAGGTTTTTTAATTAGCCTAGGAATAACATGAGAATAGCCAATCAAAGCAGGCATAACATCTTTCAAGTTATCTGTGTCAGACCTAAAGAATCCTAGTGCCAGAAACATTACCAATATGGCAGCCAAGAGTATACATGGGAAAGACTTTTTAAAGGAGGCTTGGAGCTGCCATTATCAACACTGGAAAGCCATTCCAGGAAAGCATTTTCTCTGCAGTCTCATTCATTAAAAATATGTATGTCTGTGTGTGTGTGTGTGTGTGTGTGTGTGTGTGTGTATGTATATTTGTGTGTGTTTGCCTTTTGGTGTTTTGTTATATATTATTAACATTTATTTGTTATATTATTAAATATTATTTTATTATTACAATTCATGCTTGTTATATCATTAAGTCCAGGGGCAAGCTTATGCCTCGACTGTGATTATCATTCCTCAAGGACTATTCTCTACCTGGGGTAGGTAGGTGGCTCAGTGGGTAGAGTGCTGGACCTGGAGTCAGGAAGATTCATCTTCCTGAGTTCCAATCCAGCCTCAGACACATTAGCCGTGTGACCGTAGGTAATTCACTTATCTCTCTTTGCCTCAGTGTTCTCATCTATAAAAGGAGGTGGTGAAGGAAGTGGCCTGGACTACAGCCTCCCTGCAGCTACCCTGAGAGACAGCTTGAAACACACACACACACACACACACACACACACACACACACACACACACGCACACGCACGCACTCCAGTGTCTTTGCCCAGGAAATCTCAGATGGGGTTTGAAGAGTCACACACGACTGAGAAATGACTGAACAACGGCCAAGGATTATTCGTTAGCCACACAGATATTTTCTTGATCTGCTTTGTCACTTGCCTGTTAACCTTTTACGGCTTTATCTTTGTTTTCCTTCAATTCCTTCTCTATTCCTTCTCTGTTCATCAGTGCTGTTGAGAAACATTGAGTGGTGTTGGTGTGTGTGTGTGTGTGTGTGTGTGTGTGTGTGTGTGCATGCATGCGTGCGTGTGTGTGCCTGTGTGTGTGGTGTGTGTGTCTCTCTGTGTGTGTATGTGTGTGTGCGTGTGTCTCTGTGTGTGTATGTATGTGTGTATGTGTGTGTGTCTGTGGTATGTGTGTGTGTCTCTGTGTGTGTATGTGTGTGTGCGTGTGTGTGGTGTGTGTCTCTGTGTGTGTATGTATGTGTGTGTATGTGTGTGTGTGCATGTGTGTATGTGTATGTCTGTGTGTGGTGTGTGTGTCTCTGTGTGTGTGTCTCTGTATGTGTGTGTGTTTCAAGCTGTCTCTCAGAGTAGCTGCAGGGAGGCTGTAGTCCAGGCATGTTTCTGTCAATCAGGAGACACCTCATTTGAATTCCCTGCCTGTGTTGGGGTTTTGAGCCTATCTGTGCAATGACTAGTTAATCACACTAGAAAGCCAGATAATACCAACCATGCACTAGTCGCTTCAACCAGCATCTAAAGATAAAACTGGGGAAGTTATAATGTAGAAGGTCTGCCTGAAAAGAGATTCATGGGAGAAAAAATCTACCACAGCTCCTGATTTTTCTCTTGTTGATTTACATCAGTGTATAAGCAGGCAACAGCATCTTAAACTTGCCCAAATGTCTGTGGATAAAGCAACAGCACAGGGAGCACGGATGGGGGTGGGGATTCCACTATGACAAGTCTTTAAGCTAGGACTTTAATAACCCAGCTTTGGGGACTTAAACGAAAATAACTGTGAAGAAGCATTCATTGTATGACTGCAGCCATTGTAAAGATGGAAGACTAAGTAGTGAGGATGATGTGTTTCCAGCCCTAATTTCCCTCCCATATCTCAATACCAAATTATTTCTATACATGTATGTTGAGGGTCACTTTAATTATTTAGCTAATCATGCAGGATTTGCATAAATTGGCTTTAGTGGAAAGGCTAATAAGATGCATTTTGCTTTGCAGCTGAAAGCAATTTAGGTTTTAGAGTCTAGTAACAACCAAAATGAGTGACTTAAAATTATAAGCGTCTGTACTTAAAATGGGGCAAGTGCCACTGGCTCATTAAGATTTGTTTTTGCTTTTTGGTTTGTGTTTGAGGTTTTGTTTTTTTCACATTTTTCCTGTCTTCATTCAGAAATGTTACTTGATGGTTTTATGGCTTTTCCCCCTCCTTGTGCTTATTCAGCATCAAAGGGGGAGACCACCAGAAAGAGAAAGCTCTCAATGATCCACGCATGGAAGTTTCCCTAAAGAAAGGACAAAAAAGTCAAGCTACATTGACGTTTGTGTCAGTTGTTATTATTACTCATTCTCGTTAGTGATATACACATATTGTTATTGTTTAGTCAGTTCAGTCATGGCCAAGTCTTTGGGATCCCATTTGGGGCTTTCTTGGCAAAGATACCAGAGTGGTTTCCCATTTCCTTCTCCAGCTCATTTTATAGAGGAGAAAACTGAGGCCAAGAGGGTGAAGTGACTTACCAAGGGTCACACAGCTAGTAAGTATCTGAAGTGGGGTCTTCCTGACTCCAGTCTCAGCACTCCATACATTATGGCTCCACTTAATTACCCCATACATACACACATATATACACTATATGTATATATGTATATATATATATATATATATATATATATATATATAAAATACATACATATATATGCAATTTATATTTATATACACACATACCTTCATGCAAATACCACACATGCTCCTAGGACAACTTTAATTTCCTAATCATATGAGAAAGGAGTGGGACAATGCATTGTCTAGTTCCTTCGTTGATGGATATGATGAATAAAATGTCTTGTCTTCAGTTTTGACTTATTTCAGAACATAAGATGAAAAAGTCATGCACGTAGATTCTGATATGTCATCTGTCGACAAACCAACTCATCTTCAAATGTAGTAACTGGTAGAAATCACAAAAAGATTTCATTATTTGGAAAATGAAAATAATTTTCTTCAAGTTAGATTGTAAGTTCACATTTCCATAGCATTTTAAGGTTTACAAAACACTTTCCTGACAAAAAGGAAGTATGGTTCCCATTTTACAGATTAATTAAATGAGACCTAAAGAATGGGCACGTGACTCACAACTTGTCCATGTCAGAACCCTGGGACTTGCCTTTGGAGTTCTCCTTACTCAAAATTCACTGGGCTTTCCATTGAGTGACTAGGTCTTTTTGTCAGCATAACTAAGTTCAAATATTCAACTAGATGAACTTTTAGAGGCCCCTCTTCCCAATCTCTTCATGTTATTATCAAGGATGTTCAATGTATTTTATTCACAAGCATACTCAGCCTTTTCATTACTGTGAATCTAGGAAAGATTTTCTAATTTTTGTTTTAAGTAAATGATATAATATTTGTAAAGCACTTGGCACATAATAGGTGCTTAATAAATGCTTATTCCCTTCCCCTTCTTCAAAAAGTGACTGTTCATAAAGGACATTATTATAATTGTAAACTAAAGAAAGGGATACTTGAATAAATTTAGCTTTAAAAAGCATAGGGCTACTTTTGCATAGGGCTACTTTGCATAGGGCTACTTTTACTCAAACCCTTACCCTGAAGTAGAGGACAACCTTTTCAGCAATATCTCTTTGGCTAAAAGAATATTTTTCCAGCCAGACCTTGTTCTTTGCCACTTTCTCGTGATGTTCTCATGGTAGAGTTTAAGGACTGAGGACCACAAGTAGGTCCTTTTAAAATTTAAAGTTTTAAGGTGATTAATTGGGGTTTATTTTTGCCTTTTTCTCATTATATAAAAGAGCCCCAAAGCCATGTACTATAGTGTTGTACCGTGGAAAACAAGATGGTCAGTCAAAAGGAAGCTAGGAGAGAAGAGGGAATATTTCTTTTGGTTGGCAAGGGAAAAGATGAACAACCCAGCTGGCCCTGATAGGAACTGAGCTCTGCCAAGCAGAAGTGCCTCCAGAGGAGGCAAGATAGTACAACAAGAAAAGAAATGGCCAGACAGATAGGAAGAAAACAAGTATAGAGTAGTGTCGTGGAATCCTAGAGAGAAGAGGATATTAAGGAGAACAGAGTGATTGATATTATCAGAGGCTCCAGAGAGGCCAAGAAGAATGAGCATTGAGGAGAGGAACCCAAAGGCATTAGATCTGACCTTTAGAGTTAATTCTACCTACAGAGTTAAAATTTGAGGAGAGGGCAAAATTGTTTATACATTTACTGAAATAAAAATAAAAATGAGAAGTAATCATGATCACAGACAAAGCAAGAGAAAAAAAGACCCGATTAAAAGAAAGAAACAGGAAACTACATTTTGCTGAAAGGTAGTAACACACATGCACCAAGTAGCATGGCATCTACATACTTGAGTGAAATTATAAAGAGAAATAACAGCAAAACCTTAATAGCAAAGGACCTTAATTTACCCTTTTCAGACCTAGATAAGTCTAACCTAAATAAATAAATAAAAAGAGTAAAGGACCTGAATAATATTTTAGAAAATTTAAATGTGATTTATCTATGGAGATTATTGAATGGAAATAAGGAATATGCAGTGCATGAACCTGTACAAAAGTCAGCCATATATCAGGATATAAAAACTTCATAAACAAATGCAAAAAAATCAAAAATATTAAATACATCTTTTATGGACCACAATTCATTAAAAATTATAAGCAGTAAAGAGCCATTGAAGAAACAATTAAAAATGAACTGGAAGCCAGTCTCATTCTAAACTGTGTCGGTCAAAAAATGTCATAGACTCACAGGAGCTAAGATAGTGGAGTAAGCAGTAAATCACTGTAACTCTCACCTCTAAACACCATAAAATAGCACCCCAAAAGCAAATCCTGGAATAGCAGAACCAGCAAATAGATGAGGTGAAATTATCTTTTAGCCCAGAAAACTTGAAAGATGGACAAGAAAGGTCTGTCTCACTCAAGTAAAAGGGGAATGCAGTCCAAGAAGGAAGAATCACAGCAAGCCCCTTAGCAAATCAGCAGGAGATCCTGAACCCCAGTGCAGTGGAAGAGGCAAACACCAACATTAGGACCCTCCACATGCCTCAGCACAGCCCTTGGCAAACAAGCAGCTGCAAGCAGCCTGAGCTTCAGTGGAAAGCCCAGGGAAAACACAAACACACCCCACCAGCTACCAGTGCAGGGACCCCAGCTCAGCACCAGGTAAGCTGCCAGACCCCTATGGCCTTCAGCAGTGCCAGCCACCACCTCCCATACCCCCTTAGCACTGGTCCCCATGGGTCTCAGGATAACATCCATGCAGCAACTGGTAAAACAGCCAGGGCCTGCAACTCCTGGTGTAAGAAGCCTGAGACAGTTCCCCTTCCACTCCAGGAGCAGAGGTCAAATTTAAAAGTAAAGTAAGAGGCCAAAAAAGATGAGCAAAAAACAACAGGGAATAAAAAAGATTTGACTACAGAAAGTTATTATGGTGACAGGGAAGATCAAAACACACACTCAGAAGAGGACAACAGTATCAAAACAGCTATTGGCAAAATCCCAAAGAAAAATGGGAAATGTTCTCAGACCCAGAAAGAACTATTGAAGAGCTCAAAAGGGAGTTTAAAAATCATATGAGAGGTTAGAAGAAGAATTGGGAAAAGAAATGAGAGTCATGCAAGAGAATTATGAAAAAAGTCACCAGCTTAGAAAAAGAAAACAACTGCTTAAAAAGTAGAGCCAGCCAAATGGAAAAGGAAGTACAAAAACTCGCTGAAGAAAACCACGCCTTAAAAATCAGAATTGGGCAAATAGAAGCCAATGACTCTATGAGATCAAGAATCAATAAAACAAATTCAAAGAATGAAAAAATGTAAAATGTCTCACTGGAAAAATAAGTGACCTGGAAAATAGATCCAGGAAAGACAGTCAGAATCATTGAATTCAAAAAGCCATCCTGGACAACATCTTTTAAGAAATTATCAAGGAAAACTGCCTCAAAGTGGCAAATTAGCTCAAAGTGGGATCACAATTAATTGAATACAGAAATCTATCTTACCTCACAGGAAAGTAGAAAGCATGGAGATTAAGTAAAAGTGGAGGGGCGAGCCTGACAGAAGAGAGGGCAGACTAGGGGAGGCAAAACACTGGTAAGGAGGGAAAAGGTGGAAGGAGAGAGAGAGGACAAATAGGAGGAAAAATATCCAGGAATCAGAGGGCAAAATAAGCATTGAAAGAATCCACCAATCACCGCAGGAAATAGATGCCAAAATTACAACTCTGGAGAAAATTATAGCCCGATTACGGAACTATCAGGTCAAGAAAAAATGCTGCAAGTGGACAGAAAGAATTCAGATATTACGGAGCCACAATTAGGATTACATAGGACTTAGCAGCTGCAATATTAAAGGATCAGAGGTCATGGAACATAATATTCCAAAAGGCTGGAATACAACCAAGGATCACCTACCTGGCAAAATTAAGCATCGCATTTAATATAGGAGGAAATGGTCGTTCAATAAAATAGAAGGATTTCAAGTTTCACAAGGAGAAGACCAGAATTGAACCAAAAATTTGATTCCTAGTATCAAGACCCAAGAGAAGCCTAAAAAGGGAAAAAGGGAAAAGAAAACATAAGGGATTCAGTGGAGCTGAACTGTCCACATTCCCATGTGTGAAGATGATACTCATAGTTCTTAAAAATTGTACCACTAATAGTACAGCTAGAAGGAATATACATAGACAGAGGGTTCACATATAAGGTAAATTTGAGGGAATGACAAAAAATTAAGGAATGAAAAATAGGTGTGGGTGCAGAAGGAAGGGAGAGGTAGAATAGCAAAATTGAACAAAAAAAGGGAACATTTCAAATACTAGAAGGGTTGTGGGAAAACAAGATACATTAATGCACTGTTGGTGGAGCTCTGAAGTGGTCTAGTCATTCTGTAAATCAGTTTGGAACTATGCCCCAAAAGCTATTAAACTCTTCATACCCTTTGACCCAGTGATAAAACTACTAGGACTATCCCACAAAGAGATTAAAGAAAGAAGAAAAAGACCCATATGGGCAAAAATATTTTAGCGGCTCTTTTTGTGGTGGTAAAGAATTAGAAACTAAGGGAAAGCTCATCAATTAAGGAATGGCTGATGAAGGGATGTTATAGGAATATGATGGAATACTATTGTGCTATAAGAAATGATAAAGGGGATAGTTTCTGAGAAAACTTGTATGAACTAATGCAAAGTGAAGTGAGCAAAACCAGGAGAACAATGTATACAGTAACAACAATGTTGTAAAGATAATCACCTCTGAAAGACTTAGGAACCCTGATCAGTGTGGATGACCATCCACAGTTCCAGAGGACTCGTGTTGAAACATGCTATGTCTCATCTCTCCCGATAGAGAACTGATGGACTCGGTACAGATTGAGGCTCTTTTGGTTTTACATGACCAATGTGGGAATTTTCTTTTTCTTTGGCTACATATATATGTTTACTATCTCAGTTGTCGAGAAGAGAAGGAAGATCTTTGTTCAAAATAAATTAATTTAAAAAAAAGTGTTGAGTGTGATGGACTTCTGGTCAAGTGTCCTTTCTTCACCAATCAATGCTGATTGACCCACATTTATGGTAGAATACATACAAAAAGAATATTCGTTTTGCACCTTCACCATACTTAAAAATGATAGTTTACCTTTAAATAGCCCCTTCGAGTTTACAGTAAGCATTACAAATTTGATCCCTACAACAACTCTGACTTAGGCACTAATATTATCCCTAGTTTATTGATGAGGAAATGAGAGCTAAGGGAGGTGAAGAGTTGAACCCAGAACTTTCTGACACCAAGTCCAGTCTTCTACTTCAAGTAATGAGGTCACCCTGTGAAAACTTGATTAAAGAGAAGCCAGAATATTGTTCAGCTTTCCCCTTGCTCCTTCACCTTGTGATAACTAGAAATTCTATGTGGCTGTCTCTCTGAGTGTCTGTCTCAGTCTTTCTTTCTCTGTCCTTTTGTCTCCTTCCCTCCCCACCTCTCTCTCTCTCTCTCTCTCTCTCTCTCCCTCCCTCTCTCCTCTCTCCCCCTTCTCTCTCTCTCTCTGCCTTTCCCCTTTTCTGTGAGAGTGTGTGAGAGAGAGGGTATATATACATATCTCCATGTGTATACACACACGAACACACACACACACATTCAATAAACCAGTCATTTTATCTTCCTAGGAAGCAGGATGAGATGATGGCAGAATTTAGAATTTCACATCCTTTGCTTTTGCTTTCTCAGTCTTTGAATTGGAGGATTTAAATAGCTAAAAGATAGGCAACTGAATAAAATCAGCTTTGGGTAATTCCAAAACTAGTTTTAATCAGTCCATGAAATGTTGAGAATTTAATGTGTTGTTATCTTTCAGTGTTTGCAAGTCAGATGAGCTTTCAAAGGGGGGAGGGAGCTCCAATGCTACTGCATAGAAACTTGTGTCTTCTGATTTGATTTTTGTTTTTTCAACACATGCTTTTTGTAACTATTTAGCTTTCATCATCCTGTAAGGGTGAAGTTCTCACAAACAGCAAGTGTGGGGTTTGGCGCAGCAGATGATAAGACAGAATCTGTGATTGGCTATTGGTGAGATTATGAAGTTAGCAGTAAATGTGTGGAAGAGAACATTACATGTCAGTGCGCATGCTTAGTAGGCACATTCTTTTTTCCTTTTTCATTTAATGTTTATTCCTACAAATTTGGGATATAGAAGGAGGAATCTGCCATGCCCTAAGTGCACTGTATTGTATTATTAATACCAGGCTAGCAGCCGATTCCCACTCGACTGCCTTTGTGGTGTGCTGATGCTCTAAGAAGTATCTGAGCTTAAAAGGAGACTCTTTTCGTTGATGTGGGCTGATAGTCTGGGATGGCATTTGAATGCACAGAGGACAATGTCTAATGACAGTGTCTACAAGTGGAGGCCAAAGAAATGCGGCTAAACTGTGTCTATTATTCTGTGGATAGTCCCTAGTCCTTTCAGGGATATTTTAGTCCACATTTGGGCTTTGTCTTCTGCAGCAGAGGGAGTGAAATCAGTGAAGGGAGACTCTGAGATTCCCAGACATCAAGGTTGCAATTCCCTGTACCCACAGACTGCAATGAGACAGAGAGACAGAGAGACAGACAGAGAGACAGAGAGAGAAAGCACAAATCTAATGAAAATTCCTGTTCTAATGCAAGGTGGTTGTGCCAGAATAAGAGTATTTTGGCTAAATGGTGACAAAAACATTTAGCAAAATGGTTATACTACAGTGGATTCTTTCTCTGGGCAAATCTTTTAAAAGCATTGCCTCAGTAGTGCAAAAGAATTTCACTGACTCATCCTGGAGTTTAGAGTCATTGATATTTCTACCAAAATAGGAGAGTTTTCAACCTTCCATCATACTCCCTCCACCCTCCCCCCCAAAATTAAATAGGAAGTCAAATGCTGTCAGTGGACCAGCAGGACTTCAGTTATTTGGCCTTACAGTTCCATCTGGTCATAACTTTCACTGAAATGATTTGTAAAAGTATTTAAAAAAAAAACAACAATATCAAACAAATCATTTTAAACCCAAACTTCCCACAATGACATCAAATGCAGCAGTGTCTTCTGAGAACAAACCTTATGTTAACTTCTACACTTTGGTTGGTTTCAAATTATCACCATTCTTTTAATAGGGTTTATGTTATGTGCCCTTGGATTTTTAATTGCTCTGGATTATCATTTTCAATGCAATTAGTATAATGCCATCAATTACACATAATAATTACTGTAAATGGGGCTGTTGGCCTAATTACTATAAATGTGGGGAAAGATGTGTGATTATAATGTCCAATTACACCATGTAGAGTATTTATTTTATATTATTACATATAATGGTATAATGATAACACATAATTATATTGTATAATTCTTTCAAAAACATATCTGTCCCATGTTAAGATACCTGTAGTACTCCTGCACTGCCAAACTCGGTCTCTTCAGGCTCTTCCTTCTTAAGTACTTAGTTTTCAAAATGGACTAGATACTAGCTTCATCTTAATTGAATAAACACATTTTGCACAACAGATGAATACTCTTAAGAATAAAAATCTAATTTTACCCCCCCCCTTAATAATTAAAAATGGCCCCATTATTCTGCAGTCACCTACTGTATGAATGCTGGAGAGAATTCTGTTCAACTTTGTAGCCTAGAAAAACTACCCCCATGTCTGCCTGTTTATATACTGTGCATCTGTGTATAAATAAACACGTCTGAACGATGACAACATTCAAAATATGTTTGGGGAAAAAATGAATTCTTGTCTTCCCTGTGAAAAGCATTATAATCATCCCTAGTTGCAAATGTACACTTAACGAGCTTATAGCACATAATTAATTCTGGAAAGGATGCTGTTTGACGGAGTGGAATTATAAGAATTGCGTATTGATAGTGGCAGGAGAAATAAATATCTTTTCTATGTATATGGTAGAGTGTACTTGTGTTCCTTAGAAACTGGCACATCTCAGAGGTGTTGCTCTCAAAATGATCTCAGGATGGAAAGAAATCCGTAATTAAAGAGCCAGGCATTCCGTTCTGTCCTAATTTTCCCACCAGTTTTTCAGTGTTTCAGCTGCCTCCGAGAGTTAAAGTATTCTCATTAGGTAGCTGCAGAGGCAGCCTGCTTGCCTACTCCCTCATTCTCTTACTAGCTTATCCTTTCCCTTTCCTTTTTTTCCCCCTGCCTTGGGAGTGACTGTGAAGATCATTTGCTGGAATGATTGGCAGGTTAGAGGATTCGATCAGATGAGTTCCTCTTAGTGCAGGTCAAAAAGGCTAGTTAGCAGGAGCTGTCGAAAAATGCCAGCAGCATTCAAAATGGGAAATGTCATGACTTCGAGGCAGGGGGTGCCACCTGGAACAGAGAGCCCCCAGCTCATTAGCAAGTTCCAGGATGCAAGCTTAACTGGAGGGAGCAGAGAAGGAGAGATAATACCCAATAGGGAAAATTATTGTGAAGTGGAATTGATTTCTTGTATAATTTGTTTATCACTAGAGGGGACAAATGCTGTCCTTCTGACAGGTGTGGAGGAGGGTGGACTGTGAATGAAGCAGCTTAGCATAATCTGCAGGTTGAGCTCCAGATTTAAAGAATGCAAACTTCTTTCTTCTTAACTGTGGAAATGATCAGGTCATGTTGTAATAATTAAAGCTGACATTCTCTCCAATGGTTTATATGGGCAGTTGTAGCATTTCGGCAGAGACGGATAGAGATGGGCTACTTGGGAAAAGAAGGCCGGGGTTTTTTGTGGTGGTGGTGGTGTTTTTTCCCCCTGTTGCTGTAAAAGGAAGACTGTCTCAGTTGCATACTGAATTAGAACAGAGTTCATGTTTATCTTTAATGGTTAGCTAGATGGAATAAAATCCAAATATGGTTTCTGATTCATACTGGAATTTTACTTACAGAGGAGACTATTGGCTCTTTGGGGAAATTTATACTTACATCGTGTACGTAGACATTCATAAATAGATGGACAAGACCATACCTATCTAGTAGGTGCTTAATGTTTGTTTAATGAATTACATTTATGGAGAAATAGCTATTGAATATATATAGTTCCTGGAATTTTTCCTTATTTATGACTGCCGATTAAAATTTGATCTGTCTTAAATAAGGCAGCTTTAGTAGATTCACTGCCAAGAAGTCAGTTGTACATTTTGTAAGTGTCAGAAACTAAAGGCTTCCCTAATCATTTACTTTGTATACTGTATATAAACACATATATATGTTTATACTAAATTAAGAATGCCAATCTGTTAGTTAATAAATGCGTAAACGTGTGTCTGTTATATACACATGTGATTGGCAAGTCTGTCTTAGTAAGTGAAATACATTAGCATAATTTATAATGATTAAACAAAGGAATATTGCAGCTCCTATACACTTATTAAAATAGATTATTAAAACTAGCCTCCAAATACTATTTGAGGTTTATTAAGTCAAGCTTCAATATAGTTAGGCTTTTTTTTTCCATTTCACGTGAAAACATATTTTCTTTTTGTGAGAAACTTTTATGATCTCATATATCTTTCACATATCTTAGATCTTTTCTTGTTATTGCAAGTCACAAATGCCACAGCCGTGAATCTTTCTGGTTGAACGCTAAAGTCTGTTTACTTAGCATTCAGACTTTGGTTAGGACAGAGATTTTCAGAATCCCTCTGCCTTGAGCTTCTCTTTGCTCTTAAATATTGAGACATTTTACAAGGCAGTTATGAAGTAGCTAGGCTTGTTTTATCAACCAACCACAGACTGTTGGATTTCCCTTTGCCTGTCTAATGTGAATAAGCATCTTTTAAAATCTTCTAGTCAAAACAGTGCTGGAAAATGCATTCTGTCCCGTGTTCAGAATTTTTTGTAAAAAAAGCTTAACATTAAGCTGCTATACATAGTTATCAAGATATTGCATTAGCGTTGTCAAAGAGATGATTTTAGCCAGGCCTATGAAGTGTGTGAAGTGTGTGTGTGTGTGTGTGTGTGTGTGTGTGTGTGTGTGTGTGTGTGCGTGCGTGTGCGTGTGTCTGTGTGTATGTACAGAGAGGGGGAGGCTTTTAGAAAATAGAAAAATGAGCTATTTTGAAAATTATTCTGTTTCATTCTATAACATTCAGAATAGAATTTCATTGTGTATGTACTGTGTATATGTGTTTCAATTTCCAATTACCTACAAGTTAATGTTCCATTTGTGTATTATCTGCAAAAGTCAAGGGCCTCCACCCATCGGCTGCCCAGCCAGCTCCCAAGAAAGCTAAGCCAAAAGAGAGATCTGGTCAGGCAGAAAGGGATGTAAGGATTTGTAGTTTGTGCCTGGGGATGTATGGTTTCTAATTGAATATATTCTCTCTCTCTCCCCCCACCCCCTTCCCTTGCTCTTTCCCCTTCCCTTCCTCTCTCTTTCCCTCCTACTCTGCTTTCTCTCTTTTTCTTTACCTCCCTTCTACCCCCTCTCTACCTTCTCTCACTTTCCTTCTTCCCCTCCCTCTCCAACCCTGTCCCCTTCCCCTTCTTCATTCTCCTGTCTCTGGCTCTTTTCCTCTTTCTTCCACCCTGTTCCCTCTCTCTGAATTTCAAAGCCAACTGTGTGACAAATGACTTTGTGATTCTCTAGTATTTTGGATGATTCAAACTTTTCTTCTGGCTATTAGCATGAATTATTTATAATATGTATAGACATTTTCATTTTTTAAAACATTCCTATTGGCTAACATCATTATATCTGTATCTGTGAACTATGGACTGTGGTTTTTTTTTTCTTTTCAAGATCTATATTAACTAAGAGAAAAGAGATTTCAGATCCTATTTCTCTGCTTGTGGTCCATTTTGACTCTACCCTGTTAATTACATCAATGATATTTTGTTTCCTTTGGAAGAAATGAGTGTGCATGGCAAGGATTTTAACTCTATATGGTTGTGTTAATTCTGTCTGTGTAACCTGTTTATCTCAGTATTCATGGCATATAATAAATAAGTTCCTTTTTATGTGTTCAAAAGAGGTACCATCTGAACTTCATGCCATAATGTCCTTTATTGAGTTCCTTAATGTTGACAGGCCAGCATTTTTAAAAGGATTTTCTTCTACTTGTTGACTTTTCTTTTGGGACCTAGCATCTGTTTTTCCGATATGGAAAGGATATTCCATACATTATCTCACTTTGCTGGCAGCATAAAGAATTTTGCTGAAATTGAATCTACATGGTACAGAGGCAATTGGGACAACAGAGAGGACCCTGGATCTAGAGTCAGAATACCTGGTTCTTACTTGTGTAAATTTGAGCACATCATGGATCTCAGTTTCCTGTTTTGTAAAATAAGGGAGTTGAACATTAAGGTCCTTGCCCATTCTAAATCTCAGAAAAGTAAGGTCTAATAGAAGCAGGAGACCTAAGTTTGTGTACTGTCTCCATAACTTAAAGCCATGGGATCATGGATAAATCATTTAGCCTCTCTGAGGCTATTCAGTAAATTCAGGATAGTAATACACTACCTATGTCCCAGGGTTGTGGTCAGGAATTTGCTGTGTACCCTGTGAAGTGCTGTAGAAGCAACATGTGGTTCTGTGTACATTCTAATGTTGCATGATGCCACCATAACCCAGTCAGCCCATTAAGTCAGGTTAGTTGGTGAATTGGCTAAGGCTTAGATAAGGTTATCTTATCAAGGAAGAAATCCCAGAAGGGCAGAATCAGGCTGCTGAGCCAAGGTAGGGGCCGGCCTAGACCTGACCTGACCAGAAGCAGAAGGGAGAAAGAATGA
The DNA here is from genome assembly GCF_028372415.1 of Notamacropus eugenii. Taxonomy (NCBI): domain Eukaryota; kingdom Metazoa; phylum Chordata; class Mammalia; order Diprotodontia; family Macropodidae; genus Notamacropus; species Notamacropus eugenii. The sequence goes on along the minus strand of NC_092874.1, from coordinate 51,895,541 downwards.
ACCTTCAAGGTTCTGGCTCACCAGTTAGAACTGGCTGGAAGCAGAAAGACAAATCATAAGGGGAAATGGAGGGCCTTTCAAGAACCTTAAATGTCTGTCTGCCCATGATACTGCTTTCTACTCTGTCTATGCATAGACCACAGGTTATCCTCCCACCTGCCCAATCTGTCTGCTTTCCCAGAGAACTCTCATAGAAGCCACTTGGAAGAGTGGGTAGAGCAGGTGGCCAGAGATCTCATCCTGGCTCTGCCACTCACTTGCTCTGTGATTTGGGGTGAGTTCGTCTCTTGGAGGTTTTACATTTTGTAAACCTAACCAGCTGCATATATGGCTGCTAGTCTCCTTTTCTTCATCATCACCATCATCATCTCCAAAACAAGGGATCTGGCCCTAAATTCTTTTCTTCTCCAGAGAAAGAACTGATGAACTCTGAGTGCAAATTGAAGTATTTTCTTTTTCTTGCCTTTTTTGTACCAAGGCTAAAATGGAAATAATATCTTGAATGATTTTACATGTATAATTGATATCATATTTTTTGCCTTCTTGGTGGATGAGGGAGGAGGGGCAGGAAGGAAGGAGGGAATTTGAAGCTCCATAGAAAAGAATCTTTAAAGAAATAAATAATGCTCTTCTCTTCCCCCCTCCCCAGAAGAAATTTGGGTCAGGTACCTTCTCATCTAACATGCAGGGGAAGCGGAGTGGTGCAGTGAGTAGTGCTGGACTTTGAATCAGAAAGACCTGAGTTAGAGCCCTGACTCTGCCACTTAGCCCAGGACAAATCTCTAAGCCTCAGTTTCCTTATCTCTAAAATAGGAGTAATAGCATCTCCTTCACAGGGTTTATTGAGAAGATGAAATGAAGCATTATATAGAACCCTTAAATACCCATATAAATGCTGACTATTAGTGTTCTGTAAAAGTGCTTTGTAAGTGTTAATCATCTCGTGTTCGTTGTTATTGTTACTACTGTTATGATTTCAGATTGTCCTACTTAATTGTTACTAAATTCTCCACAGGGGATGCCCTTCCTAAAAAATATTAGTTCTCTAATTGGAACTGAGAATATAAAGAGAAAAATAAAAAACAATCCCTTCTTTCAAGAAACTTCAGTTCCATATTTTCTTTTTTTTTTATTTTTTTTTATTTTTTATTTATTTTTTTATTTTTTTTTTATTTTTTTTTTATTTTGTAATGTTTAACAGTCACTGCCATACAATTGTGATTTTATCCCCCCCACCTACCCCCCACTCCCCCCCTCCCTCCCCACGACTGCATACAATTCTGTATAGATTCTACATATACTTTCCTATTGAGTATATTTTCACTATAGTCATGCTATGTAGTCAGACTAAGATAAATGAAAGAAATCGTATAACAAATCAGAACATGATACACAAACACATACACATACACAAACATGATCTGCTACAATATGTGAGTGACTTCCATATTTCTCTCTCTGAGTGTGGCAGGCATTTTGCCTTGAGATCCTCCATTGGGATTTTTTTTTTTTTTGGTAAGAAGTTCTTGTGTTATTACAAAAATCTAAGTCTACCAGAAAAAACTCTCACACACTGTGGTTGTTGCTATGCATAAAGTTCTCCTGGTTCTGCTCCTTTCACTCAGCATCAGGTCATATAAGTCCTTCCAGGCCTCTCTGAAGTCTTCTTGTTCATCATTTCTTATGGCACAATAGTACTCCATTACATTCATATACCATAATTTATTCAGCCATTCCCCAATTGATGGACATCCCCTTGACTTCCAGTTTTTGGCAACTACATAGAGTGCTGCTATAAATATTTTTGTACATGTGGGACCCTTTCCCATTTTTACGATCTCTTGGGGATATAGTCCTAGTAGCGATATTGCTGGGTCAAAGGGTATGCACATTTTTGTAGCCCTTTGGGCATAGTTCCAAATTGCTCTCCAGAATGGTTGGATGCGCTCGCAGCTCCACCAACAATGAATTAGTGTTCCAACTTTCCCACATCCTCTCCAGCATTTATCATTTTCTTGTTCTGTCATGTTTGCCAATCTTATAGGTGTGATGTGGTACCTCAGAGTTGTTTTGATTTGCATCTCTCTAACCAATAGTGATTTAGAGCATTTTTTCATATGATTATAGATAGCTTTAATTTCTTCCTCTGAAAATTGCCTGTTCATATCCTTTGACCATTTATCAATTGGGGAATGACTTGTATGATTATACATTTGGATCAGTTCTCTATATATTCTAGAAATGAGGCCTTTATCCCCGAGCTTAGCTGTAAAAATTCTTTCCCAATTTACTACATCCCTCCGGATTTTGGTTGCATTGGGTTTGGTTGTGCAAAAACTTCTCAGTTTAATGTAATCAAAGTTATCCATTTTGCATTTCATAATGCATTCTATCTCTCCTTTAGTAAAGAAATCTTCCCTTCTCCATAGATCTGATAAATACACTATTCCTTGCTTCTCCAGTTTATTCATGGTTATCAATCTTTATACCTAAATCATGTACCCATTTGGACTTTATTCTTGTGTACGGTGTCAGGTATGGGTCTATGCCTAATTTCCGCCACACTGTTATCCAGTTTTCCCAGCAATTTTTGTCAAACAATGAGTTCTTATCCCAGAAGCTGGGGTCCTTGGGTTTATCAAACAGAAGGTTGCTATATTCCTTGCCTACTGCATCTTGAGTGCCAAGTCTATTCCACTCGTCTACCTCTCTGTTTCTTAGCCAATACCAAGTGGTTTTGATAATTGCTGATTTATAGTACAGTTTGAGATCTGGTAGTGCTAGGCCACCTTCCCAAGCATTTCTTTTCATTAGTCCCTTTGATATTCTGGACCTTTTGTTTTTCCAAATGAATTTTGATATTATTTTGTCCAGCTCTAGAAAGTAATTGTCTGATAGTTTAATTGGTATGGCCCTAAATAAGTATATTAATTTGGGTAGAATTGTCATTTTTATTATATTAGCATGGCCTACCCATGAGCAACTAATGTTTTTCCACTTACTTAAATCTGACTTTATTTGTGCAAAAAGTGTCTTGTAATTGTGTTCATATAATCCCTGGGTTTGTTTTGGCAGGTAGACTCCTAAGTATTTTATACTGTCTACCCTAACTTTAAATGGGATTTCTCTTTCTATCTCTTGCTGTTGGACTTTGTTGCTAATATATAGGAATGCAGAAGATTTGTGTGGGTTTATTTTGTACCCTGCAACTTTGCCAAAGTTGTTTATTAATTCTAGTAATTTTTTACTTGAATCTCTGGGATTCTCTAGGTAAATCATCATATCATCTGCAAAGAGTGATAACTTAGTTTCTTCTTTGGCTATTTTAATTCCTTGGATATCTTTATCTTGTCTAATTGCTACAGCTAACATTTCTAGTACCATATTAAATAATAGTGGTGATAATGGACAACCTTGTTTCACCCCTGATCTTATTGGGAATACATCTAGCTTATCCCCATTGCATATAATGCTTGCTGAAGGTTTTAGATAGATACTGCTTATTATTTTATGGAAAGTTCCCTTTATTCCTACATTCTCCAATGTTTTTAGTAGGAATGGATGTTGTATTTTGTCAAAAGCTTTTTCTGCATCTATTGAGATAATCATGTGGTTTTTGTTAGCTTTGTTGTTGATGTGATCGATAATGCTAATAGTTTTCCTAATATTGAACCAGCCCTGTAGTCCTGGTATGAATCCTACCTGATCATAATGTATTAATCTCGTGATAAGATGCTGTATTCGTTTTGCTAGAATCTTATTTAAAATTTTTGCATCTATATTCATTAGGGAAATTGGTCTATAATTTTCTTTCTCTGTTTTGTCTCTTCCTGGTTTGGGTATCAAAACCATATTTGTATCATAGAAAGAATTTGGGAGGACTCCTTCTTCCCCAATTTTCAAGAATAGTGTATGTAGTATTGGAATTAACTGTTCTTTAAATGTTTGATAGAATTCACTTGTGAATCCATCTGGCCCTGGAGATTTTTTCCTAGGGAGTTCATTGATGGCTTGTTCAATTTCTTTTTCTGAGATGGGGTTGTTTAAGTAATCAACTTCCTCTTCTGTTAATCTGGGCAATTTGTATTTTTTAAAATATTCATCCATCTCATTTAGATTATCGAATTTGTGGGCATAAAGTTGGGCAAAGTAGTTTCTAATTATTGTTTTAATTTCCTCCTCATTGGAGGTGAGTTCACCCCTTTCATTTTTAATATTAATAATTTGGTTTTCTTCTTTCTTTTTTTTAATCAGATTGACCAAAGGTTTATCAATTTTATTAGTTTTTTCATAAAACCAACTATTGGTTTTATTTATTAATTCAATAGTTTTCTTAATTTCAATTTTATTAATCTCTCCTTTGGTTTTCAGTATTTCTAATTTGGTATTTACTTGGGGATTTTCAATTTGTTCTTTTTCTAGCTTTTTCAACTGCAAGCCTAAGTCATTGATCTCCTCTTTCTCTATTTTATTTATGTAAGCATTCAGAGATATAAAACTTCCCCTAATAACTGCTTTTGCCGTATCCCATAAGTTTTGGTATGTTGTCTCACTATTGTCATTCTCTCGAATGAAATTGTTGATTGTTTCTATGATTTCTTCTTTAACCCAACCCTTCTTTAGAATTAGATTATTTAGTTTCCAGTTGATTTTTGGTTTCTCTTTCCATGGCCTTTTATTACACGTAATTTTTAATGCATTATGATCTGAAAAGGATGCATTGATTATCTCTACCTTTCTGCACTGGATTGTGAGATTTTTATGTCCTAGTACATGGTCAATTTTTGTAAATGTTCCATGTACCGCTGAGAAAAAAGTATATTCCTTTCTATTCCCATTTAATTTTCTCCAAAGATCTATCATATCTACCTTATCCAGAGTTTTATTTACCTCCTTAACCTCTTTCTTGTTTATTTTGAGGTTGGATTTATCGAGTTCAGAGAGGGGGAGGTTGAGGTCCCCCACTAGTATAGTTTTGCTATCAATTTCTTCCTTCAACTCCCCCAACCTCTCCTCTAAGAATCTGGATGCTATACCACTTGGAGCATACATGTTTAGTAATGATATTGCTTCATTGTCTATGGTGCCTTTTAGCAGGATATAGTTTCCATCCTTATCCCTTTTGATTAGATCTATTTCTGCTTTTGCTTTGTCTGAGATTGGGATTGCTACTCCTGCCTTTCTTACATGAGCTGAAGCACAATATATTCTGCTCCATCCTTTGACCTTTATCCTATGTGTATCCCCCCGTTTCAAATGTGTTTCTTGTAAGCAGCATATTGTTGGATTATGGCTTTTAATCCATTCTGCTATCCGTCTCCGTTTTATGGGAGAGTTCATTCCATTCACATTCACAGTTATGATTACAATCTGTGTATTTCCCTCCAACCTCTTTCCCACCATTTGTGCTTTTAGCTCTCCCGTCTCCCTTCCCCTCCTCAATAGTATTCACTTTTCTCCCCCTCCTCCTGCAGCCTTCCCCTCCTTCTTTTAGCCCCCCTCCCTTTTAGTCCCCTTTACTCTTATTGCTCCTTTCCTCCCTTTTAGCCACCCTCCCCTTTCTTCCCCCTTCCCCTCCTACTACCTATAGAGCTAGTTAGGCTTATCTACTTAAGATTATTGTTCCCTCCTTTGAACAAATCAGATGAGAGTACCTCTCAAACAATGCTCATCTCCCTCCCCTCCTTCCCTCTACTATAGTTTTGTACTTCTTCCTGTGATATAATTTGCCATTTTCTGCTTCCCCCTTTCCACACCTCCTATTACATTCCCTTCTCATACTTAAATCATATTTTTGACATGACATCATTTACTTTATGCCCGTTCCCTCTGCATATATCCCTTTTATCATAATAGCTGCACAGTTCTCAAGATTAACAGGTATCATCTTCCCTTATAGGGAGGTAAACAGTTTGCCCTAATTGAGTAGCAAGTTTTTGTTTTTGTTTTTTCCCCTCTGTTTACCTTTTTATGATTCTCTGGAGACCTGCATTTGAAGATCAAATTGTCTATTGAGTTCTGGTGTTTTGGTCAGGAAGCTCTGGAAATCCCTTATTTCGTTGAATGACTTTCTCCTTGCCTGAAATGTTATGCTGAACTTTGCTGGGTAGTTGATCCTTGGTTGAAGTCCCAACTCCTTTGCCTTACGGAATATTGGGTTCCAATTCTTTCGATCTTTTAATGTAGAAGCTGCAAGGTCCTGTGTGATCCTGACTGTGTGTCCTTGATATTTGAATTGTTTCTTTCTGGCTGCTTGTAGTATTTTCTCCTTCACTTGATAGCTCTGGAATTTGGCAACTATATTTCTTGGGGTTTTGAGTTTGGGATCCCTTTCGGGAGGGGAACGGTGGATTCTTTCGATGACTATTTTGTCCTCTGAGTCTAGTACTTCTGGACAGTTTTCCTTGATGATTTCCTGGAAGATATTGTCCAGACTCTTTTCTTCATCATGGGTTTCTGGCAGGCCAATAATTCTTAGATTTTCTCTCCTGGATCTGTTTTCCAGGTCAGTTGTTTTTCCAATTAAATATTTTACATTTTCTTCTATCTTTCCATTCTTTAGATTTTGTTTGACTGATTCTTGTTGCCTCATTGAGTCATTAGTTTCTACTTGCCCAATTCTAATCTTCATCGTAGTGTTTTCTTCAGTTAGCTTTTCCATCTCCTTTTCCATCTGACCAATTTTTCCCTTTAAGGAGCTATTTTCTCCATTTAATTTTTGTACTTCTTTTTCCATTCGACCAATTTTCCCAGTTAGGTTTTGGGTTTCCTTTTCCATCTGATCAATTTTCCCAATTAGGTTTTGGGTTTCCTTTTCCATTTGATTAGCTCTTCCTTTTAGGGAATTATTCTCTCCAGTTAATTTTTGAACTTCCTTTTCCATTTCTTCAATTTTCTTTTTTAGGGTGATGTTCTCATATCCTTCTTCAGACGTTCCAGGTAATCTAGTTGTGCTTGCGAGAAATTCATAGTCCCATCTGAGGTTTCAGATGGAAGTACAGTCTCAGCTCTAACCTCTTTGGTGTTTGTGTTTTAGTCCTTATCCCCATAGAAAGATTCTATGGTTTTTTCACTTTTCGTCTGCTTTTTCCGATTCATGATGTTGGCTGAGTGTTGCAGCTTTTGGTTCTTTCAGTCAGAAGGTACAGATCTTTAAGTTGAGCTGATGTGTGTCTAGGCTAAAAGCAGGCTTTTGTTTTTTGTTTCCCAGATCAACCCTGGGGTTAGCTTGTTAGGTGTGTGGGAGGTGTGGTCTGGTCTCAGGCTATCTCCTCAGCTGACTTGAGGCAAAGGCAAGGTCAGGGGATGGTAATCCCAGCTTCCCTATTGTCTTCCCTTTTCCCCTAGAGGGCTGGGGCACGCCTAGAAGCTAACGCGTGTTCCCGCCCCTCCTGGGGCTCGTCTCCCGGCTCTGAGGCTTGCCTGGGTCTCAGTACGAATTTTCTCTGCCCTGGGTCGTCTGTCCCTCCAGATCGCCTCCACCACAGTAGGAAGAATCCCCCTTTGCCACTTTTCCAGCCTCTGGTGTTATGAGACCACCCGCCCCCTTCTGCTGTTCCCGCTGATCCAGGATTAATCTGGGGAAGAATTTTATGGTTCCCTCAGGGTCATCAGGGGGGAGGAGAGAGCACTTACTGATCACTCTGCCATCCCAGTTCTGGAAGTTCAAGTAGTGACCCACGGAAGTCCGTCTTCAGGCTGAAGATTTCAAGGACTGCTGCGCTGATGTCTGGCACTCAGCGGCTCTCACCGGCTCGGCCTGGCTTATCTCCTGCTCCGCTGGTCTCGCCCGCCACTCTCGGGCTCCTCTGGTCCCCTTCGCCCTGCCGCGCTGACCGCGCTGCGCTGTGCACCAGGGTCTTACCCCCGCGGAACAGATCCCTCCCGTGGACCCTCCGGTCCAGCCTGGGCTCCGAATCCGTCAAAGTCCGTCACCCACTGGATTTTACACCTCCAAAGTCTGGTCAGACTCTCCCCCCAGATATATCCAGAGGAGTTTTTCCAGGAGCTTAGGTGAGTCGTTGCTTTCACTCCGCCATCTTGGCTCCGCCCCCCCCCCCCAGTTCCATATTTTCCCATTTGTTTATCTTTCATTTAGATTTATCTAAAATTGTTAGAGGGGTATTAAAAGGCTCCTTCACTGTTATATTGCTGTCTGTATCTTCTTGAAGCCCACATAATATTTCTTTGATTAATTTCGATGCTAAAACACTAGTAGTGTTTTATTAATAGTGATTCACTGATCACCAGCCTAAGTGTCTACCCCAGCTGACTTTTGGCTGGTCAGAACTGGCCCTACCTGGATGCCATACTCTTCCCTCCAGCTTGGTAGAGCACTGCACAGCTCCCCACATGCATGGGGTACTGTCTTTGTGACCTGTCCCACTCCATTTGTTCCTTACTTCTCTGGCTCAGCACTAGTAGTTATGGGCCTGCTTGATTCAGCATAAGCAGTTCAGAGCTTGGCAACACTTCTGGTTTGCAGCCTCTGGCAGGCCTTCACTTCTGAAGGGCTATGGCCAAGCTGGCTGGTAAGGCCTGGGCACACTTCCACAGCCTGGAGCTGGAGCCTCTACAGCTTTGGAGAGAGAAAGGGATGTTTGGGGTACAGAAGTGGGTTTTGATCCAAGTCTGTGTTGTTGTGTCCTTGGGTCTGCTAGTATAGCCTTACTGCTGGTAGTTAAGAGGTGAGAGTGGGGACCTAAGTAAGCCTCAGCATCAATTTCTTGGTTTGGGAGGGGTGTTGATTTTTTTTTTTACCTTCTTTTGGATTCTGGGTGGCCTAGATCTTGGAAACAGTTGAAGTTGCTATATCTCTGGTGCATAATTTCTGTTTTGGAGAGTTTCACGTGTTTGTTGGGATCAGAGAGAATATCTGGTCTGCCATCTTGTTGCTCATATGACCAGGAAGAATTCTTCTTGGCTATCTATGCTCCAGCCAACCTTGGTTATTGGCTGCCCCCTTTTGACTTTAGCTCATACTATTCCCTATATTGAAATGCCCTGTTTTCCCCAACTGTGGAAGTCTTATTTATCCTTTAAAGTTTTGATCAACTAGAAGCTTTCTCTGATTTTCTCTAGTTGGTTGGTTGGTTGTTATCCTTTGTCTTCAAAGAGGACCAAAATGACATCACCATTGTAAAGTGAAATTTCAGTGTGTCCAACTATGGCTGATCAGGCTAATATGATCTTGGAATGCTCTACCACAGGTTGAGCACAGATAGTCCGTATGAATATTTGGGGTGGATATCTCAAATTTGCACTCCTGCATTTACTTTGTGCTGTCTCTATGCTACTTTGCTCAAAAAGCACAGCAACTTTTCTTATGCAGGCACGCCATACTGAGCAGTCCTGTGCCGGTGTCTCCCGTGTTGCACAGTCAAATCCAAAGTTATTGATAGAGACTTTGAGAGTGTCCTTATATCGTTTCTTCTGGCCACCATGTGATCTCCTGCCCCATGCAAGTTCTTCATAACATAGTCTTTTTGGCAAGCGTACATTTTGCATTCGAACAACATGGCCAGCCCATTGGAGTTGTGCTCTCTGAAGCATAGTTTGAATACTTGGCATTTCAGCTCAAGCAAGGACTTCAGTATCTGGTACCTTATTCTTCCTAAGACAGTTCACGTGGAAGCAGTTCAGTTTCCTGGCATGGCGCTGGTAGACTGTCCATGTTTTACAAGCATATAACAATGAGGTCAGCACAACGGCTCTGCAGACCTTCAATTTGGTAGTCAGTTTAATACCTCTTCTCTCCCAAACCTTCGGAGCCTCCCAAACACTGAGCTAGCTCTGACAATGCATGCATGAACCTCATTGTCAATGTGTTGTGTACATCCCTGGAAAGTACACTACCTAGGTAAGTCAAAACTTTTCCATTTGTTATAACCGATGGTTCCACATATGGATGGTGTGGTGGTGGCTAATGGAGGACCTATGTTTTCTTGGTGTTAATTATTAGGCCAAAATTAGCACAGGCAGCAGAGAATTGATCCGTACTTTGTTGCATCTCAGCTTCAGAGACTGCATTGAGTGCACAATCATCTGCAGACAGAAAGTCATGCAGCAACACTCCATCCACTTTGACCTTAGCTTGTAACCTTTTCACATTGAAGAACTTCCCAGTGCCATGTTCATCTTCATTGAAAGCATTTGTCAACATGCCTGAAAACATCATGCTAAAAAGTATGGGAGCATGCTCACAGCCCTATTTCACTCCATTGGTGACTGGGAAGGCATGAGAGCTTTGTCCATTATCCAGAACCCGGGCAAACATGCCATCATGAAATTGACATATAATATGGATGAACTTCTCCGGACAACCAAATTTTGGCATAATTTTTCCATAAGCTTTCATGACTAACAGTGTCAAAGGCCTTGGTCAGATCTACAAACGTTGTGTGTTCTGCTCCTGGCATTTCTCCTGGAGTTGTTGGGCAGCAAATACCATATCAACCGTTCCTTGGCCCTTTCTGAAGCCACACTGGCTCTCAGGTATATGCCCATCTTCCATCATTTTATTTCCATCAGAAGCAAAGTACAAGCAAAACTTAGGGATGCAACATTCCTGGCTCAGTTAAAAGGCAGATGAAATTCAGTTTTATTCTGATAGTAACAATCTAAAACGTTTTTATGATTCCCTGAAACCTATTTATGGACCAAAAACCTATGGTGCATCACAACTACTCAGTGCTGATGGAGCCACATTGACTAGTGATAAGGACATGATCCTAGAAAAATGGACTGAACACTTCCATAGTGTTCTCAATAGACCATCATCAATCAGTGCTGAGGCCATTGACCATTTCCTTCAGGTTGAAGTCATTAGTTGAACTTCCAACTGAAGAAGAGGTTTTGAGGGCCATTAGGCTCCTTTTTGTGGCAAAGTACCTGGTGCTGATTCAATTCCAGCTGCAATTTACAAGGTAGGGGGAACCATTGCTCATACAAAAGACTGAAATTTTCCAGGTTATATGGCAAGAGGAGGTTATCCCCCAGGAGTCCAAGGATGCCTCTATTGTCCAACTCTATAAAAGTAAAGGGAATAGATTGTCCTGCGACAATCACAGGGGGATCTCTCTGTTAGTCATTGCTGGCAAAATTCTTGCTAGAGTCCTCCTTAATAGGCTGATTCTTCACCTGGAAGATGGGTGTATGCCTTTCCTCTAGAATTGTATACTTAGAACATGTTATTTTGTATCATAGTTATTTTTGTGTACAAGCTGCATGAGACCAGGGACTATTCTTATCTAAAATTGTTATTTTTCCCACTGTCTTATCTGGTGTTCCACACACAGTAATGTTTCTTAATAAATGTCTTATATTGGAATGTATCCACTTATAAGCTATTTAAAGAAATTTTATTATGAATTCTCTGTTAATTGTTTCAATAGTTAATGCTTTTGACGGCTACATGTTATTTTTGGGGATAGTCTGAATTTTCCTATGTGGGGTTTGCCAAAAAATGAGTTACAAAGTAGAGTGTGTATCCACTAAATTCCTTGATTCTTATAAAACACAGGTGTACATTATTACATGCCCAAAATTTTATCTAATTCTAGATACAGACAAGCGATACTTCCAAGTCAGCTTTACAACTGTTAAAGGGCTTAATGTAGTACTTGTCTAATATACACTCAGCAACTGAGTATTGATGGAGTTGAGGAATTGAGACTAGACCAACCTAAAATGGAACTGGACCATGCATTAATATTTTAAGAAGAGTAGAAGCTCACTGTAGGGCTGTGCTCAGAACCTTTGAGAAGTGTAGTACATTTGAAAAATCAAAGGTTGAAATCCCAGCCCTGACATGTATTAGCTGGGCAGCCTTTAACAAGGCTAACGGGCCTCAGTTTCCTCACTCCCAAAATAAGGGTCATAATTATCCTACTTATCTCACAAGTAAAGGAACTGTAAAGGCTCATATTAATGTGAGCTGTTAGTGTTGCCTTATACATACATAGTCCTCTTCTGGAATAATGGGGCTGTCACCTCCTTCACAGCTAGACCTCTCCTCCCTAGTTCCACTCTCTAGTAAACAGTATGCTTTCATGATTGCTGGCTGCCAAACAGGCTGTATAAAGTGAGGGCTGTACTGAAGAGCTATATGGTCTGTGTCACCTCCAAGGACTGTCCTGTGAAGGAAAGAAAGGAAGGCTGTTGTTACTCCAGAGGAGTCAAGTCTAGCATGGGAAAATATCTAGCCCAAAGTCTCCCAGATTGTAACCTGATAAGAAACACTAGATACCCAATCCCCCCAGCTCATGGTTTCCATACTCAGACCCTGAACACAGTGGAGGTACTGATTTTTTTTTGTCTTTGGGAATGGATGGATATGTCCATTGACCTCTAGCACAAATACAGAATCCACAAAATGTCCACGTGGTTTGAGGAAGTGAAGAAATTCCAGGAACAAGGAGACTCTTCCAATACCCACCCCTGTCAGTATCTTTGCAAAATTAAGAAAGTCTCTCTCTTTGGGCCTCAGTTCCTCATCTGTAAAAAGAGAAGGCTGAACTAGCGGGCCTCTGAGGTCTCTTTCAGCACAAAATCTCTGATATTTTGATTGTGTGATCTGTTCTGCTCGTTCTTTGTGCTAATAGTACCACATTCTATCCTGCCATCACCTGGGTTCACAAATTCAGAAGCATCCTTCACTCTTCATTCTCTCACCGATGCTACTTCCACCTTTCTCTCCTCACCTCTAGATTATGAAAATAGTAAGTATTTCTCATCTCTTGTCCATTCTCATACCTATTGGAAAGGTATTGCTAAAGTACAAGTTTCATCCTGTCACTCAGTTATTCTGAAGTTCCCGGTCACTCTCCATCAGTGCTTTCCTACCCTCAGATCACCTTGTGTTCACCTCTGCATGTGTTTCCTTCTTTGTGCACGTGGTGCTTCCTCCAGTAGAAGGCCAGAGAGTTTTGTCTTGCTGTCAGATCCCTGTACCGGAGGCCATGTGCCATACCCACATATGGAAATAAAGATGACTAGGTTGGTTCTTATTCTTTTCTTCAGAGCTCCGCTGAATCATCTCCTCCTCCATAAGGCCTCTTGTGATTTCCCACAACTGAAATTGATCTCCCTAGTATTGTATAAAATGAATAGGGTTTGGGGTTCAAGTCGCACCTCAGAACCTAACAAGCTGTGGGATCCTAGACAATCACTTGACCTGTCTTTGCCTTTATTCCCTCATTTGTAAAACAGGCAAGGGTGGATTCAGTGGCCTCTCCAGACTCTTAGCTCCAAACCTGTGATTCTATGAAATCTTCCTTTTCTGGACTTCTCCTGCCCTGTACCATTCCACCTCATATCCTGCTTCTTGATTCTCAGCTCCTCAAAGAAAGAGAGCAGTTATCATTTTTTTAACTCCAGATCCCCTGATGGGGCTGTGCATATGCTAGGAGCTTTATATACGCTTGTTGACTAAGTAAATAAAGATCTGCCTGAGCGGTCTTATAACCTGAAGAGAATGCAAGCTGGTGGCACAGAATCATTGGTATCTGTTTTAAAAGTATGATGAAAGTATATTGGGTGAAGTCAGATCTTTTAGGTGTATTAAATTATCAAAGGCAGCAGCGATGGCTGCATGAGACCTACACCATCCCCAAGTGTTGTCCACAGCAGATTGAAATACAATTGGGAAATACTTAACAAAATAAGTAAAAATACAACAAAACATAGATAATACTAATATGTGGTTTTCTAAGTTGATATGCAGCCCACAGGGATCTTTATGTATGGGTGACCTCTGTTTCTATTTGAGTTCAATAGCACTGAAGTCTAGCTAACCTCGAGTGTCACGAAGACCTGGATGCAAGACCGTAGAGGTCATTGGAACTGACAAGGAGCGTCGAGACTGTCCAGTCCAACCTCTAATTTTAGTGATGAGTGAAGCCCTGGGAAGTTAAGATCTGCCTTTGATGTATAGTGGTTGTGCAATCCTAGACGATTCACTTAACCTCTCAGTAACGCAGGTAATTTGCTAAAACTATATAAGCTCCCAACTGATGACAGGTCCACGTTAGTGAAGGGTGTTTCTTCACCTTGATGTTCCCTATTCTAATGAAATCACACGTATGAGGACCAGACTGTCATATACATATACATGCATGTATGTGTATCCACCCACATGCATTGTGTGTATACACATATACATGTATGTATATATATATATATCTATGTGTACATACATATGTATGTAGTATAAATATATTTCTGGGTGTGTGTACTGAAACAAACACGTACATCCTTGCCTAAGGATGTGTGTGTCCCATGTGGGCTTTTCTGGACACCTGAATCTGGTTTATCCATTTATCACTTTTATCCTGTTTGATTTGTGTCTGATTCTTCAGCTGGCTATTTCAGTCCTTCCAAGGAATCTGTCTCAGGGAGCAGGCTGGCTTTGCCTTTTGCTTCACAATTTTTCTGTCATCCTCAATCTCCACCTTCATTCCATCTCTTTACTCCAAATGTTACCAGGGAGGAGGCAGAAAGGAAAGAGGGGGGAAAAGAAAAGAGAAGAGGGATAGAAAACAGAGGGGAGGGAGAGACCAGTGTGGAAAAAAAAAAAGATTTAAATGGGAGCCAGAATGAATGCCTCACTTGCTGGCTTTTAGCACAATTACCATACCTTAGGAAATATGCAGGGAATGGTTAATTATGAGCAGATGAGGTCCTTTTTAGAGTCAGTGGCAGGCCCAGGATGTGACTGTCAGCATTCTGAATGATACTGAATTGGGAGGCTGGTCCCCCTGTCAGCCAGTAGGATGGTCGGCCTCAGTGAAATAGACAGTGAAAAGATAGCTGGGTGTGAGGAGGCTCAGACAAGGGAGCCAAGGCATGGAATTTGCATACTGCTTCTGCAAAAGGGGTTTTAATCCAAAGAAAGAAGGAGATTTCAGTATTGTCAGTCAGGGCTTTGTTTTGGGTAAAGAGTGGAAGGAAATCTCCTGAAGAGGCCTTTCTCAGAGCCCCCAGTCTCAGCCTGGAGGTTATTCTGGTAAACTTATGTCCCTGTGGCTTGTTTGCCCACTATTGTCCATTAGAAGATCTGCTAACGTCCCTCAAAGCATTCCCCTTCCCGAACACAAAAGCAGCAAGTTTGGGAAGGGAAGAAAATGACTTGTGTGGCCAGCTGACCCAAGCCCCCTTTGTTCATGCCCCAGATCTGCTCTGAAGAGTCACAGACAGACTTTGGCATCCAACTGAGTCAGGCTGTAAAAGTGCTGTTTGTGGATCTGAAAAACAAGGTACAACTCCCTCACCCTGAGACAGCTGACCGCACAGTGGAGACTCCAATGGGCTTGCTCCCTAAGGGAAGGAGAGGCCTTGGAAAGTGAAATCTGTAAAGCTGCCTTTCTCCAAGTGTTCCATCAGTTAGGAACATCTGCATCATCTTTAGACTGAGAGGGGGAAAGGACAGAAAAGGATGAGAGGTCGCATGTGGGGCTAAGATAATAATGATCTCCACTTTTACATATCTGCTGTTCAGAATAAAAATACTGTCTCTTGCATAATAAAGATAATTTCCCACTCATTGAAATACTTTTTTTCTTCTAATTTTCATGCATGACATTTAAGGGCTGCTTTTACATTGCATGAATTTCTGAACATATCCCAAAATGTCTTGGCCTAGAGCAGGAATTTTTAAACCTATTTTTGTGTCTGTCATGTACCCCTTTGGTGATCTGATGAAATCTGTGGAACCCTTCTTAGCAAACTGTTTTCAAATACATAAAAATATAGAGAATTGCAAAATAAACATATTAAAATAAATGTTGTAATTTTTCCCAAGTTCATGGACCTTTCTGAAATCTGTGAACCCCAAGTTAAGAAATCCTCGCCTAGAATATATGAAGTATTTGGGAATTTTCTCTGCAGTGTTGGGTACCTCTCCCATTTAATGGTTGGGAATATTCTTCCTATGGCTAAAGAAAACACCTTTATTAAAAGAATATGAAAAGAGAGAAGCATAGAACCCTCGGCAAAATTCTTCACCATGGTTAGTAGTGTTATTATTATCATTGTTCAAGTACTAGAAATAAGTGATTCAGTTTTATAGGGTCATAGATTTGGAGGTGGAAAAGATTCCATGAGCCATCTAATCTTATCTAACCCACCATTTTGTTAATGAAGACATCTCTCTGTATATGACTTGCTCAAAGTCACATAGGCAATAAGGAGCAGAGCCAAGATTTGAACCCAGACCCTCTGACTCCAAATTCAGCCGTTTCACACTTTGCTCCTGAGACGGCAGGATGGCACAGTGATAAAGCCATGGGCCTGAGTTTACATCTGACCCCCAACACTTACTAGCTGTATGACCATGGGCAAGTCACTTAACATCTCTTTTCCTTAATCCACCAGAGAAGAAAACGGAAAACCATCTTTGCCAAGAAAGCCCCATGAATATTATGGTCAGTGGGGTCATAAGGAGTCAGATATGACTGAAGGAAATGCTACCTATGAGGTCATTTTTACAAATGAGGAAACTGAAGCCCAGAGGGACTTATCTAAGATCATGTGGGTAGTGCCTGGCAGATCTTGAATTCAGTTCCAGGTCCTCTCCCTTTTCCATGTGCCATGTCTGTCTGTACAGGGTACAAGTTAGTGTCCAAAGTGCTGGGCATACAAAAATGTAGAGTCCTAAGAAGTTGACATTGTAATGAGTGAATAGAACATGTACACAAATTACTCTTGATATGAGAGAATATGATGAGGGCCAAAGAGAGAATATTTTCCCCTGGTGAGTTTGGAGGCAGCCTTCCTGAAGGAGGTGGCCTTGAGGGAAGAAAAAGATTTCAGCAGATGGAAATGAAGAGCAAGGGCATTCCAAGGATGGAGCATGTCCAGGGAGGATGAAGAATGAAAATGAGGTCAACAAATAGTCCAACTTGGTTAGAATGTACAATAAGAAGGGAAGTGGTAGTGGTGGTGATGGTGGTGGTTGATGGTGGTGATGGTAGTGGTGTTGGTGGTGATGGTGATTGTGGTGATGGTAGTGGTGATGGTGGTGACGGTAGTGGTGTTGATGGTGATGGTGGTGGTGGTGATGGTGGTGATGGTGGTGGTGATGGTGATGGTGGTGGTGGTGGTGATGGTGGTGGTGATTGATGGTGGTGGTGGTGATGGTGATAGTGGTGGTGGGGGTGATGGTAGTGGTGATGGTAGTGGTAGTGTTGAGTTGTTTCAGTCATCTCTAATCGTCATGAGCCCATTTGGGGTTTTCTTGGCAGAGATGCTGGAGTGGTTTGCCGTTTCCTTCTCCAGTTCATTTTACAAATGAGGAAACTGAGGCGAACAGGGTTCAGTGAATTGCCCAGGGTTACACAGCTAGGAAGTATCTGAGGCCGAATTTGAACTCAGGAAGATGAGTCTTCCTGACTAGGCCGGGCGCTGTATCCACTGCGCCACCTAGCTTTCCAGAGAAGGGAAATGATATAAAATAATTAGTTGAGGAAGTTAAAGCCAGAAATGGAAAGCTTTAAGTTCTAGAATGAAGAATGTGTATTTTATCCTAGGAGCTACTGAAAATTTTTGATCGAAGGAGGGCCATGCTCAGATGTGTGCGTTAGGAAGATTATTTCTTCAGTTGGGTGAAGTATGGATCAAGGGAGGGCAAGGTTACATGCCAGGGACATTAGCTAACGGGTAATAATGATTATCCAGGAGAGAGGAAATGAGGGGCTGAAGTAGGTAACAGTGTGTCTGGCAAGGAGGGGATGCAGACAAGAGACGTGATGGGGAGCCATCAACACACGCGTGAAATAAAAGACAAGACACTAGTCGTTCTAATTGGTTTACTGCTTTTTAGCCTGAATTCATGCTTTTTAAATGTGAGGTCAGTATGTCTTTCCTAGACTCAAACCACCAAATGGAGTGAGGAATTTACATGAGAAGATCTTGACTTGGAATGGAACATCCAATTTAGAATTCAATATTCAGATTAAAAGCACTAGGAATATTGACTTATAAACATGGGGGAGAGGTGTATTTTTTAATGGTTTAATTTTCTAGGACTAAATTTTGAGATTTGTACATGAGTCCACTCTAGAAGCATAGTGCAAATGCAATGAAAAAATATCTTTGTAAGTTCCTACAAAGTGAAGGAAATGTATATCTTCTTCCAAAATAAAGGCGAAGCTCATAGCACATTCAGGGAAACAGAAGGGTACTTAGAAATTAATTGGAGACAGCTTCTTTCAGAGAAGTTTATGCCCTCTGCATCTGGAAAATAATTAGAGAATCTTTCACCAGTCTAGTGGTCCATTTGGTCTCTCTCTACCAATGTCACTGATGTTGGTGGGTGCGAATCAAGGGTAAGCTTGGGTCCCTGGGGAATCTCTAGTGGTCAGACATGCCTTTTAAAAAATAGTAACGCATTATTAAATGAGTAGAGAAGAGGGTGGTTTTACTGCTTTTGTGGGCCTGCTCATTTTTTTTATATTTTAGATAATTGTGTATGGGGTAAATAAATTCTGCTTTGCAAGAAGGGGTGAGCTTTTTTTCCTTCCTCTTTGCATTTTTCCCTGTGAGAAGCGTGTCAGAGTTGGGGGGGACTGAATATCCCCTTTTGTTACCAAGCTTGTTGAGTGCAGCGCTGTGTTCTCTTTCCCACCAGGAAGGTCAGACTGCTGGGGGCCAGGTTATTTTCTGAAATGATCCCTACTGTCTGGCCCTGGTGTCTGACAGATTGAAACAGTTGTCTGTGTTACCATGCTTTCAATGTTTGCTAAATGCCTCACTTTCCATGAAAAAAGCAAAACATGTAGATAGAATTAAAAAACATTAGACTGTTTGGAGTTTTTGTTCATTACTCAGTGGAGTTTTAACTTTAGTATTCCTTTCTAAAAGTAAATTTAATTAACTTTCTACAAAGATATTTACAAGTTCAGAAAGTTACCCCCCCCCCCCCCCCCCACACACACAGATAAGCCTTCATTTATGAGCAGCACTTCTAAAGGTACTTTTTTTTTGGTAAATCAGGGTAATAAAATTATGAAGTATCGACTGTTTCAATGGCTGAATTGTCATGGTAAGTTTCCTTTGTTCGCTTATATTACAGTTTAATGTATTTTGATCAGAGGTATGTATAAAGCCTAAAGAAATTAGTACTGTGCTGAGCCTTCAATACTCTCCAGATAATTGAACTAATTAAATCTTTACCAACATTAACACAACTTCAGCATTCCTTGGACAGTGGTTAATTATTGCAGGAACATGGCAAGCTTAAACTAAATAGATGAAAATAGAGTTCTGTGGAATGGGCATTGAGTTTATTCTTTATTCATCTTTTGATAAGGTTTAATTAAAACTGCCTCTCTCCATTGTGGTGAGAATGAATGTGCTTGTTTTCTTAGTGAAAAGCAAATTATTCACTTCAGCCATGGTTCAATCATCAAAGCCCCTGCAAAGTTTTGGGTTATATTGTAGCTGGGGAAATATAATTGCTGCAGTTCTCTGTGAAGGTTTTATCTATTTTATTACTTTGTCGTATTTATTTTTGTAGGGAAAAAATTATAGGATCCATTTTCTGATGTGTTTAAATGAATAGGTTTGAAACTCCATCGCATAGGTTTAAGAGTGTTAGATACAGTTTTAAAAGTTGCGTCATTTGGGGCACGATGCCGAATTAAAAAGCACAAGTGTAAGAAAGTAAAGAAATTGGACACATACCTTTAACTGAATGGCATGTGGGATGATTTTATGAGATTAAGCATAGAATTCAATCATAATTTCTTAAAAGCTTAAACCTTTGCCACATGCAGACTCCTCCACTTCTGGAGCTGAGCTGAAAAGATTTTGTAAATAGTCATTTCTGAATGCAGAAGGTGAATTGGAATTGGCACACTAATGCATTGTAATGGCAATTCTTTCTGCTAAGATTGTTTTATTTATCTTTCTTGTTTATTGCTAATTGGCATTTTGAAAACAGTATTTTCAGCACCATTCTTGAAAAAGTGGCCTGTTTGTCTTTTAAAGGTGTGTGTGAGTTTTAATGAAGAAAAGTTTAGGAAGCAGTGTTGCCTAGTGGGTAGTGCTGTATTTGGAGTTGGTAAAATCTTACCTCTTGTATTTAATTGCTGTGTGACCATCGGCTTCTACATGCCTTCATTAGCTACCTAGAATTTACCTTTTAAACCTTTAACTTGCCATCTTCCTTGGTTGGAGGGATTCTCCACACTGAGAACACCACCGTGCCTTCCCACATTCAGATAAGCTAACATTTTTGAGCTTCTTATAGTGATTGGATATTATTCTGAAAGCATTATACCTTTGAACCTATAATCATCTTATTTGAAGTGACTTCCCTTGTATGCATTGTTGTCTGATGATTAAAGAAATAAAGTAATGGACTGGAGGTTGAAATAGAAGTTCTATTCACAGTGAATTGACCTTGGAAAAAAGTACAAGAAGGAAGATCCAGATTTTTTCAGAAGCAGTTAATCAAAAGCAAGAATGATTCCTGGTCTGAGGAGTAAGATTAGTCATGTATGATACAAGTAGTTAACTGCCATAGGACTAAGCAGGGCATTCATTTGGAATATGGCAGTGGCTAGCAATCCAGCCCCTGGATTTCCTCTAATTCAGATTTTTCTTGACTCATAGAAAATCTTGGCCTTCTTGAAGCTGAATATGATTTTAAACCATTTTTTATATGAAAAAGAAAAAAAAAAGGTGTGTGCTTATCTTGACTTCATCCCATTAAACAGGGTTGACAGATAGAAGAGAGAAAAGGAATCCTGGCTACCACATAAGGTGGTTGGAATAAAGACTGTGTAGACTGTACCATCAACTTCCCTAAACAAAAGTTTTTGGCAAAGCTCAGGATCATACCATTTAACAAAGGGGAGTGAGTTAGCCAAGAAACCTCCATTTTCATTCATAACTATATTTTTTCAAAACCATCTCCTTGTCAAAGTTGAATACATTTTAGACTTGGCCTTCTTTTATCTTTAACGCGATATGCTCAGTCATCTAGCTAGGCTTAGTAGTCTACTTGTGTTTGTTTGCCAAGAGTTCCTTACTCACCTTTGTGATGTTTACCCTTGTGCCCGGTTTCATTAAAACACATGACCAGCAGCACCTAGGAAATCTGTGTTCATTCCACACAGATGCAGTGTAATATTCACAAAGTCTTCACCTCAGTTAGCAGATAAAACCAGACTAGCACCCAGGCAGCTACACCCAACCCACAGCAGGTGCAAAGACCAGGAAGAGGGGGTAACTAAGGTCTTATGAAGGACTACTCTCAGTGAAATTGACATCTGTTTGTGGCCTGAGTCCAAACTAGGGACACAGTTAACTCCAGGTTTGAGACTATTCAAGGAGACAGAGAAGTGGATGAGGCCAAATGCTAAGTCAAGCCACCAGGACACTGAGCCAAAACCCAGGAATTCCTGTGAGTACAGGCAAGAGGAGAGTTTGACCCAAACACAAGGCCACAATCTAGAAACTGAGTTTAGAGCTATTTATAAGCATATGAAAATACTAAACATAGTGACTATTGACAAGTCATTCGACCTCTGCCTCAGTTTCCTCAAGTGTAAAAGGGGGGTCATAATAGTACCTACCTCAAAGAGTTGTCAGGATCAAATGAGGTGATATTTGTAAAATGTACAGTGAAGTAGTAGGTGCTTAATAAATACTTGTTTCCTTCCCTATCACGGAGCCACAGTTAGGCTTGCACAAGATTTCACAGCTAACATAATGTAAGAGAGAAGAGTTTGGATATAATATTTCAAAGGCCAAGAGATAAAAGGCTTACAATCAAGAATAACTTATCTGGGAAAGCTCAGGATAATACGACAAGGAATGAAATGCATCTTTAATGAGATAGAGGACTTCTAAGTGTTACTGATGAGAAGGCCAAAATTAAGAAGCTGAGTAGAGAAGACTTAGTAGAGAAGACTCTACAGTGGTAAAGTGCTTATATTCTAACAGAAGGAGAAATAAGCGTTCCTTCAAAACCCTGCTGTCCTCAAGAGTCATGTAGAGAGTTAAGTAAGGCAAGCAGAGGATCTGGGAAGTAATGGTGTTTTGTTTTGATGGTCCTAAGAGAAGAAAAAAAGGGAGGGTAAAGGAGACATTCTAGTAAATTAAGGGAAAAGAAGAGGAATGAATTTACTGTTTCACATAATAAAGTGCAAGAAATGAAAAAAATGCAAATATGGAGGAAGGGATGGGGAAAATGGGTATGAAATAAACTTCTCTCTGATCTAGACAAATAAGGGAGTTGGACACACATGCAGATTTTGCTGTGCAAATTCATCAAATTCAATAAGGAAGTAGAGATAGGGAGAGAAGGAGGAAGGAAGTTATAAGAGAGAATATAGGATTACTGAGGGGTTAGACATAAGCAAACATTGTAAAAATATCTGATGGGGGCAGGATCTAGACAAAGTGAAGAAAAAAGGAACTTCTTTTGCTTATATAATTTTGTTTCAAGATGACATAATTAACCACAGATGTAATTTAAGGTGTACCTGCTTACTGACCCCTTAGTCTAAATAGGTTAGAGCTATTTATAAACATAAGAAAATGCCAAGTAAGATTATGTGTATATATGTTAAGGTATCTCAAAAAAAAGTAGCCAGGACATTAGATGGTAGTATTTTTTTAAAAAGACTGAAATGTACTGAGTTTTATAGCATGGTGAATTTTGAAGATGGTGAGGAAATAGGCCATTCAAATTCAAAGAAAAAAACAGATTATTTGGTTTGAACAAAGGAGCTGTTGTCAATTGAAAAATAATAGAATAAAATGGTGTTTGAGGATTATTTTAGCAGGAATGTGTAAAATGTAGTAGAGTCTAAAGAGATTAGAAGACCAGGTAGCAACCTGTAGCACTACTGGCAGTGTGATATACTATCCAGAAGATCCATCCTTACAGTCAAGAGAGACAAGTTTAAATATGGTCATTTCACCACTGGCTTTGTGCCAGGCAGTGGTGCTATGTGCAAAGTGCTGTGGATACAAAGAAGGGCAAGAGACAGCCCAGCCTAGCAAGGAGCTCACAGTTTCTTCATCCATAAGATGAGGACAATAGTAAGAGCCCCCACCTCCCCAATGAGAATGTACATAAAGAGGTTTGTAAACCTGAAAGCATTATTGTAAGTGTCCCGTATGATGGTTGTTTCTGTTCTTGGCAGTACTCCCAACATTACATTGATGGTGTGGATTAAAGATGTGACTGGAAATAGAAAGGGAGTGGGGAAGAGAAGGTCTTAGAAATGTTGCAAAAGAAAAATTAGCAAGAAGAGAGACCAATCAGTCAACCAACCAACAAACGTTGTGGATACAAAAACAAAAATTAGCACAGTCCCTGCTCTCAAAGAGCTTCTATTTTATCATGGCAGACAAAATGTACATATGTAATTACATATATACAACAAGCCAAATACAAGGTAATTTGGCAGGAGGACAGGAACCAGAAGCTAGGGAATCAGGAAAGGCATGAATGAGTGAATGAATGAATGAATAAATGAACTTTGGGCTGACCTTGTAGTAAACCCACAGAGCTCTCTCCTTGATTTGAACTCCTCCTATATCCCACTTCCTTGGGACATAATTACATGTTGCTTTGTGTGGTTCTTTATACCTGTTTTTTATATTGCCTCAAAGAGATTGTAAGCCTTTCAGGGCAGAGAGGGGCTTCTGTATGCTCCCTGTGATGTACCATTGCCCCTAGAATAGTGTTCTGCATAAGATATAAATTTATTAACTCTCTGTATACTCCAGGGAAGGAAAGCTAAGAGGAAAACGTTTTGAGGAAATTGGTTGGATGGATAGATGGATGGTAGATAGATGAGAATTTATTAAGCACCTACTACGTGCCTGGTGCTATGCTAAGTACTAGCAATAAAGTAAAATCTGTGGATCTCAGTTGAGAAGTCCAGATAAGGAAGAATCAAGAAGAGATCATGGGATCCTGGATTCAGAACCTTAGATTAGAGGTCATCCAGGTCAGCCCCATCACATGGCACATCCAGAACAGAGGCCCTCACTCAAAGAGACAAAATTGGCATATGAGAGGGACAAGGTATTCACCCCAATTCTTCCATCTCCAAATCCAGCACTTTAGCAGGAATTTGTGCCAGAAATTACTTGATATAGTTTTTTCCTTAGTCATTTTATTAGATTTTATTTTAGAGAATTGATCTCTCAACCTCATTTTACAGCCTGATAGAAATATAAACTAAGTAAGACACAGGTTACATCACTGAAAATGTCTCAATTCCGTATTCTGCCACAGCAGATGTTTCAATCACATAGTCAGTTATAAGCCAGGACCTCAAGCCATTATTTAGTTGATATGTAGAAAGGAACCTTAACGATTTCAGGAAATAAAAATTTAAAGTGGGAAATACAATGCGGGGAAAAAAAAAGCTTTCCAAGTCAAATTAATTAATCCATAACATTGAGCTCCCCTAGAGGCTTTATTTAAATGTAATTTCACTGTGAGTGAGAAGCTTTGGGAGCCTATATTAAGACTGAAAAGGGGGAAAGAATATATTTTTAGTTTTCTACACATAATTTTAATAATTTCACCATAAAAATGACCGTTTTTTATCTCATCATTTCAGTCAACTTCACCGTTTGTTTTAAATAAAATTTGTAACACAGTTACTCTCTGTGAAATTTCATTAAGGTTCACTCCCTCTGAAACTACCTGAGATTTTAACATGGAAACTCAGTTTTAGAACACATTTAAGACACTGGTTAGCATTGGCCACACATGGGTGATATTATTATTTAATACTGCCTTCAGCATGAAAATTGCGCTGGATATCTTGCTAGAGAGAAGTAGGCTTGGGCCTCAGTTTTTGCCTGCTTTGAATATCTGTGGGCCACTGACTGATCTAGTGGAGACAGAGAAACCTAGATATGAATCCCTCTCTGGATACTTAGCAGCCTTGTGACCCTGAGCAAGCACACTTACCCTGTCCCAAGCTTCTATTCCTAGAATGTCAAATGTTCTATGTTAATAATGAGATCATATTATGGTTGTAACTATCAAATTAGATTTTACAAATATCAGTTATTATTATGAAGACGGAGAAGGGTGGAGCAGATCTGCATTTTGATTTATGTCCAGAATGACTGACGAGGAAAGAGATCCCTCACTCTAAGTCAGAATGTGCTCTGTAACTTGGAGTCTCAGACAGTGTGTGTCACAGTCAGAACTTGAATCCAGGTCTTACTGACACTCAGTCCAGCTCTCCTCTATGCCACAACTGCCTCTCTGCTTATTATATTGATCTCCAAATCATTTTTACTTGGCTTTAGAATATTTTATGCAGTTGTTGGGTTTAGCTTATTTTTTGTAGTAATGACTTTATCCATGTTTTACTTGGTTGTTATTGAGTCTTTTCAGTCATGTCCAACTCTTTGTGACCCCATTTGGGGCTTTCTTGGCAGAGATACTGGAGTGGTTTGCCATTTCCTTCTCCAGCTCATTTTACAGATGAGGAAACTGAGGCAAAGAGGGTGAAGTGACTTGCTCAGTGTCACAGTTGGTAAATGTCTGATGTCAGATTTGAACTCAGATCATTCTAACACAAGGCATGATGTTCTATCCAGTGCACCACCTAGCCACCCCCATATTTTACTTGATTAATGTTAAAATGAGTTTGTGTTCCTTGATTAGAAGCTAGCTAACGTCTGGTAAAGTGAAATTAGCATGAGATTTAAAATTTGCCATGAGAAATCCACAACATAGATAATCCACATCCACTTGATTGAGAGTTTTCTGTTTAGAAATATCATCAGGGCAAAAAGAGAAGGAAAGGGGTAAGACTGGGGTGGCCTGACCCGAAAAGAGAAGCTTCTGCACCTCCAGTTCATTTGCAGAATCTGAAGCTTTATGGCAAATGTGAAGGCATGTTGATTTACACCATCTTGGAAGAAGTATATCTTAGATTTCAATTTTGAGGTCAATGAGTCTGGCCACTGATGTCTTAATTAATAAAATAATTTTTTGGAAAGTCACAGACTGGTTGAATGAAGATCCTGGATTTGTTGTTTGTTTTTTTTACCTTAAAATAATATGCAATATAATATGTAATATATAATAGTGGGAAAGCCTAATGGAAGAAAGGGGCAGGTAGGTGGCACAGTAGATAGTATGCTGGGCCTGATATCAGGAAGTCCTGAGTTCAAATCTGGACTCAGGCCCTTACTAGCTTTGTGACCCTAGACAAGTCACTTGACAATGTTTGCCTCAGTTTCCTCATCTGTAAAGTGAACTGGAGAAGGAAATGGCAAACCACTCTAGTATCTCCACCATGAAAACCCCAAATGGGGTCGCAGAGTCAGACATGACGGAATCGACTGAACAAATGGAAGGAAGAATGAGAAATGAGACCCAAGGGACCCCTTCTCTTGCATGTTTTCTCTTCCCCAGATGGGGCGTCTAAGTTTATCAAGCATCACCAATGTACAAGTGAAGCAGACTGTCTTTTTTAGATTGCTTCAAATATAAATTAGCCATTCAGGTAAGACCAATGCATGGCTACCAGACTTAGAATTTGTTGATCTAGTGCCTGCAAACTGTTCTACTCTATATGTTTCTTATGGTAGTTAGTAATGGTAAGATTAAATGATGCCAACTCATTTTTTTAAAATTAATAACCCTCAAAAAGATGATTTACATTTTCAAACAGTGCTGCTTGTTTTGTCCAGGTTCTTTTCCCCTCCTTCAAAATTGAGTCACTAGGTGCCCTGCTAGATTAGAGAAACATAAATAATCAACTCTTTGTTATTAAAAGGAGATAAGAGAAATAGCATATTAGGTCACACTGGTGTCTCATCCCGTTTAATATTTTGGGGGGAAGAATGTGAATGTCCTCCGAGATGTCAATCTCAAAAGGTTTGGGACGTTCTTGAAGGCCCCAGACTTAACAAATTATCTATTGTCCACGTGTGTGTCTCTTAATAAATTATCTATTGCCTATATACGTTTCTCTATCATTTTCTTGAAGCCATTTAAAATATCAGCCTGTGCCAATCTTTGTTATTGATAAACTCAGGAGATGAGTTTACTACAGTGTGGCTAGCATATGTGCTTATATTCCCCCTAAAACTACATCTTTCTGTGTTGCAATAAATGCCTCCTGGTATTCCAAGACCAAATCTAGGGTTATCTGATCCATACCTTTTACAGTTTTATAAACTTCTGTGATGACCATTCATCTTGGAGAGCCTCTTTTCTCTTTCTAGGAGGATACTCTCACTGTATCCTTTTCATAGATTCTCCATATCCTATATAGAATCTGTGGCTTATATGTCTTCCCCTAATTTCTGTTGCCTTTCTCTGATGCCTTTTAGGCCTTTTCATTTCTTGAGATGTGGTGGCCCAAACTGCACAAATCCTGTTTTTTTCCCCCAGGGTGGAATAAATTATTTCATTTCCAGTATGCGTCTTGATTTTGCCCGGCATTTTGTTGCCCTTTGCAGGCAAAGCTATTCTTTGAGTGATGGCTGTTTCTATACCGTCATTGACCTCTAGATCCTCACTTTAAGCTATAGCTGACCTCTCAGCGCTTGTCATCCCGGTCACTGAGTTGAATTCACCCTTCATGTGCACCCTTACACATGGCCACTTTTCTGGCCCCATTTATTTCTGCTTAGCATTGAAAATGGTGGAACTGAAAGGGACTGTACAGATTACTTAAACCAGCCTCTTCATTTGTAAGAGAAGGAAACTGAGACCAGCTGGGCATTTCATTATTTGAAAGGCCCTAATGACATCTGCAAACCTGGAAGTTTCCCTGTGCAGGCTTCCACATCATTTCTAAAAATATTACAGAAAGCCAGCCAGCTCCAATCCCTCTGGGGCCCTCACTATTAACATTCCTGCAATAGAGAAGTGTTATCTCTACCCTTTATTTCCTGTCTTTAATCCAGTTCTCTATCTAAAGGGGAAAAAAACCCAGCAATCCTACACCCACCCCCCAATCCCATGTTCACTCTTAAAAAAAATCCTTTGATGCAGAACCTTGTTAAGTGCTTTTTGCAACTTTAAATAAATTATGCCCACTGCTTGTTTACCCTATCTAAGAACTCCAGAAGATTAGCAAGACATGATTTCTTCTTAAACAAACCATGTTGTTATCCCCCAGTAGGTTATGGTGCGTGTGTAATAATGGTCTTACCCTTGAATAGATATTCTAACAGTTTACAAGATTGTAAAGTGAGATTATAGGTCCCAGGATTTCCTTGGAAAGGAGCATAGCAGCCATTTTTTAGGGAATAAACCTATTTTTTCCCCTATCAATTCCACAGTTTTTGCCTCCAGTTCTTTTACAAATATGAGGTACCACCTTACAGATGAGGAAACTGAGGCAAATGTTGTCAAGTGACTTGTCTAGGGTCACAAAGCTAGTAAGGGCCTGAGTCCAGATTTGAACTCAGGACTTCCTGATATCAGGCCCAGCATACTATCTACTGTGCCACCTACCTGCCCCTTTCTTCCATTAGGCTTTCCCACTATTATATATTACATATTATATTGCATATTATTTTAAGGTAAAAAAAACAAACAACAAATCCAGGATCTTCATTCAACCAGTCTGTTACTTTCCAAATATGGTCCAAACTTTTACAAATATGCCCCATACCAAAAATCACCCAGGTGCTCCAAGATCTGGTCACTCTAGATCCTTTTGGTTTAACATCAAAACACATTTATGTTTGTTTAACTGATTTGCAGTTCTAATTATAGGATTTTTAAAAAGTATTCAAATTAGTATCCCCTAAGATTAGAGTTGCTAGATCCATAGAGAACTAGCCTTGAAGCTTAGGAGGGAGCAGAGGAAAGGAGATACAGATTTACACTTGAATAATAGTTAATCTGTGAAGTAGATATAGGGCGTGCCAGCAATCAGGTGGCATATTTGTAGAAAATCAGCCATCACTGGACTCAAGAGTAAGGGCTTGTGCTAACGTTCATGTAACACTTTGTTATGGAAAGCCAAGATTACTTGCAAGTGTTCCCAACTTTTCTTCCATGTCTCTAACCTCTTTTCTGGTAGCAATGATTGAAAACTTTCAGAAAAAAAATCAGAACTATGATCTTTGACAGAGAAGAGCTATGACCAAAGATACTACTCCCTACCAGGTAGACTTGTTGGATGCTGGAAACACCACGTGAAACAGAATTCATTATCATTCCTGGAGCTCTGAAATAGACCTTCTGTGTGGGGTCCTTGGCATAGTGCAGAGCTCTTAAGTTTCCTGAAATAGAATTGGCGAGTAAATAAATACAGCACCCAAAAAGTCTTAGTGTGGTTTTTAAACTCACTTCAGGGCTTGAAGCTTGACCTGCACTAAGACTTTGGGGACACCTTGTATAGAGGTAAGAGTTAGAATACAGAATGTAAGAACTGGTTTGTTTTCTTTTCTTTTTCTGGTCTCCTCAGGCTTTGGCCTGACACATAGTTGATATTATATATAAATGCTTTTTGGATTGGGTTGAAGAGCCAAATGATAACTAGCTTTTGGATTTGTATGAATTATTTGGTGATATATTAACTAACCAAATAGAAAAAGTGTGTTGAAGGCTAAAAATGTATTAAGCTTATAGAATAATGTTTATTCTTCTAAAATTCCCAAATTCATCTGTGTTATGTTGAGAACCATTATTTTCAAAATTGAACTTTTTTTCAGAGGACGTTGAAATGTACTTTTCCTCATTCCTCCTTCTCTCCACCTCTCCACCTCTTTCAACCCCCCCATGTCTTCTCTTGCCCCCCGCTTTCTCACAGGCATCCTCCTCCTCCCCCTCAGTACTCACACGTGTGGACAGCGATGCACAAGCAAGATGTGATAGAAGTGATGTTGTGATAGGTTAGCAGTGCTCACTCTGTCAGTTAGTCTGCATCAAATGCGTAAAATGTTAATACTCTTTAAAAGAACATATGTTACAACTTGAGTATCTTGTCAAACAGACTCTAATCTGTTGGCAATTTCAGACCTGACAATTCCTAGGCCATGTATCTGCCTCTGCGGTTCAGTCCATTAAACCCTGTGCAGCATTCAGAGCATGACACCACTCAGCAGCATGCTTCCTTGGCTTTATTAGCGAAGGCCGAACTGCTCTATATTAATATGTTACCAAATGTGATTGAATGGAATGAAATTTGCAGTTTGGAATGTTCTCTTGACACCGTCATTTTGCTCCCTACTCCCCCTCCCCCAAGGATCTAAATCTATAATGAAAAAAATTGATTGACTCATGGAGTAGGGGATTGTGGTGTAGTGATTTCACGCTCAGTTGTTGGCTAACAAGGCGCCATAGTTTTTATTTAGTGAGGCCCAGTTGCAAAAGATGAAGAATTATGTAGGGCCCAGCTGCCAGGGCTGCAGAGCAAGCGGCTTAAAGGGCTCGGGGGTTCCAAGTGTGAGGGGAATTGTCTCTTCCCAGCAGGTAAGGAATAGATCTAGACAGGAGCTGTTGTATGAAAGATGCTGACTGGCCTGGGTAATTCATAAATCCCCCAAATTACAACATTCTCCTCTCATCAGGAAATGGAGGAGACACTTAGCTAGATCATTAACCCTTTACTGTGCAGGCAACTACTCAATTGGGCCTGCCTGACAGTAAGAGGTCAGTAAGTTCTTGTCAAATTGGTCGTCCCAGGAGTAGGTAATAAAGCTCTTTTATTTTTCTTGCTATCTCATCCCATGATGTTGACGGTGGTGTGTTGTTTGTCTTTTTTCAGATAACTACTAGTTCTTATATATGTCTGCTAAACAGAATTTGAAAACCAAATGTGTGTGGGTGAAGAGGGAAGGGAATGAGGGTAAATAAATGTCTGATGTTTCAGGAATAATAGCTTGATTGTGTTGTGTTATTACTGAAATCTGTATACTGTTTAAAAAAAACCAACCTAATATATAATTAAATCCTCATTAACTTAAGCTTTACTAATTCAGAATTTGTGATCATTCTGACCGGGCCTGGGCTGAAGTTTATCTTTGAATTATTTATGACAAAGATGCTTGCTAAGCAAATAATGAGTACGAAAATGATCACAAGGGGGCAATGTTTAGACTTTTATCTGAGAGAAGTCATTTTCAAAGGCATATTAGAAATACCATTTACATAGAGGAAGCATGAGGTAGTTAGAGAGTACTGCACTTGGAGTCAAGAAGACACGTGTTTGAATCTTGCCCCAGCCACTCAGGACAAATCATTTAACCAATCTGGTCTTCAGTTTCCTTGTCTATAAAAATAAGGAGACTGGATGGATGCCTTCTAATGTCCCTTCCAGTTGTAAATCTATTATTTTATAAACTCCATAATGGTGGAGATGTTGTGCTACTAATCTTTGTCCCTTCCCTACTGCCTACCAAAGTAGAGACTTAAGCATTTGCTAAATAAATTAATAGACACATAGGATGAGGGATTATATTCTGAAATCAGTTGTATGTTTACATTGCTCTAGGTTCTGGAAGAATCTTTGTTTATTAATGTTTCCTTAGTCCATTCATTGAAACTAACAATACTATTCTTTTTTATTTTAAAATTCATTCTTTTGTATAATTCAGACATTGAGTGATTTCAGACAAGTTGGTCAACTGGCCAGTTGGTCCAAATTCATCAGTTTTTGCTCTGTAAAGACAAGGCTAGTGTTTGGTGGTTATTTCTAATGTTGACATCTTAAAGAAGTTTTCTTCTTCAATTTTTAGCTATGTTCCAAATCAAAAGGTCCATTTCTTACTTTCTAGGCATCAAGTCACAAAGGGATTTTGTTGCTGATAAATCTCCCTGAATTACGAGTATTGTTCATCTCACAAAACATCCATAATTAATACTTTTAAAGTAAAATTGTTACACAGAATGTAATAGGATCATAATAATTTGACTGATTTTATAGCTGTTTGTTTTGCTGCTAAAAAAAAAAAATGTACTTCAGGGTTGAGTTGTTGGGTTTCTTTTGTCAAACTTTGGGACTGATAAATGATATTACCAGTACCAAGGTCAGTCACATTCAATAACCTAAAATAATAGGTTAATAATATTCCTTCTCAGAGACAAATAGTATTTTAGAGCCAGAGGGGACTTTTGTGTGCACCTTTCTCATTGAAAGTTAAGAAAACTGAGGCTTAGACAATTTAGTGACATGCCCAGGGTATGAAAAGCCTACATTTATAACTCACTGTACAGTTTTCTCACTATACTGTACCATATTATCTTTGTTTCATTTATTTCTTCTAAGGTATAATATGCCTGAAAATATTTCAAAAAATTCTTTTTATATTGAGCCCATAGGTTGTCCATGAGTTGAATTACACAGTATCTTTAAGGATGCCAAAGTGACCCCAACATGAAAATTCACCTTTTAAACACCAGCATTCTTTGTGTGGTATTATGTGTCTAAAAGGTATGGAACTCCATCATCACCAAAGCATCATAATTTTAGTTGAATTAAAGAACGATGGTGAAATGGCAGGTGGACATAAGAAGACTTACTGCACGTTGCCAACAAAGACGTGCATAGAATAAAATGGAAGGTATGATCTGAACATATATCAAGATTCAGGAATAACAAATAGTCTAAGTGCTATACTGTTGCTCATGGAGTGTTTTAAAAGTCTTCAGTGTATTGGGTTGATCATCAATTACTGAGTATTTGTTAGAGGACATAAGCAAAAATCATGCGAGATGAGAAGGTATGAATAGGCTCCACACATGGAAGGGGTGCCTATGTCCATAATGTCATGGTGGGGATCTGTTAAAGTAAATAGAATTCATCTACTGGCACTTAATATGCTACAAACTGTAAAAATATGGAAAGGGAAAGCATATTCATCACTGATTATATCCTTGAAATAGAATTCTGGGTGTTTTTTTTCCATTTTTAACATTTTCATTTAAAGTTTGAATTTCAAATTCTATCCATCCCCCCTCCACGTGACAGTAAACAATCAAATATAGGTTATACATGTGCGTTTATGTAAAACATTTCCATATTAGTCATTTTGTACAAGAAAACTTGAATAAAAGCAAAAAAAAGGAAGAAGGAAAGTGAAAAATAGTGCGCTTCAGTCTGTATTCGATCAATATCAGTTGTTTCTCTGGAAGTGGATAGTATGCTTCATCATTAGTACTTTTGGATTCTCTTGGATGGCTGTATTGCTGAGAATAACTAAGTCATTCACAGGTTTTCAACCTATGGTGTTGCTGTTACTGTGTACAGTGTTCTCCTGGTTCTGCTCACTTCACTCTGCATCAGTTTGTGTAAGTCTTTCCAGGTTTTTTCTGAAATCATCGTGCTTGTCATTTCTTATAGCACAATAATATTCCATTACAATCATATACCACAGCTTGTTTAGCCATTCCCCTATTTGTGGATATCTCTTTGATTTCCAGTTCTTAGCCACCACAAAAAAAAAAAGCTACCATAGATATTTTTGTACAAATAGGTCCTTTTCCCTTTTTCTGGATGTCTTTGAGATATAGACTTAGCAGCAGTATTGCTGTATCAAAGTGTATACACAGTTTTATAGCCCTTTGGGAATAGTACCAAATTGCTTTCTAGAATGATTGGATCACTTCCCAACTCTGCCAACAATGCATTAGTGTGCCAGTTTTCCCACATTCCCACCAATATCCAACATTTTCGGTTTTTGTCATATTAGTCAATCTGATAGATATGGAGTGGTAATTCAGAGTTGATTTAATTTACATTTCTCTAATCAGTAGTGATTTAGAGCATTTTCTCTTATGATTGTAGATAGCTTTGATTTTTTTTGTTTGAAAACTGCCTGTTCATATCCAATGACCATTTATCCATTAGGGAATGACTTGTATTTTTAAAAATTTGACTACATTTTCTATGTATTTGAGAAATGAGGTCTTTATCAGAGATACTTGGTGCAAAA
Organism: Notamacropus eugenii; assembly: GCF_028372415.1. Lineage (NCBI taxonomy): Eukaryota > Metazoa > Chordata > Mammalia > Diprotodontia > Macropodidae > Notamacropus > Notamacropus eugenii. The sequence continues at coordinate 51,861,647 of NC_092874.1, read as the reverse complement.
TTTCCCCCCCAGTTTTCTGCTTTCCTTATAATTTTTGTTGCATTGGTTTTCTTTGTGCAAAACTTTTTAATTTTATATTATCAAAATTATCTATTTTACATTTTATAATGCTCTCTGTATTTTCGTTGGTCCTAATTTCTTCCCTTAATCTGACAGATAAACTATTCTGTGCTCTCTTAATTTGTTTGTAGTTTCACTCTTTAAATGTAAATCATGCCCATTTTGACCTTATCTTGGTATACAGTGTGAGATGTTAGTCTTTACCTAGTTTCTACCATATTGTTTTACAATTTTCCTGGCAGTTTTTGTCAAATAATGTGTTTTTGTTCTAAAAGCTTGGATCTTTGGGTTTATCATATACTAGGTTACTATGGTCATTTACTATAATATACTTAGTACCTAATCGATTCCACCACTCTTTTTCTTAGCCAGTACCAGATTGTTATTGGTAATAACTACTTTATAATACAGTTTGCAATCTGCTATGGCTAGACCACCTTCTGTCACATTTTTTTTCATTGATTCCCTGGATATTCTTGAGCTTTCATGCTTCCAGATGAATTTTATTATTATTTTTTCTAGCTCTGTAAAATATTTTTTGATTGTTTGATTGGTATGGCACTGAATAAATTAGGTAGAATTCCCATTTTTATTACATTAGCACCGCATACCCATGAGCAATTAATATTTTTCCAGTTGTTTAGATCTGCCTTTATTTATGTGAAAAGTGTTCTATTATTAACCATCATGTACAAAAATATTTATAGCAGCTCTTTTTGTAGTGGCAAAGAATTGGAAATTAAGGGGATGTCCATGAGTTGGGGAATGGCTGAACAAGTTGTGGTATATGAATGTAATGGAATATTATTGTGCTATAAGAAATGATGAGCAGGGAGACTTCAGAAAAATCTGGAAAGACTTGAATGAACTGATGCTGAGTGAAGTGAGCAGAACCAGGAGAACATAGTACACAGTAATAGCCACATTGCACAATGACTGACTTTGATAGACTTACCTCTTCTTAGCAATGCAAGGATCTAAGGCAGCTCCAAAGAACGCATGATGAAAAATGCTGTCCAAATCCAGAACAAGAACTGTGGAGTCTGAATGCAAATAGAAGCATATTTGTGCTCACGCTCTCCCTCTTCCTTTCCCTCTCCCTCTCCCTCTCCCTCTCCCTCTCCCTCTCCCTCTTTCTCCCCCTCCCCTTTATTTCTTCCTTCTGGTGGTTTCTTCCATTGGTTCTAATTCTGCTTTACAACATGACTAATGTGAAAATAGCTTTAATATGAATGTATATGTAGAGCCTATATCAAATTACATGCTGTCTTGGGGTGGGGGTCGGGGTAGGGGAGAGATGGGGAGAAGATTTGGAACTCAAAATCTTATGGAAGTGAATGTTGAAAACTAAAAACAAATTTAATACCATATATAGGGGTGTGTACATGTGTGAGTGTGGGAGGGGTGTACTATTAAAAGGTGGTTCTGTAGTTGTGTTCGTATAGTTCCTGGATTTCTCTTGGCAGTTAGACTCCCAAGTTTTTTATATTGTCCACAGTTATTTTAAATGGAATTTCTTTTTCTATTTCTTGCTGCTAGATTTTATTGGTAATATATGGAAAGGCTGATGATTTATGTAGGTTTGTTTTATATGTACAACTTTGCTAAAGTTGTTAATCATTTCAAGTAGTTTTTTAATTGATTCTCTAGGATTTTCTAAGTATAACGTATCATCTGATAGCTTTGTTTCTTCATTGCCTCTTCTTATTCTTTTTTTCCCTCTTGTTGCGATAGCTGACATTTCTCACTTAACCCTTTGGGACCCAGTCTCCATGAGGGAGTTGGGCTGGACGATTCCTAGGATCCCCCTACACCTTTGTGGCTGAGCGGAGGGCAGCAGCCTCACAAATCTGTATGTCTCCTTGCTCCTCACCTATTCTAACCTAGCCCTTTGTCAGCAGTTCACATTATGTCCAGATGCTGTATGGAATCAATACAGTGAAATCAGACGGCCTTTTTTCCCAAGAAATATAATTCGTGTGACAAACTGAAAAATGCAGCTAAATGAAATGTGAAATCAAACCCCAAATGAAACAGCAGATTCCAGATCCTTTGACTTTCAGATCTTAAAAATTCTATAATCTTTGGCAAAATAACAATAATTATTTGTTCCATGTATCTTCCCATCTCTTTTCCTTCTATATACAATTGCTTGTCTACAGTATGGTACCACAAATAGGGTGCTAAGTGCAGAGTCCTAAAACCTGAGCATTGAATCCTGGCTTTTCCAGCTGCTGTCTGTGTGATCTCACCCAAGTCTTCTAAATGTTTTTAAATGAGGGGTTTGAACTTGATGGACCCTAATGCCCTTTTCAGCTTTAAGTCTATGATCTCATGATTGTTTTAAAAAATATGTATGCATACTGTGTTTGTGTGTGGCGGTATGTGTGTGTGTATGTGTGTGTGTGTGTGTATATATATATATATATATATATATATATATATTATTCTAATTCTGCTTTCTGCAGTTTGGAGTGATTTTCTTGATTTCCCTGAAGTACGGTTCTCCAGCCAAAAGATCATTTTCTGTCTTTAACTTAAATAGTATTAAGAGCACTGTCACTATGAATACAGCCAGTGTTAGTCTTTTGCCTTGAGTATATTACTGTTCGGAAGAAGATGTGATCTCAGTGAGAGTAGTAAAGTAGCCCAAAATAATATCAGTTAGGGCAGATATAAGATGGAAAATATCTGTGATGTGGATACATCAAGCTGAAGTCAGACCCACATATCATTTAAAACCAAAATGGCAGGTTCAGAATTATGATGCTCTTAATACCAGCCTTAGTTTACTTGGATGACTGCACTCAAACCAATTAAAGTTTCCTTGGGTGGTCATATCCTCCCCTAAAACCGTTTGCAAAATTGCTGTTCTCCATGTATACCATTTACAGCAGTTATCTATTAGGGATCCTCATTTCCTTTTGGACATAGGAGAAACATGTTATCATTCTCAGAGTATATAATAAGAAACATTAGAGGCTGTCATCGCTTGTCTACTTTCTTTTATAAAGAAAGGTCAGTAAATTCATTAACTGGCATAAATTTGTAATGTGTGAGATTAAGATGATAACAACCAGATTTCCATTTCACTTTATTTTGCAGATTAACTTACATGTTCTGTGACACTGGGCAAATCTCTTAACCTCTCTGTGTTCCGAGGCAAGGCTCCAAGGGTTCTTAGCTTTTTTGTGTGTCATGGGTTCCTTTGGCATGAAGCCTGTGGACCCCTTCTCAGAATAATATCTTTAAAATAAAGTGCACAGGATTACAGTGGAAACCAATTATATCAAAATAAAGTTGTCAACATACATATTTTTGAAAGCTCATAATCAATAAAATCACAGTTTTAGTCCAAAAACAAAGTCTGTGCCAACTTGTAAATATTTTTAAACATTACGTGGTCAAGGAATCCATCATATTGTATCTAAACTGCCTGTTGTGATGCCAATGGCATTGTCTGCTCACACCTGAAGTGAAAATTATTTCCAAGATTCAACAAATTTTGTTTTCACTGCCTACTGAGGTTATGGATTCCCAAATGCATGATATGCAACTTCCAAAATAATTTATGCAATATGAAGGGCGACTGTAAATTATTTTTCTAGTCCAGATACGTCCAGTTCAGGTACCTTTAGTTGTACCTAAAAGGATTTACATGACTGTTGTTATTCAGAGGTCTTCAGCCATGGTCTCCAGCTAAGTCTTTGTAGGCAGGTGAAGATCATACCTGAATGTCTAGTGTATAGGAGTGATGGCATCTACTTTCCTTGCTTGGGCTAGTAGGCAGGGTTTAGCCCTAGGCAAAATTCTCTTAGTCCTTCTTTCTGCTGTCTGAACCTCTCCCCCAGTGCCTGCAGGCTGCTCAAGGCCTTCTGCCACTGTTCCTTACTGAGCCTGACCTATCACAGAAAGTGATAGTCCCCCAAACTCCAGGCCTTGCCTTCTCCTTTGCTTTTCATTATAATTAGCTTTTCCAGTCTACCTCTCCCAATTTCTTGCTAGGGATAGATAGACATTTCTTGCTAGATTAGACAACTGTAGGTAAAGATACATATATACACACATTGATTGGCATACACATGTGTGTATACATATACATACATACATATATTTAATTCTTATTGTGAACTTTATCAATAAAAAAACTTTGCCATGTGAAAAGAAAAAAAGATAATTGAATAAGAAACTATAAACATCTATTTTGTACATTTTTAAAAGAAATTATTTTATTTATGTATATGTGTATACACACACAGGGAGAGAGAGAATGAGAATATAATTTATCAAGATGGTAACAAAATTGTTATTTGTGCCCTCTTCTGAATTTCTTTTTCTTCTCTGCATTTAAAAAAAAATGTTTTATTCATACCTTTTATTCCCATATCTCTCCCTTCACACTAATCTACCCAGAAGCCCTCCCTTATAACAGAATGTTTAGTCAAGGAAAAGAAATCCACACATTGACTATATCTGAGAATGCTCATCTTATTCCACACCTCTGGTCCATCACCTGTCTGCTTTCCGAGGTGCTGGCTGCTCTGATTCATTTATCTGTGATTTATGCTACTGGGCTAGTGGGAGATAATAACCAGGTATTGCTGCTGCCTGGAAACATACACGTAAACACATTGCATTTCCTCGTGGGCCTTCTAGGGTTTCCATAACGTTGGGGGAAACAGTAGAGTGAAAATCTGGAAATTCTTTCCTCAGGTCCATCTTAAGCAGGTCCCTTCCACTGCTGTCCTTCATCATGAGTAAGACAACATTTTTAGGAGATATTTTTTTATCTGAATTCAGGACCTGGCTTAAAATCTGTCTCCTGCACAAATCTTTTCCTACTTTGCTAATTCACATTGATCTTGCCTTCAAAAGCTATTTTTTGCATGGGTCATAAAAGTTAAGAACTAGAAAAGACAAAATAGTCTGACCTAGGAATTATTAGGAAGGTTTTGTAGATTCTGTCCCACCAGTAACTAAGTACATTTCAACTCTTATGTATGTTGAACATACAGTAAGGAAACAACAGAGGGAGAAGATAAAAGTCCTGTCCTTAAGAAATGTACAATGTCATTAAAGAACAAGACAGCCACCTCAAATATCTAGCGAACCATTAAAGATTTAGTCACGTTCAAGACTGTGCTTGAGGAATTCACAGATTTTCATAGTTAGATGAGCACAATGTCAAGGGCTTACTGAATAAAAATGGCCAGCATATTTATGTATTACTTTGGGGATGGCAAAGCTTTTGACGTGCGCTGTGATTTGATCCTTCTAATAACCCTGTGAGAGAGCTGCCATTATTATCCCTATTTTACATATGGGGAAACTGAGACTTAGAGATTTGCCTCAGGTCACCCAGCTAAGTGTCTGAGGCAGGACTTAAACCCAGCCCATCCTTATTCCAAGTACAGTATCCTCTGATATGCTACCTAGCTTCCTGTAAGAAGTAAGAAAGTAGAAGCAGACAATTTTTTTCAAGAAATGTGTTGGTCATGAGAAAAAAGAGAGGATTATGGCTCGAGAGAAACTTTGGTTTGTGGGGGAGCCTTTTTTCATAATAGGAGAAAGCTTGCATATGTTTATAGGCAAAAAGCAAATTGCCATGGGGGAAGGGAAAAGATAAAAGATTTGCTTGGTTGCTGGGGAGGGTTTTTATTAAGGAGAAGTTGGATATAAAGTTGTGTAGGTGGGGGCACATCCACTTCACAGGAGGCTAGTCTTTTAGAAAAAAAGATGGAGTTTTTTGTTTGTTTTTTTAAGGGCAGGACAGTCCATTTGTTCTTAGGTTCTATAAAGTCCTGTACCATTAGAGAAGGAAGCCAGTGCAGTGGGGGTAAAGGAGAGAGCAAAAGAAAAGATGGAAGCCATGTTGGGAAAACAGAGAGGGCATTTAAATCCGAAAGGGAACAAGAAAGAGGCCCAGTGAATAAATGAAATAAAAACACCGGAGAGAATGGGGAAGCAGTTGTAAGAAAAACCCAGAGGTCTCAAGAAGGATGAGGTGAAGGAGGGAGGAACTGGAGGGTTTGGTGGTAAAAGCATCGAGAGGAAAACAGGTAGAAACAGGGCAGAAAGGAAAGCTGAGGGACCCTTCCTGTCACCATTCACCTCCCCTTAAACAAACCAGGGAGAAGAATGGGAGAGGAAGAGATCAGAAGATTGAGGTGGGAAGGAAGAATTTTAGACTTAAATGCAATAGACTGAAGGGAACTGTCATAACATTCTGAAGCAGGATGAACATGGTGTTTGGGGAGGATTGATTTGGCATCAGCCCTGGAAGATGGATTGGCTTGGAAAGAGACTGGAGGCAGGAGATCAGTTAGGAAAATCAGGAAACCGGGGGGCCATTGTTAGCCACGGAAAGAGAAAGGATCAGTAATCTGAATGGAAAGAAGTGAAAATCCAGACTAAGATGCTGTCTACGGGAGTAGGAAGGGACAACTTGGAGAAACTCATTCTAAGAAAAAAAAAAGACTTGATGTCTGATTTATTCAATCAAAAAAATTTACATTCAAATAAATATGTACACGCTATAAAACATGTCCCCCCCCAAAGGCAGATCTAACCATGTTACACACACACACACACACACACACACACACACACACACACACACACACACACACTCCCAAGGTTCCCTCTTACCTCCAGGATAAAATATAAAATGTCTGCCTTTCAAAACTCATTACAACTTTACCCTACATTTTCCTACCTTTCCAGTCTTGTTACACTTTAATCTAGCAGTACCGGACTTCTTTACTGTCTCCGCAGAAGACATTCCATCTCCTGACTTCAGGCCTTTTCCATGCTTAGGACACTCCCTCTTATCTCTGCCTCCTGGCTTCCCCAGCTTGTGTGAAGGTTAGCTAACATACCACCTTTTGCTTGAAGCCTTTCCCAGACTTCCTTGATGCTGGTGCCTTCCCTTTGAGTTTATCTACAGTTTCCCCAGGATATATCTTATTTGTCCATAGTTTTATGGGTGTTGTCTCCTCCATCAGTAACAATGGTTAATACGATGCATGGTATGTGCCAGATACTGTGTTAAGGTCTTTACAATTTTTTTCTTGTTTGATCCTTACGACAACCCTGGGAAATAGGTGTTATTACTATCCTCATTCTGCAGATTAGGAAACTGAGGCAAACAGAGGCCAAGTGACTTTCTAGTAAGTGTCCAAGGCTGGATTTGAATTCAGGTCTTCCTGACTCCAGACTCAGCACTCTATCCACTGTGCCACGTAACTGCCCCCACTTCACTGGGTCCTCCTTGAGGACAGAAGGTATATTACATTTCTTAACATAGTATCTGGCACATAATCAATACTTAATAAATGATTATTGACTGACTGACGGGGATCATGGAAGCCCAGAAAGGAGAGAGCATCCAAAAGGAAATGGCTCGTTGTCATGGGAAGAACCCTGAATTTGGAGTCAAAAGTTATGATTTTCAGCTCCAGCTCCTCCATTTTGTAACCAAGTTGGGTCATCATTCTAGAGCCAGACAGGACCTTATTGGCCATCTAGTCTAAGCTTTTCCCTTTCCCTTTTATTTTTCGCCTTTGGTCACTTTTAGGGGATCTTTATGGTTCATTTCCCCAATTTAGGGGAACACCCAGCTCTTTGCAGTCACACTGTAAGCTTCTGTACAAATCTGGGTGACTCCTTTTTCATCACTACTGCCACAGAAGGGTGTTTCTACCCCATCCTGTGTCCCCAGTCCAGTTCTGTGAGCATTTGGTTCATGTAACTGTTAAACATGCACAGGGTAAAATCTTCTTTAACATAAACAGCCTCACAAACTTTATCCTGTTGTCACTTGCCAGATTTCCCCTTTGAAACTAAAACATTTCTGAGTCACTGAAACTTAATAAAATGGTCAACCACCAACAGAATGACAGTCTGTTTGTCCCCTGATCACTTCAAAACAGCTGACATCATTTTTTAATAAAAATGTTAAAACCATTTGTTCCTTTGCCTCAGCCCTGTAGAAAGTGTTCATTCTTGATTCGTGTTTTTATTGACCAAATTTTGATGTTGGGTTCATTTGCTGCCTAAGCTTCGAAAGGCTCCTTCTCCATTGTAAAAAGGCAATGCCAGATGTAAGTCATTTCTTATTTCTTTCTGCCCTTATTCAAGCTGTTTGTTTTCTCATAACTGGCTCACTCTTCTTGGCTTTCCAGACTCAGTCTATTCCCATCTGTAAATCTCATTAGAGTTTGTTTTCTGAGCTCTTCTGATCTATCCTTTCCCTATCCTTGTTTCATTTCACCTTGAAAGAGAGGTTCTCAAAGTTAACTGGAATTGTTGATTGACTCTAACCTTGTCCCCCGACTTTACTGGAAGTCATCATGGCCGTGGCTTTGGGGCTCTGAACGCTTTTCGTTAGACTCAGCCCACATGCTTTTTCCTTTCCTCTTCCTTTCTTTGGTTTGCTTTTCTTGCGCCATTTCTGGGTGCCCAGCACTGAGCACAGATGGACTCTTTATCACTACTATTTGATGATGATTTGGGGAGAGTGAGAGGATTATTTTTTTCCCTTAGCTTACAGCTGCTCTCAATATGGCTCATCATGAGTGAAAGGAAATGAATAAAGATGGGATTTCTGAATCCAAATTCAGCTGTGGCAGAGAGAAGGCCCAGACTGCTCAACTGAGCTAGGAATTAAACAGAGAAGGAAGTCACTGTGACCGATTATTATTTAGTTTCTTATTTCTAATAGGAACAGGACTTGCCTTTAAGCCTCATATCTGTGAGGTGTGTGTGTGTGTGTGTGTGTGTGTGTGTGTGTGTGTGTGTGTGTGTGTGTGTTATTGCTGCCGCCATATGGTTCCAAATGAAATTCTCATCACATTCAATGCATCTGAAACCATTTATGTAGAGCTTGTTGGCATAGCTTGTGATTAAGGATAAGCAGGCCTGTTAAAACACTGCAGACAGAATGAAGAAACATGGAGATAACATTTAAAGAGACATTCAGATCCTAGAAATGGAGCTTTTGGATCAGCCTGTATTTTTATTTTAAGCAGCTATCATTTCCATACTTTGTGGGTTATATGTTTCCATCTGCCCTGGTAACTGAGGTACCTTTCATGCTCAAACACTTTAATATAGGGGGAGAAAAAGGAAACAGCATGTGGAAAGAGAGGTTTTAATTTCCAGACCGGAGTTTGTTGAGGGGTAAGATTGAACAGATGATTTGGTGAATCATATAGTCCATGTTTCCAATGTAACAGTGGAGGACCTTTGCAAGCATAGAAGGCAGTTTTAGGGTCCCTGAACATAAGCATTTAGCACTAAGTAAAAGAAACTTTTGTTAAAGGGCCTAATAAAAGCGAGGGACTGTATGATTCTGGTGGCCTACCAGGCCAGTTGGCAGATATGATCAACTCCTCTGTTGGCCCCACGTGTTAGCTTCCCACGCAGTTCTAGTGGTTGGGCTGCATTCACCACTTTGATATTTAGTCTTTACGGCAAAGACACCTGGTCTGGCAAATGAGATAATCTAGAGCGCTACAGCTACCCAAATCTACAATAAATTCAGCAATTCCCCAATTACTTTATATTTCTATAAAACACAAATTAATGCCAGACTTTTCATTTTTATCAACCATTCAAGATACCACCTCTTCAGGATTTTTTTCCTTGCACACAGAGAATTACACATCATTTACATGCAAATGACCTTTGAAAGCCCTGTAATCTCTTGGTATTTTCCTTTGGAAATAAAGACCATGGCACATGTTGCTTTATTGTTCCTATTGACTACTATGTGTTGATAGAAGTCCCCTTGCTACAGAAAAGTTCTCCAGATGTCCCCATTTGCTGATAGCAGATCCTGTGGAACTCCAAGCTCATGATAAGTCAACAGTGTGATATGGTGGCCAACCAAACCCAGAGGATCATAGGCTGAATTGAGAACCATAATCTCCAGGACAGAAATAACAATGCCATTATACCATCTATCTTAGACTCACTATATCTTGAGTGTCATATTCCTTTCTGGGAGTCACAGTTTAGGAAGGATTTCGATAAACTAGAGAACATTTGGAGGAAGGCAACCAGGCTAACAAAGAGCCTTGATTGTACCATTTGAAGATTGGTTCAGATTAGTTGAAGTAAAAAGTAATCTTAATCCTGGAGAAGAGAAAAGTTAGCAGGGAACATGATAGTTGTCTACAATTATTTGTATGTGGAAGATGGGATAGCTTGTCTGCTTGACCCCAAGAGGAAAAAGCTAATAGCAACCAGTAAAGGCTTCAGAGAAGCAGTTTTAGAAAAGGTAAGGGGAAGACATCCTGCCAAAGTGAGCTGTCCAAAAGTCAAATGGCTGTCTTAGGAAAAAGTAGCTTTCCCCTTATTGGGAGTCTTAAAGTAAAAGTTGGTTGGTTTCTTACCAGCCACACTCGAGGAGGGGTCATTATTCAAGGAAATCCCATGTAGTACTGAAAGTTTATGATTAATGAAAATACATAGGCAAGAATGACATACAATGAAGAAGCCACAGCTGGGTTACAGCTTAGAGAGGAGTGCCTACACCAATGAAATCAAGGATTCTTTGATATCTGTTTAGCTGAAGAGTTCAGAATCTGCCTCAGACACCTGTACCCCTGGGCAAGTTACTTACCCATTCTCAGCCTTAGGTTCCTGTATGTAAGGTGAATTTTAGTGTAAGTAAGGTAGATTTCAGTGTGTGTAAAGCGAATTTTTGTTATTATTTCTCAGAGTTCAGTTTCCCAAGATCCACAGCCACAAAAATCTTTGGTTCTGAGATGCTAAATATGAATTCCCGCAGTTATGGTTCAAAACATCTCCACCATGTTTGCGCATAGTTATATAATGGTAAATAGCATATATATCCACTGCGGCTGCACAGTGAGATACAGGGATGGGGTAATGTACACTTGTGAGGCTATCGCTGGCAATATGCCTTCTTTGTCTGTTGGCCTATAAAACGGGTGATCACTAGATAGTGAATGGGGAACCCTTAGGGTTGAATGCACAAATGCTGTCTGTACCTCAGCCAACCTCCATTGAGGCTTGGGGGGAACCTTAGGGTTGAATGCACAAGCTGGAATGCTATGTGTGCCTTGATCAGCCCTCACCAAGGCTTGGGGGAATCTATATTTGCCTTAACCGGTCCCCATTAAGACTTGGGGACTAAGGGGAGCACAGTTGTGCCTGTCTCGACTGACCCCATCAAAACATAGGAGGTAGTTGCCCCCCCTTCCCAATGGCTCCTGTGAGAAGGGTGATTAGGGAATGCTGCAAGAGTTTGTGCTCTCACTATCAGCAACCTCTTCTGAGAGAGCTAGACTAGAATAAAGTAAGATTATTAACCCCTTTTTAATGTCTTTCCTGTCTGACCAAATCAAGAGTGAACCTGAGCTAGCAGCCCTCAAGTGTGCTGTGTTTATCTGTCTTATAGCTCCTCATCTATAAAATGGGGAAAATAATAAATAGAATTTAACTCACATAGTTGTGAGGATAACTTATAGCTCTTATTATTGCCATCAGCATCTCTGAAGGGAGAACATGGCATGTACATGGATAAATTATTTTGGTAGTCTGCAGGAAGAAAATAAAATTGGAAAATAAATACCACTTCTGGGGGAGGGGTGAAGTCCTTTGTCCTGACAGAAGTAAAGGACCAAAGGGTAAAATATTTATTTCTCTTATAGAAATGTGTGTGTATACACATACACACACACACACACACACACACACACACACACATATATTCAGACCACAGGAGGTGTATAACATCCCAGCTGTCTAGAAGCAGCTTGTAAAGATTAGGTACTTGAATGGCCCCCTTCAGGGGCTGCCAAAAAAGAATGGAAGTTATGTTTCATTCCAATGATGTGTCCTTCCCAAGGGGGAAAAAGAGTTTTAATATCTGTGAACATTGTATTTAATACTCAACAAATGTGATAGGCTGCTGATCGTGGGGGAGGGGCTGAGAAGGTATTTCTAGTTTGTGCTTTGTGGTAATAGCACAATACAAAGTTTATGCTGCAGTCACCAGGCCCTAGGAGCACAGGCTTAATGAAAACCAGCACTGTTTGGGCAAATATTTCCTGGCATCTTTACATTTCCTTTAACTGGAAACAGATAAAATACTGGCATGGTGTCATAACCGAGGGATGGTGTATTTTCGAATGAAAAACACATCTTAAAGTTGTTTTTTCTGAGAAAAGTGAAGTTGGTCGTTTAGATAGAGGACTGATGGCATCTGGCTCCTCACCTAGTAAATTCGGTTAACTAACAAAAAGACTGGAAGTTGAGAGGCTAATCCCATATCTTCTTCTGTCTTCTTGTGTAACCTGTCTGAGACAGTCACTTAACACTCTTTCTGCCTGTTGCTTCATTGATGGGGAAAAGAACCTGAAATAGGAATACCTTGCATAGGGATGTGGAATCAAAAATCTTACCGGTAATTGCAACGATTTTGAAAATACAAAGTGCTAGATTTAAAAAAAAAAAAAAAAAGCTTGACCAAAGTGAATTAATCTGGTCCTTATCATCTTCTATTTTTATTTCTCCTCCTTGCCAGCATTTTGACCATTTCATTATTTTTTAATAGGGGGCAAGATTAGAGAAGGAAAATGAAATGAGGTGACTCTGCTTTTTATTGAAATGGAGGGCTAAAAGGTAATTTCAGGGTTATCTCTCTCCTCCATCATGTCAGATACTCAGAAATTGTTCCATTTTTAGAAAACTGATTTCACATACATGTCCCTTTGTTGGGGGGTGGGGCTTGTACTTTAGGTATTGCTTACCTTTGTACAACTCATTTATTTGTACATTAATTCAGCATTTATCAAACTCCCACTGTATGCATCTGGCACTAACTGTGGTAGGGCTACAGACTGGTAGGTAGAATTGTAAAGTTAGGAAGCTACTTCCACAAGCCATACATTGGCCCTTGTCTCCTTACTTTATAGTCCCATCATGAATTAGGCAGGGTCTCTTCTTTCCAGGGGCCTGTAATCTTGGGGATGGACAGAAGAAGAAAGGCCTAGCTACAGATAACTGAGGTATAGGGCAGAATATAAGTGGCTTTAGATAGTAAGCCTGTAGGCCAAGGTAGGGTAAACTAGAAGTGTACATGGGATGTGAGCTAGATGTTCAGAGATGATATTTTGATAGGCAAAGGTGGGTGCTAAAGGCAAAGTAGATGCAAAAAAAAGCATAAGCAAAAAAAAAAGGCTTATTGGTGAGAAGGTATAAAGTATGCTTACAGTTCAGTGGGTTGAATAGTTTGATGGAAAGGAAGAATTTGGGGAAATAAGGCTAGGCAGATGTACTCACTCCAAATGGAATCCAAAGTACCATCCAATAGCAGGGCCAGATTTGTGAAGTCAACATGGGAGGAACACTCAGTTTTGAGTTAGAGAATCTAACTTCAAATCCCAACCTGGCTACTTATTGCCTTGGCAATGTTGGGTAAATCACTATATCTCTTTATAGATAGATAGATAGATAGATAGATAGATAGATAGATAGATAGATAGATAGATAAAATGATTAAGTTGGCAAGATCCATTCCTCAATGAAGAAATCATCAGAGGATATAAATAGTTCTTAAAAAGAGGAGCAAAATATTAGAAACCATATGAAAGATTACTTAAGGTCATTAATAATAAGAGAAAGGCAAATCAAAGCAACTCTCAGTTTTTACCTTATACCTGGGAGACTGGAAAAGATGGCAAAAGATGGATATAGAGTTGGAAGGACTACAGAAAGATAAAAAAAAATAATACCTTGTTGATGGAGCAGAGGGATTGGTCGTACCCTTATAAGCAACCTTTTGGAATTGTGCTTTAAAAAAATAACTACCATATGTGTACCCCTTGACCCAGAAATTCATTGCTTCACTCACAAGGAAGTCCAAAACAGAAGGGAAAAAATATCCATATCCAAAATACTAACAGTAACACTTTTTTCATAGCAAAAAACAAAAAACCCAAACCATAGTTCGTGGTCATCAACAGGCAAATAGCAAAACAAATCATAGTATCTTAATGTAATGGAATTACTTTGAAGATATAGAGAAGCATAGGAAAACTTGAAGTGGTACAGAGCGAACTAAACAGAACTAGGAAAATAATATATACTACAACAATGAATATGGAAAGAACAAAAAAATTGAAATGGAATGTAATGTTATTATAAAAACCAAGCTCGGTCCCAGAGAAGTGTTGAGAAGATGGACCTCTGCCCTTCAGTGGGAGAGTAGACCATATGGAATATTTCATATACCGTTGGATATGACTGATGTGTCTGTTGGTTTTCAAAACTGCATTTTTTTCTCTTTTAGTCTTTGTTATAAGGAATGATTCTGGATATAGGAGAAAAGAGAGCGGTAATCAGAAACTAGTATCATGTTTTTAAAAATTAATACATATAAAATTAAATTTCAAATTCGAGTTTAGAACCTTGAAGGTCTTTTCTATCTCATCCAGAGTGGACTTGCCGGGCTGCCAGTGACCTAGAGGCTTTGACCTTGCTCTATATCTGATCTAACCCAGTTTGCTCTTCCAAAAACAGCCAGGTGGGCCTCCACTCTGGGGCCTACCATCTTGGTGAGGCATTTAGTGCAGACACATCTCAGAACTCCCAAGTTCAAGTGGTCTACTGGTCTCAGTCTTTCATGTAGCAGGGATTGTAGATGCCTAAGAAACACTTTGTTCACAACTATTCTGTGAAGTAGATATTATGCCTATGATGATGAGGTATTCTTTTACCTGTACTGCAGAAAAGGAGATTAGTTCCATAGTGGGAAAGTCACTTATGTAGAGATGTAAACCAGTAAAGAGCATAGTTGAGATTTCAACCCTCCTCTCTCCTGACTCCAGCACTCTCCTCAATTCTGCCTCCTCCATAAGAATAGGGGAGATATGGGAGTGAACTCAAACAAAACACAGTAAAGAACTGCTCCATGTTTTTATTGGTGAATAACCTCAAATATTTAATTCAGCTTGATGAAGTAAGGAAAGCACTGGACTTGTAATCAGAGCATTCAGATCCTTCTGCCACTTTTCTAACCTCTATGAGGCTCATTTGTAAAATAGGAATGAAAATATATGATCCCCCCCACTCCACCTCAAAGAGTTATGAAAATCCAGTGAGATTAACAGATAAAAAGCTTTTGTTCAGTCATTTCAGATTCTTTGTGACCCCATTTGGGGTTTTCTTGGCAGAGTGCAGTGGTTTGCCATTTCCTTCACCAGCTCACTGAGGAAACTGAGGCAAAGATGGTCTTTGTCTCCTAGGTAAAACTGACAGTATCCACTTGGACAGACATGTCAGAGGCCCGCAAGGACCAATAGGACGAACTGAGAGCACTAGACCAAGTACATTGTAATGGGGGGAGCCTCCTTGTGGGACAGCAGGTTCCTGCCCCCAAACCACATTTTCTCAGCATTGACTTTAGACTAAAAATACATTTGCACAGGCTTCCATTCTAAACCACCTACCAAGTTGCTACACAAGCAGAGTTCTTTTTGCACTATTTTTCAGAAATATTTTATAATTTATAAAGTTACCCCATGTATTTTTGATGAATTGAAGTGATGCTTTTCCTTCAACACCCCCAGTTCAGTCCCCTTCCTCTCTTTAAGGAGTCTGCATGGAATTATGGGCATGTTTTGCATGCCTACACCTGCGCGACTACACATGTATAACCTATGTCAGAATTGTCTGCTTTCTCAATGAGGCGGGTTAGGGAGGGATGATGGGAGAGAATTTGGAACTCAGAATTTTAAAACGAATGTTGAAATTTGTTTTTGCATATAACTAGGGGAAAATAAAACACTAAAAGGAAGGCTGCATGGGGGTTGATTTTAAGACATTCTTTTGACTAAAAGAATGCTTGCTTGGTGTGATATAGATGGTGACATAATGAAGGTGTACAATTGGAAACAAATGAAAGGAAAATGAGGTTGGCATGAATGGAGGGGAGTGAGCAAGTGTGTTACCAGTAAAAACAACAGATCACCATGTAGTCTGTGTTTCTTCCTAAGGAATAATTCGGCGATATCGTCAGACTCAGTTGCAATCTACCTTTCCAGATTTATTCTCCATGACTCACCTCCATACGCTCAGTAGTCCAGCCACACTGGTCTGTTTGCTTCTGCTCACTCACAGTGCTACTTCTGGCTTTCCCTTATAACTAGAACACGCTCGCACTTAAATCTTTTCCATCTAAAATCTCTAGCTTCTTTAAAAGTTCAGCTCACTCATTACCTCCTATAGAAGTCCTTTCCTAATTCCTCCTCCCTATCCCCACATCTACCCCCCACTTTTGAGGGCTTCCTCTACCACCAATGCCCCTCCCGGTCCCCTTATATTCATTTTGTATTCGCATACATCATCTCCTCCCTCCCTCTCCCCCCACCCATGATAGAATGTAAAAGCCTTGAAGGTGAGGGGCTATTAAATTTCTGACTCCATGTCTGCCATAAGCATTGGCACATACTGCTGAATCAGTGTTTGGTGAGAGATTGAATTTGAGGGTACTGGTCATAAAGCCTTTGTGTCCTAAGAGAGGACAGATGACCAAAAGGAAATCCCGACCGAGACTTATTCCTTCTTGAGGATTCAAGGGGTAATAGACTCTCTTTTCTTTGGGAATTTTGTGATTCACTCTGGTCATGCTGAGATTAAAAAAATAAAGATAAATCGTGGTTTCGGTTCATTGCTGGGACCCAAAGGGGCTTTGCAGAACAAATCAATGAGCCTCCAGTCCATACTGAAAGCAGTAAGCCCTTTCTTTGTGCATTTACCACATGGGAGAATGCACTCAACTTGAGACACCTGGTCCAGGTGGAAGGGAGGCAGGAGCAAATGGGGCAAGACAGGAAAGGCAGGGAGCGGCCATAACGAGAGATGCCCATGCCCAGAGAACTTCAGGCACAAAGACCTGCAGCCCATGGCAAAGAGAGGGACTCCACAGTGGGTACGCAAGACACTGGCCCCCAGGACTTAGCACATTTTTTAGAACTGCCTCCCAACCAGTTTGATGGACATAATCTCTGTGTCTTTTTTCACTGCATGAATAAGACCTTCACTGAAGAGGGTCACAGGTGTGTGTGTGTGTGTGTGTGTGTGTGTGTGTGTGTGTGTGTGTGTGTGTGTGTGTGTGTGAAAGAGAGAGAGAGAGATGGGATCTTACTGCATATCTCTGATGAGCTTCCCATCCTGCATGTCACAGACAGAGAGATGCCAGTTAGTGAATGGAAGTCTGCATATAGAAGAGGCCCCAAAGAAAGAAAGGATGCCTCTAAAGCAGAAATGATCTGTCCCCAGAAAGGCTGCTTGGGACAATCAGAGGGATTTCCAGGCCACAGCTTTCACAGCTATGTGTTCACCTCAACATTTAACATTGATCAACAACAAATCTCCCCCTGTTGCCATTTTTCTGTCTTTTTGATCAGTGGCGTGTGCTCTCTCAACCCTTTTTTCTGCCCCTTTTTGTATCCCTAGAGGACAGGTTCTCCATCTGAGGTCCTTGGGCCTAGTTCATACAATATTTGGATATAATATGATTGCTTTCTTTTATAATTCTCTTTATTTTATTTTACGAATTTAAAGACCTTCTGAGAAAGTGACCATAGGTATCACCCAACTGTCAAAGGGGTCTATGTCATAAAAAAAATGATAAGAACCTGTCTTGGGTGATAGCTTTGGCCCTCAGCCCAATGTCCAGGGCCTATAGTTATTCAAAAGCTGAGCAAAGAGGAGACAGAGCTAGAAACTGCCTTCCGGGGATGTTGAGTCTCAGTATTCACCATCCTCTGCCTCTCCTGTCTCCCTCTTCTCCCTCTCCCCCTCCCCCGCCCCCACCTCCATCATTGGTAAAACTCCATCCTCTCAGCCTACCCAAAAGGGGCCAGGCAAAGCAGTAATATGGGCAGGGTGGCCGGGCCTTAGTCTCAGGGTGGAAAATCCAAGTGCTGCTCTCCTAGGGGAGGTGGGAAGTGCTCTCCCAGGCCCAGCCCCCCCCAAGCAGTTTAGAAACTTCTTGGTATCCTTAGATAGGCTTCCTTCCCTTCTTCCTTCCCTTTCCCCTCCTTCTACCAGTACCACTACTGGCCTTTGAGGCTCCTCACAGCTTTTCAGTAAGATAGTCATGTTCTACACCCTTAGCCAAAACAGTCAGTAAGCATTTATTAAGGACTTACTATGATCCAGGCACTGTGCTAAGCCCTGTACAATCAGCAATACAAAGAAAACTAGTCATGGGCTCTGACTTGAGGCAGCTCACATTCTGATAGGGAAGACAACATGCAAATAGCTGCCTGTGGATAGAGGGCTGGGCCTCGAGTCAGAAGACCTGAGTTCAAATCCAGCCTCAGACACTTGCTAACTGTGTGACCATAGGTGAGTTATTTAACCTGTCTGCCTCAGTTTCCTCAGCTGTAAAATGGGGGTAACGAAAGTGCTTAACAGTGAAGACCCGATAATATTTTTAAAGCACTTAGCACAATGCCTGGAGCATAGTAGGTGCCTATTAAATGCTTGTTTCATTCCTTTAGACATACATACAAGATACATACAGAGTAGATAGAAGGTTATCTTTGGGGGAGCAAGACCTTCAGAAGGCAGATCTTGACCTGAATTAGAAGGAAGCTAGGGAAGCCAGGACACATAGGGAAGGATATAGAGCATTCCAGGCATACAGGAGAGCCATTGCAGAGACAGAATTGCAAAGGGAGTTTAGGTACAAGGAGCAGTGACAAATGGATCAGCCAGCAAAGCAGGGTCATGGACTGTGGAGAGGGTTCGATCAGGTAAGGAAGGTAAGATAGGGCCAGGTTGGGAAGGGCTTCAAATGCCAAACAGAGGATTTGATATTTGATCCTGGAGGGGATAGGCACTATTGAATAGGGATGCATGTCCAAGTGTTGGCAAGGGAAGATTTCATTTTTCTTCACTATCTATGACACCCCGTTTAGTCAATAAGACCCAAGAGCCACACCTCCTAGTAAGACAACTTACTGTATTTCTCATGATGGCGTCTGTTATTATCCACCCTCCTATACCCTCTATACACCTTCTTATACAGACTTTGTACAACCCTGGAGTTCTCTCTTGGATTCCTCCCACCAACAGCAACTGTAGAGAAGGAAGTTAGAGCCTGCTCAGGTTCACTGGGACCTCACTCTGTAGGCAGCCAAAACTATATAGAAATGGGAGCCTTTCCAGTTCTGTACCTCTGGGAAGTCCTTATGTAGAAGTCCTCAATTGGCCACCTCTAACCAAGACCCAGATATGCACTCCAAAAGACCAGCCAGCTGGGCAATAACAGGTCCCTCAGTGAATCTGACGGTTGTGAGCTGTTATAACATATGCTGCATGTCTATCCAACTGTGTTTATTGTGATGGGTCGACCTTAATGACAAGGTATAGTAATTGAAACCTTCCCTAACCCCCATTCATTGTGAATAGAAAAGAAAAGTATGCAATCCAAGAGATCTGAGAGTTGGGGGTAGGGGACTGGCAGATGATGGTGGTGACAGGAACTGGTGATAGTATCGGTAGACTGGGAAAAAACATGGGAACCAGTACACACCTTCCATGGCCTAGAGTGTTGGAAGCTTTCTACCGATGATTGTTCACCAGTCCATAGCCTTGAGTTCACTGCAGGTCATGTATCTAGTTCTAAAGTTTTACAGCTTTAGCTGATTTGAGGAGAGTGCCTGGCTAGTATTCTTCAACCATCAAGGAATACTGTCTCAGGATGATTCCTTGCATAAGAAAAATTGACATTTTGATGTTTCCCTGCCCTGTCTCCACCTCTCCCAATCCATGATGTTTATATGACCCTGCTCCCAATGGATATCCCCAGAGTTTGGACCTGTCATTACTAAAATCTCTCCTGTGTGAATTCTTGGCTTCCTATTTCAAATAGATGTCAGTTTAGGTTTTCTCCTTCCCCATCATGCTCTTTTCCTCTGGGTCTACTAATTTCCTCCAATCATGATCATTTATTAGCCCCTGCCTCCCCCCTCACCTCACCCACACTTGTGTGGGTCTCTAAGGATAAGCTGTATGTTGGTGAAAGGAATTTTCCTTTCCCCCCAGCTTTAGTCTGATTTCATGCACATATATACACATCAGGCCAGCCTGTTATAAAGGAAAACAGTAATTATCACGTTATGGTCTGAAATGTGATTCTGTTATCTCATTGTTCTCTTGAAATTATCTAATGTCACCACCATATACCAGGCTTCTCTGTAGATCACTGCTGGCCCAGGCAGTTTGGAATGAATTGTTAGAAGGAATTAGTAGGAATGGATTCTTTTGAAGCCAATTAACATTTCTAAGGAGCTGATGTTTCTGGCACTCCTAGGCAATCAGAAGTGAAATGGGCCATTTTGCAAGATAGTTTCTCATCAATGGAAGTCTTTAAATAGACACTAATTGACCATTTGCCAGGTATATAATTGAGTGGCAGTCCTGTACAGGTATGATTGAACAAAAGGACCCCTGGGCTAGAGGAGAGAGGACTGAGGAATTGTGATGGAGTAAGAAGAGACCCAAGAGGTCATCTGTTCTGGCCCATACCAGAAAAAAGGAGTCCCTTCTTTTTTGTGTACCTGCCAAGCGATCATCTGCTGAAAGACCTCCAGGGAGGAAGTTCTCCTGCCTCCCACGACAGCCATGCTGCTTCAGGACGATGCTGTTAGGAATTTCACCAACTCCAGGATCCTCTGACTTACCATGGTTGAAAGGCCTTTTTAAAACTCTTTTCACTCTCTCCACTTTGCTCCAGATTGTTAAAATTGCCTGATAATATAGGGTATCATGATTTAGTGATAGTACATGATATCAGAGATAACCAAGTTAGTGCCACATAATGTGCAAGGGAGAAGGTCACTGAAGACTTCAGTGTCATGACCAGAGCTAAGCGTAACAGAGATGATTCTCGTGGTGGTGGTTGTGCAGTTGTGTTCAATCCTTCACCAGTCTGTGGACCACACTGTCTGTGGGCTTTGATAGGTAGGGATTTTTCTATATAGGACAATAGAGCGTTTTGCCATTTCCTTCTCCAGTGGATTAAGGGAAATTGCCCAGGGTCACATAGCTAGTAAATGTGAGGCCAGATTTGGACTCAGTTCCTCTTTACTCCAGGACCAGCGCTTTGTCCACAGAGCCTTGTAGCCCTTCCCTAGTGATGGTAGGAAGGACCAAAGAGTTGTTAATAAGAACCATGGGCAAAGAGAGGAGAGGGAGATAGAATGTGACAGATAGTTGGGGGTGGGTTGTTCCAGTGAACAGGACTTGATGACTGACAGGACGTGAGTGGTGAAAGAAATAGAAGCGTTGAAGTTACTACCAAAGCCTTGAATGTGGGAGTCAGACCAAATGCCTCTACCACAAAAAGAGAGTGAGGACAGACAAGGGGTCAGGCTTGGGACAAAATATAATAAGCCAAGTTCTAAATATGTCAAGTTTCAAGTCCTGGTAAAACATCCAAGAAAAGATGTTAAGTAGGCAGACTAATTAAGCAAAGAACAGTCTGAATTAAGAGCTCGCATTATAACCTTTTTTAAAGAAATACAGTTTGGTTAAATTCAAATACATATAAGGAGACTCAGCTTATCTTCCTTAAAAAGTATTGCCAAATAGGAGTCTGAGAGTAGGGGCGGGGGTGGGGGGGGGATGAAGTGCTGTTTTAACAAAGGAAGGAAGATGTATATGTAATTAACAGTATCCCTTTCTGTGAACGTGATCATTATCCTCAAAGCCTTGAAAACAGTTTGGCCTCTTAAACAGATCAACACCATTTTGCATCAGTGATGTAAAGGTAAATCTCAGGCTTTAAGAAATTTTCTGGGAGAATTTAAGTGCTATTTTTGACTGGTAGAAATTGGTGGTAGTAAGAATACGGAAAGTAGTCATTTCCAGAACTTGTCCTAGCTCTGTAGTCCTTACCTAAACATAGATAACAGGCAGATTTGCTGTTGATGCTTAAAACATAATATCACCACATTGGTGACATAACATTAACTGGACTGAGAGAGGACATTGTGTAGCATGATCCTACTTCATTGGAGGGTCATTAATAAGGTAGTCTTGTACCTCTAACGTCCATTGGCGAACCATTTTCCACGTGGTAGTGCTTCACTGACTATAGTTATCGAACACAAACTGTGACGTACAAGAAGTATCTGAGTTAAATTTGTAAAACATCATGTCAGACCCTTTCTAGTCCCCATATCCCCTGGTGATCCAAGGTTGGGGTCTGAAAAATAGAACAGAACAGAAGAGAAGAAGCAGACACCAACTTGCCACAGATACACGTAGAGTGAAGAACATATTTTTGTTTAAAAGAGAGACAGTTGAGAAACAGTCATTTGATCCCTGCTGCTTGAGGGACAGTAGGGAAAGAAAGGTATTTTTGTGATCACTCTTCAGTGATCCCTCTGCGGCTTGGTTCCTACAGTCACAACAAAAACCTAGACTATAATAATAACATTGCAATAGACCGGAGAGATGTTGCAAGCATTATGCACAGTTGTACCTAACGTTCCCATTCCTTTTGATTACTTCCAGACCCATGACATTTAGATTGCTACATATTTTATCTAACCTCAAAGAATTCCCCCAGCAAATTGCATACATCTAATAATTATGTGATGACAGAGAGAGAGAGGGGGGGGGGGAGAGGGAGAGAGAGAGAGAAGCAATAAAGAATGGTGACTGGTTAATTCTGTTTCACCTTCTTTCTTCGTGGATATATGGAGAGAGTAGAAGGAGCGCCAGTGTGAAATTTAGGAGGTCTGGGTTCAAGTTCTTCCCACCTACTCCTGTTGGGATGACAGCAAATCTCTTCCCTGAGCCTCACTTTGCTCATCTGTAAGATCAAAGGGATGGACTGTCAGATTATCTTCATTGCCTTTTAAAGTCGTGAAGTTCTGTGGTCTTTGAACCCTTTCAGAAGAAATAGATCATTACCACATTCTGCCTTCTTTGGACAGTTCTTAAGAAAACCTGGTTTAAAAAGCTCATTGGCCATCTTCATCATTGTGCTTTAAAATTCAAATGCTGCAAATCAAACATCTTTTTTTGATAGGAAATTGCCATTTTACATTTCAATTCAATTCAAGTCCAAGAGGAGGAGATTTGAGAACTTTTCCATGATTACAACTAAAACATTTTTGGTTTTGTTGAGTCACTGACTCCTTGTGATTCCTTTTGGAGTTTTCTTTGGCGGAGATACTGGAGGGATTTACCATTTCCTTCTCCAGCTCATTTGACAGATGAGGAAATGGAGGCAAATAGGGTTAAGTGACTTGCCCAGGGTCACACAGCTTGGAAGTATCTAAGGGCCAGATTTGAACTCACAAAATTGAGTCTTCCTGATTCCAGACCCAGAACACTATTCACTGTGCCACCTAGCTGCCCAACTAAACCACACCTGGTTTTGGTTTTGTTTTCCAAGATTCAGCAACTAAATTCAGTAGGTGTTCAGGGCCCATTTGTGCAATAACAAATAATTTGCTTTTCTTCAAACTTCAAGGTTTCTAAAGGAGGTGAATGGCTTGTGAAAATATTGTTATCCCTATTTTCCAGATGAGGAAACTGGAGCTCAGAGATGTGAATTTACTTGCCCAAGATCACACAGCTATTAAGTTGTCAGAGCTGGGCACAGAGCCCAGAGCTCTTTGCAAATCCAGGGTTCATCCCACTATACCATGCTGAAATATCTTGGCAGAATGAAGGTTGATTTTTTCTTTAATTTTTTTCTAAGGAACATACCTCTGAATTGAATTTTCCTTCCAAAGTCATTTTCATGATATCACTATTCTCCCTACTCCTGCTCCCAACATAGATGTTTAAATTAAACAACTTTAATAGGCAATTAACCATTTGTTGCCCTCATGTTTTCATGCAGAACTTTATTTTATAATGTAGTACAGACTCAGTAGGACTGTAATTTTAAACTGAGTCTGCAAAGAAAGTCTTTTGATGAGAGATCAAGAATTCATGGAGACTCTTTTGATTCTACTGGTTACATTTGTGGGGCTTTCCTTCCCCCATCCCAGCTTCCACATCTCCACATTGTAAATGGGCTGTGTGGAATACGCTTGCTTTCATTTCTGAGCTGGCAGTGTGCTATGAGGACCTTATATATGAATATTTGAATATAGATATATACTTCAGAAAATGCAACCTGAGATTGCCAAGTAGATATTTTCTCAAAAGGTTAACTGATTCTTCTACCCAAATCTTCAGGAGGGAAATTTGCTTAGTAGCTTGAGATTGCTTCTGGGACAGCCTATGTGTGTCTGTAATGAAAGCCTGAATCTCATCGCAGCAGACCTGACCTAGTTGAGCATAAGTACACCATTGAGGTGCAACTCACTTTGGAATTAATAAAATTAATAAAGAAGTAGGGTGTCCTTGTGAAAATTTGAAGTCAGAAAAGCCCTTACGTTAATAAGAAAAGAAATAGCAGTCTGCTCTTGGCCACCCTCCTAATACCCAGTTTGTGGATTGAAAATGATTTGCCAGAGAGAATTGCCTTGTTTGCATTTTGAAAAGATTTAAAGAAGAAATGGAAGATAAACCCAGGTGTCATTATGATAAAGATCATGTATGTATGTCTTATCAGGTATGTACATTACTTTGGGAAGTGGTATAGTGTTGTAAAAAGAACACTGACTCTGGAATCAGAGACCCTGGGTTCAAATCTTCTACTAAGTTTTCTACTTAGCTATGTAACTTTGGGCAACTCACTTAACCTCTCTGGACTTCAGTCTCTCCATCTATAAATGAGAATGATGAGCTCAATGTGCTTTAAATCCAACTCTAAATCTGTGTTCCTCAGACCAGAGCTGACTGAAATGACCAGTCTCATCATCCAAGGACTTTCAGGGTTTAACTCTTTCTTTGCAGTGCCCCTGAGAGTATATTAGATTTGGGAACTCCTCAAAAATGCAGACCTCTATTTATCTTCTGGGTACAAAGTATCCTAACTGTTTTGTCTCTGACCTCGTTAGCTACCTTGGCTAATTTTTTAAAATTATTTTTATAATGAGCTTAATCATCAACTAATGGAAACATTCCAGTATGTAAAGAAGAACAAAAAAGAGAGAATTATATATGAATCTAAATTTCTGTTGTGTAAGTTTGTTTTTTAAAAGCGTACATTAAATTTTACAAGGTGATGACAAAATTGTCCCATTTGTGTTCCCTTTTCAACTCCTTTTTGTTTTCATATGAAAATAATCATGCTTCCGTTTTATTGATCTTTTTTAGTTTTACATCTCTATCATCCCACTAGCACTCTCTGTCACATAAGATCCGTCAGTTAGAACAAACATTGTCATGCAAAACAAATCAGCACACACTGGCCATGTCTGAAAATGCCCATGTCTCATTCACCATCCCTAGTCCATCACTACTGTGCCAAGAGGCAGTAGAACATGTATCATCATCAGATTTCCAAAATCCATGTTGGTCACTACATTAATGAGAGTTCTGGAGTCTTTCCAGATTGTTTTCCTTTACATATTTGTGGTCATCTTGGAAATTGTTGAAGGTGCTAAGTGTTGAATGAGGCTCCTTTTCTGTGAGTACTGAACTGGGATTCCCCGTGTTCATTTCACCCATAAGAAAGTCCAGAGAGATGAATCTGTTTCATTTGTTCCTCACTGCAGCTGGACTGTAAATAGTGATCAGAAAGGATGAGACTGAAAACTCCCCCTTCAAGCAATCCAACAACCCTCAAATTTTATGTCTTTTACAGTGATTCTTTAGAATAAAGTTCTTCTACATATCATTTACTTTTAGACATGATATTATTCTTCCGTGTAGACTCAAAGAGGATCCTTTGAACTTTAGAGCTGGAAAGGAAAATTGGACTAAAAATTCCCTGGTGGAAGATCGCTTAGTTGCAAAACCAGCCACATTACACATGGGTTGGTACAAGATGAGTTCTATGTGACTCACCTTGTGACTCTGGCAGAAGGACTCTCCTTACTGCCTCTAAGTCTTGCTGTTTTCTTCTGTGCTGGCCCATCTTGGCTCGAGTCCAATTCAATTGAATTCCACAGTTACTAAATGCCTTTTATGTGGTAGGCACCAGACCGTACTAGACCGGGGAAACAAAGACTCCCTGCTCTCAAGGAGTTTTCTGCTGGGAGAATAAGATACATCCAAAGGCAATTAATGTAGGGTAGATAGAAAAGAAATACAGAGTAATGGGGCAGAGCATGTTAAGAGGGGAATCAGGAAAGACTTCTTGTAGGAGGTCATACCTCCTACATGATTTTTGGTATGTTCTATTGGATTATCCATTGACCCAACAAAAATGGAACACCTATAATGTTCAAGGCACATGCTGCCAGAGATATACTATAAAATATGACAGTCATTATTTACTATTTTGAAGAATAGTGAATATTAAAAATTTTATATTCATATTTTATGTACTTATAAAAGTGCTTCCACATTATTCTGTGAAGTAGGAATTTCATGTATTATTATCCATAGTTTATAGATAAGACAAGTGACATGCAGAGAGCACAATGACTTGCCTATAGTACAGAGCTCTTCAGTGTCAGGAGTGGCACTCAAGCCCATGTCTCCTGACATGGAGTCCAGAGCTTCTTCCAGAGCAGCCTACTGACTCTCCTTATACCATGCTTCTCCTCCACAGAACAGCCTTCTCACTGTCTTTCTGCTCAAAGACGGAGGAGACTCTCGTTGCCTCTTTTTATGGCCATTCTTGCTAACCATGTTCAAGTTCTAATTCATGTGGGTGATTGTAAGCTTGGGATCAGGAAACATGTTTCTGGTCTCTTCCTTGGAGATACATTCCCCCCCAAAATTGCCATGGTCTTGTTCACATGAGAACAAATAGTTGATTTTTCTAATGGAGACAGGATATTTGCTGTAATGTGAACAGAGTCTTAGTGCCATGTTTCACACAAGCAGTTATCTGAGTGATTATTAATTACTTTCACAGAAGAATGATCTGTAAGCTTTGCGTTCCAGGAGGCAGAATAGAGAGTGGGATTTTATTTCTGCATCCAAGGGGGCCTTCAGGTACCTGGTAATGTGAATATGTGCATCGATGTGCCTCCCCATCCTTACAGGGCACTATTTTCTCATTGGCACATTAGGCATTATGCTGAGGGATTAAGGGGGGAAAGGGATGTACTTTTATTTTTTAGAGCCACTGTTTGATTTATTGGATAAAAACTACAACAAAAAAATCTCATAAATAGGGTGGCCCCAAAGTGTTAATGTTATTAAAGCTTAAGACTACACTATGAATTTTGAGACGCCATATCTATCATCAGAAAACATTTATTAAACATCTCTTGTGAGCCAGGAACTATACTCTAAGTACCAAGAAGACAAAAAAAAAAAACCCAACAACAGCAACAAACCATGCGTACCCTCAGGAGAAACAACTCCTTTCTCTATAAGGAAATATAAGCCATGTCGAAGGTAAACACAATATGAGGAGCTGGCATTTGAGCTGAGTTGTGAAGGACTATTCATCAAGAATGGAACAATATATGAGGCGAGGTCACAGTACTTGGCACATAGTAGGTGCTTAATGTTGAGTAATTGATTGATCAGCGTCCTCTTTTCTTTTTTCTTCTCATAAAAGGATAAAATTATCAACCTCCCGACATAAGCTTCTTGAGATTTTTTTTTAATTGAAAATCAGAGGCAGAATTTTGTAGTGTCTGTAGGACAATTTGGAGTCAGGAAGTACAAGATTCAAGTCCTACCTCTTTCTATCACTATATGTGTGACCATAGACAAGTCACTTGCCTCTGAGCCTCCTTTCCCCCAGCTATAAAATAATAATACTAATAAACAATAATTATAGTGAGCATCTCCATAGCTCTTTAAGGTTTACAAAAGGCTTACAAACATCCTCACTTTATCCCAACAACCCTGGGAGGTAGGTGCTATTATTAGCCCCAATGTTAGAGATGAGAAAATCTAGGCAGACAGTGGTTAAGAGACTTGCCCACTGTCACACAGCTAGTAAGTAGTAAATGGTACTCAGAACTTTCTGACTCCAAGTCCAGCTCTACTGTACCTGCCTAGCTGCTTACAGTGATAACAGTTGTGAAGACAATTCTCTTGACAGAAAAAGTTACTTGAGAGACAGACTGACCTCTTTGGACTAGATGACCTCTAAGTACCCTTCCAGAACGAAATCTGTAATGGTGTGGTGGATAGATGATCTTTGTCCTACAATCTCATTTTCAGAAGTTTTATAGAATTTGCAGATTTTGCAGAATCTGTAATTTTACAGAAGAAAGCAAGCAGGACTATCCCATCACAGACTCAAGACAGAATTTACGGTTAGAAAAGTGCCTTCACCAAAGGATCTACTAACTAGAAGTGCCAAGGTCCTGGAAGGACCTTCCTCTGGCCCTATGTACAGAACCACAGACGAAAACAACATTCTCTGGCAGTATAAATAGAAGCCTTGTAAAATTATATTCATCTTTCCCTTTCCTATAGAAACAAAGACTCTTCAAGGAACTCAAATTTTATTAAAGAAAAATATTAAACAGCGCGTGTCAGTAAATATTTGCTCCTTTTCTATGTAGACAAACTACCCTATCCACTCAAGCACAGGGGGCCGTGTGTTGTGACAGATTGAGTGCCAGACTTGGGGTCGAAAGGCCTGAGTTTGAATCCTGCTTCACACATTCACTAACTGTGTGATTGTTATCCTCTCTATAAGATGGAGCTAATGGTCATTGAGGCCCTTGTATCAAGTGACATAATTTGGGTCAATTATTTTGCTGACTTCATATTTCGGTTGTTATTGCTCGTTTTATTCTCATGTGTACCTTTCCATGTGAGGCTAGCAACTGGATCTGTGATTTCACTGGTATAGAGAACATGGAAGAAGGAAACTTCTCCTGCCAATACATGTTAGCTCCCTGCTTGGCAACCTATTCTTTGGCAGCTGCCCAGGGTCACCTGATACATATGTGGCAGGGGCAGAGTTAGGGCTCAGGTCTTCAGCTCCAAAGTTGATTCTGTTTACTACTTTGTGGATTCCTCTTTTCCACATAAGACCACAGGGTAGTAGACTTGGAAGAGCTGAAAGAGACTTGGGAGATCATCTAGTCCAACTCACTCATGTTACAGATGAGGAAACTGAGGCCCACAAAGGTGAAATGACTTATTTGCCTTTGTCTCACATAGCTCGTGTGAAAAGAATCTTCATAGCAACCTTATTGGTATCATTATTACCTGTCCTTCTTTTCCTTTCTTCAGGTAAACCTAAAAATATTTGTTAGGTGAATGGTCAAAGTAGTAAAGTAAGTTAATGAGCCAGGACTAAAGCCCAGGTCAGTATGTAGACCATATAGACCTGCCTGGGCCATATTCTCCTTCATCACTGTCTCTTTGGTATGCACTAACGACTAAGGCCTGAATGAAGGCCCTACCAGTGTCTGCTTCCTAAAGGCATTCATTCTGCCTGTTAAGAGTCAATACCTATTTGTCGATAATAAATCCATCAAATTAAAGACAACATGGAATTCTGTGTTTTACTGGGGTCTGCTCCACATATGTCCATTTTCCTTATGCTCGCTTTGAACAAAACACAGTATAATCTATTGTAGAGCTTTCCGGCGTGATAGGGCTTTGATAGACACTGAGTGACCTAATATACACACTCTAGTGTACTCTAATCTGTGGTCTCCCAGCTCCCACTCGGCAGGAATCCTGAGATGTTGATGGAACCCCATGATTTAGCAGAGCAGCTGGTGTGCCCTTTGACCCCTCACACTGGTTCTGACAGCTGCCTGCCATGTGCAGCAAGAACCTCACAGGCTGAAATCCCAGTTGGAAAGTAGAGGTTTGGGGAGAAACAGGCAAGGCTGATCTGGCTACTACTTTTTAAATAAACAGATATTTTTTTTAAATGAAGACTTTTCCATAGAGAAACCCTACCGAAGAAAAACTTTTCAGTCCAATATCAGAAATAAACATTAAAGAACCAAATGCCCTCTTTCTTTAAAAAGTCAAACAAAAACAATAATGAGGATAATGATAAAGCAGTCATCCCCCAGCATCCATACTGATTTGACTTCCCTGCCCTTTAAAGTGACTTCATCTCACTTCCCAGTTCCCAGGTTTTTTACTTGGAAAAAAACACTAGATTTCATCAGCGGAGTGTTCTAGCAGTTCCTTGGCTAGCTACAAAACTCTGTATTTCAGTTTTAAATTTAATCCACTCTGCTGTTTTATCAGACTTTTCTCCAGGTAGAGAGAAATGGAAAGAAGCATTTAAGTCATAACCGTAGTCCCAAATATAAAGTTGGCTTTTAAAAAAAGCCCTATTATAGACCCAAATGCCAGGCTACATTATACTTAGAATTCATTCTCTGCACACCAAGTACCCAGAGTTATCATGGCTAATGTTTTCCTGCTGAGCCGCCATCATCTTTTGTCTAGCTGTCATGGTATTAAATTGATAGACCTTCCACATTTGGATAGA
Organism: Notamacropus eugenii; assembly: GCF_028372415.1. Classification (NCBI taxonomy): domain Eukaryota; kingdom Metazoa; phylum Chordata; class Mammalia; order Diprotodontia; family Macropodidae; genus Notamacropus; species Notamacropus eugenii. The sequence continues at coordinate 51,831,079 of NC_092874.1, read as the reverse complement.
GGTCATTATCCCGTTGCCTGCTTGCATCGCTTATACTGAGCAGGTTAACTGCTTGAGGTCTTTTATCTGGATAAATGTTCCACCGACACTCACTCCATGATGAGTTGAACTGTTCCTTAGAGGTCAAATACAGTGGGATTAGGAATGCTAGAGTATATTTACTGTGTATCCAGTGCTCAAATGCAGACACTGTGCGTCTGTAGCATGCTTGAGACCCACCTTAGGCACAGAAATGATAATGAAAGCATAGTTTTTCAAAAGTCATTGCCTGGAAAGCTTTGCTTTTTCCCCTGTCTTTAAAAAGTATATTACTATTGTTCTAATATCATGAAGTAGCTCATTAAACATGAGAGAATTCAAATATAATTGATGGAAGCAAGTAGGCATGTCCATAGGATACAGTCATGAAATGCAATTTGTAAGTTGTTTCAGAATTGATCTAAAAACAGTTTTCCAACTGGCTTTGAGAACTTTAGAAACATTTAATGTCTACATTAGACGTTTAGAGAAGAGACATTTAATGCATGCAATCAGACAGTTTTTTGTGACTATAAAAATTTCACGTATCCTTTTTATGTATCCTTTTAGTGAAAAAAACAACTTTTTCTGTTAAGAAATGCTTCTAAAGATGGCAGACTAGACATGTCTCCTATCTCCATGACCTCTCAGACCTGTCCAAAAAAAGAAATTATGTGCCAAAGATAAAGTAACCTTAGTTGTCTCTGTGGTCTAAGACATCCAGAATCTAAAAGGTTTAAAAAACACCCCAAACCCAGGAACTGACATTTTTTAAACCAGAGTTCACTCAGCACCACTTCCCTACTTCCCACACTACCAGCAGCAAGGCTGCAGTGGCAGACCCAAGGACATGACACATGCTTGCATCAAAACCCAACTCTTGTAACTGTCCCCCTCTCACCCAACCCCACCCCCACTCCCCACCTCATTCCAGTTCCATGGAAACCTTGGCTGTGGTAATTTGCTCAGGTCTCAACAACCAGCTTGACCAGCTCCTCAGTAGCAAAAACTTGCCAGAGGCAGCAACCCAGAAGCACCAGTGCTGCGAAGCTCTGAACTGCCAGTGCCAGAAAAAACAGGGTTCAGCTCAAATCTCACATTCTTCAGGAGTCTTTTCCCAGTCTTATTTCACCCACTTGCCCTTGCTATTAGTGCCTTCCCTCCAAGATTACCTTCCACTTACCCTGTGTCTGTCTGTCTCTGTTGCTGTATGTGTATGTGTGTGTGTCTTGGATATACAGTTTTTTGCACACTGTCTCCCCGACTAGAAGGTGAGCTTCTTGAGGGCAGGAAATGTGCTTTTGCCTTTCTTTATAATTCCAGTGATTAGCTTATAGTAGGTGCTTTTAAATGCTTGTTAACTAATAACTACCTCTAAGACCTTGGACACACAATTCGTCTTCTCTTTGACTTAGCTCTTCTGTAAAATGAAAGGAGATGTCCTGTGATGTCTCTTCTAGAATTATGCCTATAATTCTATGATAATGTACTGACCACTAGTTTTAAGATATAAAACCTGGATCCTACCTGGAGATCTCACCTGTTATTTGAACTAGACTAGGAGGCAACGTAGAGTCTTATGGAACTCTTCGAAAGAGAGGACTTAGAGGGAATGGAATGGAGTCATTCTATGAAAAATTCTTTCCACTTGTACTCTTTTTTATTTTATTTTATTTTTTTTAATTTTTTTTTTATTTTTTTTATTTTTTTTGTTTAATGTTTAACAATCACTGCCATACAATTGCGATTTTATCCCCCCCACCTGCCCCCCACAACCCCCCTCCCTCCCCACGACTGCATACAATTCTGTATAGATTCTACATATACTTTCCTATTGAGTATATTTTCACTATAGTCGTGCTATGTAGTCAGACTAAGATAAATGAAAGAAATCGTATAACAAATTAGAACATGATACACAAACACATACACATACACAAACATGATCTGCTACATTATGTGAGTGACTTCCATATTTCTCTCTCTGAGTCCCACTTGTACTCTAACTGAAATGTATTGATAGAATATTAGAATCAGAATGGGAGCCCATGTAATGCATTCTGTACACAAAGAGGACTCCTGACTACCATTTTCCTGAAATTAAGCATCCAACCGCTACTTGATGATCTCAAGTGACCACCGCTTCTGAAAGTAGCCCATTCCCTTCTTGTTTAGCTCCAGTTATTCCTTCTGTCCAGCCTAATTCTGTCTATGAATTCGGCTCTGATTACATGGTTTAAACAAATGATCGCTAAGAGATGGGACAATCAGGGAAGGTTTCATGGAACTTGATCTGGACTTTGGAGGGAATTTAGAATTCCCTTCAAAGAATGGAGACACAGCTTTCTGGTAGGAGACCAGCCAATCCCCAGCTGAGAGTTTAGTGGATGGAGGTACAAAAGGGGTAGGAAGATAGTAGTGTTATTTTATAAGACTTTGAAAGCCAAGTTAGGAAGTTTGGGCTTTATTTTATAAAGCAGCAGGAATGGCTTTTGATTAGGGGGAGTGAAAACTCAGCTTTAGAGCTCCAAACAACATGGAATTCAAGCCTCAGTCTTTCTCAATCCCTCAACTCAATTGTGGCAATAAAAGCCCAAGTTTTGCCCTTGGTCCAATTGTGAGTCCATACTACGATAAGGAGGAGGAGGAGGAGGAAGAAAGAATTGCTAGGCATTTATTTAAGTACTAAGTGTGGATTGCCAAATGAATCCATAGAATTTGCTTTTCAAAAGCCTTTGAAAAATGAGCTAAGCAATGACCTTTTAAGGATAAGTTGAGTATACTCTCACTACTAGGCAGGAGGTAGACCAGGTACACCCTGGTTGCTCATCTCTCATTTAGTTCTGTTTTGTGTTGACTGCCAAATAAATTTGGTTCTTGGAGAGAAATAACAGCAGCCATGGAAACCAGAAAGAAATGGGAATGGAAGGCTGGTATTGGCTTTGACATGAACTTGTTGAGAATATGGGGCATCGTTCCCATAGCCAACATAAATGTCTGTGATAGGTGTTTGCTTATAGCCTGTGGTCCTGTGGCTTTGCCATTTCCTCTCATCTCTAATGTCTCTTATTCTTTTTCTTTCACATTTCACTTTTATAGTCAGTTATCAAACCTAAATACACATTGAGAGGTTAATCAGAGTGCCAGTAATTAACTGTTTTTATTTTTCATACCATTTAGGCCAAATCATACTGCTTTGAAAAAGTTCAGGAATAAATTGTGCCCTCAAAGGGGAAGGCATGGGTGCTCGTTACTGGAGCAGAATCTGGGCTTTCCTAGATAGAGAGGTTTACATCTAACAAGCAAACACCCGCTTTGAGATTCACACTGCAAAGCTAGATGCTTAGCTGACTTCTAAGAGGATTTAATCAAGCTACAGGATACATGATTCAAAGCAAAAAAATGTAATTAAGAAAAATCTCTTTTCAGTAAGGAAGAAGCAGATTGTTTCCATTAATTTTATGAGGAATTTTGTTTTCATTGGCTAAAGCTTAACCCTGTGAGGGGAGAAGGTTTAATGGAATAGCTCAGTGTTTTATATCACAAATAATGAGCATACTCCAAACATCCCAGCCAGGTTGGCTTTGTGTAACTTAATAATACATAAAGATATTAAAAAGTACCCCCAATGGATCTGTGGTCTCATTGCTGTGGTTATTTCCTACAAACATGAGACTCTAAGGCAAGATTTGAACCCAGACCTTCCAGATACTACATCCAATGTAGAGTGTCATCACAACACTGACAGTATAATTGGAAGAAGAAAAAAAAAGATGATCTAGTCATGTAGTGAGAACAGGGAATAATCAGTGAATAGCCCATGGACTTCACTGGTATCCATGTAAGTAGGTAGCTAGATAGTGCTGTGGATAGAGTGCTGGGCCTGGAGTCAGAAAGACCTGAGTTCAGATTTGACCCGTAGACCCTTAACTAACTGTGTGACCGTGGGTAAGTCACTTAACCTCTGACTGCCTCAATTTCCTCATCTGTAAAATGGGGGATAATAATAACACATACCTCCCAGGGTTGTTGTGAGCATCAAATGATGTACTATTTGTAGAGCACAGTACCTAGTGTATAGTAAGCACTATTTAAATGTTAACTACTAATATTTTTATCATTCTTCACATAATCTAAAGAGAGCACAAGGATAGGTTTCAACATACTGGTTGGATGTTAAACTGAACTGAGTTAAAAACACTGTGATCCAACATGACTAATGTGGAAATATGTTTAACATGATTGTACATGTATAACTTGGATCAGATTGCTTGATGTCTTGAGGAGGGGCAGGAGGGAAGGGAGGGAGGGAGAGAGGGAGAAAAGTGTGAAACTCAAAGTCTTACAAAAATGAATGTTGAAAACTATCTTTACATGTAATTGGAAGAAATAAAATACTATTAAGTGAAAAAAATATACTATGATCTTAAGTTGGGTCTGTACAAATAAAATGGAATGCAGAATCAAGATAACTGAGTATTTCTCCTACCTGAATTCTCCAGATATCCTGCCTACAACTATTTACAAGATATTTCCTTAAACATAAATTCTAAGGCAAACTCATTATTTTATGCCCAAACCCACTCCCCCTACTATTCCACCTGTCACTGAGATCACCATTCTTCCTGTTCCTTCTCAGATCCTTGGGTTCACCTTTTACTCAACCCTATCCCAAAACCGTTCCCTTTCTTTTTCTTTAAAATTTCTCTCATGTCTATCTTGGATCCATCTCCCTGCCATCGCCTAATCCAGATCCTCAGAATCACATCCCCACAGTATAACAGCCTACTAATTGATCATTATGATTTCAGACTACCTCCCCACCAATCTAATCTATTCTATACAACAATACCAATCTAATTTTCCTGAAACAATGGCCATGGTAGTGAATATTCAATCTGTAAACATTTATTAGGTGCTTACTATATGCCAGGCCATGTGCAAAGTGCTGGGGATACAAAGTCCCTGCCCTCAAGGCATACAGTCTAATGGTGGGAAACAACATGCAAAAGAATATACACAGAGTCAAACCACTATATAAGGGTAAAATAGGAAATAATAGATGGAAGACACTGGAGTTAGGAGGAGTGGGGAAGACTTCCTGCAGAGGGTTGGATTTTAGTTGGGAGGCCAGTAGACAGAATAAATGAAGGAGATGTTCCAGGTATGGGGGACAACCAAAGAAAATGCTTAGAGCTGAGAGATTGGAACAGACAGGACTTATGTTTCACTGAATATCATGTTGGGGCCTGGAGTGCAGAAGTCCTCAATTCTCACATCCTGCCTCAGATAATCATGGACAAGTGCCACTTTCCTGATCTCTAAATTGAGGATAATATTACCTGCAGTACCTGTTTCACAGAGTTCTTGTGAGGCTCTGAGATAATGTACAAGGTGTCCCAAAAGTCTTAGTACGGATTTAAACTTACTAGGTTAGTATAAAGGTACACCCTTCACTTAGAGCACCTTGCAATCTTAGAAGCATTATATTTTGGGATTAGATTAGATTTGTATTGGATTGGAAGCATTATATATCCATTTAGTAAACTCTCAGTGAGGAAACTATCTCTACCAAATGTAGATCCACACCTGCTCTGCAAATTAGAGACTTAAAGATTGTCCTGGGGTACTGAAAGGTTAAATAAATCACTTGACCCAGATTTTCTGACTCCTCTATCCACTGTACCAAGTTTAGATTTACAGGCAGGTCATTTTAACTTGGGATTCCATTTCTATAAAGTTGAAGGTTGCCTTGGAATTGTGGGAAATGAGCAAATAGTCCTGATTTCAGATGATGACCATGGTTCCCCTCGATGCTGGTCATTTGGTCTTCTTTGGTTGTACAACTTATATTAGACTGTAGTGCATCCGGGTGTTTTTACTAATAGTCATGTTTCACATTCAACTGAAATAATTTTTTTAACGTAGCCTTCAGATTTTTTTCTTTCCTGCTTAGCAATAGTATCAGTGTTAATGATCTTTACAGATTATGTTGCCATTTTAAAAAAATCACAGAAACCGTTTGGTTTAGATAAACGATATAAACCATGAAATTTTTTGCTTCCTCCTTCCTTTTTTGTCAGTCAGATTTATAGAAGTTTTACAAAGCTTTAAATGACAATCAGCTAACCAGCTGTACCAATTGGAACACCGTTAATACCAAATAATACCAACTAAATGGAAATTTTTGTTGTACATCCCTAGTATTCTATTCATCACGGGGTTCTGGGGCCCCAGCAGTGGCTGTTCTGGCTTACTTTGAATCTGTGATTCATCCATGTGTCTGTCCTCTCTACTAATACAGATAAGCAAACCCATCGTGGCCTCTCGTCTTGGGCAGTTTCCCATGTCTCCTCATAAGCTAATGAACCTGTGCCAACATACTGGAGCCCAACCTAGCACCCAGGCTGTCCCTCTGGCTTCTCTCCTTCTTGCTCAATCACCGGGCCACCTTTTTTTTCCTTCCCTGTCTTACTTCATTGCTATCAGGTTGAAAACTATTAATGCCCAGGATTACTTGTAATTTTGATTCTTCTGGGAACAGTGTGCCAAAAGGCAGCATGAAGGAGTGGAAAAAAATGCTAAATTTGTATTCAAAAGACCTTAGTCCAAAATCTGGCTTTACCATTTCCTACCTATATCAGCTTGGGCAGGTCTCTGGGCCTAACTTAGCTCATTTGTCAAGTTAAGGGGGTTAGGCCAATAGACCTCTAAGATTTCTTTCAGCTCTAACTCTATAATCCAATGACTCTAGGAGTTATAGCCCTTCAAAAGAGGAAAATTTTTGTTCAGTTGTTTTTCAGGCTTGTCTGACTCTTGGTGACCCATTTTGGATTTTCTTGGCAAAGATACTGAGATGGTTTGCCATTTCCTTCTCCAGCTTATTTTATAGATGAGGAAACCAAGGCAAACAGGGTTAAGTGACTTGCCCAGGGTCACACAGCTCATGAGTATCTGAGGCCAGATTTGAACTCAGGAAGATGAATGTTCCTAACTGCAGGCCTTGTACTCTATCCACTGTGTCACCTAGCTTTCCTGAAAGAACTCTAGAGTTCCCCAAATATAAACGAAGCATACCCTCCAACATAGTTCCAGTTATCATCCAATCTAGTGCCTATTAAAATTGTATTTATTGATGGACTACTTACTGCCTCTGCAAACTACTCGTCTGTGTGTTTCCTACTCTTCACTTTTCTATGGTGGATGATTAGACTTTTCTATGTTATATGATGACTTTATATAGTGTTCATGGCTCACTGCAAAGACTATGATGTCATCTGCAGATAGAACCGGTTGGAGATGCTCACCATCAGTACTTGTTAACATCACATTAAAATGTGTGCAATCTCCAAAAACACTGGATTTCTCAACACTGAAATGCTTTTGAATCTAAACCTTTCAAAATTTAAAATGTTTATCAAGCTTTGGTTGGTGCTCACCTTTTCTACATCATTTTATAGCACATCATAAGAAGTTCAGGATGCCCCGAGATTAGATTTGCAGCTACCAAGAAAATCCCAAATCTTTCATTTTAGCCATAAAAAAAAAAAAAAAGCTATTGGTGTTTCTAATGCCTGGAGGAAGATGTGGAAGCAGAAACAAATGCCACCAGACTAGCAGATATGGTCAATACCATCATCACGTTCTTGTTGGTTCCTTTGAAGTCTGAAAGGAACTTAGACAGTGTGAGGTGGACTGTCTTACCTGTCTGACTTTGGATTCAGTTTCTCCCCTTTGAGAAGAGAGAGCTAGCCTCAAAGTCAAAGCCTTTGACATGCTGTGCCTGAATGTCTGCAGAAGTTACCTAACCTCTCAGGTCTCTGGGCAAATGTATAACACTAGAAATTCCAGAAAAGTACTAGCCTGCACTGGGAGAAGTTTCCTTCCCATTTAGAGCAATGAAATTCCAGGTCCATTCTCCATTCTCTTCATTTCTTTGTAGTTACACTGTTTCCTTATATGGTCCTGTGGCTTTTGTCATTTTTTTCTGCCAGAGAAATGATTACTGAGGGGCTTGAATAATGTAAGTAGCATCAAATGACTTAGATTTCATGATGATTGGTCCCATTTTTCCTAATCTTCTTCTACACTGGCTTAGTACTCTGTCACTTTGTGGAAACTATATTCTAAGTACTTTGTGGTGCCATAAGATCCACATCTGCCTCTTTGGGATCCATCTTCAGAATAAAACCCAAGCCCACTGTATCATTAGTTGACCTGTGTCATTGGTAAGCATCTCTAATTGTCGAAAAGCTGTTCCTTAGATTGGCCCAGTCTGCTTCTCTTTCATTGCTCTACTTTAAAGGACAATCCTTCAAATGTCCAAAGACATTTAACATCTCTCTCTTCAGTCTTCTCTAGACTAAACACTAACAGCTCCTTCTACTTTTCTCTTACATCATGATTTCCAGACCATACTATACATACATACTATACTATGTAGTTTGTCCTTTGTTCTCAAAAAGGACCATGACACCAGGAAGGAGATGTCATGACTTGCAAATGACTTGGATTTAAGTGAGGGAGGGCGTGCAAAGTCACCAGCCTCACTCTCTCCTCTGGAGCCGTCTGGGTCCAGTGGCAAAATATAGATCAGGACAACTGGAGATGGCCCCAGTTGCAGTGGGAGGCATTGTCCTTTTTAAGCTAGAGAAATAAATATATCTCTCTTTCTTATGGACGTGTATTTTTCCCTAGAAATGGACTGGTTGTGCTTTTTTTTAAAAATAAGATCCTACAAGAAGAAGCTTGGAACTGTGGTATACAGACTGTTTATCTCAAAGTCTGAAATAATTGATATAAGAAGTATATACAAACTCTGTTCCTGAAACTCTAGAGATTGGTAATTAATAAATAAAAGAGTTTCTTCCCTTTTTATGGCTCATGTCCTTGCTCACTGAGCAAGGTGTCTCATGCTGAGCAGTTGAAACTAAGGATTGTGATGGGAAGAAAAAATAAAGCAGCTGCTAGAAGTTGATTTTCCTTGGCCTTTTTTTTCCCATATAAGCTGTACTTTGCACGACAGGCATCATCTTTAGTTATCGTTGGTTAAAATTACATTGTCGTGTGGGTGTTGGATTGGGTTGGGTTTTATTTTTCTCTTCTGAAAATATGAGGCAACCTGAATCACTGGGCTTTTCTTTTTCCACATGATCTAAGTGCGAAAAATCAAAAACTTTGCAGGTGATTGGTGGGGCATCATCTTTGGTGATGGGTGTTTGGAGTGGGAAGTCAATGCCAGCAGACTGGAAAACAAACAAAATAATTCAGACAAGACAGAACTGTTGTTTTTGGTAAGTTTGAAGAGGAAATCTGTGCTTGCTTACCAAATCAATAGTCTGGGGTGGTTTAGGTGTGGTCCTGCCTGAAGGCAGAGGCAGAGCTGGTGTGACCTCTTACTTGTATTGTTCTCTCATCTTGGAAGGAATTTATTGAGGGGTGGGGATGGTAGTGGGGGGGGGGGGGGGGCGGTGAGAGTGCAGGAATGCTGTGGTATTGACTTGGGCATAATGATCTGGACTCAGTTCTATACCTTGGTAATGCTCTTCTAGGCTATTGAAGTGAGCTCTAAAAAATTCTGAGGTCTTCTTTTATCCATAGGACTCTTGAGTACCATCTGCTGCCAAAACTTGCTTAGTGTCTTCTAATGTACTGTGCAGTGGGAGATGACCCCGTTTCTTTCCACTGCCACTAAACTGCTAAGCTTTCAGCACTTCCTTTTTTTTCTAACTGGAACAAGTCGGTTGTTAAGGATGCAAATGTCTTACTCGGGTGACATAGGAGGCTTCACCTTTCCCATGAACTGGAACTCTGGGCCCAAGAGGATATGTAACCAGTGTGATCCAAAGCTTGAGTACAGTGACAAATCTTCCTTTAGAACTTTAAAACATTTGTTGTTAAAAATTTTAAGTGGCGTGATAGCATTTTGACAATGGTTGAAGCTTATGTGTTCTTTTAAAACAACGAATTATTTGGGGGAGAAAAGGGAATGAAAACATAAAGTTAGTCAATGGCACTACCTTGTTTTTCTTCTGCTTTAAAGTAAATTAAAGTGTGCATAACTTTTAAATTAATCACAGAATGTCAGAGTGGAAAAAGTCCTCCTTAGGCCAACCTTCACTAGAGTACGAATTCCATCTTCAACATTTGATGTACAATCAAATGATTCTACATGGTTTGACACCTGATGCCTCTGGTTCTTGATTTACCCATTCTTTTCCCTGATCCTGTGTATTTGGGCTTCCAGCCCCAGCACCCTGCTGAAACTTTTCCCCCTGAAGATCACTAATCACCCTCTGATTACCTTTATTTTTTTTTTATTTTGTTTTTAGCCTCCACCCCCTTGATGTCTCATCGGCCTTTAGCACAGTTGACCATCTCTTACTGCTCAATGCTGAACTCACTAGTTCTTAGCCCAGGGCCTGGCACATAGTAATCATTTCATAAATGTTTTTAATTGGTTGAATACTCTGACTTCCTTTAGCTTCAGAGACATCACATTCTCTCAGTTCCCCTCTGTCTTCACTAATTCCTACACCTCTTTCCAGTTCTTTGATGTGTTTCCCATAGGTCTCTCTTTGGCATTTCTTCATTTCCTTCTCCACAATATACTGTTGTCTAAGTACCCATATCTTTCTGGTGCATGACAATTCAGATTTCCCCATGGGTTAAGCTTTAGAAATTTAGACACTAATAAAAAAAAGTTTTGATTCTAGGTCATAGTTTGTCCACTACAAAATAGACTTTTCTGTGTAGGCACAAGGAAAGTTTATTACCAGTAATGTGCCCTTTGGTACTTTTTAAGCAGGTAAAATGGTGGATTGACCGATTCAAATGATCAGATTCATTTAATAGTAGCAGAGTTACCACTGGAGAATGTATATGCGTACCTGGAGTCTACAGAAAAGCAGCCAAAGAATTCACCTACGTGAAATTGTCTTTGGCCAATTTTTTGGTCTTTCTGATCCAGTCTTTAACTAGCACGATAACAGTAGATCACATTCATATAACATATTATGATTATAACATAATTTTCACATATGCCCTTCATAGCAGCCTTGTAAGGTAGGTTTTCCATTTTTCTCTCCATTTATATGAAGAAACTGAGACAGAGAAAAGTTAAATGTCTTGGTAAAGTTCAAATATATTAAATGGTGCAGCTAGGTCTAGAATCCAGGACTTCTCATTTGAAGTACTACCTTTCCCATTATTCTGTACGCTGGGGTTTTTAACAGTGGAGTCAAGATTGGTACTCCATTACCATTTGTGTAAAGCTACCACATTCACCATATGTAATGTGTCAGGTTGCATAGAAACATCTATCGTGTGTGGATGAAATTTATGGAAGAGATTATCATATGTTTTATGACTTATAAATCATAGGATGAATGAATGGAGAATAAATGAATTAATTAATGATTGGAAGGATGGATAGATGAATGAATGAAGTATTTATTTCGTGTTTACTGTAGCTAGGCACTATGCTAAGTTGGGCCAAGGGTATTATCTAAAGCAAGCTAGCAAGCAAGATCTTTCCCACAAGGAGTGTACTTATACAGTAGTGAGGGAAGTAAGCACATAAAATAGGGAACTAGAAAGTATGGGGACTGGGTGGGTATGTCTGTATGGAAATGTCCAGGAAGGTTTCAGACAAGCAATCAGAGTCCCAGGTGCAGAATCCAAACCCCAGTAGGAGAATGTCAAAGCTGAAATGGGTTTTAAAGATCATCTCGATCCAATATCACTTCACAGATGAGGAAACTGAGTCTCAGACAGTAAAATAATTTGTCCAAGGGCCCAGAGCTATTATGTGCTGTGATGAGAACTCTGGTCCCAGAGCTAGTGCTGTTTCCTCCATACCAGGTTGTCTCTCATCGTTATCCTCATCAAAGACATCAGAACTGGAAAGAAGAGCAATAAGCATTAAGTTTAGAGCCCGCTGTTAAGGCTGCTCGTGTATGAAGTGTTATGATGGAGCAGCGATCCATTATTGAGAAAGACACACTGAGTAACTGATTCTTAGTCCAGAGGAATTATAGTAAAATGATATGGCATTGACATCAAATGGCCCCCTTAGAGATTTCTTCCCTCTGCTTTACTGTCTACCTCAAATAGGGTTCAAATAGGCCTGCAGGCAAAAGTATGGAATTTGGGGTCATTATTTTAGCAGTCATTGAATCCAACTCCTCCATTTTGCAGGTGAGGCAAAGTAGTTAAGAGTTTGCCTTCATTGTCCTTCTCATTTTTAACCGACCCCATCTTTCCTCCTCCATCGACTACCTCATCTCCCCAAGCCTACTTGTCTTGCATAATTACCATCACTCAGGGCTTGGTGCTGCTTTGTTTCCTCTTTCCCACCTAGAAGTTCCTGTTATCTCATTCACCATATGTAGCCTAGGATAAATTGTAATACCTAAGATGTCTCCACTGCCATCCCCTTGGTGATTTCCAATCTAGAACATCTACCTATTACTCATTCTAAAACTAATGCACTTAGAACAAAGGCATTAAAATCCAGTTCTTTTTGGTGTCCATAAAGGCATTCATCTCTTCACTACCACTATGAACCTTTCTTTTGAAATCCAATCACATATTTGAACTCGAGAGAGCTATATTTTTACATTACTCCTTTTTCTAGATTTCTCTGTCAGTTCCCATGTCACTGCTTCATGGAAAAATTACAACTCATTCTTGCCCATGGTAGATTGCAAAGCGGTCCTCAGCTCATCCACCATATCAAGGTAGATGAGGTAGAATGTAGCCCATCCCACGAAAAAGAAAATTCATGGGGAATGGAGTTTTGAAACAGAAGTCATTAAAGAGTAATTTTGCATAGAAGTAGATGAGAATTTCCTCCTGTATGCAGGTTCTTAACCTGGGCCCATAGACCCATAGGCTCTGTGAATAGATATCAGGGGGTCCATAAAACCAGATGGAAACAACATTACAACTTTCTTTTCATTAACCATTGGTTTACTTTGGAAGAATTTTATCTTATACATTTAAAACCATTATTTTAAGAAATATTTCCTAGGCTCCACCAGATTGCCCCAAGCATTCATGACACAAGAAAGGAACCCCTTCTCTGGAGTTTTGAGTGAGGATTTGGTGATGGGGGAAGTAGGAGGCTGGCCCAGTTCTCTAACTGAACTAATGTACTCTTGACCATTCTTGGTGCTGAACAGTGGTAATGCTCCTCTGACTCACTGTTTGAAGCCAGCCGCCCAGAGTGTGTTTTAACACACAATACCAAACTTGTTAGCTCCATTTTTATAACAGCTTCAGAAATTATAACCACACTAATCCCTGTAATCTCTACTTATGAGGCAGCTCATACATTGAATGCTATGTGTAATTTAAAGGTAAACAAACGTACCTGCTACCAGGCAGCTAGGTGGCCTAGTGGACAGAGCACTGAATTTGAAATCAGAAGACTCATCTTCATGAGTTCAAATCTAGCCTCAGACACCTATGTGTGTCCCTGGGCAAGCCACTTAACTCTGTTAGCCTCAGTTTCCTCATCTGTCAAATGAGCTGGAGAAGGAAATGGCAAACCACTATAACATCTTTGCCAAGAAAACCTCCAATGGAGTCATGAAGAGTCAGACACAACTGAAAACAACATCTGCCACCAACAAGACACATCAGTGGCCTCAAAGGTCAGAACTTCAAAGTTAAATGTTCAGAACAAGCTTTGCAAATATCTATTTGTACATTTGTGTAGATTTGTAGATCCCACCCCCTAAAAAGTGTATGCTCCTTGTGGATGAAAACACTTTTGTTTCTGTCTTTGTATCTCCAGTCAGCTATTTGAGTTAATTGTTGAGTTAATTGAATTTACATAAAATGAGATGAGATACCAGAAAGCCATATTGGAAAGAGCACTTGCTCTGGAGTCAAAGAATCCTGGTTCAAATCCTAGCCCTGGAGGTTACTACATGACAGCCTTGGATAAGTCATTTAATCTCTTCTTGGCCTTGATGGCTCCTGAGGCCTCTTTTAATTCTAGATCCATGACACTGTCACAAGGTTTTGGTATTTTTTAATCCACTTCAGTCCAGAGTTTTTATTTACTCATTTGCTTATTCATACAGATGCCCAGGCCCAATGAAATTGTATCATCCTTAAATATTGGAGACATTTTTGCTTTTAAAAATTTACTGGCCTCAAAAAAGTTTTACCATTCTTCATTTTTCCTTATATATCATTTTCTTCTTATTTTTATCACCAAGACAGTGACATTGCAAACTTCTGAATAAAACTGAACCAAGAAAACATGTAGGAGCTGATCACTTAGATGTGGCCCAGGAATGAAGAATCTGTATACTTCAGGATCCTGAGCAATAATACTTAGTCAGGCTTTAATTTGGGGAAATCCATCCTGAATGAATTCACATTCCCCTCAGATCTCTTCATGAAAGTCAGCATGAGCTGCTAGCAGTTGCTCTGATTATGGAGCACTTAGGAATTGGTTTATGGGATATTTAGTTTGTTTCTTTACCATAATCAGAAAATGGAATGCAGGCATTGTAACCTTAGGATTTTTTTCCTGTGATTTGTTTAAATAGTTAGTACTTGGGATGTGATATATAAGGAAGGTAGAAAGGTCAAAATCCTATTTAATTTAATTAATTTGCGCTTACTTGGAAGCCCACCGAGTCAGTGCAAAGGTGTGCTGCAGAGAAAACCAAATCTCAAGTCCTATGAGATCTTGGGAAAGAAGAGGCCCCCTTTGATGAAGGCTTTCCTAGCCTTGGTATTGTATCATTTTAATTATTTGAATAAGCCATTCCAGGCTTTACATTTAATATTGCATGGTACTTCAAAAGCAAGATTAAATAAGACTTGGTGTTTACAAGGAAAACTTATTCTTGAGACCTGAAAAGAAGAAAGTTACAATTCTTTTTATTACTGTTACTACTGTTGTTGTAACAATGTCTTAGAGTATAATGTGTGTTACACTGAAAATAATCCCACCTTTGGCATAATCTACCCCAGATATTAACCTGATGATAATGTTAATGATTGTGTCTAAGGCTTCTGATTGAGAGAACTGCTGCTTATTTTTTCTAAAAAAAACATAAATCACAATTAATATATAGCATTTTTCACCATCATGCACACTAAAACCACACAATGCCTCATCTCCAATGGGAATTTCAATCAGCCTGAACTGATAATAGTGAAAACAGCAAGATATGTTCAGTCAGGCCTTTCAAATAGATGTTTTAATTTAATGTAACCTGTCACTTAAAAGTTTTCAGGTCTGTTTTTTTTAAGCAAGTCCTTTGCTTTGGCATGATACTTAGAATATGAAAAGTTATTGCAATTAGTGGCGTGTATATCCAGATGGACGTGACCAAATAATAGCTTTCAACTTGAAGGATTTTGGCGATCTAGGATATGCCTCTAATGATGTCCCTTCTGTTGAGCGGGGGAAGGGAGAACTTTGCAGATCTTAACACTTTTTAATTGATATCCTTTTTCTGGACTCAACAGTGTGGTCTCTTGTTGTAGAAGATGGGGAATGTAGAGAATTTAGATAATCTAAGGTAGAAATTGGTTCCAAAAAAATAAGTTTTCATGAGTTTGATGTTTTTTTAATATTTCATGCTCCAGTAACCTCCCATTTGCCGCCAAAGTTCCACAGTGAAAACCTTAGCTATAACCTGAGAGTAAATAGTGAACATTGATTTCAGGTTATTGTATAAGAATTTTTTGTTCTATCAAAACTGAATCTTGTTTAAACACCCTGGAAAAGGTTAGATAATTAGATGAACTAAAGTTCTTTCTGCCCTGTGACTTTGAAAATTGTTATTTTGATAAGCATCCATTCAGGAAATTTTAAATATCCGTCATCTACAGTTATTCTTCAAGGTCACAAATTTTTTTTTTTCTGGTAGTGCTACAGTATGGAAAAGAAATATTCTATGTGATATCACTAACCAACCCCCTGCCCCATTCGCCTTCCCATTGATTATGTCTGAATTAGAGCTGTGCTGTCTTTGATCAGAGAGTTTCTCCATTGTAAAATCATTAAACACTTCTCATTAATGATTAGGTGCATGTGAAGTGACCTTTCTTAACTCCATAAAAATAGTTGTAACTAAATGTTAATATATCTGAGCTTTTACTAAAAGCAACTCATGTTTAAAAGCTTACCTATGTACCAGCAAGGTCAGAGTTCATTTTCTCATCTCAGTTTTCAAACTGTTATTTCGAATTATGCATTTCAAACTGAATACTTGTATGTGTGTGTGCCAGCAAGAATGTTTAATCATTGACTTTTTTATTTGATAGATTTTGAAAGCTCATCTGAGTTTTAGTGTTGTTTTTATGCACAACTGTCTTCATTTGGGAGGAAATTTTCTGCTCCCTGGGTATTCAGCCCTTAAGCTTTGATCAGGACTTTTCATGGGCTTGATTGCACACTGCAGCAAACTCTGCTTAAGGGTGGGTTGGTTACAAAAGACTTATTTTGTTTACTTATTTTGGTTAGTATTTAATCCAGAATATTCATCCTACCCCTGTAAGGGGAGTGATGTTTCCTTATCAAAGCGACGTAGCTGTAGAAATTGCTTCCTGGGTATATTTCACGTGAGAATCTATTCATATAGTAACTGAGGGGAGACAAAAGTACATGTGGACTTTATTCTCCCTTCAGAGACTGTGGGCAAACTCCCTAGGCAGTTAGGGTAACAAAGGATTATTTAGCTAAGATGCAGGGCTTGATTTTTCAAACCTAATCATACACACACTCTCCATATCACCACTTCCATATGCCACACATCTGGGTACCCACCTGAATCTCCCACAGTCGAAAAAATGGATTCCTAAGTAAATATCATTCAGCTACATGAGTCTCTGACGCCAAGAAAGCTTCTTTATAAAACGGAGTGGCCAAGATGGTAAAATTTTAATTGAATTTTGGAAAGTAGCAAAATGGGAAAGTGACAATATAGAATCAGACTTCACGCAGGCTCCAGAAGGGATTTATCGAAATCTTTTGAAAGGAAGCCACAGGAAGAAAGCTTGGCTCTGGAGAGCTGGCATCAAAAGTTTATTTAGGAGACATTTTCAATTATGGAAATTCTTGTTCAGGGATTATGGGATTTGACCTACCTATCCTACCTATCTTCGTAGTATATGAATTGTTCTTTTTTCTCTTTCCATTTCCTTTGCTACTTATTTCCATCCCTGCTGACCTGATCATTATTCATCATTTTTGCATTCCAGAGTCCACAATTGTTGGGACATCAAGGATTTGGAACCTGCTAGATATATTCTGAGCAGGAAAAACCCTAAGCATAGAGAGGATGCATTTGGTTTCTTCGAACATATCAGAATCATTTGTTAGTGCTCTAATTTCTAAAGTATAGTTGCATTCTATCCAGCCAGCCTGAATATTTCTTCTACCTTCACTAGGCAACTGTACAAAACAGAGCCTGAAATAGAAATGAGCTAAGTCGCCCATTAGCCCCATATATACTCCAGCGAATAGCAGTTCTCATCAAACCATATGCACGTTTTAGCCGATGGAGGGAAGGCCGACAGCAGATTCAAGTTGGAACTGAAATGATCACTGCCGTATACCTGAGCATTGACACCACTGAGGAATGAGGGCTGGGGGAGGGGCCAGGGAGGAATGGGAAGAGGAAAATAGGTTGTGAAATTTTCTTGGTTTCTTTAAAAGAAGAGTTCTTGGGTTTATTTTTTATTCTGTTTTAAAATTTTTAAAAGGGAGGGAGGGAGGGAGAGAAAGAGAGAGAAGGGAGGGGGGGTGTTGCTAATAGTGAGGAAAATAGACCAGCCAAGGCTTGACTACCTGATCACACTTGAGACCATGAAACAAGTTGTTCTGGGATGTGTGTGTACGTGTGTGTGTGTGTGTATGTGTGTGTTTTCCTGGGGCATGCAAACTGCACATATGTACCCTCAAACATACACACACAGATTTAATAGAGGGCACAAAGGGGAAAGTGGAGGAGCCTGGCCTGTTTTTAATTTGGATCTGTTTGCTTGCATTTAGCACTTAAGGGCTCATGCATTCAGTTTGCTCAAAAGAGTGATCAAGTTTTCCTTGCTCATGCCTCCAATCAGAAATGCATGAAGGGCAGCTGCAGAGATAATACATTTTCCCCAAAGGCTTTGGCTGAGCAAATTAGGTGTCAATGGGGTGCCCGCTCAGGCAGTACTCTCTCTAATTAGTCTCTTGAGCCTAGTTGGTGGCGGGTATGAGATGATCTAATCAATTGGTCTGTGTCTGATGGTACGCGTAGAAATCCTACCCGGCAGAGCTCTCTCCCACAGGTCACTCACCTGCACAGCAGGAAGGCTCACTTTCATTTTTCATCTCTCCTGTCACATGATGCTGACAGTTGGTTTTAAGAAAATTGAATCCAAAAAATATCTAGTTCATAGGGCACCCAGGTCAGAACAAAGTTGCATTATGGGTATCAGGGATCCAATTAATTAATATTTATAGCCAAGGAACACCATGTAGATACTTTCTGAATAAAACTGTTATCAATAATAATCCATTTCATAAAAAATGGATTCCTTTTCTAGAGATAGGTGAAAATGACAAATGGTGATGTCTGTTAATCTTTTGATTGATGTGTGTGTGTGTGTGTGTGTGTGTGTGTGTGTATCTGAGGGGATGGTTCACGTATAAGATTCATGTCTCCTGCTGTGCACTATATCTCAATGGTTGAGAATGTACAAGTGGATGATTTCAATCAGTCTGATATTTTACTTCCCAGACGAGGCAGTGACATCCTTCCCTCATTCCCACCCCACCCCAAATCCTACTCACCAAATATCTGGTCATTCTTAGACTACAAAGAATGTACATATATTCATACACCCAATATTCTCATACACACGAGTAGTTCATCCCACCACCAAAATGACAGCAGCATAAACAATGCTGCACTGTGAACAAACCAAGCGTTTTGACAACTACCTCAACCCTAGAGTCGGGGCTCTTAGCATCATGGCTAAAGTGATGTTCAGTAATGCAATATGGACTAGGGGTGGCTGCTTCCAGTGAAGCTTTCCGTAGGGTAGCATCGACCCTGTCATTGGGTCTTTCCGTGTGCTATGTTGGGTATCAGTTTTTTAAAAAATCAAGGGATGGTTCAAGCAAAGTCATCTTTCAGCATGACAGTATTTTACTGCAAAATTACAATGGACAAAACCGTAGCCCAGAAGTCACTATAGCTCACAGCTGCCAGAACTCAGACACTGATAGGAACAAGCTAAAGAATTCAAAAGGCATAAAAAAATGATTAGCAATAAACTATGTATGTAGCAAAGACGAACTTGTGGAGAACATCCCTCCATTCCAATGTATTTAACTCTCTCAGGTCTTCCCACAGCTTTCTGAATCCAAACTTCAGTAATATATAAAGTACAGTGCTTTTGATGAGCTGGTAACTATGATCACAATAACAAAAAAACCGTTGAGTAAACACCTAGTTCTCTGAGCTTTAATGTGTTAGTCAGTTAAGCCCACAAAGAATTACAGTGACGTAGCTTTTCCTGTCTAGAAGCAGAGACTCATAGAGAGCTGGATACAGTTAGTACCTTTTTTCCTCTCCTCTCACTAACTTTTCTGGCCTCATCACTCAACTGATACGCCCTCCCTCCAAAGTGATAAACGCTCTGTTAATTTCCATATCCATTGACACCTTCTTAGTTCTGGACCTTATTGATCTACATGGAGCATTTGATACTGGTGACAACCTCTCCTCTGGATTCTTTTCCTTGACCACTCTCTCCTGGTTCTCCTCTTAACCTATCCGGTTACTCCATCTCAATCTCCTTTGCCAGATGACTTACCATCTTGACCCCTGTGTATTAGTTCTGTGTTGAACCCTCTTCTCCTCATTGTCTCTGTTCTCTTTTCCTGCTTTCATCTGCTCCCACAGGTTCAGATCTGATCTCTCTAAAAAGATTACTTCCAGATCTATCTATCTACCTCTAGTCTCTCTTTTAAATTCCAACTCTGTATCACCAACTGCCTGTTGAGCATTTCCAAATGGGAGTCCAGTACACATCTTAAACTCAGTATGTCCAAAAGACCACTCATGATCTTTCTCTCCTTGCTAACTTCTCTGTCTCTCTCGAGAGTACTGCCATCTCTCAATCTCACAACTTCAGAATCATCTTTGATGCTTCCCTCTCATCACCCACCTTACCCAATCATTTCCCAATTCTGGTTGATTTCACTTCCATCTCTTTCCCATATGTTCCCTTCACTTTCCTAATCAGCCACTATCCTAGTTCAGGCCTTTAACCTTAACATAGGCCTTCCTGCCCTATGGCAATAGTCTCCTAATTGAGCTCCTTGGACGCCATCCTTCCTACAGCAGAGTTACAATGCATAGATCTGACCATATCACTGCCCTTCTCAACAATCTCCAGTGAGTCTCTGGACCATAACTACCTCTTTTTGGTACTTAAATGCCCTTCACAATCAGGCTCCAAACTACTTTTTTAGGTGCATTATACATTACCCATCTTACTTTACTCTATGGCCAGCCTTGCTGTAACCCCATGTGTTACAATCCATCTTCTACCTTCAGGTCTTTACCCAGACTATCACTAATCCCTGGAATACACCCCTTCTTCATATCTGATTCATGGAATCCCTGGGTTCCCTTCAAGACTCAGCTCTAAAACCAGCCTATACTGATCCCCAAATATGCTCTTTCCCTTAGAAATCATTCAATCTCTTGGTATATACTCTGTGTCTATATAAAAGTTATTTTATTTACTTCTCTGTGTTCATATGATTTCCCCTCAGATTGTAAGCTCCCTGAGGTTAGACATTATTCCATTTTTGTCTGTGTTCCCCAAGTGCCTAACACAGGGCTTGGCACATGGTTTGCATTATGGTTATCAGAAGGACTCAGTAAATGTGCAGTGAGTCCGGGTCTGTCCATAGAGAGTAGAGCAGTAGCATTAAATAACCTCAAATAGACAGGAACATGGCACTGCCTCCTCAGATAGCACAATTCAGTATTGCATAGCTCTGCACATTCTAAAGGGCAAATCAGTCCTTGCCATCTTCATTACTTGTGATCTAAGTCTGAGACTGCCTGATTGGGGAGCAGAGGCAGGGAAGGGAAGGAAACAGGCATTCATATAATACTTCCTGTGTGCCAGGCAATGGGCTAAATGCTCTTTGCCAAAATTATCTTATTTGATCTTCACGATAACCCTAAGAGGTAGGTGCTATTATCATCCCCATTTTACAGCCAAGGAAACTGAGGTAGAGAGCTGTTAAGTGCTTTGCCTAGAGTTACAGAATTAGTGTCTGAGGCCAGATTTAAACTCAGGTCTTCTTGATTCCAAGCCCAGAGCTCTTTCCCCTGGGCCACCAGCTAGCTGGTATACCTCTACCTGCATACAGATACAAAGAAAGTCACTGTCTGTGGCATGGATGTTATAAAGCAGTTCCCTTATTTACTAAGAGGCAATTTAATTTTAGGAGAGGAGAGCTAAGGGAATGTGCATGTTAGAGGGTAAGGTCAGGGACTACGTTTTATTTCATCTTATATTCCTGGCACGTAGTCTTGTCCAGAGTAAATGCTTAAAAAATACATTTCTTGAAGTAAATTGAAAGAATTGTGTGCAGCATGTCTGGGGTAGAATAGGTTCAGAGCCTTAAGGGACCTTCAAGATCATCTAACTTTCATTTTCAAGATGAGCTGGTTGAGAGCAAGAGAGGGGGATGTAGGAGCTGGCCTAGGTCCCACAGACAGGAAATGTCAGGTCCCCCAACTCCCAAATGCAGGGGCCTTTCCAATCTACCTCACTTCCTTGTATGGCTTTAGGACAAACCGTTGAGTCTCATCTTCATATTCTAAAATGGCTTTTGTGAAAAACCTGTGATTCTGGGAGTTTTCTGAATAGTAGCAGAGTGATGACCACAGAGATCGGAACACGGTGGGATAAAGGGGTGGGGTCAATCACTCTGTTATCTGCTGCAGCTTGGGATGGTTTTGAAGACAGGAATAAATAAATAAATGAATGAATGAATGAATAAAAGCAGCTGTGATTAAATAATTCCAAGCAAGTTAGCAGGTACGACCCTGAAAGCATCAAAACTACAAGGTGGCCAAGTCAGAGCTTGATGGACACAGAGGCACCCCAGACTTCTTAGACTGCTCATACTATCATCTGTGTAAGATGGCTCAGATCCTGAGGAGGAAGCCCTGGGGAAAGGGAGATGTGGGGGAGAAATCAGAGGAGTATGCGCTGAGAGACACCAAGATAGCAGTAATAGAAAAGGGTGAAATGAGTGGCTGATAGGGAAATAGTCTGTTTTCACAATCTCACAACTGTAAAGCTGTGAAATCTAGCACTCTGCCCAGCACCTACTCATCAAGAGGCTGTTTCCATGTTCACTGTCTCTGGGAATGTGGTATCTACAACATCAGACTCAGAGGTGCCTGCCTATGTTTGAGAGAGGCCAGTAATATGGGAGAGATCGGAAACCTGGGAACCAGGAGTTCTAACAAGTCTGTGCTCAGAAGGAAGATGCAACCTCAGGACTTTATGTAGTTCCATCCCTTTGAAAGAAGACAGAGTCCTAACAATATTGCAGTGGCCTCTTATTTCAGAACCTAATTTATGAGGTAGTTTCAAGAGCCCTGATTTTGATAAACAGGAATAACTTACTTGTGTAAATGTTTCATTTGCCCAGCCATGTCCTGCCTGCTAACTTGGGAGTCTCTCCCAAGGCTATGGACCACGTCCTCTTCTCCATCTGTCTCTATACTGATCTTATTACCTAAGTGCTTGGTGGGTAGAAAGATGGTCCTGGAGTCAGAGAGACCAGAGGCTAATCTTAATCACTGTGTAACCCTGAGCAAATCGCTTAACCTCTGTCTGTCTCAGTTTCCTTAACTGGAAAAGGGGGATAAGAACAGCACCTACTACACTGGGTCATTGTAAAAATTAAATGAGATACTATTAGTAAAGCACTTAGCACGGTGTAGGCACTTAATACAGGTTTGCTTCCTTTTCCTTCACTCTTCCAGTGAATTCAATTAAAATATCCATTCAGATGATTCTTAGATCTAGCCCTAACCTTTCTCCTGACCTCCAGTCTTGCATTTCCAGTTGCCTGTAGGACTTCTCAAATTGGATATCCTAGAGACATCTTAATCCTAACATGTACAGAACTGAAGTTATTCTCCCAAACCTTTACCTCTTCCCTTCCCCCTCCCCCCATCCTCCCAAGTCACTGAGGCTCCCAAGTCAAATGCCATCCTCAGCTCCTTCACATTCACCTCTACATACCCAATCTGTTGGCAGGGCCTGTCATCTTTACTTTTGCCCTCTCTCCCATATATATACCCCCACCCCAGGCCTCTTCTTTGACATAGCAGACACTCTGGGGCAGACCATGCAGTGGTGTTCTAGTTCATTTCCCTAGCTTCATTTTCTCTCCTCTCTAATCTGTCTTACACTTAGCTACCAAAGTGATCTGCCTAAAGCATAGCACTAAGTAACCTCCTCATTTCCATACTCAGTAAACTCCAGTGTCTTCCTGTTTTTTCTAGGATCAAATATCAAATCCTCCATTTGGCTTTCAAAACCCTTTACAACCTGGGTCCTTCCTACTTTCCAGTCTTCTTACACTTTACTGTCTTCCACATATGCCATGATCCAGTAACACAGCCGTTCTTGCTTTTTCCAGCACATCTTCCAACTTTTCACTGTCCGAGTCCCCTTTGTCCGGTCTACTCTCCCAACTCACCTCCAGTTCACAGCTTCCTATAAGACTCAGCTCATATCAAACCTTCTGCAAGGATTCTTTGTTTGTTCCTTTAATGCTTATTTCCCTCTGAAATTGCTTACAGTTTACCCCCTATAGATCTTGTATGGATATACCTCTTTGCCTGTTGTCTCGCTCATCAGACTGTGAGCTCCTTCAGAGCAGGGACTGTCTTTTGCCTTTCTGTGTATCCCAAGCAGTTAGCAAAGTGCCGGGCACATAGTAGGCACTTGATAATTTTTTGTTAACTTGTTGCTTGATTTACCCACGTTACTGATCCTTTGGAAATATTCCAGAGATAAAGATAATTAACTAAGGGATTATGGGACATGGGGGTGGGGTAAGAAGGAACATTCTGTCTCCTTGATCTGTTTGGCTGAAAGTATTTACCTTATTAATCACTGGAGGCACCTACTAGCTATTTAATCCAAGTGGGGTGTGATTTTTTTCTTTAGTTGTGGGTCGTATTTGTTTGTTGATTCGTTAGGTTTTGGTTTGGGTTTTGCAACACAGATGATATTGGCAGGTTTTGGACTGATCCTTTGTATGATCCCAAAATACTAAATGCTTTTAACCGGCGAGCACATGCTACTTACACTAATTTGGAGAAGGAACGTTGCTGAGCTTCTTTCTCTCTGAGTGATCCAAGGGTACATGGAATTAGAGTAAGACGGGGAAAAAGAGAAAATAAGATCATCTGTTTATCATATTATACTAAGAGGGTAGGTTCAGACTGGATCTACTGCCCTAACTTTGTGCTGAGTTGTAGTGGAAATAGGTGGCTCTACTTTGGAGTGACGTTTTTTTAACTTGTCATACAATTTGGGGAGCATGAAAGGGTGCAAGGTTTGGGAGTTTTATTTTGGTTTTGGGTTGTTTGTTTTTGTGTTCTTTCACAATTTGCATTTCTTTTTTTTCTTCCAGGATTAAGTTGTCATCATTCTGGGGAGAAGAAAATCTAATGAAGAGGCCAATAATATGAAGCGAATCATGGTTCAGTTTCCTTTCTCTCTCCCCATGGTGGATTTTGTTCAGAAGAAAACTGAAGCTGGCAAGACCCTATTTTCCCTGCAATTTATTTAAAACCTTGCACGCATTCGGATACCTTGTGATTTCAGAGAACTATGTGAAGATTAAGCTTTGCTTACTGATACATGGCATGTATTCTTTCCAGTCTTTTGTGTTGGATTTTGTTTGATTTTCCACTGCGGTGCGGCATCGTTGTAAAGGTTTTTATGCTTTCACCAGCAAGGTCTTAAATACATTAAGACAACACATTTGGTGTTCACACTTCTCCAGTAATGTCTGTACATAAAAGCCACGGAGTGGCATAAAAGAATGTGTGTTTTCTTTGAGAATAGTTCAACCAGTAGGAAGGCCATTTTTAGCTAGAGCAAACCCATATTCTCTGACTGACTGACAAGGACAGTCCCTGGTCATGATGCCATCGAAATTTTATTTACTTCTTGAGAATCTTTGCATATAGGTCTGATTTTTTTTAATCCATGGAAATAATTGCACATTTATTTAGCACATCAGAATTTGGTTACAGTTCTTAAATTACATAGCATGCCAGTCATCAGAATAGATTGAAAATGAGAACAGGGCTGGGGGCTGGGTGGGGGAGGGGGTGGGAAAAACAGGCAAACAAGATATATGAACAGAGACAGTAAATAATTAATTGGTTAATTAATATTTGGCCTTTGGAGATCAAAGTAACTTTTTGGGTTTCATGGATATTGTCTGCACTTGTTTTTTTTTCCCCACATTGTCTCATCTTTTGGTATTTCCTAAAGGAAAAAAAAAGTTTATAGCACTAGGGTGTAGAAAAACTGTATTTGCTGAATGAGCCATTAAAGCAATCTTTGCTTGTTAGCTTTAGAAAAAAACAAAATGTAAAACTGTCCACAGGTGAGTTTGCTCTCTTGAATTCTTCCAGTTCCATTCTGTCTTCATTTCAACAAGATTGTTGAACACCCCTCAGACGAGCTGCCGGATCAGATTTCGCACATTTTAGAAATGATGCAGAAGCATCATTTAGAAATTCCCTTGTTTGGGAATATGAGGGAAACTTGGGGAAGGAGGAGAAAATGTAAAATTAGAAGCAGAAGGGAGCGGGAAGCATCTGATTTTCTTGGATCTGGAATGAATGGTGCCTGAATGCAAGAAAACTAGGAGTGTGTGTGGAGCTCGCTGTTGCATCATAAGCAACGTGGAACCCAAGGAATACTTCATTCACATCCCCAGGACACAGCTTCCCATGGAAACATCAGACTATACGTTGGCTCAGTCTTACTATTTTCCTCTTGATTTTCCATTGATTATGGCTACAATGAGGGAAGTCTATCCAAGTTGACCCATACTCGATCTTAGCTTTTTTCCCTGCATTCAGAACACAGCAGAGCAAGGAAGCTGAATTCACAGGCCTCAGAATTATATGCACCGTTAGAATGTGATGTCACTGCTTAAATACATTTACATCATGGGTGCTCTGAGGGTTCAACATTGATTGTGGAGTACCTGCTATTTGACATTTAAGGAAGGCAAAACATTTACCCAACAACAGAATGTTCACCATTTGCTCCCAGATCTGTCCCATTCTTTTTTCGTACAGTTCTACCAAATTTAAAGTATTTTGCAGCATTTTGAGCCTTTGAAATGTTTTGTTTTAAAACTAATTGATATTAGAATTTTTTAAAAGGAAATTACACTCTCAGTCTCAAACATCCTTTTCCCAGGTTTGTTCCAGAGCCTCTGTTCCATTTGGGTGAGAGAGAGATCTTTATCCGGTGATTAGAATGGATGATTACAATTTTCTCTTTTAAAAGTCCTACAGTTGTTGACGAGAAGAGGAAGAAAACCCTGAAAACATTTACTATAACAAAGGTTCACATTAGGGACAAGGGGGCCTTTTCATTGGTATGTGTCACTTGTTCAATGACAAGTTCTCTAGGAAAGCCAGAAAGTGAATTTGTACTATTGAATGAAGAAATCTGCTGGTCTGACTTGGAAATAAACTGCCGAGGGAGTTAGTTGCCTTTCAGGGAGGTTTCTAGGCCTTCTACTTTGCCATCCATGGTATAAAGCCAAAGATTTGGCCAGCTCTCTCCTCCATTCTCATTCCCATTCCCTTCTTTTCTCCCCTTCTTGTTTGAATTAGCCCCAGAAATTGTGTTGCATTTCTTCAGTTGAGGAAGGACTAGAACGTTGGGCAAGTTTATTTTCCTATAAAAGAATAACTTGAAATCAAAGAGCTGGGTTAGTTCGAATGCCTAAGCACTGTGATTGTATCAACATCGCATCACTGCAGAGAGTTCTGAAGCAGGGTTTGGGATTCGATTTCCATTTTCTTTTGAAAAGAAACACTCTGGTTAGCAATACTTCTGCACACATAACAAGAAAACTTTTTTTTGCAAAGGAAAGATCTGCAAAACTTACCAGGGGAGGTAGGGGGAAAGACAGCTGTCAGTCCTTCAATAGGAAGGGTGAGAGATATTTCTACCTCCCATGAGTGATGAGAAGGTTCGGGGGTGACATCTCCCCCAGGTATTGGTAGAGGACGCAGGCCTCTTGGCATTCTCTGTATGCACATGACTGAAAGTATAGTCCACATTCTGTGTTATGCTTCTTTACTAAATACCTATTTGTGAGTATTCTTGATTTTGTAATCTGTTACTTAAGAAGATGTGTAGGCTGTACATACTTGGGGAGAAGGCTGGCTCCCCTTCGAAATAGAAATGCGCTGCTTCATTACACAGAAGCCTCTTTCCTGCCTGGTGGGTGATGGTAACCTTGTATGTCACCATTTTGCAATTCTCTCTCTCTCTCTTTCTCTCTCTCTCTCTCTCTCTCTCTCTCTCTCTCTCTCTCTCTCTCTCTCTCTCTCTCTGTCTCTCTCTCTGTCTCTCTCTCTCTCTCTCTCTCTCTCTCTCTCTCTCTCTCTCTCTCTCACACGCGCGCACACACACACACACACCAAAAAATAAAATAAATAAGAAAGCAATGTCCCTCTACCTCCCCCACCCATTCACTCACCCACCCAAGTGTATTTTAGTGGCACATACAAGGTCTACATTCTCTAGCGGGAAGTGTTTTTTGTTGATTTTTTTTTGTTTTTGTTCTTTAACTTTTAGTGTTTGGATGATACACTATGCTGTGTATTTTGTAAAAGGGCACAAGATGAAGGTGGCCATGTCATTCAGATAAAAAAAAGGACGATTTCTTCACAATGACAGCCTCGTAAGCAGAATGGTATAATCCATGTTGCATTCTTTGTTACAACTTGTACTTTGTCTGTATTATGAGAGATGTAATGGTTTGTCAGCTGTAACTTGTTTCCTTGTAACATGATATGGAATAAAGTGTAGCCGAATCTCCCTATATCTTCTCCTATGGATGCATCATAAGGTTATGTACCCAGACACACACACACACACACGCACGAGATTAATCATCCTGCAAGCTTTTATTAAGTGCCTACTGTGTGCCAGACACTATGTTACCCATTGGAGATACAAAAACAAATAGGAAACAGCCTCAGCTTTCACAGAGTTTAATAAGTATATAACTTGTATTTTTTTTCTTTTTTTAAGTGCAACGATAACCACATACTCCCTTCTCCACCCCTCCACCCCCCAAAAAACTGAACTTTGTAGTACTGGACCAAACAGAAAAAAATTAAATGGAACATTCCAGAAGATTCCATTAAAACTGTATTTTATTTACTATGCCAGTTTTCCCAAAAAGGAGTGGAGACATTGCAAAACAAACCCATTCACTGCAAGATCTTCAGTATTCCCAAGGCATAATGCAGATGTTCACCACATGTTTCACCCATCACAAATTTCATCTGTGATCTGGTCTGGCTTTGTGTAATGACTCTTCCTTTTACATTTTTGTAACTGGCTTTTTGCTCTGTTTTTTGCACCTTATCCTATAATGTAGGATGCATCTGTTAGCCTCCATCAAATCCATATCAAAGTGCAAGTGGTTGTTCCCTTCCTTAATGTTATACAACCTCTTCCAGTTGACCTCTCTACCCTATCACCCTCCCCAGACTCATGCAGCTGAGGGGAGTTTAGTGTGGCCTCTTTTTTCAGAGCTTCCCAGACAGCCCAGAGTACTAGCTAGCAAAGGTTAATGGCTTGAAACAGAACCAGTTTGGGTCAAATCCCAGATTAGCAAACACTGACCTTGGTGGTGATGGATCAGCCCTGTTAATAGTCATTAGTATTCATCTCTCTCGTGAGATTCATCAAGTTAACAAGTTATTCCTGTAATTGATGAACTTAACAGTAAGTGGGGGGTCAGCTACTGTTATGGACATGACATTTCATTTTTTTTTACATTTTCCAAAGTGAAGAAATAATCTTTTAATTGTTGTTTGGCACAATGAGAAGAAGACTGGATTTGGATTGAGAGGATTCTGGGTTCAGATCCCAGCTTGGCTAGGAACTACTTATGTAACCTCGGGGGAGTCACTTAAATTCAACCTTGGTTCTCTTATCTGTAAAATAAAGGAGTTGAACTAGATGACCTTTGAGGTCTTCTCTGGCTCTAAATCTATATACTATCCTGTGATTTAACTTTTTATCCAGAAGTGTCAAAGGGCTTCACACTTCCCTATGGTGCCCATGCTAAATAGCAATTATTTAGAAGCCATGGCCACCTAGAGTCAGCCTTCTTTTTTTCCTAGCCTAGAGCTTCTGGCCTTTCAGATCATACTGCAGAATAAAATTTTAATGAATTCTTACAAAATTCCAGTATGTGTCCCACCTCTGACACACATTAGCTGTGTGACCTGGGACAAGTAACTTAGTCTCTCAGTGCTCTAAGCAACTCTGAGGCCCTGTTACAGAAAAGGTGCTGATCTACAAGATAATGAGAATATCTTCATCTTGGAGTAGCCTATATCAAAGAAATTGTAGGTCCTATTCTTGTCATTACTGCGTAAAACTTAACCTTTATGTTCCTGGCTTATCCTCCTCAAGGAACATGCGGGCCAAGTTACTTCACCAAAAAGTGGTCAACCACAGGTACACCCTTTAGCCCTCTGAAAGATCAAAGAAGTTCATGAAGTGTACCCCAATGGCTCCAGATGCTTGGTCACAAGATCCAAGGTCCTATGACTCAGAGACTGGAAAAAATAGGTGATGACCCTTGATGAAACCAATTAAGGATGCATTTTTTTTTTTATTAAAATGAATGTCTTCCCTCACTTGGGACACTGGGTGAGATCACAAAGGCATGAATGAATGAATGAACAAGTGAATTAGTGAGTAAAGCATGGCAAAAGACTAGCATGCTCCTTAGAGCCCACTGGAAAGAAACAAGCTAGGCTCTCAACCCACTTTTAAGTGAATGTGAGGAGAGTACTCATGTCTAGCTAGAGCTCACTGTGGACGCCAACCCAGCCACCATTCAAACAAGGACACTGATGTTTCATATGGTGTCTGTATGATGGTATCTGGCTTAAGTCTTGGGTTCAAGTCCTACTTTGAGACCTGAGCAAATCACTTAACCCCTTGAGTGCCCCCAGGTGATTCTAAAATAAGTCACAAAACAAATGTCAGGAGTTTGGAATCTCTTGTTGGAATCTCTCCAGACTAGAAATGTGGACAGTGCAATGATTTCATTTCACAGAACACGTTATAAGTAATCAACATGTTTGGGGGGGAGCAAGAGGGGAGAGCTTGTAAGATCCATATCCAAGGCAAGAGGAATGATTGCTCAGAAACTTGTCTCAGTTGTATAAAAAGATGGTTCTCCAGGTGCATGGCCACATCCCAGCATCCATTCAGCTCAGTAATTGTTCAGTGTTTGCTCTCCCGCTTTGGCAGAACTGTGGTGGTGATATGTGCTCACTGAGGCCGGCAGTGAAGAGTCAGAAGGGCGGCACTCGCTGCAGTCACTGTTGCCCCCCAGAGTAAAGAGAAACCAGAGGGGAAGGTGTTCACGCAACCTTGTGCCACTAGGTTAACGTAGACAGTTGCCAGATAATGGCCGTCATTGTCAGTCTTTGCAAGGAGAGCCCTACCGTGGCACAGCTGCCTGCTGCTACCAGTGGGTGGTGGTGTTATGGGCATTAGCTTTGAGAAGCTTATAGAGCAGAGGGGGCTGGGATAAAGGACACAAATCAGGGGAAAACTGACAAGATTAAAAAAAAAATCCAGGGCCTAGTATTTACTGTTCATCCTCCTTGCTTGTGGTGTTATATATTGTCTGCTGTGAGTCATGCTGAGAGAGAGCCAGGCACAATAATAGCAGAGAGCAGGCTTGTAGCCCCCTGAGCTATTCTCCGCCAATGGCGCTTACTGAGTTAGGAGAGAGTTTGTCTCTGATAGACTTGTCTTTTTTTCTCCTTTCCTCCAAGACCACCCATAATTATTGAGGACATACCTAGGATAGGACATGCCTAGATGGATTTAGGGCTAGTGTAACTGAAAAGTGACCCAACCTGGGGCAAAAGGAAGGTATATTCCTTGTACGACCAACATTTGTGGATGTAGAACAAAATGCAGGTAACAATGGGAATAGGGGTGGGGGGGATCATCATAGGTCTACAATTTACAGGTTAAAATAAAACAAATATAAGAATTGATCCCTTACCTATTCTGCCTCCACCTTCATCTCAAGTTTGTCACCCAGTGTCTCATGTCCACCAAAGAATTCTGCAGAGGATGCAGAAAAGCATTAATACAACCTGTAAGTATACAACCTGTTCATAGATGTGCCTCGTTCCTTGGGGCATTCCTTAGGGATGCTGTTTATTGCACTATATCTATCTTCAGTTGGCAGGCATTATAACAAAGAGAGGTTGCATGGGATCTGATGAAGAGTAAAGGTAAATTTCAGGTAGATACTCCATTGGGCCCATAATATCATCATCAACGTACTTACTCCCTCCAATGATGCAATCAGGTCATGCAATGAGCATTTATGAAGTGCCTACTGGATGCCGGGCACTGTACTAAGTAAAGGGGATGCAAAGAAATGCAAAAACACAGTCCCTGCCTTTAAAGTGCCTCTTAAATGGTAGATCACAACCCCTTCAAGCCTCTCCATCCACCCTTGGACTCTACCCCACCCTTTCCATCATGTGGCCGTCATCAGTGCCAAGTAGAAGTTGGGAAAACAACTCTAAGAGGCATTTTGTTTTATTTTTTTTTCATGTTTTGCCATAGTCAAAGAATTCATTTCCAAATAGTCAGCTGCCTGGTAATGAGTCTATACTTTACTATGACATTGTTTATTACTGGGAATCCAGGACTATATTCAAAGGTTTTTCCAATATGGTGGAACTTTCCAGAGTTTATCCTTGCTTTCAGAGCTTTCAGAAACCCAAGGTAAGCTCCTCATATAATAAGGCATCAGAGTACGTCTTTGTGTGAAATAAAGGGCCATAGAGTCTGATAGAACATGAGCAGTGAAATGAAATGGTAAAAGATTCCCCTTGCCTTAGTAAGACACAGTTCATAAAAAGTACCTAGGTAGTGAGCATAAAGACCTAAATTGCTCTCAAGAAGACCTGATTGTGAATCCAGCCTCAATCACTTCCTAGCTGTGTGACCCTGGGCAAGTCATCTGTCACAGATGTGACAGCAAATGTTTATTGACTGACAACCTCATGGAATCTGTTTCCTCATCTGTAAAATGGGGATAATCACAACCCCTACCTCCTAGGGTTGTTCTAAGAATCACATGAGATGGCATATAAAGCTCTTTACAACGCTTAAAATGTCATATGAAGGCTAACTTATTGTGTGTAAATATATATATATGTATGTATGTATGTATGTATAAAGCATATACCCCATCTCCACTAAAGCCATCCTCCTGTACTTTGTAGTCACATGACTCTGGCACTTGATTCCCCAACATCTGATTATCAGCAGAATGTGTGCTCTGCCACATCCTAAAAATCTAGGAAAGTTTTCACCATGAACTCAGTGGTGGACAGTGTGTCTAAGAACCAACTGAGCTTAGTTTAGAGGTGACTCCCCAGATGGTTGACCATGGAGGATGAATCATTTTCACTGTAACATCCAGGAAACTGAAGGAGGCACAAGGAGATATGATCTGCATCAGATAAGGGTAACCCCCATTGCTGAAATCCTTGGTCTTTGAAATCTGATCATTGATGTACTGTAACATCAGTAATGACTTTGGTACAAACCATTTGCCAGAGAATTGATGGCCTCCAATTCACAGCGGAGTGGAATGAACAGAGATCCATTCTAGGGATCAGGAATGGCAGTGTTTAAGTGTTCCCAACTCTGGACCAAATCAACTCACAGGTAATGGTGCTTCCTTGCAAATCATCATTAGTATTCAAGCAGCAATGTCATTTGTTACATGGTGTAGTGGATAGAGTGCTGAACTTGGAGTCAGGAAGACCTGGGTTCCACTCTAGTTGTATGTCCCTTAGGAAGTCACTTAACATCTTGAAGGAAGCTTGTTTGTTCATTCACGAAACAAAGAGTTGAATTGGCCTCCAAGGTTCCTTCCAACTCTAAATCCACGATCTATAATCTTTCAAATATTTTCCCCCTTGTTGCCCTGAATGTATCTGTACTTCACAACTTAATCGTCAAATCCCTGACTTCTTTTAGTTTCCAAGTAAAATCTCATCTTCTACAAGTAACCTTTTGCAATCCCTCTTAATTCTAGCACCTTCTCTCTCTCTGAACATTTCTGTTTGCTTGGGGTCTTTCCCATTAGATGGTAAGCTCCTTGAGGAGAGGCAGTGTCTTTTGTCTCCTTTTGTATCCCTACTGCTTAGTGACTCCTGGCACTTAGTAGGTGCTTAATAACTGACACATGGTACAAATCATCTGAGTTATTTTATCAGCTCCTCTCAGAGCAAGAGTAGCAGTAGAAATGTCTGTTGTGTACAAATACCCAGATCCTGAGCTAACATCACCCACTCATTTGGACCCACAGGCTCTGTCCACAGTGACAAATGAGCACTCTCAGCTTTGTGGCTGAGAATCAGAGAATCCTATTTCCCAAGACCTAGAACCTTGAGAATGTCCAGGACCTCTATGTAATGCCCACAAAATTCTTCCTAGGTGGTGGGTTGACTAAGCAGCCAGGATAGTTAAAGGCAATTCGTGAACTTGAAGGTCTGATAGTGTGGAAGAAAAGATTTTAAAATTCACACTCAAGACACTACTGGAGACCAGGAGTCAGGACCCCTGTTCTCAGTTTGTAATTTTAGCAGCAACAGTAATAAAAAATAGCTAGTATTTAGATAGCTCTTTAAGGATTGCAAGGTATTTTACGTATGTTATCTCATTTGTGATATCAATCTTAGTGTCACTCTTGAAGACTCACTCTTATTGACTCTACATATCCTATTAGTTTTCAGATCTTGTCATTTCCACCTTCTCAACATTCTCATCTCTGGCATACACTCATCCCTTTCTTCCCATTCATACAGAGTGTATGAGGTGCTCAAGGAGAACTAGCATCTCTGGTGTGAGTGCTTGCTTAGCCCTTTTCAGGACTGCTCATTTGGTGTCTACCTGGCACTCCACTCTCACTGGTGGCTCCAATAAGCTGTAGGATGGGCAGCGGCCACACCCCAGTAAATCATATGGGTAGACAGGTTAAACAAAGTTGAGGGTAACTGACAGGCCTCAAACCCATTGGTGAGTTAAAGGGGTGTTTATCCTAAGCACATGAAGACTTCACCTGGTGGAATGGGTAAATAAGAACAATTTGAGCCAGTGTCCCTGAAGGCACTGAAACAGGCATTGGGGAATACTTGGACATGGAAGACACCAAGGTCATTCACTGCATCCCAGGCCATCACCAGCCATCTTGACTTTTGTCCTGCCACAGAACTCTGATGACTCTGTAAGAGAGAGTGAGTTCAATGACTTGGTGCAACTCTGCCTCACTTAAATCCAATTCACACACAAGTCAAGACATTATACCATGATGGAGTTGCTTGTCTTCAAAACTGAAGGCTCTCACCATCTCTTGCCTAGACAATTGCAGTGGCAATATTGGGAATTGATCATCCTGACTCATCTCAACCTATTCCAATCCAGCCTCCACATCCTGCAAAAGTGATTTTCTTAAAGCAGAGGTCTGATCACGTCACACTCTTCCCCTTCCCTCTCTTTCTCCCACTATGTAATAAACTCTACTGGCTTCCTATTACTTTCAGGATCAAATTTAAAGCCTGTAGTTTGGTATATAAAACAACTTGGCCCCTTCCTACCTTTCCAGTCCTCTTACACTTTGTGGCCCTCTGTGCACTCTACAATCCAGTCATCTTCATGTGTGACACTCCATCTCCCATCTGTGTGCCTTTGCACATGGCCAGAGTGCTCTGCTCCTTCATTGCCACCTCTTAAAATCCCTGGCTTCCTTCAAGACTTAGGTCACTTGTGTCACCTTCTGTAGAAAGCCTTTCTCAGTCCTCCAAAATCCTAGAGCCTTCCCTTCCCAGGTTACCTTCCATCTACTCCATATTAGCTAAGTATTTACATGCTTTCTCCCCCAGCTAGAATTGCTCCTTTGAAGGCAAGATCTAGGGTTTTTTATTTTTGTTTGGTCTTGCTTGCAGCACTGAACACAATTCCTGGCACATTAGGCACTTAATAAATGCTTGTTGATTTATTAATTGATCGATTAATCCTCCTCTCTCTTCCCTTCCTGTTGTATCTGACATTGCACTTAAGAGCTGTGAAGAGCTCATTTTAAGAAACAGTTGATGTTTGTTTCTCATTAAGATACTCACTTTCCTTCACCCACAAAGAGTTTTTAGAAAATTAATAACTGAGTCCTATGTGGCTTATTCCTAAAGCCTGAGCTGTTATAACAACTTGTTCAAACAAAAACCCTACTATTCTCCTCTCTTGGTTAGATGGGTTACACTAGCGGAAATAATTTGCAGGTATCTGTGGGCATTTTTCATTCAGGGAGTAATTTATATGACGATAAATTATCCCGAGAATTTTAAGCATTCTTTTTAGTACTCTAAAGTTACTCTCTATCCTGTATTCCATAAATAAATTGACAGACTAACCTAAGGAACAGTGAACAAAAAGCTTACTGTGTTCTTGTGAAGAAAAGATTTATATGCCAAATTCAAAATAAAAAAAAATTAATTCAGTATTATTATTTAATAGAAATACACATGGTTTATAAAGTACTTAATATATGTCGTCTCTATTATCAAATGAGATAATATTTATGAAGCTGTTAGCACAATAACAGACATAACATAGGTGGTTAATAAATGTTTGTTCCCTTTCCCTTTTGAATGTTGGCTCAACAAACACTTATTGAACTCCAGCTATAGGACTAGAGCTGTACCTTTTCCACTGCTTGGATTGATGTATTCTGCTTGTGCATGGCCGTTTTGTATTATAATTCTGAGTATTGTTGCAGAGCTGTCAAGGGATGATTCATTCTGACTCAGATGTATTTATCCAATCTATGTTACGATTTATTGATAATTGATTTGGTCTGGAAATAGTAGAAAAACAGACAAGATTCATTACTGGAACAGAACATAACCCTAACAAATATACACTTGTTAATATGTCTATTTTAATTAAATCTCTTCCTTTCACTTCCTCTCCCTATCTCCCTCTCTCCTCCTCCTTCTGCCCTCTTCTTCTATTTCTTTCTTCTTCTTTTCTGTCTCTCTGTCTTTGTCCCTCTGTCTGTCTCTCTGAGTGTCTCTCTGTGTCTATCTCTGTCTCTTTCTGTCTGTCTCTGTCTCACTATGTCACTGTCTCTCTCTGTCTCTGTCTCTCTGTGTCTGTCTCTGTCTCACTATCTCACTGACTCTCTCTTTGTCTGTCTCTGTCACACTATCTCTCTGGCTCTTGCTCTCTGTCTGTCTCTGTCTCTCTCTGTTTCTCTTCCCTTTCCTCCCCCCTCCCTAAAAAGCTATTATACTGAGCCAAGAAGGCAGCTTGGTAACATGGAAAGCCCTGACCAGAGAGATAAAACTCTAAAGTCTTGGTTCTGGTTCTTTGGCTAGTTGAATTTCTTTAGGCCTCAGTTTCCTCATTTTTGAGTAGAGCATGAATCATCATGAAGCCTTTGGCTTACTCATTTTAATTGCATCCTTCTTTCCTTCCTGGTGTCAGTGATATTGCTGCCAAAACCCTGCAGCTGAGAATGACACAAGCCTTTAAATTTGCCAGAGACAGATGGCGACATAAATCTCCATTGTTACTAATGGCCTTCCCAATGCGGCTGCTGTTTGTTTTGATCGGGACATTAGCACTCCTGAGTTCTCCTACGAGCACTTTTTAGATTTCCCTTCAGGAAGCAAAGATGCTTCACATTTTCTGTGGTGGCTTCCCTGGGTTGGGTTGTGCATCTTGTGGCAACAGCTGGATTAGGAGATTTAGTTAAAGGTTAGTCCATCAACAATCCCATGGCTCCCTTCAGCCCATGACAAAGGCTGCATTTATTCAGGGCTCTGGTCTTTTCATTTGTTCTTTTACATTTTAGGTGAAAGGAGTGGAGTCTCCAACCTTGGTTGAGAGTGACAGCCACAGGAATCTGGGAGTTTGAAATCAGGCTAGGGTGGGCAGCCAGTGCAGTGTTGATGCCCCAGAGAACAAGGAGCAACCTTCAGGAGAGTCCTTCAGGATGCCAGTGTAAAGGAAGGATTTGTCTAGCAGGCACTCAGCATCTGGATATGGACTCAGTAGGACCAGCGCTATGGAGGGATTGAACTAAGGTGGGATTCTGCTCCCCCAGAAACGATGAGGAGGAGAGCACACCCCCGAGGTATTAAGGACGATGTTTGTGCATTTGTTCTGGCTATACCTTTGAAGTAAATATCCATTTGTGGGGGGAATATAATCAGTAAAGGCTTGAGCCAATGGCATTGGAGAAAAGAGCCCTCTTCCCCCAAGCTCCTTGGGATACTCTGGAACCTTCAGAGGTAATATAGCAGACTTGGCTCTGAAAAAGTGGGACAGGAACACGCTTGTTACATGTGCTATCGTTATTTATTATTGTTTTTACTATGTACTGTACATATTCTACATGGTCAAGAGAGCTAAGTCCCCTTGAAGATGGGTAGACCCTCAACACTGAATACAAACTGTGTCACCAAGAACAAAGCATTTCCAAGAATCCCAGTGTGATCTAACAGACTAAAACCAAGAAGGCTGGCCAAGACCAGACATCGCTCCCAGACCTTGAAAATCACAGGGGCGCTGGGAAATTCTGTTTTTAATCTTTAGAAATGTTTTCATTTGAGTAGTAGAGAACATTTTCTCTAGGGACAGGAAGTTATTTCTTTGCCCAAGTTCTAAAGTTATTAAGTATTTAAATCTCATTAGGAAAATTACTAGTTGGTCAGATTCTTTCTACCAGAAACACCCAGTTGAAGGGTGTGGGGGAGAGAACATGGAATTCCTCATAGGCTGAATACTGTCTCTGTGGAGTGTTGTATCCTAGAAAATTTAGGTCAGTTGTGGACAGCACCAAGAATTATCCCTCAGTTAGTCTCTTTGCTGTATATGTGTCCTGTCCCATTTGTTTTGATCTGGACCTGTGATTTCTGGTGTATAGGGAAGGTCCTCTGGATGCAAATTCTTCCTGCTAATGTAGATCATCAATAGTTCTTCAAATTAGAATCTTAGTTACCTGGAGCATCAGAGATGAAGTGACTTACTCAGGGTCGCACAGCCATTACATATCAGATGTGGAACTGGACCCCAGGTCATATTGACTCCTTTGCCAGACTTCTATCCACTGCTTCATGCCTTGCACATGTAAGCACTTAATACAGATTTTAAAATATGAAAATGCATTCTTTCGTTGTCTCTTCCCAGTTCTGTCTTGCTCCTCCCGTTCACTGAAAAGTTCTGTTCTTGGCCCCAATAACTCCATCACAACTCTCAACTCTGGCATTTATGAGTTTGTGGGTTGATGTGATTTGAAAGAGATACAAATACCATTCTAAGAAAAGGTCACTACAAGACATGTAGTCAGTAGGGTCATGGGAACCATCATTTACACAACTGCTTCAATGGTGCCTTCTCTAGTATCTTGGAATTGATGTCCAGCTGTGAAGGGATGGGGCTCACTCGTTGACTCACAGCCAACATTTCCTGAGGAGTAGCTTTTGCTACATGCGGTCATTGTGGATCTACTCTCAACGGAGGAATCCTCTAGTGAAGGAAGGTTCTGATTTAGGTTGGCAGGGATTAGATCCTTCTTATTGGGCAGCAGGGAAGAGAGCCAGTGCATGTTGGTGGAGCAAAAAAAGAGAGTCTAAGAGGCTGTAACATGAAGTACTTCTCCAGAGATATTTCCATCAACTGTTTCTATGATTCCCATATAATGATTCAGTCAGTCAGTCAATGAACACACATTAAGTGCCTATGTATGCAAAACACTGTGACAAGAGGTGGGGGAGATAAGCCTTTGCCCTCATGTAGCCTATCTGGTGGAGGGAGAAGACACAAACACAAATAACTACAATCTACACTCAACATTATAGAAGTGCAGTAGAAAAGGGAGAAAAAGTACTGGTGAGATCCTAGGGGAATGTTTGCCACTAGCAGGGGAATCAGTGAAGGCTTCATGGAGCAGGCTGGCATTTAAAATTAGACTTTAGAGGAGGGATAGGAATTAAATCAGTGTTGTTGTTCAGCAGGTTCCAACTCTTTGTGACCCCACTTTGAGTTTTCTTAGCAGAGATACTGAAATAGTCTACCATTTACTTTTCCAACTCATTTTATAGATGAGGAAACTGAGGCCAACAGGTATAAGTGACTTGCCCAGAGTCACACAGCTAGTAAGGGTCTGAGACTGAATTTGAACTCAGGACGACCAGTCTTTTTGCCTCCACGTCCAGCCACTCTATCTACTATGCCACTTAGCAAATCTAGGGAAAGAAGGCATTTCAGAGATTTGAAACTATAAGAAAAGTCATGATGTTCCGGAGCACTGGGTATGTTCAACAGGGTAGATAGTAGGGGCTTAGATACAAGTGCAGAAAGAAATCAAAATGTAACTGTTGACTCCTCCTAATCCGTTTGGCCTCAGCTTTCCAGTGTTAGTCATCCCTCTCCTGCTGCATAGTTTAAACACATACCCCAAGTGTTATTTATTCGTTGTGCCTGACACAGAGGATGAGAAATGGCTCCATCCTGGAAGGGTGGAAGGCACAATCAGTAATCACTCTAAACATCTATTAAGTCCCTACTCTCAAAAAGCTTACAATCTAATGGGAGAGACAACATGAAAATAAATATACACAAAGAAAGCTGTATACAGGATAAAGAGGAAATAATTCACAAAGGAAAGGCATTAGAATTAAGAGGGGTTGAGAAAGCCTTCCTGTAGAAGGTGGGATTTTTAGCTGGTGCTTTAAGGAAGCCAGAGAGGTCAAGTTAGAGTAAGGGAGGGAGAGTATTCCA
Source organism: Notamacropus eugenii (assembly GCF_028372415.1). Classification (NCBI taxonomy): domain Eukaryota; kingdom Metazoa; phylum Chordata; class Mammalia; order Diprotodontia; family Macropodidae; genus Notamacropus; species Notamacropus eugenii. The sequence continues at coordinate 51,790,855 of NC_092874.1, read as the reverse complement.
GGCAAGGGGGATAGAGAGAATGCCTGGAGCCCAGAGATGTGCTGTGTCATATTGCAATATAAAATAGCCTATAATTATGTAAGGAGAGGTTTCCTAAAAAATGAGAGTTGTCCATGGGTGGTGTGGGTTGCCTTGGGAAGTGGTGAGTTTCTTCTCAGAGGTGTTCAAATAAAAGCTTATTGGCCACTTGTGGAGGGGAGGTGGTAGTGGTGGTAAATAACTGGTGCATCTTCAGGCACAGGTTGGAGTAGAAGACCCAGAGGTTTAATGAAAATCATATTGATGATAATTTTCCCATACTTCTTCTATACTACTAGTACTAGTACTAGTACTAGTACTAGTACTAGTACTACTACTACTACTACTACTACTACTACTACTACTACAACTACTTACTACTACTGCTGTTGCTGCTACTACTATCTACTATCTGCTACCTGCTATCTTCTATTAACAAGAATAAGAGGAGAGACAGAACTGATATTTGTGACAGGCCAGATGAGTAGTAGGCATGGTAAGTCGTCTCTGAATCCAGAGGCAGAAAGGATGAGCATAAGCGGACATGGTTGGGTGAGTCCTAAATGGACAAGGGCGGGGCTTGAACTAGATAGGTAAATCTGAAAGGACAGGTAGGACTTGGACAAGTAGAGAAGAGAGGTCATTGACCGTGGAGACAGTAGCAGAGGTGAAGGTCTGCAAACAGGAACCAGTAGGCCATGGCCAGGAGACCTGTTTGGGGCAGAGGATTTCTTCTGGAGAATTATCCTTGCTCATAGTTAGTTTTTTCTAATTTCTTCTCAGAATTAATATCTGGCTTTGCAAGAAACTCCAGATACGGAGAGAATATGATTCTGTGATTCCAAGGAATGCCAGTCAAACTGAAACATTCTGAGGGATGCAAATAAAAAGTCTAGAGGGGAAAAAAATGAAAATGAAATTCTGAGAGTCACTCACTCCATCCATAATCCTCTATGCCTTCTAAAAATTCAAATGGCCCATAGCTACAAACGTGACTGTTTACATTGTCACCCTGCAAAAATGTTATCCCAGAGGTCTCTGACAGCCCATACCACTGACACTTTATTTAGTCAAGAAGAGGTTTTTTGCTAGGGATGAGGCTGGGAAAGATGCCTTTCAATATCATTTGAATGACTTCCTCAAAACTAAAGATTAGAAAGACCTGCATCCTTTGTGAGAGACCCCATCTTTTGGATATGAAATGATCTGTGAGCATGAGTAGGGCAGAGGTAGATTTTTTTTCTCTACTGAGCACAGGGGCCAGTGCCCAGAGCCCCCCTCATCAGTCCAGGCACGGCTGGATGTTTGCAAATGTCCTCATTAGCCAGCAGTATTGGAAATCACTGTTTGAGGGTTGACTTACTGAATTTCTCGTTAATGGTTTTTGGCATTTATCTGTTTGTCTGTTTTCTCCCCCAATGTCACTGGATGCTGCTGCCTTTGCCTCTGAGACACAGTGAGTCGGAGCTGCCGAGCACATGAATACTAAGGAACTGGTTTCCTTAGTAACAATGTCCATGAAGCAGCTCTGAGAAATTCCTGCCTCTCTGTCTTCTTGTTTGTTTTTTGCCAGGGTCGACCGGGAGACACCTGAACTAAAACTATCTAAAAGTCTATCACATCCTTTGATGTCTTGGAAGCAAGGCCATGTGTCTCACCTGGTGCCACACCTCACTTGCCCTAAACTAATCATAATAATCTAGCATTTATGTAATACCATAAGGCTGGCAAAATTTCACTATATCCTCTTACTTGCCCCTCGCCACAAACCTGGGAGGTTGTTACTATTATTATCCCCATTTTACAGATGAGGAAATTGAGGCATAGAGTGGTTTAGAGACTCACAGAGGTTCACACAACCAATAACTGTCTGAGATGCTATTAACTTGGGTTTCTCAGACTCTAGGCTTAGCACTCTTAGCTACCTTAGCTACCTACTGGGCTGGAACTACCTCAAGTGTCTGTGTCCCAAGACTTTTTCCTTTTAGGTGTTTTGGAGTCAAAACATGTTACTACAAAGATCCTAATGTGAGAAGCAGTAAGTCTGAGAGGCTACACTCTGCGGGCTACTAATTAGGCTTTTCCTGAAATATTCTAAGAAGCAATGAATGTTTGACCAAGAATATGGAATCATAAAATGAGATTAATACATGGAGAAAAGTTTGATAACAGACTAAAGACCTACAGGTAGATTTTTTTTTAAGGGACAATCTACAGATCATGAAAAACATTGGACATTAAGAACCTCCAAAGAGCTTTACTTTGGTGACCTTGTGTTGTCAGGAATCGCCCAGCTTCCTGCCCCTTCACTCCCTTATTCCACCTAAGCATATTGCACTTGCCCCCACCTGCAGTCTCCAACCCACCCACACTCCAAGAGTGTGTTGGACCCTTATAGGGCAGGAAGCTTAGAGGGAATAAGTCTCTGGCTCACAGAACTTTGGCTCAGCCTCAAGCTCCATCAAACAGAATACAACACACAATATTGAAGTGCTTGCTGTGTGCCAGGTACCCTGCTTAGTGCTGGAGATGGAAACATGACCAAAAAGAAAGACAGTCTCTACCCTCAAGGAACTTACAGTCTCATGGGGAAGGTAAGATACAAAAGGGCAGTAAAGAGGGATGAAAGGAGAGAGTGAAGGTACTGGGGATGTGGGGAGAGGTGGAGGGGGGGGAGAGAGAAACAAGACATGGTATTGAAGCCTGGAAACTGAGGAACAGAACAGGAGGGAAACCAAGCTTGGCCAACATAGGCCTCTCTACAAAATGGAGGCCCCAGGAAGAACTCACTGATAGGAGAAGGGGGTGGGCCTGGTGGAAGCATATGCCAAAGCTAGAAGACTGTGAGAGTGGTTGGGTATTCCAGGGCACAGAAGTCCCAGGCTCTGCAGTCTCAACATTTACACTAAATCTCACTGTGACTTGGAATGTCATTTCTCCTCTCTGGCCCTTAATTTCCTCCTTTGTAAAATGAGAGGGTTTGCCTAGAGAATCTCTAAGTTCCTTCCAGATCCAATATTCTATAATTCTATCTTGACCACCAGTACCTCTTGCCTAGACCCTGGATCCTTTGCTCTTGTCTCTCCTAACTTGAATTCCTTGAATACTTGACTTTTAACAGTCTTATTCATCGTGCTGAGACTAGGCTTCTACCTACTTTTTTAGATCTTTAGCCAGCCTGATTTGGAACACCCAATTTCCCCATTTCTGGTTTGCCAAATGTCTGATCCCTTCCTGGAATATACTGTCCCATTGCTGCTACAGACAGACTGGCCTAAACATTCTGAGCATTGTATGCCATCTGAGCAAAGAACCCACATAATTTAGCGATATGTGGAGTTGCTGATTAATTTATAAAAAAAAAATCATTTTATATGTCTGGAAATTGAAACCCAAAGTAGTAAATAACAGAGAGAACCCTGTGTTAACTCCCAGAGACATTTAGCAGAAAGAGAATTGGAATTCATGGGCTAGATGGAGGAATATGAGACTACTCCACCAATCATATTCCTTTCCTTGCAACTGCTGGTTCCATCAAAAGTCCTGCCAATATCTGTCAGAGAAAAGAATAGTGCTTATGTAACAAGAAAAAACAATGGAGCTTTGATAGACACCACCACTATTTCCTATGGCAGAAACCACCATGGGAGTCTTCTGTGAAGTGTCTAGCCCCTAACTAACTAGTTGAAATTTTGAAGTCACTGTACTGAATGTGGATTCAAGAATCCACTCATAGGTTTTTGACTTTAGAAATACTCTAATGGATCCACATCATGGAGAAAGGAGCTGAGGAGGAGGAAGAAGGAGAATAAAGAGGAAATGAAGGAGGAGGAGAAGGAGGAGAAGAAGAAGAAATAAAAACCCTTCTAACCCTCTCCTTCTAGGAGGAAGCCTTAAGAATGTCAGTTGTAATTAAGTAAAAAATAGATGATATTTCTTTAAGTGATATCCTAACACATTTCTACAAAGATCTAGAATATTTCCAGAAGCCAGCCTCACCTTTCTCCATCCTTGTTCCTGGACTCAAGAGTTTCAATGCCAGCTTACTTTAATGATATTAAATACTCATAACAGAAAATGCCCATGTTACCAGGGCACTGATAGACTAAAGAGTAAATTTCAGTTTTTTCACAACTCTTGATCCTGATATCTTCTTTCCAGGTTCATATTTTGCTTTATCATAGGAATCTGAAAATCAAAGAATATTCAGTGTAAAAATATCTGAAGAAAAGTTAGCAGCTGTGTAAATGTTTCAATTTTCAGTGGGTTAGGAATGAATCCTCCACATTTAAGAAAAAAATCAGTTTGGTATTTGTGATTAATGCAGAACCTTGGGTTTTATCCACTGTTGTGATGATGGGCAAGGCAGAGTCAGCCTGGAAGAGATGGGTAATGTGTGCCAATAAGGATCTACTGCCCCATTGGGTGTCAGTAAACAAGTACTGTGGTTCTTAACCTTGGTTCCAAAACACAGTAGGGAGTCACTTGTTATCAAAGTAGACTCAAGCTTAAGAGTAGTAAATTTAGAGCCAAATGAACTGAGTTGGAATCTTGAACTTGCTTCTTCCTGTCTGTGTGACCCTGAGAAAATCCTTCAGTACTAAGACATGATGCTAACCAGGTGGAATAGCTTGTTTGCTTTCTAAAAGTGTCCAGGGATGAATACTGGACAGTAGATGTGACCTTCTGGGCCAATAAATCCACAAACTCAATCTTCCAGGAAACCAGGAAGGCTGAATTCAGATGCTCAAAGGTTTCTCAGCAAAGCAGCTGAGCTAGACAATCTTGGACCCTTGAAACTACCCACACCAAAGAGGCCTTCTGATCTGGGGAAGGACGAAATGTTAAAGAACAGGAAATCTGGTCCCTGTGATAAAAAAGAGCCCCTATTTCTGATTAACTGACCCAAGAAGGCAGACTCCCCCACATTGAATCAAAAGGACATTGAAAAACATAACTAATTCTCCAATTATCATATTTTAGCATACGGTTCCACACTGCTTTATTTCACAGTTATAATGAGATTGCTAATGCAGTGCAGAATGGGACAATACATTAATTTGGTACACAATTCCACTTATCTGATAGAAATGCCATATTTAGACAGCAGGAATCTTTCCCAAGGCAAGCAAGCAACCCTTCCTTCAACATAAGAGTTTTAGTATTCTCTGTATGGCCAAGGGTGGACGTTTTTATTTCTGTTGCTAAGACGTATTGCACCGTGTCTGCAGATATGAGCCATGTGTCATGCTATGTAATTTATTCTCAAACTTTTATGTGACTTCTTTTTGAATTTCTCTCTCTCTCTCTCTCTCTCTCTCTCTTTTCTTTTCTTTTTTTTTTTTTTTTTTGCCTCTGGTGCTTTAAGACTGGATCTTTTCCAGGACCAGCCTGTGTGCCAGCCATAGTAAATACCAATTTCATTTCCATCCTATTATTTTTCTAATTAAGCGTTTGTCATGCAAAAGAAGATCTGAGGTGCCCGTGTTTTGTATTATGCTAAGTATTCAGTTATGATAATGGCTTTCTGAGAGTTTCCTAAAGGTGATGGGGAAAGGAGACAGGAGAGGAATTCAATAAAACCCAGCCCACTCTCCCTGCCTGCTCTTGTTACTGACAGGCCTTGGCCTTGCCCTCATTTTGTCTGCCACACACACATTACCACTGCATTCCCAGACTCGGGCTCTGTGCACGTGTAATTGGCAGCCTTCAATGACCAGATTTCTGCTGAATGCCAACCAAGCTTGGCCTTGCGATCACACATCATCCAACCTTGAGTCCTTCCCACCCACCCACCCCGTTCCATTCATACTTAGTAAAACCCATACTAGCTGAAATTTACCTTGAGAGCTCAAATTGTTTCAGAACAAAGTCAGAATGTGCCAGCAAGGACTGCCTGATATTTCTTAGAAATTCCCTCTTCCTTCTTAGGGCAAATCCCATGGGAAAGGGATCTGCAGAAGGGGGGTTTATTTCTTAAACCCTTTGAACGCAAAGCTTTTCTGTTTTCTAGGGCATGATATTTTTTTCCCAGACAAACCTTAATAATCAAATCTTTATATTAATATGTTTCCCTCTCAAAAAATAAAATAAGGTTATGTTTTAAGCTCCAAAAATTCCCCTAGTTCTCAGAGAATCATGTATGAGGCTGAGGGGCTTAAAGGTGCTTAATATTATAGTAAGATACACTGAGATTATTTTCTTTTCCATTTCTTAGAACCCGAGAAGCAGAGAATCTTTAGGAGTTGAGGAAAGACCTGGGAAATAATCATAAATGGTCTTCTCCCCCCACCCACATGTACATGTGAAAAGTGCTACAGGTGCCCAGGGGAGGCTGAGCCATCCAGCTTTTAAAATATGCCACCGAGTGTGTTTAAGTGCTTGGAGGACATTATCCTGTAGTTTAAAGCTGGGCACAATGGGCACTACGTTGGGTGTTCAGTTTTAAGTAGGATAATTGCTCATCATTGATCCACATACACACTTGTACTCACAAATTAGCCCATTGAAGATATTATTCACCTTTGTGATGGCACACAGAATAACTGGATGTAGATTCAGAGCTGGGAGGGACCTCAGAGATCATCTAAGTCATCACCAACCCAATACAGCTGTGGAAACTGAGACCCAGAGAGGGGAAGTAATTCACTCATGACATCAGGTTTAAATAAAGCCTCCTTGACCCTTCCTGTTTCTTCATACATCAGGCCCAACAGAGTTTTTCCACATAGGTTTTCCCAGTGCTTAGTACAGTACCTGGCACATAGCAGGCCCTGAATAAATGTTTTTTGAATTGTTAGACTACATTTTGAATTTCTACTCATTTAGGGAACTTAGCACATTTCTGATTAATTCCCTGCTGCTGTTAACTGCTGTACCCTGCTTTAAGCAAACTCAGTATATGAAAGCTGATTTACAGATCAACTAAATGAGGGGGTAGCTGCTGCTTTGACAAATAAGGTCTCTCTTTTCCAAAAGCATCTAATTCCTTTGCTTAAACACTCCCCAGGGCACTAGAAATATGACCTAAGGTAAGAAGTCATATTTTAAGTGCCCTGGGGAAATGCTAGGGCCAATGGCACAATGGATGATCTATGGTCTAATTACAGAAGGGAAAATACCAGGTTTGAATCCTGCTTGATTTTCAGGTCCAGAAGCTTGATAGCCAGGACTCATTTTAGAGAATTTCAATTTGGAGCCGAGATGGCAAAGTACAGGCTGAAAACCAGCTGAGCTCTCTCAACATTCTCCTCCAAACAGCTTTGAAAGAACAAATCAAATTTTGGAGCAGCAGCACCAAATGACATTTTTCTAAACTAAGAAAACTTAGGAGAAAAGGTCTATAATACCAGGGGAGTAAGGGGGCAGGGCTTGGAGGAAGCAGCAGCAGTAGTAGCAGTTTTAGGATCTCTCAACCCAAAGATAGTAAGGGGGTTAGATAGCTGGTCAGAAAGAGATTACAGGGGACCCTTTGCTGGGATTGGGTGCAGCTGGCATTGACTGGCAAATCTATTGCCCATTAGCAGTTCTGAGTTCCAAAGCACAGAGGAGCACTTGTGATTGGTCAAAAAGGAGCAGGGGACCTGGTCACAGTGCCAAGACACAGAAGAGTGCTAGCACTTGTGGCTTCAGGAGATCTGGGGACCCAAGAGAAGCAATAGCACTTGTGGCATCAGGTAAAGACCAAAGTACAGACCAGGAGAGCAGTAACCACACCACTCCCCAGATCACACCACTTTGGAAGCTCTGTAGAGCTGCAGACCCCCAGAACTAACTCTGAAAAGAGAGCACACAGGCACACACACGCACACACACACACAAAGCCTAAACCTTGGGACAGTGCCTCCCCACCCCAGGTAAACAGTACAACTTTAATATAAAGTTCAGAGTCAAAAAAGTAGATAGAGGAGCAAACAACAATAAAAGAACTTGACCATAAAAAGTTGCTATGGTGGCAGGGAAGATCAAGATATAAACTCAGAAGAAAGCAACAACATGAAAACAATTACAACCAAACCTTCAAAGAAATATGCTAACCAGATCCAACCCTATCAAGAAAGAGATGAGTGAAAGAGGAAAAATTGAAAAAAAAAGAAAAAAGAAATGAGAATAATGCAAAAAATGTGAAGAAAATTGACAGCTTGGTAAAAGAGGCACAAAAAAAATTAATGAAGAAAATAGTACCTCAAAAAAATAGAGATGACCAAATGGTAAAAAGAGGCAGAAAAACTCATTGAAGGAAAGGGCTCCTTAAAAAATAGAATTTTCAAAATGCAAAAAGAGTTGCAAAAGCTTATGGAAGAAAATAATTCCTTACAGTGCAAGCTAATGTCCATGAAACATCAAGAAAAAACAAAATAAAGTCAAAAGAATTAAAAAAAAAAGAAAATGTGAAATCTCGTTGGAAAAATAACTAACCTATAAAATAGATCAAAGAGAGATGATTTTAAAATTATTGGACTATTCAAAAGTCATAATATTTTTTTTAAAAAAGAGTCTAGACATCATATTTCAAGAAATTATCAAGGAAGACTTTACCAATATCCTAGAACCAGAGGGTAAAATAGAAATTGAAAGATTCCACTGATCACTTACTGAAAGAGATCCAAAAATGAAAACTCCAAGGAATATTATAGTCAAAATTCCAGAACTTATTATGAACAGTCAGAAAGAAACAATTCAAGTATCATGGAGCCACATCATTTTCACACAAAATTGAGCAGCTTCTACCTTAAAGAGTGGAGGACTCAGACTATAGTATTCCAGAAGACAAAGGAGCTAGGATTATAATCAAGAGTGACCTATCCAGCAAAAATGAATATAATCCTTCAGGTGGGAAATGAATTTTTAAAGGAATAGAAGACTTTCAAGCATTCCTGGTGAAAAGACCAAAGCTGAATAAAAAAACTGACATGCAGACATAAGACTTAACAGAAACAAAAAGAGGTAAACATGAAAGGGTAATAATAAGAGACTTAATACGTTTAAACTATTTAAATTCCTATATGGGAAGATGATACTTGTAACTCCTAAGAACTTTATCATTATCAGGGTTCTACATAGACAGAGGGTATGAATGTGAGTCAATTATGTTGGAATGATACCAAAAAAATGAAAATGCAAAAAAGAGGAATGAAGTAGAAGGGGGAAGGAGGGAGTAATATGGGAAATTTTTCTCACATGAAAGAGATATGCAAGGAATAGCTTTTATAGTTGAGACAGAAATGTGGGGGGCAATGCTTGAACTTCACTCTCATTGAAATTGATTCAAAGAGGAAAGAATACATATATATGTATGTATATGTGTGTGAGACACATATATGTTGCATACACAAGCACTCAGTTGAGTATATAAATCTACCTGACTAGATAGGGAAATAGGAGGGGGAAAGGGATAAGAGATATGGGAAGGGACGATGAAAGGGAGGACAGATTAAAGAAGGTAATGGTCAGAAGCAAAAGAGAGTTTTGAGGAAGGACAGGAGAGAGAGAGAGAGAGAGAGAGAGAGAGAGAGAGAGAGAGAGAGAGAGAGAGAGAGAGAGAGAGAGATAAGGATAAACATAATAAAGTAGGGTGGAAGGAAATACACAGTAATTGTAACTAAATGTGAATGGGATGAACTCACTCATAAAATGGAAGCAAATAACAGAATGGATTAGAAACCAGAATCCAACAATATGTTGTTTACAAGAGACACAACTGAAACAGAAAAATGCTCGGAGAGTTAGAAATAAAGGGCTGGAAGAAAATCTGTTATTTTTTTAGCTGAAGTGAAAAAAAGGCAAAGGTAGTAATCATGATCTCTGAAAAAGCAAAAGCAAAAATAGACCTAAATTAAAGAGATAATCAGGGAAATTACATTTTGCTAAAAGATACCATAGTACTTTTGAAGTAGTATCAAAAGAATTTACCTCAAGTTTCTCTGATAAATGCTTCATTTCTCAAATATATAGGGAACTGTCAAATTTATAAAAATAAGAACCATTCCTCAATTAATAAATAGTCAAAGGATATGCAAGGCACTTTCAAAAAAAGAAATCAAAGCTACTTATAATCATATGAAAAGATGCTCTAAATCATTATTGGTTAGAAAAAGGCAAATTAAAACAACTCTGGGGTACCACCTTACACCTACCAGAAATGACAAATGCTGGAGGTGTGGAGGGAAAAAAATAGTGTTATAAACTGTCATTCTGGAGAACAATTTGGAATTCTTCCCAGAAGGCTATAGAAACATGTACCCTTTAACAAAACAATACCACTACAAGATCTGTACCCCAAAGAGATCAAAGAAAAAGGACAAGGACTTATACGTTCAAAATTATTTATGGCAGCTCTTTTTGTGGTGGTAAAGATTTAGAAACCAAGGGCATACTCATCTATTGGGGAATGGTTAAAGAAATGGTGGCATATGATTGTGATGGACTACTAGTGTTCTATGGAAATGATAGGAGGGGAAAGGGTTCAGAAAAACATGGTGCTGCCTATATGAACTGATGCAAAGTGAAGTGAAAAGAATCAGAAAATCATTAGGTACAGTAACAACAATGTTGTGATGATGATTAGCTGTGAAAGACTTGGCTACTTTGATCAATACGATGATCCAAGACAGTTCCAAAGGACTTATGATGAAAAAAAATGCTATCCACCTCCAGAGAGAGAATTGATTATGAATGCAAATTGAACTATAGCTTTCTTGCTTTCTTTATTTTTTTTTGTTGTTTCTTTTTTTGGTGATATAGCTAATATGGAAAATGTTTTTCATTATTTCACATGTATAATTGATATCATTGTGCTTGTATTCTCAGTGAGTGGAGGAGGGATTAGAAGAAGGCAGAGAATTTGAATCTCAAAATTTAAAAAGAAAAGAATGTTAAAAATAAAGAATAAATTTTAAAAGAAAATTTCAACTTACAATTTCTATAATCTATAACACATCTATAACAAAATACAAGGCACATCTTCATAGTTCATACAAATATTTAATATATTGATGCTCTCTTAACAATGAATTCTTATGACTGGAGATGCCTGACTGACTACTACATGTTCCAATTTTTAGCACTTCAAAAAATCATAAAGAAATCAATCAAAATTTGTTACATACTCCTCGTCTATGCCAGGCATTTGGCTACATACTGGGCTAGGTTCCTGCCCTCAAGGAAAATATATTGTATTAGCAGAAGCAATATACATATCTAAGAAAATAAAAAATATATACAAGGCAAATACAGAATAATGGGAGCACAGGAATAGGCTCTAGAAACTGGGTGTAGGGCCAGGACCATTAAAAATTTCATATAGTAATAGAGAACATTTTTATAATACTTTGAAGTTTGCAAAGTGCTTTATAGATATTATCTCATTTTTGCTTCACAGTAATTCTGGGAGGTGGGTGTGAATATTATTCCCATTTAACACCTGAGGAAACTGAGTCAGGCAGGAGTTAGATAACTTGCCCAGGGTTGCACAGCTATCAAATGGCTGAGGCTGGATTTGAACTCAGGTTTTCCTACATCCAGGTCTAGGATTCTATTTACCAGGAGGTGACACATGATGGAAGTTAGAAGCTCTAACTTCTAACTCTAACTTTTTCTAAAGAGAAAGTCCATTTCAGGCATGGGGGAGAGCTTGTGTAAGGACAAAGGAGGTGAAATGCTGCAGACAAGGAATGGCTTATATGAATTATGTGAAGGGAAGTGATGTGTAATTGATAAATTTGGAGGAGTCAGCTAGATCCAAACTGTGAAGAACTTTCAGTACCAAACAGGAGAGTTACAATTTAATTGAAAAGACAGTAGAGAGAGATCGGAGATTTCAAGCAGGAGAGTAAACATGGCCAGACTAATGCTCCACTAATACCATATTGGCGGGTATGAGAAGAAAAACGCTGAAGAGCAGTGAGGCATGACACAAGGATATTGGTGAGTAACCCTTTGCAAAATCCTGACGGCAGATAATAAGACCTGAGTCAAGGTGGTTATGGTGTAAGCAGAGAAAAGAGAGTGTGAAAGATATCATGGAGGTAAAATCAACAAAAGTTGGCAACTGAATGGTGTGAATGACCAATATAGATGAAAAAGGGTGGGTGTCAGGGGAGAATAATAAGATTTTATGTTTTACTTATGCTAAGTTTGAGAGGTTTAGAAGTCATCTAGTTGAAACTGTTCAAGAGGCAGTTAATGATTGGAGCTGTAGCTCAGGAAAGAGACTAGGACTGGATCCATAGAGCTGAGAATAGTCTGCAGAGACATTATAATCAAACCTCTTGGGAACTGGGGAGAGTACTGAAAGAAAAGATACAGAAAGAGAAGAAAAAAATGGTCCATGGTCCAGCTGCAGCTAGGGAGAGGAACATTGACTATCATCCAGCCAAAGAGACCAAGGAGTACTGAGCACTTTGGTTGTTTTATTTTCAACTGAAGAATCCTAAACAAAAAAAAATCACCAAATTTGTAAAGGAAATTGGCATATATTATTTCCAAATTTTGCTTTGAAAACCCAACCGTATTGATGGTGGATTCAATTCAATTCAACAAGCATTTGGTCAGTGCCTGCTGTATACCAAGCATTGTTCTAGATTGGGGTGGGGAGCCTGTGGCTTCAAGGCCACATGTGGCCCTCTAGGTCCTCAAGGGTGGCCTTTTGACCAAATCCAAACTTCATAGAACAAATCCCCTTAATAAAAGGATTTGTTTTGTAAAACCTGGACTCAGTCAAAAAGCCACACCCAAGGACAAATAATTTGTTCTGTGAAATTTGAATTCAGGCAAAGGGTTGCACTTGAGGATCTAGAGTGTCCACATGTGGCCTCGAGGCCATAGGTTCCCTACCTCTGTTCTAGATCCTTGAGATTCAGAGGCTTAATAGTCCATACCCTCAAAGAGTTATATTTAATTGGGGAAAAATAGTGCCCATAGATAAATTGGATGTAGTAGATAGAGTGCTGACTTGGGGGTTAGAAAGATCTGTGTTCAAGTCTTGCTGCAGGAATTTACAGGTTGTGGGTTCCTGGGCAGGTCATTTAACCTCTGTGGATCTCAGTTTCCTCATCTATAAAATGAGGGGGTTAGACTATATGGTCTCTGAGGTCACTTCCAACTGTAAGTTTATGATCTGTAATCTAAGTAAACATAGGTCCGTGTTGGCAATAACAACTTTGGGAATCAAGGAAAAAAAAGCCTGTAAGAGATGGCACTTGTACCAAGTCTTGAAGGGAGCTAGGGGTTCACTGAGGGAAGTACCCATAGCTTTTCCCTAGGTTGGTCAAATCCTCCAGAAATCTGCCAGTCATTAAATGCATTACCTCACCTAGTCAGTGATCTCTTCTCAAATACCTACTGAGTGCAATCCAAGGCAGGCAAGGGAAGAGTGAAATGACTAAAAACTGCAGGGAACCCTTAAGCCACCAAAAAAATAAGCCTTGTGAGCAAATGTGGCCAATGAATTTCAGGTTGACGACTTCTGCAGTAAATATTCCCACTTAGGATTCCTGTGGACTTTGTAATGACCATGAATCACAAAAGGCAAGAAAAAATGAGCCAAGTTTGCAAACTGCTTGAGCTCTTTTTATGATGGTCTTTCCCCAGGGGAATCTGGGCAGCACTACAAGTCCATTTTAACAAAGTGATGTCTGGTGGCGCCTTCTCAGCACATAGCTCCAACAGAGTCAGCTGTCTGGCTCTGGGCGCGTGTTTTTCTGGTTCCATACCCAGCCAACCACCCAACACTGCAATTCCCAGGACTGGCTTTAGTCACTTAATAATATAATGGTATTTAAATCAGGCTCAATTAGGATATGAGATAATATTAATGATTACATTTTATATTTATATGGCGCCTCTCACTGCAAAGCTCCAAGGGTTTTGCCAATGTTATCTCTCATTTTTCTTCACAAGGAAGCCAGACGTTATCATTTCTTTAAAGATAAGGGAACCAAGGCATGAAGAGGTTAAGTGAATGGCCTACAGTCTAGACGTGGTCAGATTTAAGATCAGAAAATCTAAAGATTTTTTTTTCTTCCTTAGATACTGTACTTTAAGAGAATTATGTGTAAAGTATGCATTTCTCACTCTGATCATTGAAGTTATGCCCACGCAAACTTATTGTACTTATATCTTCAAAAACCTGATGTCTAAAAATCAGATTCAATAGCCTGACCACTTTATCTGACCACTTCATTTAGTGGGAATTGCTATAATCCCAGACTTGCTGTAATCCCAGATGATGACCTGTCATCATGCTTGGATTACTTTTATCATCTTCGTTTATGGGTTGCTGAATGGAAGAATTAAGCATTTAAAACTAACAATAACAACACAAAAGGAATTCTAGGAAGACCTCTGGAGCATGGGTGTGTACTCTGTGGAGGATGGATGGAAAGGGCTGGACAAGAGGCACGTAGGATGAGAGGATGTTAAGGGTCATGGTTTTACAGGGGAAGGAGTATCTACACTGATGTCAACCTAGATCATTGCATGGCTTGAGATTTAGAGCTGAGTAGGACCTCAGGACACACTGAGTCTACACCCCGAATATTTGTGAAAGTACTGAGGTTAGGGGAAGCAAAAGAACAGGAAAGAAGGAAGGAAGGAAGGAAGGAAGGAAGGAAGGAAGGAAGGAAGGAAGGAAGGAAGGAAGGAAGGAAGGAAGGAAGGAAGGAAGGAAGGAAAGAAGGAAGGGAGAGAAGGAGCAATATGAAGAGGAAGGGAGGAAGGAAATAACATTTATTAATTTTATACGTATCTGGTATGGGGGTAACAGTAATCAAGATATATTATTAAGGACAATTACAATAAAAAGAATTATTATGTTCTAAATACTGTGCTGAGTGCTGGGGACTTAAGTAGAAGAACTAGATAGCCCAACTCTCAAAAAGTAACATTTTAATAAGGGGGAGTCAACACATCTGGGAGATTCAATAAATTAGCGCTGGGCCTGGAGTCAAAAAGATAGGAGTTCAGATCTGGCCTTAGACACTCACTAGTTGTGTGACCCTCTGGCTGTTTCTGTTTCCTCCACTGTAAAATGGGCATCATTATCTAGCACCTACCTCCCAGAGTTGTGGTGAGGATCAAATGAGATAATATTAATAAAATGCCAAGTTGTAAGTAGTTGCAAAATGCTTAACACTATGGCACATAGTAGGTGCTTAATAAATGGTAACTTCCTTCTATGTTTCTTCTTTTATGACTTGCCCCAACTTCACATGGATGGGAGACACTGACTCCAAATCCTGTCTTTTTTCAAATGTAAACGCTTCTTTCTTTTTCCTTTTTCCTTCTTTGTACTTGTATCCCTAGCACTTAGCACAATGTCTGGCACCTAGTAAGCATTTAATAAATCCTTGCTAACTGATTTCTCCCTTATGTCATGCAAAGGTTCTGTTTCCTAACTGGTATTATTCAATTAATTTTATCCCTGAATCTTCACAAAATAGAATTATCAGAAACAAAACTCTTTATTCACTAACGTCTCCATGGTGGGTAGAGTTCTCTTACCCAAGAGTTTCCTTCCCTTGATAGACCCAAGAATTAGGAGTATGATTAGGGAATGCTTTCAAAGATCTTTGTTCACAAGTAAAAGGGCAGAATGGAGGGTGTCTAGGTGGCACAGTGGATGGAGTGCCAGGCCTGGAGTTAGGAAGACTTGAGTTCAAATTCAGCCTTAGACATTTCCTAGCTGTGTGACCCTGGGAAGTCACTTCACCCTGTTTACCTCAGTTTCCTCAGCAGTCAAATGAGCTGAAGAAGAAAATGACAAATTCCAGTATCAATGTCAAGAAAACCCCAAATGGGACCACAAAGAATCAGACATGAGTGAAACAACTGAACAAAACAGGGATTAATGTTGATTTTGAAATTCAATAAATTATCTTCACACTTTCTCTCAATAAAACTTTGCAAGATCAGCAGGCAAAAAACATTTAATGTGTACCTACTATGTACCAGGTACTGTGCAGCATGGAGGAGATTATTATTCCCCTTATACAGATGAGAAAAATGAGGTTCAGATTAGTTAAATTACATACCCAAGGTGATGTGGCTTATACCACCCCACAACTTCTGGCTATCTAAGACTCTTTCTAATGTGGCATGCATATGTTAGCAAGTTTTATAAATGAGCTTGCTTCTTATATAAAGCATAAAATATCCCAATAAAACCATGACTAAAATTAGAAATCCGAGAGTAAATCCAGAAACATTTAAGTAGGTGTTACAGGCACTTGGGATATTTACGGACATTGACTCTTTACAGACTTGGTTCTCCTCTCCCAGCTTGAGAATATAACAATGTGCTCTCTGGGGATAGCAAAGGGAAAAGAGGTTCCAGCTGTCCCTTCCTGATGCCTTTGAAGCTTCCAAGTATAAGCCCCAGAGAATTGCTGAACTGTCCCTGAAACTGAACTCCCAATTGCACACCCTCTAGGCTGTGTGATTACTCAGTCCTTGGACCCTGGCTGCTTTCCATCTGTTTTTTATTTCCAATTTATCCTGTACATAGCTTGTTTGTACATAGTTTTTGCATCTTTTCTCCCCCATTAGATTTGGGGAACTCCTTGACAGCAGGGATTGTCTTTTATCTTTCTTTGCATCCCCTGAGCTCAGCATGATACTTGGCACATAGTAGGTACTTAGTATATATTGATTGGCTTGGTTATTATTGCCAGTGATACCTTAGCCCCTGCTCTCTGGCCTCCAGATAGGAAGGGCAGCATTCAGATCAGCACAAAGTCAGTTCTAGGACAGCAAGGAGATCCATCTTCCCAGGAATGTACTCCTTTGGCACCCCCACCCCTCAGGTTTAAAACATTCCCTCCTGGTCTCTACAAGTGGTAATCAGCTGCATTTAAGAATGAAAAAAAAAACTATCATGGCTAATGTCTTAGTCTTCTTAAGAGAGACATAGGACATGACTTCAAACAAACTGTGCTAATTTTCGAGCTGCTCTGAGTGATGAATCTGATGTGAAGCTGTTCAGTGGGTGGTAGCTAGTCACCAAGAAAACAATATGACTGAAAAATCACTAAACAACAAGTCAGTCTACAATCAAAGAATCTGGGTTTGATTCCTGGCTGTTCTGCTTACCACCTCGGTGACTTAGAGTGATCCCTTTAAACATCTGTGGGTCTCAGTTTCTTCATGCGCAAAATGAGGAGATTGGAATCCATGATTTCCAAAGTCCTTTCCTTTGAACCCTTGGACCTGAATACCCATTTCTCTTGGCCACATACATCATTCTTTATATATATTTCCTCTTGGCCATATGTATCACTGCTCTACCAAATGTCTGTCTGTTTAAATTCCTTTTTTTCTCTTCAAAAAGAGAGGTAAGAATTACTGCTTACCTACATCATGAATGGAGTGGAAGGTCAATACAATTAATCAATTTTAAAATCTATTGTCTATTAGACTTTCTTCCAACAAACTTAAGGCAAAAGTCAACTAACAGACATAGGAGTCATGGAATAAGTGAATGAGAACTGGTCTTAGAGTCAGAAGATGGTGCAAATTTGCCACTCACTAGCTCTGTGATCTGGGGTCGATCCAAACTTCAATTTACTCTTCTGAAAAATGAATATAATTATTTTGGCTACTGTATGGAGACATAGTTTTATATCCTACTTCTCGTGCATGGAATATTTGAGATGGCCTGACATAGTGGGCAGGACATTGGACTTTGAGTTAGGACCACCTGAGTGCAAAATCTACCCCTAACACTCACTAGCTATGTCACCTTGAGTAAGTCACTTAACTTCTCTGTGACTCATTTTCTCATCTTGAAAATGAGAGGTTTGGACCCAGTGGCATCTAAATTTTCCCCCAGCCTTAAATGATCCTATGATCCCTGTCCAATCTATTCAGAGGATCATTATGAGACTTAAATCACATAATATAGGGAAAATTTGTAAACTATAAAATACCATGAAAATATAAGACTTCATGAGCATTTTTTGAGGCATTTGCCTTCCTCCCCCTTGGCTAGATTATGCAAATACCCATCATTTCCAAGAAGTCCTTTCTTTTCTGCAAATTTGACTTAGCATCCTGAAATCCTGCTAATCTGGTGGACAGAACAGCCCAAGTAAGGCTCAAGGCCTTTAGTATACAAATTATGTGTAGAAACAACAGTCAGAAATATCCTGAAATTGAAAATCAAGGAAGGATCTGAGGAAGAAACCTGTGTAAAGACACAGTGCCCATTGTTCAAGACTTACAGTTACAATCCTTAATAAGATTCCAGTAGGCTAATTACTGTATTTGTTTCCTCAAGTTGCAAGGGATAATTATGGTGCTTTGGGGAATAAGAAGGCTAGGTGTTATTAAATTACTCCAAAGGCACTCCATATCAGCTCTGTTGGGCCATTGCTTAATCTTTTAAACAAACCAAAAAACAAAAAAGATAATTTTGTGGTCAATCAGCTCATGCCCTAATGTCATACTAGAGATTTCTGACAGTAGATAAATCCTGAACCACTTTGATTTCAGACTTTGCTTTCTATTCTTTTGGAAAGGAAATTTACATGGAGTGGTACTGTAATTGAAGGGCCAAAGTCGAAGTACCTCCTGGGATCAGTGTCTCTCAGATCTTCCCTCTCCTTGTGTATCTTTTCCTTCTACGACTTTGCTTTTGGCAGGCAAAAGGAAGCCCCCAGCAAAATAGAAAAGCAGCCTATATCAATGTTATATCTGCTCTGTGAAACTTGGAAATTCTCAGGTCCTGATAATTCAGGACTCTGCTTTAAAGCTATATGACCTCAAACCCTATGAGAAAATGGAAATGGCATTTGGAAATGAGGTTAAGAAGAGCAGCGAGACCAGGTAAACTATCCTCAGGTGACTGTGCTTGAGGCAGCACCATTTTGAAAGCATCATGGGATGTGCTATTAAGAAGTGTGTAAGGGGGAAGATACTGAACCACATGGGAAAAAAAAATAAATCATTGTTGGTATCACTTAAAGAAAGAAAGAAGGAAAGAAAGAAAAAGAAAGAAAGAAAAAAGAAGAAAGGAAAGTGGATAACAACTACTGCCAACTAATATAACTAACTTTTAAAATCTCTGTACAATTTTGAGGAGAATGCTCTCATCTATACCTCCATTGAGGATATCTTGGCTTCCTTTATCTCAGCTCAAATCTCATGCTGTAGAAGAAGCCTTTTCTGGGTCCACTCATTGCTGGTGCCTTCTCTAAAATTACCTATAGTTTACCATGTAAGGGCCTTCCATGTACACAGCTGTTTCCTTGTTATTTCTCCTGTTAGCCTGTGAGTTCCTCGAGGATGGGGACTGTTTTTGCCTTTCTTATATCCAACTAGGTGGCACAGTGGATGGAATACTAGATCTGAAGTCAGGAAGACTCTTCTTCCTGAGTTCAAATTCGGCTTCAGACACTTCTAGCTGTGTGACCTTGGGCAAGTCTCTTAACCTTGTTTGCCTCAGTTTCCTCATCTGTCAGATGAGCTGGAGAAGGAAATGGCAAAGCACTCCAGTATATTTGCCAAGGAAACCTCAAATGGGGTCATGAAGAGTCAGACATGACCGACAATGTCTCAACAGCAACAGAAACAGCATATCCCCAGAACTTAACGCAGTGAGTGGGACCCAATAGGCACTTGGTAAATTTTGTTTACCTGACTTTCAGATGTTTCCATCCACAGATAATAAATACTGTACTGATTGCAAAGCTCACAATAGGACCTCCTTAATAAAATTCATGAACTCTCAAAAGAGATCAGACTAACAACCCACGTAGGAAAAACCAAATGGATGGAAAATTGAGGGTGCTAGAGCCAGCTGGCTCATGAGAACCAGTTGTTAAATATTCAACGTGAGCATTTAGACTTTGGAAGTTGCCAAATGCTTCAAATCAGGCTTGAATTACTGTTTTGATGATTGTCTAGACTTAAGAAAGTGATAGAGGAAATGTTAATGATGCAATTTAACTTAAAAGTGTGTTGTTCATGCAATTTTTTTCCTAGTTGTTAAAAATTTACCAGCATACCCATGTGGAAAATGCCTGTTTTCCAGACTACGACATACATTTGGATGAGCAGTCTATTGATTTAGTCCATTGGCATTAGACAAGCACCATAGATGAGTGACGAACTGGGCAGAGAAGTAAGTGGGAAAAGGAGAACAGGTTGGATGGGATTGGAAACTTTGAGTAGCACTTTTAATGATCCTAAGCTGCTCCCTGAAACGAATGTACCCATCTCCTGAACAGCAATATTCTTTAGGCGTTGCTATATGACTAAGAATCATAGAACCCCACAATCTTGGAAGAATCAATACTGTGAGTGACAGAAAGTATAATGGAAAAATTCATGAGAAGCATAAGTAGACAGTGGCAAATTACTGGTGGTGACTTGTATGATTTAAAAGAAATCACCAAAGAAATGGAGTGTTGGTGGTCTCGGTGGGGAGAGCAAAAGATAAAGGGTGGGTGGCCCAAGTGATGCAACGGAGCCCACAAAATAGGAAAAAACTTCAAGGGAGGCATTTTTCTGGGGTCCTCTATGGGGCGTTTGTAGGATTGCCGTAGATAAGAGTTTCAGAGAATAACAGGATGTGTCTAGGTTCCAATCTGTAGCATGAATATTCAGTGTTCTGATAAGTGCTCTGTTGAATTATGACAGTATTTCTTTAAAGGCAGTTATAATTCTGAACATGGAGTCAGAGGACTTGAATGCAAATCCTGGCTACACCACTTACAGTACTATGTGAGACCCTGAACAATTACAATCACCTATTTGAGCCTCAGCTTTCTCATCTGTGAAATGGGAATAATATCTATATCACAGGATTGTTGTGAGACGCAACATCAAGTAATATAAAATAGGCAAATATTTAAGTTCTGTATGAATCTAAGTTATTCAGAATGTCCCTCACTTTTTAAGATTTTAGTAACGAAATATACACCAAGACTTTTGGGATTTGCTGTATAAATGCTAGCTATTATTAACCATTGGCCAGAGTTTCAGATGGCATTTATATTTTTTCCCCTGAAAGACCTCAGAATTTGGTTTCACAATTCCAAAGGACTCATGATGAAAAATGCTGCTCATTTGCAGAGGAAGAACTGACAGATTGAATTATACCATTTTTATTTTTGGTGGGGTTTTTTTGGTCTGTGTTTTCTTTCAGAACATGACTAATATGGAAATATGTTTTGCATGATTGCACATGTATAACCTATAGCAAATTGCTTACTGTCCCAAGGAGGAGGGGGAGAGGGAGAGAATTTGGAACTCAAAAAAAAAAAAGTATTTGGTCTTAATTTAGTTTAATTATCTTCATGAGCTTTTAGCAAAATTCATAATCCATCTTAACTACGAAGAAGACTTGCAATTCAAGCAACTCTGTCATTTTGATGATTCTCCAATCCATAGACCTAGCTGTAAATTTTAGAAAAGAAGGCAGAATGATTTTCTCCAACTTCTTTCAAAAGGAAATCCCAACAGATTTTTTCAGAATTTCTGAATGAATGAAAAAATTATTTACTAAATTCTTATCATGTGTTAACATCTGGAGATACAAAGAAAAGTGAGGCAGTCCATGCTCTCAGGGTACCCTTGTTATAATGGCAGAGACAACACATTGAAAGGTTTCAACTGTAATTCAGTTGAAAGAGTCCTGTGGTTCTTAGGGTACAATGGAAAAACAGATGGTAATACCTTTTTTTTTTTAAGGTTCTTTCTATTGATAAGGCTAAATCCACTTCTAATGGTGATCCATTTGACACTGCCAAGGACTTTGGTAGTGAGAACTTATTTTTCCAGGTCTTTAGTAGCAAAGGCTGTTAACAATAAGTCAGAAGCATTTCTAATCTTAAGTAGACCAGTGTTCTTGCTCAAAATGGAGGTGTTGGAAGATAGTTGTTTCAATATCTACAAACCCGTTATAACTTTTTTTGGTAAATTATATTTTTCCAAAACATGAATCTGCTAGGTAACTCAGTTTGATGTATGAAAATTAATCACATTTAAAAAGTGAGCTTCCTATTTCTACGCTTTCGCAATTTACATTTTAATTGCCCTTCAAGATGAAAACCTTTTTTATTAGAATATTTCTTGATGACAGCAGAGTTCTGAGTTGCTGAAATCTATTGCAGAGTAGACTGCCAAGATCTAGCTTCCCAACAGTCATAATGCAGCAGCTCTCTATGTCCCTGTGAGTCACGTTATTCTTTCGGGGACACCTTTCAAGGCTTACTTAGCTCTGCCATGATAATACAGAGCTAACTTAAAGGTTTTTGTTTAGGCACAGGAAGCTTCGGCCAACAACTACTGAGCTGAAGCTGCTGAATCTATTGACTCATGGTAGTATTTTGCACAAATGTTAACACATTATTGTCCAGGGTTTTTTTTAAAGATGTCATTCAATATTTCCTGAAGATATACACTGTCTTAAGAATCATATATGGATATGATACAAATTGCAAAAGACTACAACAAAAGATATTATTTATTTGGAGAATGTCATTTTATAAATTACACTCTATCCTCTCTAACCACCTACACAACTTCCTTGGAGCTCAGACCAGAAACCATCTCCTAAAGCAATTTCTCTGAGGTCTCCTTCTAGCTTTCCTCTCTGCATCTCTCTTCCAGTTTGGGAACCAAGAACCATGATATGATCAGCTCTATCATTGTTCCTGGGTAGGGTGTGTCAACCTACTCCCCTTTGGAACTACTCACTATACCTTAACTTTTAGGACCAAAGTGCCCTTCCCAGCCCCAGCTTCCCTCCACCATTAGAATGTAAAGTTCCTAAAGGAAAGGGATTGCTTTTGCTTTTTTACATTTGTTTCCCTAGCTCTTAAGCTAAGTGCTTGGAACTTAATAAGCACTTAATAAATACTTTTAAAATTTTTAATAAATACCTAATAAACACTTAATAAATACTTTTTATTCATTCATTTATAAATTCAGATAGTTTATATGTCAATGGAGTTTAAGTGAAAGAGAAATCTTAAATGGTCACAAAGTCAGCATATCAAAGGGCAAAGAGCCCTTGGATTTAGTCAATGAACCTGGGTTTGAATGTTGCTTCTTGATGAAATTCATTATTTTTCTAAGTCTCAGTTTCCTCAGTTGGAAAATGAAGGGGCTGAACTAGATAACTTCTAAGGTTGCTTTCAGTTCCAAATTAATGGATCCCATGATTCTATACCCCACGTCCCATTTTTGTCTTTGTGTGTATTAGAAATATGTTATGAGATAGACTAGGAAAGTCTTAATGACTTCACCATTTCTTTATATTCCCCAAAATTATATGAATAGATTAGAGTGTTAATCTTGAAAAATGGAAGTAATTTAATTGTAAGCGTTGGAACTTCATGGGTTGAATCATTAGGAAAATAAAGGATGAAAATGAGACAACAGAATACTCCAGTTTCATTTGACATAAACTGTTTTCTAGTTTATCAGGTCAACAACATAAATTTGGTGTGATTTTTTTACAAAATACTCCTAAATTGACATTAATAATCTGCAATTTAACATAATTCCACTTAATTTATTATTATTATAAGTCCATAGAGTTTTGGAGGTGGGAAAGAATTAACCCAGTTCAACTCTCTCTGTCTCTGTCTCTGTTTCTTTCTCTCTGTCTCTCTCTCTCTCTCTCTGTCTCTCTCTCCACCTCCCTCTCTCCCTCCTTCCCTCACCTTCCTGATGTTCTAACCGCTGGGTTACCTTGCTGCTTAGGGAGAGGCTACCCCTCTGAAGAATCAGAGTCGATTTTCTGTAAGAGGTGGACCTTCAACTGAACTTAAAAGGGAATGAAGAGATTGGGTGAGTCAATAAGAGGGGAGGGAGTATATTCCAGGAACAGGGTGGGGAGGATGAGGGGGAAGAAAGAGCCTAATACAATTGTCCTTCTAAAACTGCAAAGACAGACAGAGGTAGTGCTGAAATCGGGGGCTGTTTTTCATGTCATCTTCAGGGGGAAAATACAAATTAAGGAAAGCAAAATAATACTATAATAAGGGCATTTGAACAGGATATAACATGGTTTGAAAGCAGAGATATAAAGGGATTTCCTGACATGGACTAAAAAATGCCAAACTACCAGCAGGATGAGCAGAAGTTTTTCTTGTTCTCCCAAACTTTTCTGAGCACTTGTTCCAAGTCCAGTCCAGCCAATCGGAGGAGATATCTGGAAACACAAGCAGCAGAGGCTTTCATTTACAAGGGATCGTCGACAATTCTTTCCCAAGTGCTTGAAGAAATTCTGTAATTTCCATGAAATACAAAGACAGTATGTGGTTTGCATGGTTTGTCAATTTGAGCATAGATGATATCGTAGGCAAGAAAACAATTCAATCTGAAATGTCTTTGAATCTTGTATTCCTGATACACTGAATGCTAAAGTCCAGTGAGAGAGAGGGCGTATTTTATGGTTGGGGAGGGGGGAGTTTAATAGATGAATATTTATTACAAAAATTTTAATTTATAGAATTTTGAGTAATTATTAGTTACCAAGGACCTGAGTTCCAATCACAGTTATGGCACTTAGTCTCTCAACTGATCTGGGCCTCAGTTTCTTCATTTGTAAAATGAAAGAATTAGTCATGATGGTCTCTAAGGGTCTTTTCCAGTTCTATGATCTTATAATACAGTGGGATCTGTCATTTCACTGGTGCAGGGAACTGCCAGTGCGAAAATTTCCCTCTACTAAGGCATATCTCCCCCCCTTCTGTAGTCTACAGCCTGCGGACCCTGAGAGGTCAAGTCACTTATCCAGGGTCACACAGTCAGTACCAGACAGAATTGGAACCCAGATCCTCCTGACTTTGATGAGGCTGAATTTCCTGTATGACACGCTGATTCTCCTTCAACAATTTCATATTTTTCTTAACCTTTCCATGAAAAATTTAAAAAATTTTCTTAAAACGATTTCCCATAATAATGATATCTATGCAGTTTCATACCCTGATTTACTGTACGTAGTCTCTCTCCTGTTGATCAGTCAAAAACCATTTAAGTGCCTGCTATGTGCCAGGCATGGGGCATACAGATGCCAAAATGAGGCAGTCCTGGCCTCCATTACATTCTACTAGATCTTTTCATTTATCTTATGTCTTGTGTTTCTAATGGAAGTTTTTAGCAAATGTAGTGGTGATCTTCCCAGATTAAATAGCATTTTAAAGCCCAGTATAGGAATTTTCTATAAGATAAAAGAGGTAGTTCGATGGTAAATTTGCCTCTGATTCTAACTCTAATTGCAGCCCTGGTGCTGGACCTGGAAAGGGGAAAACCTGAGTTCAAATTTGACTTCAGATACTTACTAGCCAAATCTGTGACTTTGGGTAAGTCATTTACCTTTATTGATCTCAGTTTCTCCATCTGTAAAATGGGGATATTAGCACCTATCTCTTCCAGGACTGTTGTGAGGACAAAATGAGATATTTAGAAAGTGCTTTGCAAGCCTTAAAAAGTTATGTAAATGCTAACTACTTCTACTACTACAATTATTATTATTATTAAAAGTAGTTATTATAAGTTGCTTTGGAGAAGATTAAATACTTAGGAAAACTGAGGTCCATTCAAAGACTATCTGAACTAGAGGCTTTGTGTGTAGTTAAATCCAAGAGCTTCAGTTCATGGTGTAAGTGCGATACAGGGGAAAGGGTGAAGAAATGAAAGATATATTTATTTATTTACTTTTCAAGTGTTGCAAACTAACCAAGCTGGATTTTTTTGTTTTGTTTTCATTTGTTTTTGAAGATGAGTTGGCTCCTGCAGAAACTCTGGGGTTGTCATTTTTCCAAGAGGAAATGAGATAGAGATCTGTGCTAGCCCATCCATGTCACTGCCCAGGTGTGTACCTAGGTAATTGAATCACATGTCACAGAGTCATAGCCAAGATGCCACCTAAGAACAAGAGAAGGGCATTTGACTACTGGCCACTAGATCTTGTACCTGTTGAGAATACCAGTGTTGGGAGATTTATCTGTCAGTAATCATGGGGCTAGCTAATTAATAAGCCTTCCCTAGGAATTAAGCCATGAGAGCCAGGCACTTGGAGGACTGGTTGCTTTGTCTACACTTCTGACAATCAAGAGTGAATCAAAGTCCGTCCTTATAATATTTGCTTCCTAGTCATGGGTTTTTTTTTGGCCTCGAGATTTCATCAGGAGAGAACTGCCCATGTGGAAACTTCCTGCCCAGTTGAAGCTCAGCAACTTACAGAATTAGAAAGTTGCCAGAGGCACTGGGGCATTGCATGACTTAACTAGCTAACATGCTAACTAAGGTCCAAACTTACTCCAAAGCCAATCCTGTATCAACTAGACTAGTAGACTTTAAAGGGGGATCCAAGCTGTAGGGTGACCAAAGGAGGCTCTCACCTGATCCCCCCTCCCTAAAAGAGGGGATGTGATCAACCAATCAGAGTGTGGGATGATGGATCACATCCAACCCTTCCTGTGCTATCAAATCCTCAGGTTGGTCTCTGTTGAAACCTTACCTGCATTTATCTCCCAAGATACCCCTTCCCTCTTTGTAGATCCTTCATATAATTATAAATGAATGTCTACCTAGGCATTCACAGCAGCAACTATTCCACTGGGGAAATTATCCTCCCACATTCCAACACATTCCTTATGCCACAGAGGACCTTGTGGAAAGGCTGGAAATATGACCAGTGGGGAGGGGAACTCTGAGTTCTGGGCAGTCTCCCCTCAGAGCTGGGGGTTTCATCTTTGAGATCCTCACCTTGCATGTCTAATAAGTTGCAGAATATTATCCATATTATCTTCACTATATCCCATAATTCTGTTGTCTTCTCTCTATCCATCCAGATCTTACCTAGGTCAAGCCATCATCACTTCTTGCTGAGACTATTATAGTAACCTCCTAATTGGTCTCTCTGCCTCCATTCTTTCCCCTTCTCCAATTGATTCTCCACACAGCTGTCAAAATCCTTTTCCTAAAGCACAGATATGACCATGTCACTCCCCTCATTCAATAAGCTCCAGTGGCTTCCTAGTGACTCTAGTAATATTAAACATTACTTCATCTTTATTACATCACTTAAAATTTTCTATTTTGTGTAATTATGCATGTAATTATTAGTATAGTAATATATATTTATAATTTATAAGTTAGTAAATATACACATATTGGATTGCATGCTCAAAGTTTTTTTTTTCCTTATAGGGGCTCATCATCAAAAAAGTTTGGAGATCATTGCATGATACCACACTGCTTCTTTCTAAGGTAAACCTGAGTCTAAACCATAATCACAAAATCACATAAAATCTGAGTGGCAAAGGACCTCAAACATCATCTAGTATTCTGATAGCCTAGCACAGTGTCTTGAAAACCAAAGGAACTTAATATATTTGTCTAATTGAATTGAATTCACTGGGTGAATTGGGGGAGTATCTGGGACAAGAGAAGTCCTCCATTGTTTATCCATGTGTTTCTAGTGATCTGTTCAGATATCTTCCTTCCTTCATTCAAAGCCAGTTCCAGTTTCTCATTCAAAAACAAGAATAGTTCAGACATCCAGCTATTTACCCATAATTTGGGCATGTACTTCAACGTGCTCATGTACATTAGGCTGTTTCCAAAAGGAATTGTTTATCCATGCTAATTAACCACAGTGATCTTGACAAAACAATCCACCATGAGAAAGTCTGGGGGATTTGGGAAAGGGCTGGTAAAACAAGATCCTTGAAATGTTGACTAAGATGATGAGTGCCATGATGCAACGAAATGCATAGGAGAATAATATTATGCAAGTCACTTTAATGTAAATATTTTATTACATAGTTCAATAATAGTTTGTTCTTATTTACTCATCTTCATTTGAGGATCTCAAACATCATAATATCCTTAGAAAGTAATTTCATCAGCATTAAAAAATTGGCATTATTAAAAAGGGAAACTTTCCCTTCCATTCCTTTCCCCTCTCCTACTACCCCTCTGCTCCTCTCCCCTTCCCTTCCATCCCCTCCTCTCTTGTCTTCTCTGCTCTCCTCTTCTTTCCTCTCCTCTCCTGTTCTCTTCTCTCCCTCTTTCTCTTCTCTCCCCTCTCCTTTTCCCTCTCCTCTCCCCCTCCTCTCCTCTTCTCTACTCTCTTGTTCTCTTCTCTCCTTTCTACTTTTTTTCCCCTCCTCTTTCCTCCCTTCCTCTCTCCTCTTCACTTTCTTCTCCTCTCTTCTCCTCTATCCTCTTTTCTCCTCTCCTCTCCTTTTCTCTTCTCTGTTCCTCTCATTATTCTCTCTCCTCTTCTCTCCTCTCCTCCCCTTTTACTCTTCTCCTTCTCCCCAATCTCCCATTTAACACTGAGGTTGCTATAGGTTATAACTCTGCCCTAGTTCTCATTTCACAGAATCTGAGAGCTGGGAGGGACCTCAGACACTCTCTAGTGTAACCCACACCTAAAAAGAATCCCCACTACCACCTGCCCAATGAATGGTTATTCAGCTTCTATTTGCCAAGCTCAATGGAGGAGGAATCTTCTTGAGAAGCTCCATTACCCTTTTGGACAGCTCCACGTTGGGGAAAGTCTTTTCTGACTAATTTGCCTCTTTATAATTTCCATCTTTTGCTTCTGGAATTGCCTTCTGGGGATGAAACAAAAGAAGTACAACTTTTCCTTGACATGACCTTTCAAATATCTGAAGATAATTATCGTATTCCACCAGTCTTCTCTTCTCCAAGGGAAACACCCCCAGTTCCCTCAGATGTTCCTCAGATGATATGGATCCAAGGCCCTTCCCCATTCTGGTTGCCTCTCCTCTAGATGCTTTCCAGCTTATCCTTGTCTTAAATTGGAGTACCCAGGACTGAATAGAATATTTCATATAAGACCTGATGAGGGCAGAGTACAATGTGGTTATCACCCTCTTACTCCTTACTATTCCTCCCTTAATGTAGTCCAAGAACCTGTGAGTCTTTTGGATTGCTACATCACTCTACTGATTCATAATGAGACAATACACTTAAAGTCCCAAATTTTTGTTTCAGACAAACCACTGTCTTACCATGCCTTCATCACTGTATACTTATAAAGTTGATTGCTTGTACCCAAGTACAAGACTTTCCATTTATCTCTAATGAATTTAATCCTCTTAGATTCAACCCAATGTTCTGGTCAGTCAGGATATTTTTGGATGTTGATTCTATCATCCAGAATGTTTAAGCAATCCCTCCCAACTATGTATCATCCACAAGTTTGATGAATGTGCCATCTGTCTTTATTCAAATTATTAACAAAAATGTTAAGTGAACAAGGATCTGTGGTATCATGATTGGCCCTTTATCTATGCTTTACACCCTAGCCCCTCCCCCAATTTTCACTATTGATGTGAGGGATGAAAATGGCAGTAAGGGAATGCACAATTGTTCATTTGGGTAGAGAACCAGCAGGAGAAGGGATCTGTGCTTTGCTGCAGGAAGCCTGCTATGGTGTAGCTCAGTTTGGAGGTATGATGCAGGGTGGGGAACACATCAAGCTATAACACGGAGACTTATAGGATCATAGGTTGAGAACTGGAAAAGACCTTATAGGTCATGTAGTATAGTACATACATTTTACAGATGAGGAAATTGGGATCTTAGCAATGGTCTCACCTCTCAGGAAATCTTCAGCATATATGTAGCCTTACTTTGGAGGCACAAGAATCCCCAAATTCCCAGCCTCCCACAGCTTCTCTTCAAAATATTTGCACCTGTTTTAGAGCGAAACTTGTGGAAACTGGGAATTTCTTGTGTCTGAAAAGCAGAGCTACATATAGAAGAACCATGCCCTAGCAGCACAGAAGAGAGTTTGACTACAGCACCAGATAACCAGCTCTCAGAGGCCACCTCCCCCAACATTTCTTGAAGGGTAAGGCAAAGGGTTCTCCACTCTTCCCCCACCCCCAACATTGGTCCTGGCCCTTAAACAGCTTGGTGGAAATCCTCATATTACTCACTCCTTTGGGAGCCCTGAAGATAAAGAGACTATCAGGTGAAAGGCTAACATGAAGCCACTACAAGCTATTAGAAATTAATAAATGATTATTAATCTGTATTGATGACTTATTTTGGCATAGATTAACTTATTAGTGAGTCATTTAGCAGAGCTTTGAGGCATTTAGATGGAACAATGTAAATTTTGGAGTAGGAAATAATAATATCATTCATAATTATGACACCGAAGATGATATATCACATTTTGATCACACTTTGTGGTTTATAAGGGTTTATGGTTTATATATTAAGCTTTCCTTACAACATCTTAGTGAGGCTGGATGTAAAAGTAACATCATCTCCATTTTACAAATAGGAAAACTGAGGTTCTGTGAAGTTGAATGATTTCCTCATGATCACATGGCTATTAAGTATGGCAGCAGAGATTTAAAACAAGCAAATTTTTTTTCTTGGTCAGAGCATCTATGACATGGAGGGAGAGGACAGAATTTCTGCAATTTTTTTGAAATAGGGAACTGTCTGGTGAAGTTGGTACCTGTACTAAGAGGTTAGTTGACTTATCCAAGGTATAAGAGACTGACCATTATACTATGATGATTATCAACATGGAATATTAGGAAGGAAGTCATGGGTGGGCCTTAGACAATACAGAAGCATTAGAAGGGAGGAGTGGGCCAGAAAAAGATACAAAGAGATCCCAAAGGCTTCATCTGCTTTAAATCCTTTGGCCTTTACTGATTATGGATAGATATCATTTCATGAAATGAGCTGCAGATGGCTGGGCTTTTTCTTTAGAGACATTGTCTTGACAAGAAGGATTTTTTTTTCAAGAAGGAAATTGACACTATAGAACTGTAAATAATAGTGGCAGGATTACTAACTGGAGACTTTAGAAAATAGTTACTGAAAGATGACTGTAGATAAGGAGACAAAACTTGGCAAAAAGATCTTCCAGTCTTTCATTTCATAAAATCAAAAGGTAATGGGGTGGATTTACATGGTTGTGCCATTTAGTTAAAATATCACAAAAAAATTTACATAGGAGATTAAGAACCCACAGGTATGTAGGTCTGGCAAGAGGTTACTTGACAGAGCAGCTTTGGAGTCAGGAAAAACGTGTATTCTAATATACTACCTGTAGAAACCCTAGGGAAATCACCTACTATCTCAGGGATGCTGGCATCTCTTCCAAGTGAGTGGCTTGATTTGCATTGGTGAAGGGAGTTTGCAACAATGGAAACTGAAATAACCATAGGGATAAAAAAATGGCCTAGCATAAATACACTATTTCGTTTCATCATTAGTAGAGGATTTTATGATTCCATTCTGCTCCCTTCTGCCCCCCTCCTTTTAGGTAGATTTCAAGGTGACTGAAAGCTAGTCATAGTACAGTCTCAAAAGAAGTCATTGGTCAGAACACCCCAAATTCCTTCCAGGTCTCTCCAGAGTTTCGGGTATTTTCACAAGCATTCCCTAGGCCAGGATATTGTTATTTTTCTCTGTTCTTGAGAACCGGTGGGACCTCAAAACATTTGAGTTCTTCACAAGCCAGGGCAGTCCAAGGCTGGACACGACTATCCTAAGCTATAGACAACAGCCACTCCCAATCTGGCAGACTCGGAGGTCTTCAAGAAAAGACCGCCCCAATTTTCAGCCAGATACCGAATCCCCCAATTCCTCTAAAGCAGAGGTTCTTAACCTTTTCTGTGCCCTGGATCCCTTTGGCAGTCCGCTAAAGCCTATGGATACTTTCTCAGAATAATATTTTTAAATAAATAAAATGCACAGGACCACAAAGGAAACTAATTATAATGAAATTCAGGTATCAAAATTAAAAAAATAACCTTCAAAGACCTCAGGTTAAGAACCTCTGTCCTAAAGAATTAAGGAACATTAGCTTCTGTTTCTGGCTTAATGAAAGAAGAGGAAGGTGGGAGCCATGGACTTTTACTTTCTTGATTTCCGTTCCAAAAAGGGGGTTTTGTGTTTGTCGTTGCTCAGATAATCAGAACCCAGGGAGAACTTTCCGTTCTGGCTCACAAAAAGGAGGCATGGCACGCGGAACAGCCCCGTAAGGTCTGCCAAGCCCAGGCCCCCAAGTGCAAAGAATGGCCCGAGAATTCGATTCACTGAAAACTTTGACAGGCACAGGCTTCCTCGCAGCGAGCCCCTGCATTCAGAAGCAGCTTCTCGGAGGGCTGTTCCCTGTCTGCTACTTTGTAACCACCGTAAAGAGCAGGATTTTTAAACATGAAAATGAAGAGAAGGGAAGAAAAGGAGAGTCTCCCGGGCTGCCAACTCCTATTCATTCCTCCCAACACCATATGGGACTATTCTCCTGCGAGTCCCGGCTCTTTCTTCGGCTAAAGCAAAGGCAACCAAGCCTGTCCCGCCCCAGAGCGAGCCCCACTCTTTGTGCCGGAGCTCGGCTCTCCCCGGCACCAAGTCTCCTCCGCCCCCCGCAGCCCCCCTCCGCCCTCGAGTGGACAGCGGCCAGCTCCTTTTCGCCGGGAAGCGGGTACAGCGATTGGGCGACGATCCCTTAGCCCGCAAGTTCCGCGTCGGTTTCAAGGCTCCTCCCTCCGAGTGAAAGACAGACTCCGGGGCGCCTGGAAACCGGTCGGGGAGAGGGAGAGGGAGCCCAGTTGAGGGATTGACACAAATGGTCAGGCGGCGGCGGCGCAGGCGGAGGCGGAGGCGGAGGCAGAGGTGCGCTCTCGCCGGGGCCCGGGACGCCGGAGCTGCGCCGGACGAGCCGGCACTCGGGGCTGTCCCCGGCTCGCCCCCCGCCGGCGCTTCATGAGTCGCAGGTTTCCGCGGCGCCGGCGCCGGCTGCGGGACGCGGAGCGAGCGCGGGACGAGCAGGGCAGCGGCAGCTCGGGCGGAGCGGCGCCCGGGACGGGGCCGACCCAGCATGGCTGAGCGGGGGGCGCCCGGGGCGGCGGCGGTCGGCGGCCGGGGCCGGCAACTTCGCGCGGCGCCGCGGGGGCCGCCGCTGCCTCTGCCGCTGCTGCTGCTGCTGCTGCTGCCGCCGCCGTCGCTGCCGTCGGGGGTCCGCGCGCAGGCGGCCGGGCAGGGGCAGGGGCCGGGGCCGGGGCCCGGGCCGGGGCAGCCGCCGCCGCCGCCGCCGCCTCCCCCGCCGCAGCCGCAGGCGCAGGCGGCCGGGCAGCAGTACCACGGCGAGCGCGGCATCTCCATCCCGGACCACGGCTACTGCCAGCCCATCTCCATCCCGCTGTGCACCGACATCGCCTACAACCAGACCATCATGCCCAACCTGCTGGGCCACACGAACCAGGAGGACGCCGGGCTCGAGGTGCACCAGTTCTACCCGCTGGTGAAGGTGCAGTGCTCGGCCGAGCTCAAGTTCTTCCTGTGCTCCATGTACGCGCCCGTGTGCACCGTCCTGGAGCAGGCGCTGCCGCCCTGCCGCTCCCTCTGCGAGCGGGCCCGCCAGGGCTGCGAGGCGCTCATGAACAAGTTCGGCTTCCAGTGGCCCGACACGCTGCGCTGCGAGAAGTTCCCGGTGCACGGCGCCGGCGAGCTCTGCGTGGGCCAGAACACGTCGGACAAGGGCACCCCGACGCCCTCGCTGCTCCCCGAGTTCTGGACCAGCAACCCGCAGCACGGGGGCGCGGGGGGCCGCGGAGGGGGCGCCTCGGCCCCGGAGCGGGGCAAGTTCTCGTGCCCGCGGGCGCTGAAGGTGCCCTCCTACCTCAACTACCACTTCCTGGGGGAGAAGGACTGCGGCGCCCCCTGCGAGCCCAGCAAGGTGTACGGACTCATGTACTTCGGGCCCGAGGAGCTGCGCTTCTCGCGCACCTGGATCGGCATCTGGTCCGTGCTCTGCTGCGCCTCCACGCTCTTCACCGTGCTCACCTACCTGGTGGACATGCGGAGGTTCAGCTACCCGGAGCGGCCCATCATCTTCCTCTCGGGCTGCTACACGGCCGTGGCCGTGGCCTACATCGCCGGCTTCCTGCTGGAGGACCGGGTGGTCTGCAATGAGAAGTTCGCCGAGGATGGGGCCCGCACGGTGGCCCAGGGCACCAAGAAGGAGGGCTGCACCATCCTCTTCATGATGCTCTATTTCTTCAGCATGGCCAGCTCCATCTGGTGGGTGATCCTTTCCCTCACCTGGTTCCTGGCAGCGGGGATGAAGTGGGGCCACGAGGCCATCGAAGCCAACTCGCAGTACTTCCACCTGGCAGCATGGGCAGTGCCGGCCATTAAGACCATCACCATCCTGGCGCTGGGGCAGGTGGATGGAGATATCCTCAGTGGGGTGTGCTTCGTGGGGCTGAACAACGTGGATGCCCTGAGGGGCTTCGTTCTGGCGCCCCTCTTTGTCTATCTCTTCATTGGCACCTCCTTTCTCCTGGCTGGCTTCGTGTCCCTGTTCCGCATCCGAACCATCATGAAACACGATGGCACCAAGACCGAGAAGCTGGAGAAGCTCATGGTCCGCATTGGAGTCTTCAGCGTCCTCTACACCGTGCCTGCGACCATCGTCATCGCCTGCTACTTTTACGAGCAAGCCTTCCGAGAACAGTGGGAGCGCAGCTGGGTGGCCCAGAGCTGCAAGAGCTATGCCATCCCGTGCCCTCATCACCAGGGCGGTGGGGGGGCCCCTCCCCACCCACCCATGACCCCTGACTTCACAGTCTTCATGATCAAGTACCTCATGACATTGATTGTGGGTATCACCTCTGGGTTCTGGATCTGGTCCGGCAAGACCCTCAACTCTTGGAGAAAGTTCTATACCAGACTTACCAACAGCAAACAGGGGGAAACCACCGTCTGAGAGAGAAACATCCATCCCAACTCCAACCAAAAGCCATTTCCAGTTTCCTCTCCTTTCCTGTCCCTGAAAAGGTGACTCCATAGAATTTATTCCTCTTGTTTGACTCTGGCTCCTTCCAGCCATGCTTCCTCTCACACACATTTTAAAAAACAAAAACAAAATCCTTCAAACCTCTAGAACCGTCCCTGGAAGCAAGCAAACAAGGGGACTTAACTAAGATTTGGGACATAATACGGACACCTCACTCTCTGGTACCAAGACGTTATGGTTTTATGATTGTAAATAGCCTGTGTAAGATTTTTGTAAGTATATTTGTATTTAAATGATGGAAAATCACATTTTTAATTATTTAGGGATTTTTAACCATTCCCAGATTTTCTTCCTCGAGTTTTTTTTCCCTCCAAGTATTCCAAAAAGAAAAGGGGGAAAACCCATTTCCCTTCTTCACACAGGTTTTTTAAGAGCCATCTGCTCAGGGTTGAGCAGAGAAGTCTTGATTTTGTTGCCATGTCTGACAATTCTCCCCTCCTTTCCCTCTGACCCCACTCCTCCTTTCTGAAGTGGGGTGGGGGAACTCAGATCTCTTCCAGCCTTCCAAACCCTGCACTGGGAGCCCTGCCAGGCCCAATTCCACCCTCCCCTGGGGGCAGATTCTGAAGTCTTGTCTTTTTACTTTATAAACCTGAATTTTCTATGTGAACTGTGCTCAGGGCTCACCAGGAACCTGGCAAATGAGGGTGCTGATAGTCTTCAGCTTTCCACCACAACCCACCTCTCATTCCCAGGCACTTAACCTGGTTTGAGGGTGAATAGAATGTAAATTCCAAGCTTGTTTTGCAGTCTACTTTTTCATGGATGAACTCATTTTTTTTTCCTGAGTGTGTAAAATCTGAAATAGATTTGGCCAACCTCATGGAAAAAAATGTGGTGACTGAGCTTTCAGAAGAGGCATCATACTTTGTGTGGGTTGGAAGAGACTGAAAATGGTGGTTTGAAAATGTTAATTTCAATTGTAGACTCATTCTTGGCAGTCTGCCTCCTGAATTGAAACAGTTTAAGTGTTTGTATTCGACTCTTCTGTAAACAAAACAGTTGAGATCACCTGGAAATCTTTATTGGAAAATTGATATTTATTGTCATTAAGAGGACAACAAAATATAAACCGAATCAGAAAACTTAAGAGGTTCAAGAAAATGGGCTTTCTCACAGTATATTATTATAGTCACTTTTTGAAATCAATTTATGAACTAATTAATAATTAGTCTTATAACTGCAGGACTCTTTAAGCAAACAAACAAAATGCTGTATGTTTTTAACCTATTCTTGTTATTAAGAAACTAAGACTGAGGAGTCTTGGGTGGGGGAAGGAGGAAAGACAGTTCCTTCCTCTGATGAGGAACCTGAGAAGATTCTGGAGGCTGAGGAGTGTCAGTGATTGATGGATTTATTCCCTCAATAAAATAATATTGCAGTGGGAGAAAAGAGACCCAGGTTCTGCCATCTTAAAATCTTGTGTGTTTCTCCTTCCCCACAGATTTGAACTTCCAAAAAAAATACGATCAAGTCATATTTTCTGTGAGTTTGTGTGGAAGGAAAGGAGGAGAAATGCAGCTGTCCTGATAGCATTGTTTTAAACTTTCAGAATATATCATAAAGCCTTTACTTAAGATCCTAAATTAATCTGTGGCCATCATAACCCTAACATGCAAAGGTTTCTTTCTTTTTTAAAAAAAATTTGGTATGCATTTATTCTGTTCACTATCACAAGATCATCTATATTTATAGAGGAATAGAAGTTTATATATATCAAATACCATATTTTTAATTTCGCAAATAAAAAATTGAGGTTTTGTATAAAATGCTATGGTCTTTGTGCCTCACAGGAATAGAGCTTGTACCATTTGCTGTCTTTACATTTTATAAGGGTCTCATAAGCCCGTCCTACTGTATGAGGAATTCAGCCCAGGGATTCATGAAACAGGTTTGCTACTTTAACGTTTAGGCTGGATCAAATAAATCTGTCTGTCCAAAGAACTACGGTGATCATATTCAGGATCTCTGTTGTGGTTGGTATCACTGAACTCAAGAAAAGAGCTGTTTTTATAAAAAAAGAAAATAGAAATTTGTAAAGATGTTGTTCAGAGAGTTTATGATTTCATTATGGAAAAAAACAGGCGCTACTATGAACAATTTTACATGACTATTTTTTTAATACTTTTGTTTATAGGTCATTAATTACCTTTGTCATAATATTTATGAGATCAATTTCTCTCTCCAGTTATGAATATGCAGGAACAATCAATGAAATATGGTTTTAAGCATTTTATACTGCAATTAGATATATAACTTTTTTAAAAAATTAAATGAAAAGCTTTTGAAGCTTCCAAATTTATCTCTTCCAAGGAACCTTTATGGCAGTCTCCAGCAGAACTCTTTATATGATTGGCTCAAAGAGTTTTGATTTTTTTATTAAAGAAATTTTGAGCCTTTTTTTAGTTTACTATATACATACAGAGGTTATTGAACATTTTATAATATGGAAATAAGGACAGATTTATCATCTAAACTATAAACAAAAAAATGGAAATTTTAAAACCTAGAATAGCTCTGTTTAAAAGAAGAAAGAAAAAAAGAACCTGTTACTCTAGAGATTCAGTACTTCTTTTGTGACATTTATTTACATTGCAATGTTTTTGATCAGTCACAGTGGACTAAAATGAACATCTATATATTACAATTATATTTTGGTTAGAAAGGAATTGAAACAACTGTTTTTGTTATTCAGCCTTTAAGGAAATTGAAAATATTTTCCCCATTGGGAAAAGTAAATATTTATAGAGTAAGATTTTAGGTAGCATTTGTATTGTCATTCACAAATATTTCTCCCCCACCCTTGTTAAATTGCTCTAAGTAAATAAAGTGGCTATTTGAAGAATCCTTCTGCAAAGACATGGAAAAATCAACAGCTCTAAACAATCGCAAAAAGATATCTCTTAGGACACTAGGTAATTCAAGGAGGCCGTTTCCAAAAATTTGATTTGAAGACCTGACTTATTTATTTCTGAAAAGTTGTACCAGGTTTTACATAAGGAATGAATATTAGGATGTTACTTAGGGTGGTCAGGATGGTTTGATAGTGAGCCTGATGCAGAAGGGTTTTATAAGCAGCTAGGTTTATATGCTTGTAGAAGGTCTTTTAAAATCATCACCAGGCTCTGTTATTGGAGTTCAAGTGATTTAATACTGAAAGTTTAAAAAAAAGATGGTTTTATATTGATTGCCAATCCAAGGTGCCTCAAAGACCGTAGAGCCATTGGCAATAGTATCACAGTAGATACAGGGCCACATTGGTGTTCCCCTGACAATCCTTATTTTCTATATAATTTAACTTGTTCTCTTTTTATTATTAATAACAATTGTCAATTCGAGTCATTTCTCCCTGCCACCCCCAGCTTCCTTGATTTAGCTATTGGGATGAGTGTGTATATATGCATTAAAGAGAACCCTCTGATGCTTTAAAAAGAAAAACAAATATTTAATACCACTTACATTTTGTAGCCCCCTAGGGTCATATTCTTAATTTGAGAGAGTACTTCCCCAGATCAGCCCTTGTAAGATGGATAAGCAGGGGCTGAAGCAAATCTTTCAGTCAGTTCTGTGGCAATCACTCGTCAAGCAGTTTACATACTACTGCCCCTTTTGTCTCCAGTGAGCAGTGGTAGACCCTCACATACTTCTGCACTCTTCTGAAAGATTTTGGCATTTAACTATGGAGGAATGAATGATGGGCAACTATTTAAAGCCATGTAGTACTTAAGTGTGATTTCAGATCAGTTCCACTGACACCATGTGCCTCAGGCTGTATATGCTTGTCTACAAAAAGATTTTCTCTTAACCATGGCTGCTTTTTTTAACCAATGAAATTGGCTATAGGCCAGGCTTTGTGCCATGAATGTGCAATCAATTAAAACCAGTGGCATAACATTTGTAGATACACTGCAGAATTTCTCATTATAGTCCATTTGGGGGCTAGTATGGCCTTGGCCTTCAAAGCTACAAACTATGTAACTGTATCCTATGTACTAAGTGAGGTTTGGTCCAACATGACTTGGAATTTCCTCTAACTTTGGGTGGGTAAGTATTTTCTTGTAGTTTTATTAGGCTCTTTGATACATGGCTTTGTCCAGCTGCAACCCCTTCCAGCTAGATGAGATGTCACCGTTGATTAAGCTGCAGACAACCTCTGGACTAATTTTTATACGGCACACTGCAAGAAGTGATAACCAATTTCTCCCTTAAAATGGAACATTCTGATGTTCAAACACATGAGCACTCCCTTATATATTATAAATAGGGAATTATCTTTTTAAAAATTAGACTTTAACATGACTAACAAAATTTAATTTCTTCAGTACGATTTTGATTAGGGTGATTGTACATTTTTGAAAAAAGTAAATACTTTGAAGGTCGTAATCAGTACTACCAGCCAAGGAGGTATTTAACTTCAATTATTTAGAAAAGTAAACAAACTCCAGTTTTGTTTCTGATTTCCCAGTAGAGAATATTCACAAATTATTGTTTTCATTTTCAGATGGTTCTGTTCTAAGATAGCAACATATTTCTAAGTAGTACCATTTAGATGATTTTTGAAAGTCATTTTAAGGCATTGCCTGGATGTCTTATAGCAGTTAATCAGATATAAAATGGCTCCTAAAAGCATACGTATGCACCTTTCCCCACATTTAGCATCTTTTGTGAAACTATTTTAGATTACATTTCTTCAAAATCTACACATTCTCAACAATCATTTTAATTAAAATTTTAGGTATTAAAATTACAAGCATCAGTACATGGATGTTCTGTACATTTCAAATGATAACGGTCTCAAGAATATTTCTCTACAGAACAGGTCTTAAAAAAACGTATATTCCTAGCAATGCAGTGATTAACACATTAAAAAAGCATGAGCAGAGATGCTTTGAAATAGTTCAGTGTGACCTGTCTTTTCTTTCCTTTCCTTTCCTTTTTAAAAATCAAGTATTATCCTCTAATCTGTGGCTATCTCCATGTTTCAGATCTCCACACCTGTTTGAATTAAATTTGCAGGGGAATAACTTCAAATTCTCCCCATAGACAAAATGTAGCCTCTGCTTCCTTTCAAATCAGCAGTGTGCCCTTGCTTAAATGATGTACAGTGAAACAAAGTGTTCTCTTGCCCTTGGAGTAGATTCTTCCTCACAATCCCAGCATCCAAGTTCCTGGAAGTCAAATACACCTGAAGGCTTAGTTGGAAGTTTTAAAATGTCAAGGACTATTGTCGTGTTAAAATGGTATCGTTTTTTCTTCTGCTGTGAATCAGGATTTTTTTCTTTTTGGAGGGGAGAAGTATGTGTGGGCTCTCTTTAATTTATATCTAAGAAGAAGCATTTTAGCATGATGCATCCAATTACCTAAGATAATTGAGGGCGCTGATTATACAGACAATGGGAAGCAAATGTTTGAACCCTTCATTTTCACAATCCAAGAGAACCTCATTATGACAGCTTGTCAGTACATGGATTCAGTTATCCACAGGTCAGATCACAGGACCTGAGCTGGGATGACATACAGTAAGAACCCATAAGATGAGGAGTAATCTGCAATCACCAAAAGGCTCCACTGTTGTTCTCATTTCTTCCCACCTTTCCTAAAATTGGGAAGGAGAAGCAAAAGGTACTGATTTGAATTTTACCTCTCTCTCCCTTTGAAAGATTTGCCAATATCAGTAAGATGGTCCAAGAAAGCCACATCAACAAGTATTTATCAAGCAATTACTAAGTATATTTTATTAAGTGATAGCTATACAATAATTTTGGTTGTTCAGTTGTGTCCAACTTTCCATGACCCCATTTGGGTTTTCTTGGCAGAGATACTGGAGTGGTTTGCCATTTCCTTCTCCATCTTATTTTACAGATGAGGAACCAAGGCAAACAGGGTTAAGTGATTTGCCCAGGGTCACACAACTGGGAAGTGTCTTAGACTGGATTTGAACTTGGGAAGAGTCTTCCTGATTCTAAATCCATTGCTCTATCTACTACACCACCTACCTGGTGTTGATATGACATTTTAAGGTTTGCAGTATACTCTTCAGCTATCTCATTTTATCCTCCCAGACATCCTAGGAGTTAGGCTGTAGGTGGCATAGTCCAGAAGATCTGAGCTCAAATACAGCCTCTGACATTTACTAGCTATGTGACCCAAGTCACTTAACCATGCCTGACTCAGTTTCCTCATCTGTAAAATAAGTTGGAGAATGAAATGAGAAACTACCCCAGTATCTCAGCCAAGAGAACCCCCAAAAAGGGTCATGAAAAATCAGACATCATTGAAAATGACTAAACAAGAGTTGCTGACAAACCAAAAGAAACTCCTTTTAAAATGGAGTCAGAGCAGCGCGCAGAGTAGAAGTTTTATAAATAACCAGTAGGATTAACTTTTAAGACCAGATCTCAAGGACACTATTATTGAAAGACATTAATGTTAGTAATAGGGCTAACATACAGATATCCATAACAGGCAAGAAGAATTCTCCCAAAGACTTTGGAAAGATAGTAACTTAGATTTTCTCTCCAGTCCTCGGGGCAAGGTAAAGGTAGTTGGCAAAGCTCCTCAGTGCCAGGTTCTGCAATCTTATTGTCCATAAGGCTTTAGGTCACAAATTCAATTGATCAAACATTCGTTTAATACTATTCAGTGCAAGGCACTAGGTTGAGGATGCAAAAATTAAGTGTGATAGTTGGAAACAAGCATTGATTAAGCACCCACTATGTACTGGACACTCTATTAAGTACTTTACAATTATCTCATCCAATCCTCTCAACAACCCTAGGATGTGGGTGCTATTATTATCCCCCTTTTACAGTGGAGGAAACTGAGGCACATAGTGCTTAAGTGACTTGCCCAGAATCACACAGCTAGTAAGTCTGAAGCCAAACTTGAATTAAGGTCTTCCTGATTCCAAGACCAGTGATCTGCCCACTGTGCCACCTGGTTGCCTTTTTAGACTTCAGTAGGAAGGATATGACATGTCCATTATCTGTATGCTAAGTATTTGGGCAAATTGGTAGAGTGAGATAGAAGCCAATGAGAGAGGCAGAAGTGATCTTAGAAAATCTGAGGTGAGAACTTTCCTTAGTAGAGAATTTCAGTTTGGGATATGAAGGGAGACTTCATGGAGGAGATGTCCTCTGACTGGGTCATGAAGAAACAGAAGGATTTCCATAGGTTGGGGATGAGTGAGGTGGGAGGATATTCTAGGCTCAGAGGACAGTCTTTGGTTGGAGGCCAAGCATTCTCTATGTCCCCAGCTGCTAGTGGTCTCTCCCTATCTTCACCTTGTCTCTAGTCTGTATATGCATACAGTCTCCTCCAATTATGTACCTCCCTGAAGGCAGGGGCTATTTTATTTCTTAGCATCTCCAGTGCATGCTGCTTGGCACCTAATAGGTGCTTCATAAATGCTTGTTGATTGATTGATTGGCCGAGCATAAAAATGCAGATCAAGGAAAAATCTTAGAAATTTTCTCGTCAAATTCTCTCATTTTATAGCTAAGGAGAATGAATAAAACAACGATTTAAAAAAGAGTCTTAATATGGTACCGTTACAGCGAAGAAAGGCTCTAAGACAACATCCCTTTGTTGTAGCAAGGTGGAATCAAAGACATCATGCCTTTGTTGGGGTTTAATTAATTTTGGTGTAATACAATATGGCAGGAGGCTCAGGTGAAACCACAAGCTTATGAATAGGCAGACTTAACCTCTATTTTAGTGATTGATGAAATGTGGACATTTCCTCTTAGAGATCTGAAGGTTGAATTTCCATAATTTTTCAAAAGATAGATGTTTATACCAAATAAAGAAAAATGAAGCACATAACATGAGTTATTAATTCAGAGAAGCATTGAATTTTAATGCTAGAAGGGACCATCTAGGGCAGGCATTCTTAATTTTTTGTCATGGACTCCTTTGGCAGGCCTGTGACACCTTCTCATGATAATGTTTTCAAATGCATAAAATAAAATACAGAGGATTACAAAAGAAACCAATTATATTTAAATACAGTTATTAAAAATGTTTTAAGAAGCAAGGCCACCAACCTCAAGTTAAAAAAAAAAAACCCTGATTTCAGCTAGCCCAATACCCTCAAATTACAAATAAGTAAGCTGAGGCCAAGAGAAAAGTATTTACCCAACTTCAGCTAAGAATGATTGAGTGTCTGGCCTCTGATTCCTAAGAGGCTGAGGCTAGTGGGCTATTTCAATTTGGGACTTCTGACCTACAATAGGGCTAAGTCCAGTACTGATTTGACAAGTGACCAGGACTAGAGGCCACCAGCCTGCCTAAGAAGAGGTGAACAGGTCCAGCTTGGGAAAATAGAATAAATTAAAGCATCAATTGGACCTGTGAATGGTTATTGCATTTATAGCCTGGGTAAGGTGAGAGACAGACAGACAGACAGAGACCGAGAGACAGAGACAGAGAGAGGAGGAGACGAAGAAGAAGAAGAAGAAGAAGAAGAAGAAGAAGAAGAAGAAGAAGAAGAAGAAGAAGAAGAAGAACGAGGAGGAGGAAGAGGAGGGGGAGGAGGAGGAGGAGGAGGAAGGAGGGAAGGAAAGGAGAA
This sequence comes from Notamacropus eugenii, assembly GCF_028372415.1. Classification (NCBI taxonomy): domain Eukaryota; kingdom Metazoa; phylum Chordata; class Mammalia; order Diprotodontia; family Macropodidae; genus Notamacropus; species Notamacropus eugenii. The sequence goes on along the minus strand of NC_092874.1, from coordinate 51,747,443 downwards.
AGGAAAGAGAAAAGGAAGTGAGAAAAGGAGGGAAAGAGAAGAAATGAAAGGAAAAAGAAAGGGAAAATGGTAGAGGGAAAGAGAAAGATGAGAAAGAAAAAAGAAGGAAGAAAAGGAAGGGGGGAAAGAGAAAAGAAGAACATAGAAAAAGAAAAAGAGAAAGAAAAGGAAGGAAGGGATGGAGGGAGAAAAAGGAGAAAGGAAGGAGGGAGGGAAAGAAGAAGGAAGGAAGAGAAGGTAGGGGAAGGGAATGAGAAAAGGAGGGAAGAAAAGAAGGAGAAACAAGAGGAAAAGGAAGGAAGGAAGGAAGGAAAACAAATGTACGTAGGGCATATGTACTTTGGCTATATACTTGCTTTATGAAAGCATAAACCCAGTAGGGTCCAGGGGGCCAATTAGAATATGATTTTTCAAAAATTCTAAAATCTATCAAGTATAGGAAACATCATCTAGAGAAAAATAGGTCTGGTTATATAAGCACATGTGTAACATTTCAGAGTTTTGAAGCTCTAGCCAACCCATGGGGACTTGGCATTTAACATGCTATTTTGATTTAGATAAAATCATAGCAGCTCAGAGCTTGAAGGGGCCTTCAAAGTCGTTCAGTCTAATATCATTTTGTGATAAAGAAATGCAGGAAACACATCGAGGTGAAGCCATCTGCTGAAGGTCACATTAACGTTAGCGCTGAGCAGGGCTTACAAGTCATGACTCTCCCTAGCTCTGCCCTCAGTCGTCCATCAGGCAGCTGTCTCCTCAGCCCAATTCAATCCATAGAACCCTAGTATCCAGAAGCTTGGGGGGGCTTCATTGGCCATCTAGCCCAGACCATACCAGAAAGGAATCCCTATGATGACATGCCAGACAACTGGTCACCCAACCTCGGCTTGCTGACCTATAAGAAAGGGGAATCCCACCATTTCTCGAGGCTGCCTATTTCAGTTTTGTGCAGCTCTGATGGTTAGGAAATTTTTCTTACCATCAAGCCTCAAGTTGCCTCATTGCAACTTTCACTCATTGCTTTTTAGTCTATCCCCTGGGGTCAGCTAGAACCAGCATGATCCCTACTCCCTATGGGAACCCTTCAAACCCTGGGAAAGGGTTATTATTTCCCTCTCTCTTCAACAGCCTAAACATCCCTAGTTACTTCAACTGATTCTCTAATGACATAGACTCAAGACCCTTCACAAATATGGCAGATCTACACTGGCCATTTTCCAGTTTGTCTCAATATAATCCTGCAGATGAGATCTGACAAGGATGCAGTACTGTGAGCTATCACTTCCCTGTTTTTGGAAGCTATGCCTCTCCTTCTATAGATCTCATTAGCATCTTTGGCTGCCACATCATACTGTTAAGTCATATTGAGCTTGTGGTCCATTAAGCCCCCCAGATCTTTTTTTCAATTCAATGCAATCCAATAAGCATTTATTAAGCACCTACTATGTGCTCTTAAGGCACTGTTCTAGGTGCTGGGAGTACAGAGACAAAAATGAAATAGTCCCTGCCCTCTGGAAGCTTATATTCTACTAGTAGGAATGCAACATATACATAAGGAAACATAAAGAAATATCATAAAGGCTAAGGTACTAATAGAGAGATCAGGTAAAAGGTGGGACCTAAGTTAAGCTTAGAAAAATTCCCTGAGGTGTTGGTGAAGAGGGAGTATATTTTGGATACAGAGAACACTGCCTTGGGGGCAGGAGATGAAATATTGTGCATTATATATGGCCAATGGCCCAGTTTGATTAAAAGAGGGCATGAAGGTCAAAAATAAGACTAGAATAGTAGATGGAAGACAAACCATGGAGGACTTTGAAAGCCTGGCCAGGGAGCTTGTGTTTTATCCCATAGGCAATAGGGAGACATTGCAGAGTTTTGAGTGATGTGGTCAGGTTTGTGTTTTAAGAGCATTAATTGGGCAGCCATATGGAGAATGGTTTAGAGAGGGTTGACTGGAATCAAAGGCACCAATAAGGAGACTGTTACAATAATCTAGTTGAGATGTGATGTGGACTCAAACAAGGATAGAGGCTGTGCGGGTGGAGAAAAGGGGCTAGAAAAAGAGATAGTTATAAAACATGTCATCGCACATTTTAGAATGCTATATAAATGTCAGCTATTGTGATCTTGTCCTTCTAATCTTTTCCAATGGTATTCAGAAAGAGATAGCAATAGGAAAAGTCACTATCTTGGTATTATTCCTTTAAAACTGAACATTCTACAAACTATTGTAATACACCTTTTGTAACTGAATAAAAGAATTAGAATTTTTATCTCCCTGAGAGCATCCTTAGTACATGTGTACCAAACGTGATGAGGGGAAAGATCATTATCTCCCCCTCTTCTTGCATGATTTTGATTTCTTCTGCTAGATCTCTATGTGTTAGAAGCTTTTCATTCTGCATAGCTTGGAGATTATGAGTATTAAGGATGGCAATATCTATTTTAAAAGGTTCCTAATCTAGCCCCATTGGGGTGGGCTGATTGAATGATACCCACAGAGGAGAGGGTGAGGCTGATGACTTTGTGCAATGCTGCCTCACTTAAATCTAATTCATGGTCAAGTCAAGATATCACTCTCAAGATATCAATTGGTCCTCTTCAAGATCGAAGGATGAACAGCAAAGATAAAGGGGACTTTGTGGGGTGTATGTATGCCCAGGGACCTCTTATGCTGAGCAAGGCCAGGAGCAGCCCCAGCACTTCAGGACCAAAATGCCTTCAGGCAAATACTGCCCCAAGGTGAGGTGGGCATTGACTCTGCTTTCTGTTCCCCCATAAAATGAAAAAACCTCTAGGTTATGATCTGAATTTACATGCATTCTGGAAAATTCTTAAAATAACAAGACAGTCTCTTCTCAGATCTGCCCTCACCTAAGTTTGTTCTAAGGAAAACCTCTCCCCCTTTTTGATTGAGTTCTCTAAATCCCATTCTATATATCCATAATCAGGCAAGCTCATAGTAAATGGTAATATAGTTTTAATAGGCACTTCAAATAGCATAGTGATGCAAAAATGCAACTAAATGCATAAAGCTTCCAAATAACAGATGCTTTGGCTGCAGCAGAAAGTGAATGTATATGTTTTTCTCTCCCTAGCTGAAGGAAAAAGAAATAGTTAGTTGGACAGGCAAGCAGACATCTCTAATTCAAGATGGGAGGGAGAAGGAAAATGTTGTGAACTGGGTTTGGGTTTCTCAGCAACCATACATCTGCTCAATCTACTTTCAGTTCCTTAGCTTCAGACCTAATCCATATGTGCATTGTACACATTTGTCTCTGGTCCCAGTCTGACTTGGTCTCCACTGTCTTCTGAACAGCTAGAGCAGCCGGGTGGCATAATGGATAAAGTGCTGCGCTTGAAGTCAGAAAGACTCCTTTTTGTGAGTTCAAATCTGGCCTCAGACACCTACTAGCTGGATTACTCTGGGTAAGTCACTTTACCCGATTTGCCTCATTTTCCTTATCTGTAAAATGAGCCAGAGAAGGAAATGGTAAACCACTCCAGTATCTTTACCAAGAAAACCCCAGATGGAGTCACTAAGAGTCCGACACTACTGAAAAAAGACTGAACAACATTGGGCAATTGAAGGCCACTGGTTATTACTTGATTCGATAGTCCATTTAAAATGGAATGTCAGAGGACACTATGTCCTGACTGGCCATCAGTATTGCTTGGCTGTCCCTGCTTTTCCAACCCCTTTTTTTTTTCTTGTGGCTTTCTTTGTTGAAGCTCAAAGCCAAAAGCCATGGGACACAGGGAACTCTGGGTAGTACCACCCTCAGGCAAACACTTGTGCCTTTGTGATAATAACTCTATAGGAGAGATGAACTGAAATCTGTATTACATTCAATTTTTATGAAATAATGTTATAGCTGCGTAATTGTGGGCAACTGTTAGGTATGTGAGCTATATTTGGCTATATATGTATGTCTATATTTAGAGTGTGGGAGGTCATTGTCTGCAGTTCCATGGAAGACAGAGAGTTTCTGATGTATATTTCTAGCTACCAGGTCATGTCATGCCAGGTGTTTATAGGTGCTAAGTATTAGTAACCTTCAGTGATGTATTGTGAAGTTTCTACTATTCTTAATAGTTCACATTAATCATTAAGTTCAGGCTCCTTTAGGTTGTAATTTCTGGTGTGAAAATCTTCTGCTTGGTCTCTATATTCTAAAAGGTTTTGGAGGTTTGGGCCATTCAGTATAGTGACATCTATTAAAAATATTGTTCTTAAATATTTATGTTGCACTTTCCACCATTTCATTGCATAATGCACATGAATCAATAAGTGGGACCCATTAAAGATAAGTGAGTATTTGGTGGTGATGGTCTAATCCTGAATGACTTCATGAATGACTTCCTCCATATCTATAATGACAGCCATTTGTTTGACTTATTGGTTTTTATCATCATCACCATCATCACCATCATATCCATGAGTTGTGTTTTCATCTGGGAAATTTTGCAGACCAAGTATGATGGTCTCATTACTTGTAAGCTACATTACATTGCCTTGCAGCCCAGTAATACAGTAAATCAATAATTAATTTGAAGACCCCTGAAGTCATTAGTTTGACCTTATTATCTATACTGCCAAAGGGATTCTTCATTGCCAGTTGTGCAAAATGCCTCCATGATACTAGTATGGGTTAATCGATCAATTCAGACTAGTAGACGCTGAGTAAGAAGCAAAGGTTTTTAAGTACCCTGATTAACTTGGGTTCTATTTCCTGATATGGATTCATCCCCAGTTTAGAGATTCACTCTCTGTTTTCCACTTGGTTATCCAATTTAATTTAATTCAATTCAATATTTTAAGTGCTTACATACTATCGGGCTATGGAGATTTTTTTTATGGTCCATATCACTGATTTCATCTGTGAGGCCTGGGCATTGAGAAATCCATGCTTATTTAATATCGTGGAGCCAAGTATATATTAGCAGCAAAACTGGAACCCTGGAGATTCTGACTCTAAGGCTGACCTATCCTTTGACTATATAGATGGCTCTGGGGGCAGTGGAGACACACACATATGTATGTGCGCATGCGCACGTGCACACACGCATGCACACACACATACACACATACACACGCACTTCCCAAAGGAGCTTAAAATTATGGGAGCCCGCCCGAACCTTTCTTTCATATCTCCATTTTCTGGAAGCCAGGTGTAGCTATAAGTCTTTCTTCTGCCATATTGTCATTGCTATAGAGTTCCAATCTCTTTACTCTTCTCTGGAGCCCCTCTTCCTCTTGTTGGTTTCTGGGATTTCCTACTGTCCTTCTCCTAAATATCTCTAACTCTTTTGGTCAAGTTCAACATTTTTACCCTTACCCTGGACTTTATTTGATTCTTGGCCTAAGGACCTTGAATTCTGTCTCTGCCTATTTTTAGCTGTTGTAACCTCAGGTGAGTCATTTCACCTCAACGAGACTCAGTTTCCTTCTTATAAAATTAGGATACTACTTCTTACACTTCAGTATTATTTTAATACTGAAATGAAACGTTGTGTATGTAGGCTATACATGTATGTATGCTATGTAGGTTATATATTGTGGGAGAGGTAGGGTTGGGGTTTAGTGAAAGTAGCAGGCTAGACTTGGAGTCAGGAAAACCTGACTTCAAATACTCAAGATATTTACTATCTTACTGGCTGTGTGATCCTGGGTAAGTCACCATACCTCATTTAGCCTCAGTTTCCTCACCCGTAAAATGAAGGTTATAAGTAACACTTCTCAGGACTGCTGTGAAGATAAAATGAGATAGTATTTGTAAAGTGCTATATGAATGCTGTTATTATTATTAATTTAATTATTGTAATTGTGACTATTGTCTCCCATGGCAGGAAATCCTTGTGGATGCAAATTGACTTTTTTTTTTGTGGTCACATATAAAAATCACTGCAATTATAAATGCTTAGACTACAATATAAGCATGTGAATTTAGGGTATATCATAGTAATATTCTATGTTCTTTCACTATTAACCACATATTATAGAATGGTACATTTAGAATTGGGAAGATTTGGGTTCGAATTTTGACTCAATTGCTATGTGATCTGGGGAAAATCACTTGATTTCTCTTTCCTCATCTGCAAAATGAGATGATCCTTGAAGATTTTAAGGTTCCTTCAAGCTGTAAATCTACAACTATGGCCATTTATCATCATACTTCCTTCTAAAGTTGATTCCATTTGACTTTGCCCTAATCAGTTTCTAACCAAAAATATTTTAGTAACAGGTCAAAGCTTGTTTGTCATACATGGATGTGTCCAAATGACAAACTTTATCAGAAACCTCAGAACCAGAGAAATAAATTGTTTAGAGAATATAAGAATATGTTCTAGGATATCAACTGGGAGAGAAGATTCAGTATGAAAAAGCCTTAAATGTTAAAATAACGTCAAGTATTCTAGAAAAAGATTATATACCTGGGAGTCTCTGGGTAAAAGTAAGGCAAAAGAGGACCATTGGCTTAAGGTTAAGGGAGGTAGGGGAGTGGACCAACCTGTACTAGGTAGGGAAGTAGGTGAGGGGAGGAAGGCTAGAAGTAGGGGAGACCTGTTTATATGCCTGCATCATAGCAGAAAAAAAATCATGTACAGAGTTGTTTGTGTGTATATGTATGTAGGAATGCATGTGTACGTGCATGCATGTCTATCTATGTATGTATGCATGCATGTGTATGGCCAACCTCAGTGTAGAAGATGAGGCAGAGTGAGCTGAAAGGACACATTTTCTGCCCACACTTGATCTCTAGTAAGACCTCTCTTTTCCTCCGTGGGGAAGCAACAGATCTTCTGCAGGAAAGAAACTGACCCTCTTCCTGTCTCTCACCTCCACCTCTTAAGTCATTCTAAATGGACTAAATCATCAAATCCCTCTTCTGGGTCTTCTGAGTAGCCCTAGTGTGATTTCAGTAGTGCCTCCTGATCCCACAGAGTCCTACACCTGCTCTGCTGATACCTGGCATTTCTTTAACAAGTGACAGAGCCATTCACTTCACAATTAGAGATAGACGCCCTAAAATGGAAGGGCTTGGCTGGTGTTAGCGAGAATGAATTTTGATCAAAGTAAAATCAGTTATTCAATCAAATAGGGGCAATTGATGGACAACAGAACCTTCTCTGTTTGATAAGGGGTGAGAAGTAAAGGGGTCCTCTCTGAGGGAGGGAAGAGGGCGGAAAGAGGAAGAAGGGAATGCAAAAACCAAGCCTCTGACTTCATAATTTTGTCTAAAGTTAGCCCTGTTTACCTTCAGTTGGGCCAGGACAAACAAAGGCTGTCCTGGAAAGTATTCTTGGCATGTAGCTGCAAACAGAGGCAGCTCAGCTTTACGTGACTTTGGATCTTTGGGACTGGGAGTGGGGGTGGGGTGGTGTTGAGGTGGTTTGTTTTAAGATAAACAAGTTACCATAAAAGAGATTCATTTCCATGGAACTGAGATATTAATTACATAAAAGATCAATTCATTAACTCATAAATCAAATTACATTCCTTGTTGGACAAGACTAGTTGAAAATACACACTTGTTATTCATTCTAGTTCATTAATATATCATTCCAGGAAACTTTAGAAAACTGGTACTAAAAGAAATTCCTAAATCCAAGACATGGATATATCCTTTGTCTTAAAGATATCAATATTACTTCATTAGGAAGAAACTTTATAATCTAGAATAATTTAAGGCAAGATTGTTGAATTCTTTTAGAATGAAGTCACATTTGGGCCATACAATTTAGTTCAGATTGGAAAGGATGTAAGAGCCTTTTTATTGATGGTAATAATGGGAAAATTACTACTACTACTACTAGTACTACCACTACTAGTACTAGTACTAGTACTACTAGCTAACTTTTACATAGCATTTACTATGTGTTCAGGCATTGTGCTAAGTCTTTTACAATTATCATTTCATTGGTTCATCACAACAACCCAGGTAGATAGGTGTTATTATCATCCCTGTTTCACAGATGAGGAAACTGAGAAAAAGAAAGGTTGACTGACTTGCCAAGGGTCACACAACTAGTAAGTATGTAAGACTGGATTTGAACTTGGGTCTTCCTGATTCCAAACCCAGTGCTCTATCTAATATACCTACTAGGAAGAAATATCTCTGTGGTGTCTATCTGCATCTGGATGTGTAAGTGTGCATTTAACGTAACAACTCACTACTGATTTTGAAGAATATTGCTTGGTTTTCATATATGATCTGGTAAAATTGATTAAGGAAGATAAAATTGGTGATTTTTAAAGCTGGATTTTTTTTGCATTAAGGGGGTGGAAATGGTCTTCTGTTTCAAAAAATCTTTATAAAATAAATGCTGAAAATGTTCTTTGTGATATAGGATAGTTCTCCAGGAGGGGAGTAGAATGATAACAAGGGGAAATTTAGGAGATATAAAAACAAAAGATATCAATAAATTCTATTAAAAGTAAAACATCAGCTGAATATCAAAGATACTGCTTTTCTTTTAAAGAAAAGTTTAATTAATTAAAATAAGCCATATCCTATGCCTAGCTAATTTTCTTGACAATACCCTCAATACTCAGTTCTAAGGCCAGCTGCTAAAGAAGAATTGCCTATTTTATGGACATGTAGTGATCATTTCATATGATTGAATGAATGAAGCATGTATTAAGCACTTACTTTGTGCAAAGCACTGTGCAAGAGTTGAGGATTCTAATAGAACAGTAAGTAAGACAGTCCTTGCTTCCAAGCTCACATTTTAGTTGAGGAGACAACACATATAGAAAGTCTTGGCTACAAGTCAGATGGAAAAATCCCATGGTGCTCAGAGTGCAGTGGCGAAGTAGATGGTAATGACTCTTTAATGTTACTTCTATTGATAAAATAATATTCTTTTCTGATGCAGAACCTTTGGACAATTCAAGAACTTTGGTATTAAGAACTTTCTTATCTGGGTCTTCAGAAGCAGTGCTGTAGCACTTGCAGGAGCAATTGCTGGGCGCATCTCCACAGGGTTAGTTTCCTAGGATGATGGTGGATGGCACTCAACTGGAGGATTGCTCTTCCCAAGGCTCTTGGGTTCAGGATCCTGAGCTGTTTCCACCAGGATGTTAGGGGAGATGATAGTTAAGGCAATGGTGATTGTCTGACTTGCCTGGCATATGTTGCCTCCCATCTCTCCTTCAGGGCACCCTGCTGCTTCAGCTAAGCTGACTTGCCTACCCTGTACATGGCTGTTGGTTGGTACTTGGTAGGGATGGCAGACCCCTTTTCTGAAGTTGTTGCTTCAAGTGATGATGGCTTTCAGGACTGGCTTGCAGGCAGGGCAGATAGACTGGGAAGCTCTGCCACCACACTCTCTGACCATTGGTTACAGTTGGTTTGCATTTGTTACTGGTCATGATAACAATGGGACCTTCTTGACATAATAATTTTTCTTTAGTTATGGTTATTGGGGGCTGGACAGGAAGCAGGTGTCATTTATATGGACTCTACCAAATTTTGTAAGTGAGAAATATCTGTTGATGTTTCTGAAGGCTGCCACTCTAGTGAACCTATAGAAAACATTTTGAATTATTGGTAATCTATTTTTAATAGCAGCAGTTTTTAGGTAGGTTTAGGGGAAAACCTTCTCCCCCCTTTTTTGACCAATAACTTGTGTTTTGAAATTATAATACTATGTTATGTTATGTTTATCATATCACATCATATTTCATCATATCATATTATATCATGTTATATTACATTATTATATTTCTAACCTCTGAATCAAGTGGAAAGGGAAAAGAATTAATGAGTTGACTAGCACTGACAAGCTGGTAAGCATCAGATATAGAATTCTTAGCTGTTTTATGTGCTGTGGATCTCTTGGGCAAGCATGTCAAGCCCCTTTCTGAATAACATTTTTTATCTTTTTATTAAAATAAAAGTACATTGGGATTATAAAAGAAACCAATTACATTGAAATATAGTTATCACAATATTTTTAGAAAGGTTATGGACCCTAGGTTGAACCATTGATCCAGAGGAAGTCTACCGAATGACCTTGAGACCAAATCACAGGAAAATTGATTGAGAAGCATGGATCTCTACATTAGAGAAGAAAAGATTTAGGTGACATACAATCTTATTTTCAAAGTAAATTAAGCATTGCCAAGTTAAAGAGGAATTATATTTGCCCTGATTGGACTCAGAGGGCAGAACTTGGAGAAGTAGGTGGAACATGAAGACAAACAGCATCCCATCTACATTCCTTCATGCCCCACATGTAAGAATTCCTGTACTATTCAAAAGGGAAATAAGTTACCCGGAGAGGTAATTGATCAGTCAATAAACAAGCATTGATTAAGCATTACTATGTGCCAGGTACTATGATAAGCATTAGTGGGATTCAAAGAAAGGCAAAAACATGGAGTTCATAATGGGTAAGAAAATATGCAAATAACTATACATAATACAGCGAGTCCTAAAAGTAAAAAGATTTAATAACTTAAAATTGTACTAAGACTTTTTGGAATAACATGTGTATGTATTTGTAACATACACACAGAAACATGTATGTATTTGTGTTTATGTATGCATGTGCCTCATGATAGGCATATCTGTGTTTGTGTTAGATATTTACATATATGTATGTTACATGCATGGATATTTACATATATGCATGTCTGTTGAAATACATATATCACATATATAGAAAACAATACACATATATGTATGTGTGTGTATAGCCTCATACTTCTCCAATCCTTCCTCCATCTAGCCTCCATATTGATATTTTTAAAGCATAGGTTTGACCACATCACTCTTCCATTCACAAAGCTCCAAAGGTATCTGAAGGATACCTTTTTTTGGTTTTTCTCATTTAGAGTTGGGTGGTACAATGGAGAGTGTCCTGGACTTCAAGTCAGGAAGATATGAGCTCAAATGTGACCTCAGATATTTGCTAGCTAGACATTGTCCAATTATTGAACATTCAGGATGTTTCCATTTTGTTGTTTTAATTACAAATGAACCATATATTTTAAAAAATAACTTTTTTTTTTAAAAAAAAATCTTTTTGATAATGTCCTTGTTATATATTATGGGCTCCAAGAATATAGTTGGTTATATAGTTTTTGCAAGGTACTCCCAGATAGGTAGCTAGGTGGCACAGTGGATGGAGTACTAGGTCTCAAGTCAGGAAGACTCATCTTCCTGAGTTCAAATCTGACCTCAGACTCTTACTAGCTTTGTGACCCTGGGCAAGTCACTTAACCCTGTTTGCCTCAGTTTTCTCATCTATAAAATGAGCAGGAGAAGGAAATGGCAAACCATTTTGGTATCTTTGCCAAGAAAACCCCAAATGGGGTCACAAAGAATTGGACACAACTGAAGCATTTGAACAACAACAATCTCCAAAACAAAACAAAAAATTCCATCTACAATGTATTTGAAATTCTATCCATAACACCTAAAATACAAAGGATTCACAAGTGCACCTTAACAAATACTTAAATCATAAATGAATAATCCATCATACCCATTATGCTCTCCTAGGGGATAAGGAGAACTTTATAGGACTATTAAATAGATATTTCACCTTCATCGTAGATCTTTATTGTCTAAGCAACTAATAAGGTCCACATCTTCTAGCCAAGCAGACATGTGATCAGCCAGGCATGGACCCTCAGTCTTTTCAAGTGATGGATGATCATATTGGTGGCCATCTTCTCTTCCAAGAAGTGATGTGGAAGAAACAACTTTCTGATGTGTGTTTTACACCAACCCAGCAGCTCAAGAGAGAGCTGACTGAGGTCCAAGCCTTTCTTCAATTCCTATGGCATCCTGAGAGGGCACTAATTCCTGGTCAGACTCCAATCCTACCTTATACAGACTCCTAGTCCTATGGACCAAAGAATTACCGAGGAGATTCCTTGTCTCCAAAGTTCTTTAACAAGGGGCCAGAGTACATGCCTCCATAAGAAAGGATTAATATGCATGTTCTACTTCAGATATTATCCCTGTTACATGCATCATTCCATGAGGTAGGTGGTATGAGTATGTATACTTCCATTTTATGGATGAAAAAACTGGGACTCTGAGAAACAGAGCAGAAAGATCTTCAGTGGTAGAGGGAATGCTAACATAAATGAGGTGATGACTCTATTGAAACATGTAATTGAAACTATCCCCCTCATTCTCCATAATTTCTCCTATTTTTTCCAGTAAATAAAGTTTAATCTCTTTTCCACACTTGAGATAAATATACTATCCTTTTCTCTTTCAGCTTTATAATGATTCTTTTTTATGTTTAAATGTATGATCAAGCTGGAATTGGCTATGCTCTACATCATGAGGTCAAGATCTACATTTTTTTATATTGTTACCCAATATACTCAATTGTTACTTCAATAATTTTATTAAATAATAAGTCATTTCCCCAGTTTTTTATTTTAGTTAATTTAATAAAGACAAATACTCTATACTCATTTGGTTCTTTACTGGTATCTTTATTCCATTCCGCTGATATGTCTTTCTATCTTTGGCCTGGTGCCGAATGGCATTGATACCTTTTATATTTTAAAATCTAAGATAGTAAGTTTGCCGTTAAGCAGCTTTTTATTTTTCTAATTGTCTCCTAAGATTATTTCTCATTTGTTTTTCAGTTTTCAATTTTATTAATCTCCACAAAGAAACTCATGGTTTGATTAGAATTGCATGATATCTATAAATTAATTAAGATATATACATGTATATTTACTACTGACATCCTTTAACCAGTTCCTTAGATCTTCTCTGATTTCTGTCACTATTTTTATAGTTACCTTTATAATGATCATGTATATGTCTAGGTAAAACAATACTCAAATATTTGATATTTTCATTGATCTAAACAGAATTTCCTTTCAATGTACATAATGTTTTCTTGGTCTAGCTTAGAAACGTATTGGAATGTGAATGATTTTGTGAAATTATGTTATATCCTTCAGTCTTGATGAACTTTTGTTGTTGACACAGCTATATTTCCTAATTTATATCATCTGCAAAAAATACTCTTTATTCAACCTCTTTATTTCTGATCAATAATTTTAATTTATTTTTCCTGTCTTATTGAAATTGCTGGAATTTTTAATACCATGTCACATGGGGCAGTGGGCATATGCCTTTAATCCTTGCTTTAGTAGGAATACTTCTAGTTTTTCTCCATTGCATATGGAATTGACTCTCACATTCAAGTATAACCTTTTTTCTATCAAAAATATCTTTCTATTATTATTCCTTTTGTATTGTACCATAATCTTTTATTTTCTAAAATATCTTTATGTATCTTTTGAAATTACCTTGTGATTTTATATATTTTTTTGACAAGATACATTATCCTCTACTAAACTACTATGCTGATGCTTCATGGTGACCCAAAAATGACTGGATTCTCAAAGTCTTTGTTAGTAAGCACAATCTGTCAGAGTTAACCAAACTGGGAAGGCTTTGAGTATAAGACAAGCAATGGTTTTATATCTATGTTGTCTGAGAACCAAACAAATTAGCTAAGTTTGTAGCGATTTATCACTAGACTTTGGATCACTGAATGAAGAATTTTTTCAGCCCCAGAAACTCATGAAAAACCATCTACTGAAGTAGATGGGTTGCAATTTGTATCAGTGGAAGAAATAACTATACAAGTATAATTGAGAATTAAGCCTTGAAGCATTGAAGTATAATACATAATATTGGATCTTTAATCTCATTGATTCAGATCCTCAGGCTGATGGTGCATATTAAAACCTGTCTATAATTTCTCATCTAATGAAACAAGTCTATATTTTCCTATAAACCCTCCACAAGTGCTCCCTCAGATACTTGGTGGGGGAGCTTTGTCTAGGTCACTGAATACTGTGCAGATACTAAAGGAGCATGTGGGATGTCCAATATTTTTAGTAGGTTTATTAAAAACTGTCTATTCCATTTCATTGGACTATGTCCAATGATCCCTCTCTCTTGTAATATGATGAGCCCATCTTCTTTTTTGTGCCAATATCTCTCTGAGGATATCCTCCATGTCAGTTTTGTCTGTACATCTCTTATTTGAAAATGTTTGGTATCCTACTTACCCTACTACTCAACATTTGTCTCTCCATTGTCCTTGGGGTGGGGGGGGATTTTAATTCTTCGGAGTCTGTGAAACTCCATGGCTCACAACCAGGCAGCATGACCAAAAAGATATTGTTGTTAAAAACATGGGCCATTGTTTTAGGCAGAAGGTTAAAATAACGAAAAGCACTGCACAATTCAAACAATAAGCACACATATCTTTACACATTTCGTTGAATGGTGTAATTATAAAAACATGCTCATATGATTCTATGTGATCTGCTATAGACTATTATTTCCCAAAGACATTCTTTTGCTTTTCTCCTAATCTTAAAAAACTGTGTAGATTATTCCATTAGAGATTTTGCAGAGATGAAAGATACACATATTGATCCATAGATATTGATATCTTCTTAGTTGTCCCCCCATCTTTTTTTGTTAATAATAAGACCCATCATTTCCCCACACATTTGTTGTCCTCCTTTTTCTCAGATATCTTAAGAATCAGTTCCCTAATGCTTTCCAAATTACAACATCTAAATTATTACATGATTAGATCATGTTGAGAACATTTGATATAATTTTGCTGTTCTTTCTATCTTTGTTTTTTTAAGTGTCATTTTTACTTCCTTATGTAGCATATTAGAACAGTGATGATAGAACCCAGATACAGTGATTCCACTGTCATTGTTGGAAAGAAAAAGTTTGTTATAGGAATCTTATCATTTCTCATTTATTTGCTTTCATTCTTCCAGTTTCACTTTTAAATGTCTTAGTGATGATCCAGTTTAAATCAATTTCTCACCAAGCTTTATGTAAACTCATTTTTACCTCCACTGTGTCTTACTTTTATGATATAATATTGCTTATAATCTTCCATTGCCCCCTTCCTTAAGATTTTACAAATGACTTTATGTTTAAATTCATGTTATCTTTCGCTGCTGTATCTCTCTGCTTCTCAAGGAGACCAAGTATTTTCGATTTTCAATGGTTTTAGGCTCTTTTGAACTTCTCATTTTACTGATTCAGTTATATGAATCCAACTCCCTTAGTATGAACTAATTTCTGTTCTTTTATCCATTTTCCATTTTTAGCATCAATGGTTAGTTTAAATAGGTCAGACTGGAATTGGCTTAATTGTGAGCCATATCTCATTTTTATTCATTTTTTTTCTGATTTGTCATTGATTTTGGTCTTTGCTCTAACAAGTTGGTGCTATGACCATACATAGACAACTGAAGAAGAAATGAATCCCACATTAATAATCAATCATTTCATATCTGTTAAAATATAATCCATTCCTTGATTTTGTACTGTTATTTGGTATTAAATGCCTAGCACTTACTATCTTCTTGAAGAAAGTATCCATGATATAGAGACACAAGGTTTCTGTTTTAAAATTTTGGTCTTTTTTATTTCTTAATTCTAAATGACATTTTCTAAAATATTTTTACTTCCTTCCCTTATGCTTACCTTTTCACTGAAATTACTGAAAATTATAGTATATTATAACTGATATTGGCATATAAACTGCAATGAATGGGAAAAGATAGCCATTTTTCAGATAAGAAACATGGAGAAGAGAAAACTTAGGGGAGTCGATAGCTCTCTTCAAGTACTTGAAGAATCGAGCTCTAGCTTGGAGGTCAGAAAGACCTGATATTGAGTCCAACTTGATGTTTCATAGCTGTGTGACCTTGAGCTGGTCACTTAAACTCTGTATGCCTCCATTTACTCAACTGTAAAATGAGAACAATAATGGCATCTGCTTCCCAGGGTGGTTGTGAGGATCAGATTGTTGTGAGATAGAATTTGTAAGGCCAATGCCTGGCATAGAGTAGGCTCCTGATAAATGCTCGTTAACCTCTCTGCCCCTCCCCTCCTCATAGGTGGAAGAGTGGATTACAGTAAGCTAATCATAATTAGCTCCGAGGGACAGTACTGCTCTATATTCCTCATCTCTCCTTCAGTGCCTAGGTGGTTAGTTGATTTTCTCATTTATAATAACACTTCTTGCCATGTTTTGGGGTTCCAGGGGGTCATGTCTACCGTTTTCCATTTGCTATCCTATCCCTTGCCTTCCTCTGGAATAACTGGCCCACGTTATTCACATTAGTTCAGGGTTGCTTCATAAAACATCCTCAAAAGAGAAGGTTAGAGGAGATGCCAACTGAACCAGTTTGGATGCCTACATCCAGGAAGACGGAAACTTGTAATCCCACCGCATTTAGGAATTGATATATTTTTTGCAAATAAGCATCCATTTCATTTAAGCTACTTATTTTTTTATCATATAGCTACATCACTGCATTAGCCATACAATGATGATACAGAGTCTACAATAATCCACCAACAGTCAGAGCAGGTTCATTTAATCGTATCTTATTATGAGCCACTATTACCCAGACAAGAGTTATTTCCAGTTCTAGTATTCTTGGAGTTTCTCTTAGTTTTGATTCAAGTTTTTTTTGTTTTTGTTTTTACTACCCATGCATCAAATTCCTCTGCTGTGGGCTTGCTACATACAGCAAAGCACTTTCTATTAGCTAATAAACACTGGGATATGAAGACATTCTACATACGTGTAGAATGGAAAATCACCTCTATTGAAATTCCTAGATCTGCTGTTCAACGAACATTCCCAGGGAAAGTGAGTTTCTTGCTAGCAGGTACTGGAAAAATTACAACATAATTATTGATGCTTCTCTTCACTGTTCCGAGGGGAACTCATTAGCATAGACCATGGTGGTCTACCGCAGGGCTGTTGCTGTTTCTCAGTTGTAAATCGTTGCTAGCCTAACCTTGGCTCACCTGTGTTGATACAACCCAGGTGCAGCGGAACCTGATTCCCCTGCTGCTGTTAGTTAGGTGTTAACATTCATTTCTGCAGTTAAGCTTGGGTTCTATTGGGCGATACACTCTGGTCCTGCCACACTTAAAAGACTTGCGGCAGAAATCTCTCCCCAGGGCTGCCCTAGCCTGGGGCTAGTCCTTTAGGCATTAGCCAGTGTGATAGAAGTTCTGGTAACATCTGGGTCACTGCATTTCTCAAGTTTGAGGAATGCCAGGACCAGAGGGGTGACTATTTGGACAAGAAATGACACTTTGTTCCTGCGTATATCCTCTGCCCAATAAAAATTCCAGTTCCAGCTTTGAGCAGGTGTGTGTTCCCAGCTAGTAAGCTGTCTGGCTCAGCTTTAGAGGGAAAGTATTTTGTAAACCTCAAAGCACTGGATAAACATCAATCATCATCATCATCATTATTACTACGACTGCTACTTGACGTAGCTCATTGATCTAGTAAGGAGTACGGAGACAGATTAGTAAATTCCTTTGTTTAAAGGACTAATTAAATGATTTTTCATTTCTCAGATACATTAACTGAATGGTTTCAGCATCATCACATCTAAATGCTAAGCATATAAGATGATGACTAACAGAGGGACATTTTACCAGTCCAAGTCTTCACTTTCTGAACTGAATTATTATTTACTAGCAAATCTTCTGCAGGGATAGGTCTTCCTCTGGAGCTTTCTCTTGGTGTGGTGTTGATCCTGAATTCTATTTTTTTTTAAATTAATTTATTTATTTTGTTTCCAACATTCATTTCCACAAAATTTTGAGTTCCAAATTTTCTCCCCATCTCTCCCCTTCCCCCACCCCAAACGCTTTGCATTCTGATTGCCCCTTCCACCAATGTACCATCCCTACTAACAACACCTCTCCCTTCCCTTATCCCCATCTTCTCTCTTGTCCTGTAGGGCAAGACAAATTTCTATACCCCATTACCTGGATTTCTTATTTCCCAAATATATGCAAAAACAATTCTCAACATTTGTTCCTAAAACTTTGAGTTCCAACTTCTCTTCCTTCCTCCCTCCCCACCCATTCCCACTGAGAAGGCAAGCAATTCAATATAGGCTATATATGTGTAGTTTTGCAAATGACTTCTGTAATAGTCATGTTGTGGAAGACTAACTATATTTCCCTCCATCCTTTCCTGCCACCCATTTCTTCTGTTCTCTCTTTTGACCTTGTCCCTCTCCAAGAGTATTTACTTCTAAGTGCTCCCTCCTCCCATTTGCCCTCCCTTTCATCATTCCCACCACCCTGCTTATCCCCTTCTCTCCTACTTTCCTGTAGTGTTAGATAGATTTTCATACCAAATTGAGTGTGCATGTTATTCCTTCCTTGAGACAAATGTGATGAGAGTAAGCTTCACTTTTCCCCTCCATTGGAAAAGCTTTTTCTTGCCTCTTCTATGACAGATGATTTGCCCCATTCCATTTCTCCCTTTCTTCTTCCAATATATTTCTCTCTCACCCCTTAATTTTATTTTTCTTAGATATGATCCCTTCCTATTCAACTCACCCTGTGTTCTCTTTTTCTGTCTCTGTGTTTGTGTGTCTCTCTCTGTCTCTCTCTATATATGTATGTGTGTGTGTGTATAATCCTACCAACTACCAGATACTGAAAAAAGTTTCAAGAGTTACAAATATTATCTTTCCATGTAGTAATATAAACTGTTCAACTTTAGTAAGTCCCTCGTGATTTCACCTTCCTGTTTACCTTTTCATGATTCTCTTGATTCTTGTGTTTGAAAGTCAAATTTTTCTTTTCAGCTCTGGTCTTTTCATCAAGAATGCTTGAAAGTCCTTGATTTCATTAAAAGACTATTTTCCCTCTGAAGTATTATACTCAATTTTGCAGGGTAGGTGATTCTTAGTTTTAATACTAGTTCCTTTGACTTCTGGAATATCCTATTCCAAGCCCTTCTATCCCTTAATGTAGAAGCTGCTAGATCTTGTGTTATTCTGATGGTATTTCCACAATACTCAAATTTTTTCTTTTTAGCTGCTCGCAATATTTTCTCCTTGACCTGGGAACTCTGGAATTTGGCTGCAACATTCCTAGGAGTTTCTCTTTTTGGATCTCTTTCAGGAGGTGATCAGTGAATTCTTTCAATATTTATTTTGCCCTCTGGTTCTAGAATATCAGGGCAGTTTTCCTTGATAATTTCATGAAAGATGATGTCTAGGCTCTTTTTTTTTTATCATGGCTTTCAGGTAATCCCATAATTTTTAAATTGTCTCTCCTGGATCTGTTTTTCAGGTCAGTTGTTTTACACTATCTTCCATTTTTTCATTCTTTTGGTTTTGTTCTGTAATTTCTTGATTTCTCATAAAGTCATTAGCTTCCATCTGTTCCATTCTAATTTTTAAAGAACTATTTTCTTCAGTGAGTTTTTGAACCTCCTTTTCCATTTGGCTAATTCTGCTTTTCAAAGCATTCTTCTCCTCATTGGCTTTTTAGACTTCTTTTTCCAATTGAATTAGCCTATTTTTAAAAGTGTTATTTTCTTCAGGATTTTTTTGGGTCTCCTTTTTGGGTCTCCAAAAGTTGACTCACTTTTCATGATTTTTTTGCATTGCTCTCATTTCTCTTCCCAATTTTTCCTCTACCTCTCTTACTTGATTTTCAAAGTCCTTTTTGAGCTCTTCCATGGCCTGGGACCATTGCATATTTATTTTGGAGGTTTTGGATGCAGGAGATTTGACTTTTACGTCTTCCCTTTATGATAAACATTGTTCTTCCTCATCAGAAAGGATGAGAGAGAATACCTGTTTACCAAGAAAGTGGCCTTCTATAGTCTTATTTTTTTCCCTTTTTTGAGCATTTCCCCAACAAGTTACTTGACTTTGGGATACTTTGTCAAGAGTAGGGAATACTCTGGGGACCTATAAGTTCTCAGTTCCTCCAAGGTTGCACAGTGAAGGGACAGGAGTTTACTCCCTGGCCAGCTCATGGCTGAGATAGGGAAGGACCTTGCTCCCTTGTCATGGAGGTGAAAAAGCCCTCTCATTGACCTTTGAAGCTGCCCTTGGCACCTGTGGGCTGAGAGATCTGTGAACCTTGGAGCAGCACTGCCCAGGCTGGTCTGTGCTCTACTCTGCATCAGGTGCAACAGACTCCTCCTGTCCTCCAGGTCACCCTGGGCTGGAAATCTCTACTCAGTCGCTCTGTGGCCTCTGGTGCTCCAGAATCCATTGAGAGTCTTTCTTCACAGGTATTTTATGGGTATGGGGGAAGAGCTAGAGTATGTGCATCTTTCTACTCCACCATCTTGGCCCTGATCCTGAATTCTTAAAGGCCATTCATTGGAGTGATAACAGTGGTGCTTCTTCACTATATATACTTGAAAGGCTTTGACTACTGTTCCATCAGGTAGGTGGCTTAGTGGATAGAGTCCAGGCCTTGAAGTCAGGAAGACTTGAGTTCAAATCCAGCCTTAGACACTTACTAGCTGTGTAACCCTAGCAAGTCATTTAAGCTCATCTGTAAAGTGAGCTGGAGAAGGAAATAGAAAACCCCAAATGGGGTCACAAGGAGTCAGCATGACAAAAAAACAGCAAAGTACTTTCTATTAGTGAATAAACACTGGGATATGAAGACAGGAAAATGTATAAAATGGAAAATCACCTATATTGAAATTCCTAGATCTGCTGTTATGGTTGTAGAATTGAACTGCTCTAGTGGCTGGCTAATTTCTGCTTTCCAAAGACCCTACCATAGTTTAGAACAGGGAAGACCATCACCCCTATGGTCTGGCCAGTTAATGAAATAATTTCTTGTAACCCTTATGTAAGAGTGCTAGGGCCAGTTAAATTTTAAGAAACCCTCAAAAAATTTATAATCTAAAGCTGCCAACATATAGACATATATGTATTGTATATATATGTGACCCCTTCCCCCTCAGCCCTCTCTACACACAATCAGAATACAGAAGAGGTTGGAACAGATGATATCTAAGATCCCTGCCTGCTCTAAATTCTGTGAAAGTACATAAAAAGAAACTTTGCTAGTAGTCTACTCTCTTATTTCCTTTTTTATTGTAAAACCATCAATAAACAAACATTTTAACATAGAAAGAACAAGAAAAGAGATTATAGAAGAAGCTAAACTGTTAGGTATAATTACATATGATATTTTTCAGCCTCTTTCAGTGAGAAAAGTAATACTGTCCTTAACTTCATTCCTCATCACACAATATTTTATGTCAGGGAGTTTCTGTATTACATTCACAGGTAAAATTGAACAAGGTAGTAACAAAATTTCTGTGTCTGTGTTCCTTTGTGTGTATGTATCTTTTTGAAATTTCCTATACTCAAGGAGATCAGAGACAGAGAGAAAGGATCCATAGATTCAAGACTATTTATAGCAGCACTTTTTTGTGATAGGAAAGAACTGGATGTGAAATAGATGCCCATTGACTGGAGGTTGGGTGGACCAATTGTGGTTATATGAACATAATGAAATGTGGAACTGTATCATATGATAGATGTTGTAGATTTAGAGAAGCATAGAAAGACTGGAATGAACTGATGCAGAGTGAGAAGTGCCAAACTAGGAGAACCATTCACTGGTTGACCAATCTAATAATGAGAAGGAAAATAAATTAAATTTTTCAGAACACTAATTAGAGCTGTCTATTTGCACAGAAAATAGAGGGGAATTTGGCTGAGGAAGCAATGAAAAGAGTTAAGGTAGCATAGAGAAATTAAAAATGATACTGTTTCAGTGACTACAGAAGACCCAATGGGAATCCATCTTTCTCATGTAGGTCCTATGGAACCCACATTACTCAGTTCTGTTCCAGATGTTTTATGTCCCCAGTTTTTTTCTGCAGCAACTGTCTTCAGAAGTCACCAGTAGACTTTTAAGGTTAAAGATTTGGAGAGCAAATTCAGAAGTCTCATTCTACTCACCCCATACAACCTTGTTTACCCAGCAAAATTATTCATGAGAGAAGTGGGTTCATTCCCCCCCCTCAAAATGTTTTAGAACATTAGGGGAATGAGCATTATAATTAACTTTATTTCTAAATTGTAGAGAACTAGACTCAATGCTAAGTTGAGTCTGTTGGAGCTTCACTCAATTCTAACATCAGGATGAAAATTTCAATGTGAATAGCATTCCTTTTGTTTATTCTTTCCAAGTGAATTTTGTACTTTTGAAGTTTCTGAAACTGAGAGACCACATCCTTCCTCTGCCCACAGGGTAAGTATGGCTGGAAAGAACTATGCACACTCCTGGTGATTTACCAGTTCTCTGCTAGAGGCATTGTCTCCTCCAGAGAGATAGAAGTTTGGCCATTCAACTGAAAGTTCCCATGCAAATAATTCTGATGCCAATGATGACTTACCTTAGCATAGCTAGCACCTCAGCCGCAAGCATGCTCTAAAGAGGTGAGACATTGTCAGTTGGAAAAACTGTGAAGTAACTGTGTATTTGTGCTATAGCGGCAATGGCCTCTGGAATATGATTTACTATTAACAAACAAAAGAAAAAAATCCTTTCTCCCACTGGTTTCCCATAAGACAGGCAATACTACCATTAGTAATTCATGTTATTGAGTTAAGGTATTTTTCACTCTGGTATTTGACCTATCCCAAGGGAAGTGGAAGCCGGGGAGGGGGAGGGCAGGGGGATCAAAAGAGGGCGCTGTGACCCCAAGGGGTAGAAGGGCTATTACAACACAGTAGAGGGCACCAGAGTTAAAAGGGGCTATTAACTTTGCGAAGAAGGTGAGGTGAGATGGGATTTGGGGAGGCAAGTAAGGGGCCAAAGGAGAGTCCGAAGGGAGTGAAATTCTATCCTTACAAGGAGAAAATCATTCTCCTCTGCCTCTCTGTAGCCTTTGACACTGTTGGTCACTCTCCTGAGTACTCTTTTCTCTCCAGGTATTCTGGATATGCTCCTCCTCCCCCCCTCTTCCTGAGTAATTCTCTCTCTCCTTTGCTGAATCCTGCTCCAGATCATGCCTTCTAACAGTAGATATTCCCTCAGGGTTCTGTCCTGGGTCCTCCTTTCTTCTCCCTCCATACTACATCACTACAACTGACCTCGTCAGTTCCCATGGACTTAATGACCATCTCTATGTTGATGATTCTCAGATCTGTCTTTCCTGCCCCAGTCTTTCTGCTGACCTCCAATCTTGCATCTTCCACTACCTTTCAGACATCTTAAAGTAGATGTTTGGTAACCATCTCAAACTCATTATGTCTAAACCAGAACTCATTATCTTTCCTTCTCCTGCTCTTAGCTTCCCTATTTCTATGGAGAGTAACACCATCCCACTGCGTCAGGTTCCCAACCTAGAAGTCATCTTGGACTCATCACTGTCTCTTACCCCTCACATCCATGTTATTGTCAAGGCCAGTCAATTTCAGCTATGCAACATCTCTTGAATATGCTCCCTCTTCTCCACTGATACTGCCATCCCCCTAGGCAGACCCCATCATCTCACACATGGATTATTGCAATAGCTGCTGATGGGTCTGCCTGCCTCAAGTCTTTCCTCACTCTTGTCCATTCTCCATTTAGCCACTAAGGTCACAGCACAACAACTCCCTCACTCCCAGTCAATAAATTTCACTGGCTTCCTAATGCCTCCAGATTCAAATACAAATACACTGTTCCTCCATGAACAAGACATAGCTTGGTTTTGGGCATTTCCTCTAGCTGTCCTTATGCATGGAATGTTCTCTCTTCTCTGCTCCAACTACTAACCTCCCTGGTTTCCTTAAGTCCAACTAAAATTCCATCTTCTACAGGAAACCTTCCCCAATCCCTCTTAATTCTAGAGCCTTCCCTCAGTTTATTATTTCTTATTTATCCATACATAGCTTGCTTTGTATTTATTTGCATGCACATTATCTCCACCATTATATTATAAGCTCCTTGAGGGCAGAAACTGTCTTTTGCCTCTTTTGTCTTCCCAGAGCTTAGACTGGGATATAGTAGGTGCTTAATAAATGTTTATTGATTGATATAGGTAGCAGCTAAGATTAGGATCAGAATGCTGACATTAGAAAGGCAGGATATGTAGTAAAGCATTATAAAATATTGAAAAACTGGATTCAAATCCTATAATAATCAAAAAGACCTTAGGCTAAGTGGGAAAAATCTTTGTAAACCATTTAAATGAAATCATGCCAGACAAGAGGTCTATTTCAGTTGTTTGGAGGGCTTTGTTATACTTTATGAGTCCTATAGAGAAGTGTCCAGTTAGCTAGAATGAGGAGGAATTACAGGAATTGGAACATGTGGCTTTCCAGGAAGATTAAGTTCTGACAGAGAAGGGAGATATTGAGCAGGGTCAGTGACTCCACAAGCATCTGAGGACAGAAGACCTAGGCTGAGTTAAGTAAAGGACGTCTCTTTTCTCATCTTTCTTTGTATGCCTCCCTATCCAAACCCACTATAATAAAATTTGCTGTTTTAGTATCCTGATGTTTCCCGTAAACTGAATCTTGCCTTAACCACAAAGAGACCAGGGGTTAAGTAGAGATAGATATAAATGTAAAGTTAGGCAGAGAGCCCAATCTCTGCCTAAATGTTGGGAATTTTTTCTGACTAGGTGCTCCAAATGATTGTAACTGGATTCATAACAGTGTCTTAAATAAATTCCTTAAAGATGAGGAAGAGGAAACCATGTGAACCTTATGAGCCATTATATTTCTGTTACAACATATTCAAATGTCAGCTATTTTTGTATTATTAAGTCATTCCTATGGAGCCAGTTGGGAAAGATTGAAGGCAAAAGGAGGAAGGGATGGTAGAGGATGAGATGGATAGATAGTGTCATGGAGGCATCAAGCATAAGTTTGGAAAGACTTTGGGGTATAGTGTAGGATAGAACACCTCATGTCCTATGGTCCATGGGGTCATGAAGAACCAGATATGAACAAATAACTGAATAGCAACAGGGAGCTAGGACCAATAGAAAGGATGCGAGAGATGCAGATCTCAAGGACCACTGAACAATAGGTTCCCTGCAAGTGAAAATGGGGAGGTGGGTCGTATATTCAGCTAAGGAATGCTAGTCAGCAATTAGCTCTCAATTTAGCTTGTAGGGATACTTGTGCTTTGAAGGACCTGTCCAAACTCTCCTTTCTTTGTTAGTTGACATCCAGGAGAGCCAAGTCCATTTGTGTGTGCTGGCATATTCTAAAAAGGAAATATTTCTGACTGGGATAACAGTTACCCATTATCAGTCTGTAATGTTTACTCAGTCATGAACATCTTCATAAGGATTAGGATATCAGAAAACAAGCTTATAAAAGCAGGATACTGAGATGGAAAGGGATTCAGGTCAGGTCAATTCAGTCATGGAATGGGGAAAGGAAGAGGCCCAGATAATGGGGTAGGGATAGAAGAGACTTAGCCCTGTTCATGGAAGTGGGAACATTATAGATTCAGCAATGTGACTTTGAGGACAGAGTACCAGACTTGAAGCCATGCATATATGTGTATACTACAATAACTCTTGTCTCAGCATGGCTCATCCCTTCCCAAGAGTCATCATTATGAAGACTTAGTGGCTAGAAGGGTCTGTCTAGAGATTGGTAGGCAATATCTCAAATTCCCCAAGTTTCTCTGACTTTTTACCAGGGATATTCTGGTAATTCCCTAGGATTACAAATTAAGATGAGCTGTCAGTCCATATCTGAGGAGGTAGTTTCCACACCAGGAGTTTCTCCCATCAAAAAAATCATCAGTCTGGACTCTACCACCACCCTCACCCCCAAATGAAACCTTCAACAAGTTACTAAAAAATAAAGCAACAGCATCAACAATAGCGATGACACTAAAGCTAGATTTATATAATGTTTTAAGGTTTATAAGTATTATCACATTTTATTCTCACAACAACGCTAAGAGGTCAGTGATGTTATTTCTATTTTGTAGATAAGGAAACTGAGGCAGACAGAGGTTGAATGATATTGGGAACCAGATCTAAATTCAGCTCCAGTGTTTGAGCCACTGCTCCACCTTGATGCCAAATAATAAATTTCACTTCAGACACTTAGCTGGGTGACCAGAGGCAAGCATGTTGCTTAACCTCTCCAAACCTCAGTTTCTCCAACTGTAAAATGGGTATAATAATAAATGTAATACCTACTACATATGGTTTTATGGAGACTTTAATGAGATAATAATATGTACAGCACTTTGCAAACAGTTTTTTTTAATATTAGTATTGATAATAATAACTTTTAAAAATGCTTGACAAAATGATAAAGCCTCAAGCCGGCTGAATCTCTCCATGAGAGTAGCTCAGCTAGTCAAAGCAGCTTGAAGTAGAAGATTCTGATTCTGCAGGTGCCCTGGACTCATCAGAATTTAACCCTAGGTTTTATGCTGTATGAATCGATACCTTCCACTTTATTTTATTTGGAATAGGCAAAAGTTTAGTTGAATTCAAACTTCACAGAACAAATCCTTTTATTAAGGGGATTTTTTCTGTGAAGTTTGGATTCAGTCAAAGGGTTGCACTTGAGAATCTAGAGGGCCACACGTTCCCCACCCCTGCTAAACCCATCCACAAGTAAGCAAGGACAAATCAACCAGTATACAGGAGAGTTACATAATGAAACGGTAACGTTGACT
Organism: Notamacropus eugenii; assembly: GCF_028372415.1. NCBI lineage: Eukaryota > Metazoa > Chordata > Mammalia > Diprotodontia > Macropodidae > Notamacropus > Notamacropus eugenii. Next base: position 51,720,939 of record NC_092874.1, on the reverse strand, counting down.
AGGTTTCACTTCCTTCCCCTATTAGTCTTCCACTGTCAATGCTAATGAACAGTGGGGTTTTTTTTTTTTTTAAGGAAATAGCCAGAGGGTAGAAGGAAGAGGGAGGGAAGCCATCTGGATAATTCACAGTTTAAATAATCTGAGTAAGAGAGTACAATATGGAATAGATAACCTTTTTCCCTAAATTCCCAGGGCTCCTGGGCTCCATGGGAAGAACAAAGTATTCAATTACCCAAACCTTTAAATGCCAAATGAAGGTTTCTAGTGATACTGCATTTTAAAAGTCTAGAGATATGTGTGGTCTTTAGGAAACTTTTTCACAGTTGTATCTGTTCATATTTAGACTCACAGAGGATTTGATTAACTTCACTTGCCTGCTGTTATTTGTTTTTGTAGAATATTCTGAATGAGAACCCAATATTTATATGTTCTCCCAGTATTCACTAGCAGAGAGATGGTTACTTTATGGAAAATATCCACCTCCTTGACTGATGCTGGCAAATTCTTTGTTGATGTGGAGGTGGACACAGCACAGCTGTCTCTGACTTTGAAAACCAAACCAGAACCAGGAGGTGGTGGAAAGAAAAGGGGTCTAGAATCAGCTTGGACCCCAGTTATATCATTTAATACCAATGTGACCTAGGAGACAATTGGACTTGTCTGGTCCCTAAGGTCCCTTCCAGCCACAAATCATGGATTCTTTGTGCCTTCGCTGACCTATGTGCTACTTAACTCCAAGAGGTCTCACCACACTTAGAGTTAGAAAGAATCATGAAAAGGGTCCATTTCAACCTTTTCATTTTATGGACAAAGAAGGTGGCTCCCAGAAAAGTTAAATGATTTGCCCAACGTCTCATAGGTGGTAAGAGACGTCCTTGGGATTCAAACCTGGGATCTCTGATTTCAGATCCAGATTCTACTACACCACTCTGTCTATAGCATCATATAGGATTCATTATCTAAAGCCTCTGGAAAATTAGCAGAAGGTAAAGAAGTAGAAACAATGGATGGTGACCAGCTTATGGCCTGAGAGCCTGGAATGAAGAATTCAATCTGTTAGAGGGATGTGTGTCTGTGTGTGTGGGGAAAGCTTGGAGTAACACATGAAAGCAATGAATGACAAGGACATTACTTAATGCTGTAGAACATAAACTTCTTAAGAGGACTTTCCATTTTTGTCTTTGTATTCCTGCTGCCCTGTACAGTGTCTGGAACAAAGTAAGACCTTAATAAAGACTATGGAATGGAATGGAGAAAATAGAGAAGAAGACTGTAGTCCTCTGCAAACTCCAGCCAGAGCCATAGATGTCTATCAACGGTGCTGAGTCAGGGACGTTGTAAGACAGGCAAACATATAGGAGGGCTGCTAGCACAGGTTCACTCTTGATCAGGTCAGACAGGAAGGATAAGAAGACAGATTCAGATGGGTTAACAATCTTACTTTATTCTAGTCTAGTCTTCTCAAAAGGGTTGTTGATAATGGGAGCATCAACTCCTACAGCATTCCTAATCATCCTTCTCGCAGGGACCAACATGAAGGGAGTGGGGTAATTACCCTTACAACTCAAATGGGTCAGTTGAGACAGGTACAGCTTGTGCACTTCCCCTAAATCCCTTCAAGCCTCAATGGGGGCTGATTGAGGCAAATACAGATTCCCCCCCCGCCCCGCAAGCCTTTATGGGGGCCGATCAAGGCATTCACAGCATTCTGACTTGTGCATTCAACCCTAAGGACTCCTCACTCAGTGATCGATGCCCACCTGCTTTATAGCGCAACAAAGAAGGCATATTGCAGGAGTAGCCTCACAAGTTTACGTTATCTCAGCGTTGTATCTCACAGTACAGTCACTGGCTATTTATAATTTTAAGCACAAATGTTTAAATTATTTATCATTATATAATGTTGCTCAAGCATAGTGGAGCATGATCATGAGAACTCATATTTAACACCTGGGAACAAGACATTGTTATGGCTATGGATCCTGGGAACTAAGCTATAAGAAAGATTAACAAAAATCCATCTTACACACTCTAAAATTCACCTTACTTACAGATATGCAAAACCCCTTATGCTATAAGTAATGGTGCAGAGAAGGGGCTTATCTCCCATTTCTATATTTCCTTGTCCCTTATCAATCAGTTAATCAATCTTTCAGTAATTATAGGGATTCTACTAAATTGATCCTATAAGCCTATAGAAAAAGAAGCTTAGAACATAAGTCTTTCCAGAGTTAACACTAGGAGGCCTTTCACCTGAACCAAACACAGTTAAGGAAAGTTGGGAGTGGAACAAGACATACTGAAGGCAGGTACAGTTCCACAGAGGGTCCTGCCCCTGTCTCTTCAGACATTAGAGGGAAAGACAGCCCTAGAGAGAAGGGTACCATGTCAGCACCAGGAATGAGGCCAAGCAAGAGAGTGGGGTTGTACAAGCTGGTAGACGACAGAGTGGCTCAGGGTGATGGTCTCTGGAGCACTCTGGAGAATGAGAAGACCCTGCTTGGAGGAAGTTTGCTTCCCTTAAGGATGGCACCCTAGTCATCACATCCTACTTACTATTCTGGTCTTTTCCCTTATGGACCTTGCTATCCATTTGGGGAGATAAGAGAAAGTAACTGATTGGACTTGAAATTAAGTGTTTGGCCTCATCAGCAAGAATCTCCTATCTTTTGGTGTATTGTAGTTTTATATTTTCAAGGTTGGAAGAATTATATGCTATAAATCAATCATTATTTTTAAAAGAAATCATCAAAATGTGTTGACTTTGAGAGTACTTCATAGTCTACTTATTTTGATTACAGACGAAATTGACTTTGACTCATAATTTTCTAGTTTCTAGTCATGCTTTTTCAGGCAGGTGCAGCTCATTGGCTATAGTTCCAATTATTGTTAAGATCCAATTTTATGACAATCAAGTTTCATCTCTTACAGGACCAGTATATTTTATGTATGTGTTATCTCTTCTCTCTGCACTGTGGTGAAGTGGAAGAATTGAAAGTTAGGAGTGAAGAGCTCTAGTCAGTCCTAGCTCTTCTCCATTTGATTGACTTGAGCCAATTCACTTCACCTCTGTGGGCCTTAGTTTTCCCACCTACCAAATTTAGGCTTGAAGTAATGAAAAACTTCCTGACAATTAGAGCTATATAAAAGATGAATGGGCTGCCCAAATCCCCTCACTTAGGATCTTCAAGGAAAGGCCAGATGACTGCTTCCTAATTATATTATTGGTGATCCTTTTTCAGATGTGAGTTGCAGAGAATGAACTTTGTAGCATCTATCACTAAGATCCCTTCCAATCAAGAGAGTGCTAGGGCTAGCTTGAATAGGCACACCTGGGAAATTGGTTGATACGAACCAGGGCTTGATTTATTGTTTTATTGATTATTTGTACTTAAGAAAATGTTGGTAATGTAATTAAACTTACATGTACATTGGGCAGACTTTTTTCCCCTAGAGAGAAAGTTGTTTAACATTTACCTGCTTCCAACTAGGAATCTCTATAAATTTTGCTCAAATGAGAAGGCTGTCTTAGATGAACTTGAAGTTCCCTTTTTTTCTTTTTCTTTCTTTCTTTTTCTTTCTTTCTTTCTTTTTTCCTTGGAGGCAATTGGTGTTGGGTGACTTGCCCAGGGTCACACAGAGAGTAATTGTTTAGGCCAGATTTGAACTCATGTCCTCCTGACTCCAGGCAAATTACCCAACATCTCCAATAGGTCTCAACTACCTCAATTATGGGAAGGAGAGGGTAATAATGCCTACAATGCTTACTTTACAAGGCTTTTGTAAGGGTACAGTGAGATTATTTATGTAAAGTTTGTCAAAAAGAGCTATACAAATGCCCATTTTTACTGTCTTGAGAGCATTGGTAAAGTTTGGTAAGCTATATCCTAAAACGTAAGGTTTGGAAGGAACCTTGAAGATTATCTTAGTTGAATCCTTTTCTCTTTCAGTTCAGTCACTTTTCAGACTGTTCATGACCTCATTTGGGATTTTCTTGGCAAAGATACTGGAGTGGTTTGTCATTTTCTTCTCTGGCTCATTTACAGATGACGAAACGGAGCTAGACAGGGTTAAGTGACTTGTCCAGGATCCCACAGCTAGTAGGTACCTGAGGCCAGATTTTAACTCAGGAAGATGAATCTTTCTGACTCCCAGCCTGGCATTCTATACATTGTGTCACCTAATTGCCCAGATGAGAGAACAGAAGGCCAGAGAATTTAAATACCTTGTCTAACATTACCCAGCCCTGCTAGACTTTACTTTTCACATCTTATGCAAATATGATTCTACCTTAGCACCTGGGCATAATATTCTACAAATAATAGGAGCTTAATAAATGTTTTCTGAATCAGTGGCAGAGACTGGTTTAGAAACCAAATCTCCAGTCTAATCTAGTGAACCTTCAGTAGTGACCACTGCCTTCTGTCAAGAATGGTCATTTGTCCACAGTCTGCTCTTTGTGTAGCCCACCTTCTGTTATCCCTATGTGAGTTATTTCCTTTGTTGATTACCTGTGGTAGACCTTTAATTCTGAATTAGCTTCCCTTCAAACCCAGAAATAGGAGACTCCTTTCATGGGTATTCCTCTCCATCCCCTCCTCCATGCACCTTGCCTCTGAGTGTGTTCTTAGGAAACACAAAGTAATATTAATCTAAGTAAAACACAATGAAGAAAGTAAGTCTGCTACACCTAAATAATCACACAATCCATTTCAATGCCAAATTTAAACTTAAAAAACCTTTTGTGTGTGAGATTTTCCATTAATCAATATCACTGGTTCCCTCTATTAGCCCAGATAATTAACAGGTAATTAATACCACCATTAATTTAGACTAGTCTACATTATAAACTCATATGGGAAGACCTCATTAGTAAGCACCCTACATTTGGCAAATAAAATATCTTTTGAAGTTATCTGTCTGATCTATATCCGGTTTCACAATTAGATTTGATGAGAATAATCAAACACTGCTGGGTATCTTTAGACTCCTAAAGATAGCTTTCTGATTGCAGCATAATTCTGTATAGGGCTCTGTACATAGGAAATATTTAATAAATGTTTATGAAACTCCATTGAATCATATTCTTTCATGCTGATGGCAACAAGATTCAAGATCTTGATGGCTTTTTTCATCAGCATCCAGTCCCCCTTCATTTTACAGGTGAACCACCTGAAGCCCAGTGACATACTAAAGCAAGAAGCTAAGATTTGAACTTAGATCCTCGAGCCACATATCTAAGGATATTCCCCTCACTCACAAGTACTGACTCTTGCCAGTGCTGCTGGCTTATTCTGTGAGTCTTCTTTGAGAACAACTGGCCTGCATCCTCTTTGGTGTTTGCTTTAATATCTTTCACTGAACCTACTGGTGAGCTTGAACATTCTGCATGTTAATGGAGACTCGCACCAGAAGCCCTTTTCTTTAATTTGTCCACTGTAAGTGGGGAGTGGGGTGGAGGGAGATGGGAGAGAGAGAGCCTAGCAGATAAACATAGCACTCGCTATTTATTGAGAAAATGGGCAAGGAGGAGTTCCCCATTGTAACCTGGTGAGCTCTGTTGTTTCGGTAAGCCCAGCTGTCCTAATGCTTCAAGGGCTGGTGAATGCGCTGGCCAACAGATCAATTTATTCTAAATTCTACTGCCAGTGTTGGTTAATATCCACTGGGGTGTACAAGGCAAGTTAACAATCTTTGATATGTGGGGGTGCTTCTCTCAGTCTCTCTCTCTCTCTCTCTCTCTCTCTCTCTCTCTCTCTCTCTCTCTCCCTTTGTTTCTCTTTTAGATTCATTGAGAAACACTGACAAAACTGCTAACATATGTTTCTGCTGCCAAAGCTTAGTCTTATCACAGTTTGAAACTGTAGAAAATCAATTACATGCTTTGAATTACTCTCTTTACTGACACAAAAGCATTTCTTCATTCTTCCAGGGGTAGTGAACACTTTGCTACATCTACTACTAGCAGGCTGTTAGGACTTTCTGCTAAATTAATGTATTACAAGGAAACTAAACAGAAGGCCAGTGGTATGTGAAAAATCCACTTTCTCTGTTGTGGCTGCAGCGGGGTTTGGTTGTTACAACATCTGGACAACATTTGGGGTTGTCTCTCAAGGACATAGGCATGCACCTCCGGTGAATTTCAACTTTCAACATCTCTCTGCCTCTAATCTATATTTAATGTTTCATGACTAGTAGTCAAAGAAGCTTCAACTAAATATCAGGTTGGAATGAAAATGATCCTTGGGAAAAACATTCCTTTTCAGCCTCGCACGCCAGCAAAGTGTCTGTGACAGAGATGCTCCCTAGAGACGTGTAGTCCATTCTGTAGCAGTAATAATAATTAAGACTTATGATTGCTGTGCCCACATAATCAAAGATCGCTTCATGAAATGTATTCCCAAAGGGAAGCAGTCTCTGTTCCTAACTGGATGTCAGTCATGGAGATCAGCTCCCCCCTCTCCCCACCCCCAGGGATCTCAAGTCTTTGCTTTGCCCTTTCCATTATGGTATAGTTAGCACTGTATTTCTTCATATTCTTCTCAATGCAAATGAGGAGGTAATCATGTGTAAATCGAATCGTGCCCTCCAGAAGGCACATGTGGTGCAGGGGAGGGGGCTTGGTGTATTCTTTTCTTCCCCACCCCACCCCCCAACCTACCACAGGGATTTCTCACATGGAACATAATTACATCTCTACCATATGGGCTCATTTATATTCTATTACAGGTTAAGCTAATACGACTCAGAAATATGCTAAAAATACCTCAAAGTACCCTGAATGCTGTCAAAACACTTGTCATTTCTGGCTTCTCTGTTTGATTGCTTGTGATTTTATTTTTGTCTGGAGAGACTGGGCAGCCAAGAAACTTCAGAAAAGTGAAAGCGACACCAGCCTGCTGGTGACCAGCGTGTAAATACAGCTGTGGCTCCCTTGAATGATTGCAATCTTTGGGCTTAGAGGGAATAGCTCCTTCTTGATACAACCGAGAACCCCCTGCAGTTGTAAGTTTTAAGTCTCCCGAGAGGTAGAAAGCACACATTTCAGATGTGTGGCTTCGTCAATGTCAGACGGTTCCTTCCTTGCCTTTGTTGGACCTGAAGGTTCCTGGTGATAGAGAAACACCTGCAGGAGACAGCCGGTACAAAGGAGTTCTCTGGTTTCCTTAAGGGTTTATTTGGCTGTGGGATAAATCTTTACTCTTAGAAATTTTGGGACAGACATAACAGAAAACAAATTCCATTTGAAGTCGTGAGTTCAACAATGACTTAGAAAAATGATTAAGGGCTGTGTGGCTAAAATTGATCAATCGGCTAACATCCCTTATTAAAGAGCTATGAGCCGTGTATTTGTAGTGAATAGAGTTCTAGGTGTGGGATCAGGAAGACCTAAGTTCAAATCCCATCTAAGATACTTACTAGTAGCGTGACCCTTGCAAGTTTCACAGGCTTATACGTTCATAGGCTCAGAGCTGGAAGTGACTCTGGAGATCAGGTTATACCCTACCTCCATGTTCTGTCTGAGGAAAATGTAACATGCCTGAGGTTACACAGATAGTAAATGAAAGTGCCACAATTTGAACACAGATCTTCTGTTCCAAATTTTGGTATTTTTTCTATCATACTTTGCTTCCTTACTTAATACTTAACATCTTTCAGTTTCCTCATCTGTAAAATGGAGATGATAGTACCTTACCCCAAGGATTATTGCAAGAATCAAGAAAGATAGCAGACGTCAATTGTTTTGCAAACTTTAAAATGCTATCTATTATTAATACTATTAGTAAATATAATAGTGGTAGAGGGAAAAGAATTAACTTTATATATGTATATATGTGTGCATCTATATATACATATGTGTATATATGTATATATATATGAATGATGACTAATTTCTTGAGTATTGATATATATTAAATATTATTTGGTTGAAGCATCCATTCAATTCACCATTCAATATATACCTACTTCAGGTCCTGTATGAGAATTCTTATGTTCCTGATACTTAATCTGAAATCTCCATATAGGCAAAAAAAAAAAAGCCAATTGTAGAAATCATTATCTGGGCATTTCAAGGGAAAGAATAAAATCTGCTGTTAATTGAACAATTTTTGCTGCTTTAAGCACCAAAAGGCAGGAGCAGCCATACTTTTCGCTTGTGTTTATATTCTCAGGGCTAACTGTTCATTGATTTGACCTGACATCAACCTAGCTCTGCAGACCTGGGTTTCCTATAAAATATTTTGTTATATAAAACCAGAGTCTTATATCTCCCTTTGGACTGATTCCACAGGAACTTTAAAAAAAAAAGCATGTAGGGAAATTAGGCTTATAATTAGGGAAAGAAAATGTTAATGTACCCAAGAGTTGCTCTTCTACTTAATAAACCTAATACATATTTGTAAGTGATTATTCCCATGTATGTTATTTCTATTATTATATAATCCCATATGCAGTAGATGGCTTTATCTCAACTCATTACCCCTACACATACACACAAACATGCACACAAGTGTACACGCATGCACACACACACATCCCTTAGAAGTCAGTAAAACTTAGCAGACAGGACTGTATTAAAGGTTAAAATTTAACTTGAATAAAAAGCTAGAGAAGATCGAGAGAAAGGTGATCAGGAAGGTGAAAAGCTTTGAGACCACGCCATTCGAGGATTGTATAGAATGGCAGAAGGGACATAGGAATGTTTAGCCTGGAAAAGAGAAGACTTGACAACTTCCTCAAATACTTGAAGGACTATCTGGGGAAGGGAGAATTAACTTTCTCCATTTGTCAGAGGCAGAACTCAGGGCAGCTTGTGGGGACTGTAAGCATGGAAATTTAAGTTTGATGTCAGGAAAAATTTCCCAACAATTATAGATATACACAAGTGGACGCATAGAGGGTTTTTCTTGATTTGAGGTTTTCAAGAGAAAACTGGGTGATCAATTGTCAGGAATTTTGTAGAGAGGATTTTTATTCAGGCATGGTTTGGCCACAGACAAGGGCTGAGATGGTTAAGAAACTGATCACGTACCACCTTCTATGTGAATCCTTTCCTAACCCCACCCTCACCCCCAGCCACTAGTGTTCTCACCTCACCCCATCCCTTGGTATTTATTTTGCATGCATACATCTTGTCTCCTCCAACAGACTATAAACTCCTTAAGGGTAGGTACTATTTTTCACTTTTTTTTAAATGGCAGTGCCTGGCACATAGTAAATACTTAATCAATGTTCCTTAATTCAATAATTGATTGAAAATAGTGTTTCATCATTTTCTGACTAATAACCTGAGATTCCTTTTCATTTAAATATCACAAGTCAACATTGTAAGTGTTAAGGTTCTTATTTTGAATGATCACTTACAAGTATATATTATCACAGGTTTATTAAGTAGAAAAGCAACACTTCGGTACATAAAAATTATAAGCTCAATTATAATTATAATTAATAATGATTAATAATTATTAATCATTAATGATTATAATTAATGATAATTATAAGCTCAGTTTCTCTTCATGCCTTTTGTGAAGAAGTTCCTATGGAGTCAGTCCAAAGGGAGAAACAAGACTGTGGATTTATACAACAAAATATTTCCCAGGAAACCCAGGTCTACTACGCAGCTAAAGGGAAGTCAGGATAAGTCAACGAGCATTTAGCACTGAAGATATAAATAGAAACAAAAACAGTGACAGCTCCTGCTCTCCAAGATCTTGTATAATGGGATTGTAGATTTGGAACTCATGGGCATCTCAAGGGTCATCTAAGTCCAACCTCTTGAATTTTATAGAGGAGAGAAGACTGAAGGCCAGAAAAGGTAAGTAAGCTGCCAAGCTCAGTCAGGTAGTAAAAGGCCCAGGAGGATTTGAACTCTGACTTAAATTCCAGAGGTCTCTCCACTGCCTCATTCAAGTCAATGATTCTTGAAGCTGATTTCTGTTGATACAAAGGACAACATTTTTACACCTTTTTGTTGTTGTTCACCAGTCACAATGATGTTCAACTCTTCATCATCCCATGTGGGATTTTCTTGGCAAAGATTCTAGAGTGGTTTGCCATTTCCTTCTTCGGTTAATTTTACAGATGAGGAAACTGAGGCAAACAGGGTTTAGTGACTTGCCCAAGGTCACACAGCCAGTAAGTGTGTGAGGCCAGATTTGACCTCTGGAAAATGAATCTTCCTGATTCCAAGTCCAGCGCTCTATCCACTGTGCTTCCCACACCTTACCAGATACTTTTCATGAGTTGTTGGGGCAAAAAAAAAAAAAAGTGGATCACCAAGTGGCTAGCCCTCTCTGAACCTTTCTAAACTCAGCTAGACAGGTACTATATAATAGATACACAATGTCACCAGGCCCTATTCAACCCAAAACCTTTGTATTTCAGTGAGACTTTCCAGAACTCATGCTCTTTTGCTACACTTTTTGACCACCCAGAGTGCATCCGTGAGGCACCAGATGAGGTTTTCAATAGGCAATACTAAGACTGTAAACATGTTAAAGCCAAATTGGGAATCACTTATTTAAAACAATCCTCATTTGGTTTCATGTTGATTGTATTATATTTGATTAATGGTATTCTATTCCTATAATGAAAGTTTCAGCCTTGATCTTTTTTTCATATTATAGGATTTAAATTTTCAGCCTTCCTGACCATGGTCATCTTTAAGACTATAGATTATAGAGCAGTTACCATCGACATTGGTAGAAAAAGTTTCCTTGATGGGTGTTACTAATGTCAGGCCAAAAGTAAAGCAATTGTGTTTCCCTTCTCTGTCTCTAGTTCTGCATTGGGAGAAAAGGAGATAAAGTTGAAGAAATGCTAGGTATTCTTGACCCAGTCTCCCTGCAAATTGCCTAGACTGACTCCAGGACCTTGAGCTTACAGACAATAGTGCTTCAGATGTGAAGGACTTGGTAGCCATGGAAATAACTATGTGATTGTAGACACTCGTGACATATGAAATTTCATGCTCAGAAGTGATTTTTCAGCTTTTTTTTTTAAAAAGTGGTTTTCCTTCAAAATTACCCCAGGGACTTCTCTTCTGAAAGGATTAGATACACAAGCTTTCAGCGGTTAAAGCAACTGAATCTTAAATTTCTTTAAAGTAAAAATTAAAACATCCTGTTTTCAACCTTCCATGTGTAAAATTAAATGACTTTTAAAAAGATGATTTTTCATTCATGTTGGATCTACATTAGAAAAAATTTTCTATCACAATTCCCAATATTTGCCAACCACGTTACCCCTAATCATACCAGGAAGACGCCACTTGGATCATTACTAGGCAGGAGGTTTTTTGACCCCCTGAAAAACTCTTTGCCATAAGATATGGGGGGAAATGCTTCAAGCAATTAGGAAGGTAAAATTGTAACACCTGAAGACATTAGGCCTATCCTCAATGTTTCAAGAATCTGTGATTTCATAGGTATGGGTGGTCCCTCCATCAGTACAGGTCACATCTGAAGCTCCATTGTCTGTGAGCTTAGGGTCCACCAAGTTAGTAAATATCCTTTAATAATATTGTGGAAAATTTATCACTCTGTAGCCAACTAAATATAACCTTCACCATTCATTGGGTAATGGTCATGCTTTCCATCCGCAGACCAACTGCAGAGATGTATAAGGGATTGGAAAGACCTACCAGTGCATGCCAAGGTAATGCAGCAGACCCGGATTTTAATGGAAAATTTAGCCAGCAATCCAGTTTATTCCTTGCAAGACATCCATTTGCCTTTATATTTCTGCTTCATGGAATCCCTAACTTCTTTCAGTCAGTCAACTATTTCTTAAGCATTTACTAAGCTTCACATTTATTAAGCATTTACTATGTTCTAGGCACTGTGCTAAGACTGACGATACAAAGAAAGGCACAAACAGTTTTCAAAGAACTAGTCTAATGGCAAAGGTAATATCCAAATACTCAAGTACCTGAAAGAGAGAGAGAGTGATAGTTGAAGTGTCATCTGAACACAAGACCTTTCCCTTTTGAAATTATTTTGTAAATATGATTTATTTGCAAGCATGTGTTGAATGTAAAGTAGAATGTAAGGTCCGTGAGGGAGAGAAAACATTGTTTTTCATATTTGTATCCCTACCACTTATGATGGTTTTCTACACGTTAATTAATGCTAGCTGAATTAAAGGGCATTAATGCCAGACAATTATATGATGCAATTCAGCACTCATTTCATAGCAGACATTTGAAACAGACATGTCAAACAGATGAATTCTAGCCCCTAACTGGCCATGTAACAGTTACAGCCTCTGGTTTTTCAGACATATCCTTGTACAGGCCCCAGTAAAGTCACAAACCATGTGAATTTTACATTCTGAATCTGGGTAATGCAGTTCTTAGGCTTGGCTTATGTTTCTTGTATATGTTATCAGGGGAAACAAAATTGCCTCAGACACGATATAATGTAGGATCATTGGATTTAAAAAAACAGGGAAGAGCCCTTGAGGATCATCCAGAACAGGAGTTCTTAACCTTTTTGTTTCATGAACCCTTTGGGTAGTGCCTGTTTAAAGCCACTTCTAAGAATGATATTTTTAAATGTACAAATAAAATAAATGAGATTACAAAGATGACAATAAGATTATTAAGAATAGGGCATGCAAGATTACATGGAAATTCAGTTATCAAAATACTGTTTGTTTTTTGGCAAAGCAATAGGATTTAAGTGACTTGCCTAGGGTCATACAGCTTGTAAGTGTCAAGTGCCTGAGATTGGATTTGAACTCAGGTCTTGCTGACTCCTGGGGTGTCAAAATATTTTTTAGGGGCAGCTAGATGTCCCAGTGAGTAGAGCACCAGCTCTGGAGTCTGGAAGAACCAAGTTCAAATTTGACCTTAAACACTTCACACACTAGGTGTATGACCTTGGGCAAGTCACCTAACCCCAATTGCTTTGATTTCCCCCCTACAAAAAAAGAGAATGTTCATTTAAAAAATGCTTTTAAAAAGTTTATGGATCTTAGATTCAGACTTTCTTCCTTTTTTTGACAGATAAGGAAACTGAGTCTGAAAGAGATGAAGCCCTAAGGTCATATGGGTAGTAAGTGGCAGAGCAGAAATGCTGGAAATTTCAGAAAGTGGATGTCTGAAATTTTTTTGACCACACCATCAAGGAATTTTACATTCTTTATGGTAATTATTAATTTACTTCACATTGTATTTCTTTTGGTTTGTCCTTTAAGAAATCAGATGCTGTATAATGTAGAAGCAATCATTTTATATGAACTATTTTTTAAAAAAACACAGTAGTGAGTTTATGTCTGGTCAGTGCAGGTTTTCCATTTTCCTCCTTGCATCTCCACTGTTTAATAGCATTAATAAATGCCTCGATTGGCTTCTAGGTTTTGAACCAGTTATTTTCCCAATTTAGACCTTATTTTCAGCTTGAAGATTTTCCTTTCATTTCTTTCACCCAGAGAGGAAGATGTTGGCAAGATTCCACAGAAGGATGGAATGAATTCCAGGTGGCCACAAAGCCAAGGTGAAACTGAGAATGATCTGGATAATTGAGGGTCGCAGAGTTCAAGGCTGAGGTCTTCTAGTCTAGTTCAGAGAAAACAATGACCATTTTACCTGAAAAAAGAAATGCCTTGGGAGTCTTTTAGACAAGGGTCATCCAAATATAGGACATCAGATGATTGGAATGAAATCAAAGACTTCCCCCGTGTTGAATAACTCAACCTGTCGGCAAAGTGTTGGAAACTGCCGCATTCTTCCAGTTGAGAATGGAGCGTTTAATATAGAATCAGCTTGGACCATAGAAATGAAGGTAATTGCCTTTTTCTTAAATCTGAGATAAATTTCCCTGGCGAAGATGCCTCCCTTCAAAACTCCACCGAAAACAGTCCTGCAGAAGCACTGGTCTTCTTTGGCTTCCCCAACCCCAGGTCCCCAGGAAGGGGCTCATGTTACTCCTCCAAACACCCTCCTCTATTGGGACGATCCAGGGTGATCTTCCAGATGTCATTTCTTTGTTATAAAAGCGTTGCCATCCAGGCAGGGAGACAGGCGGGGAAGTGCTGAGCAAACACCTGCTTTTGTCGTGGAGAACTCAGGGAAAGGGCTCGACCCGCCCTGGGGAGAATTTCACTACAGAAAGGCAGTTCTTGGAGAGCAGCCGAGCAAGGAAAAACCAGCCGGGGGCCTGTACACGCACACGTGTCCATGCGATCACAGAGCTTTATGTACTCATACCCACAAACACACAGGGGCATGCTCACACCTGATCACGTACACACAGGCTTTGCACACGTACACCCAAGAGTATGCGTGTATTCTCACATAGATACATACGTAGGGGCATGAACACTCAGACATAGGTACTCAGGGTCAAGCATCCACAGAGGTAATAATAATGATTAATAATGATAGCTAGCATTAACATAGCGCTTTAATGCTTTCAAAGTGTCGTATGTATATTATTTTATTTGATCCTCATGATTCTTTGAGGCAGATGCTATTTTTAATTCCCATTTTACAGAAAATTGAGGTTGGTAGAAGTTTAAGGATTTACCCAGGGTCTGCACATGTATACACACAGACACCCAGAGAGAGGCATGTACAAAAAGAAGGACATACATGAACATGAGCCCACATATGGCCACACCAACGTACACATGGACACACACAGAAGCTAGAACATACGTGCGTAGGGAGTTGTCATCTAAAAGTCATTTTAAGTCAGTTTCTGTGCTCCTGGTTTAATAGGAGTCAGATTGCTGGCTGAGAATATTTCTCATTGATTTTTTTTTTTTGTCCAGAAGATTTCCATTGTATAAAAATAAATCTCTTCATCCCTCCTCCCCTAAGCTCTTAAAAAAAAAATCGTACATACAGCAACTGTTCTCTGAGCCCAGGAATTCCCATATTGTAGGAAATAAAAGGTGAAATATAATGAATATTCTATCAGGAGGCGCCAAGACCTCAGAAAGCCTTGACTGTGTGGAGATCAGGATGCAGATTTCCCTGGAGGACAAAGCCGCCAGCTCTCTGCCTCCCTGCCTTGGCTGACCCAGGCAAATGGACTCTGTTCCTCAGGCTCCCAGCCAGTTCTGCCCAGAACCAAATGGGGGAGATTTTCAGACAGCTCCATTTAGGAATCAGGCAACTGACAGGTCTTATTTGGGGTCAAGGCAAAGCGTGTGAGGTGTCCTCCCTTCCTTTGTTCCCCTCCCTCCCCACTGCAGATGCACCCCCAACATACCTATAGTGCCTCTGATTTCTGGAGCAAAGGATCCAGGGGCTTGTTGGAAAAAACAGCAGCCCAGGCGGCTTCTTGTCCTAACTCCCACTGATCAACGCCTTTCCTTTCCCCAGGCTCTAGTCCCCTGGCTCCCTTTCTCTGTGCTCAGCAGAACATAAGCAGCTGATCAAAGCTTCTCTGAAATCCTAGCCAATTTAAAGAAAACATTCTAACAACTGGGTAGTGTGGGACCTAGAATCAGAGAGGCCTGGGTTCAAATCTAGCCTGTGATACCTATTAGCTGTATGATGGTCTCACGGGTTCCGTGTGAGATTCTAAAGACACAATGTATGGGAAGTACTCTAAGTAAGGCATTATCATCCTTCAGATAACTCTGAAGGTCCAGGAAGTCACTCTGATTCTAGCCTTTAGGAATGAAGTCGCCACACTGGTTCTTGCCTGTGTATGACTGTATGAAGGAAAAAGCATTTGTTAAATTCTTACCATGGGACACAAATACAAAAGTGAGACAATCAGGGGACAACAGACTAGTGGTCACCTGGGAGGGGTGTTTTTGGTTGTCTCATAAATATGCAAGGCCTAAAGGGTGTGGGTCCATCCTGAAAACGGCAATGTTTTGGGTTTGGGGTTTTTTTTAAAGTAAGTGTTACCTATGTCTTTTGTTTTTACCCCACCGTGGTTTCTGGAACTACGTTCCTCCTGTCTCCCCTCCTTTTAACAGAAAAATATCAAGCAAAACAAGCCAACTGAGCGGGTGCTATAATGACATTCACAACATTCGGTGGATCCCAGATGCAGAGCTGGTAGCAACATTAGAGTCCAACCCAACCCCTTCATTTTGCAGAAAAGAAATGAGTTTCCCAAGGCAAATATCTGAGTCAGGATAGGAATTCGACAATCCCTCTATCCACTGTGTCACTTCCTAGAGTTAGAAGGGACTGGAGAGGTCATCCAGCCCAAATCCCTCATTATCTTCTGCGCTGGTAGCCCCTCACTCTCTCTCCCAAGAGGAGGGAGTGGGGGCTGTTTGATGATCCATTCTCTGGGACCACTATTGGGCTTGTGGTCACTCAGAACTTCTTGGTGAGGTTTATGTTTACTTTGCTGTAGACATCAGGTTCCTTTGGTTCTTCTGGTTTGTTTTTGACCATGAAGTCATGTTTGAAAATGATAGCAAGAATGAATAAAAAGCAAATACCATGGACATAACTATTGGCCAGTGTCTAACTTGTCCCCCACTACCCAAAGGCCAGGGTTGTAAGATTTCACTCTAGTATCTTTAAAGGGGTTAGGAGTGTTGAGGCTCTTTGCAAGTAGCTCCAGCCTGTACCAGTGGTGTTATCCAAGTGGATCCCCTGCACCTCAGTTAGGTTTAACAGTGAGACAAACGTTTACAAGGAATGTTTACTTGAAAAGTTATAATCACAAATATACAAATTTATGGAGCTGAATCCTTGCCCCTGCACTACCCCAGTCTCTGGGGAGGAGAGGAGGATTCGGTTTACAACACTGTCCTAGCCAAGTCAAAAAAAATTCTTTTGGACTGGAGTCCCAAGCACCCTGACTTCTTGGGGCTTTGCTACTGGGTTGGCTATAACCTTCCACCTACAATCTTGGCTCCAAGGTTGCCATGGCTTAAACTCCTTGTCTGATGGTAGCCCATTTGGCACCTAAGACAGAAAAAGAAAAGAGAACAGAGATGAATACATTCCAGGTCAGTTTTGGAGATCTGGATAAAAAAGAGTTGGGGAGCAAGGGAAGGAACTCCTTTTCTCATCCTTTCAGTTCATGGTGCCCCCACACCCTGATCTTTACCCTTTGTAGTCAGCAGGAATAGTAACAGCTAATGTTAAATAACACTGTGTGTTGAGCGTTGTGCCAAGTGCTTTATAATCATTATATCCTGATAACAACCCAGGCAGGTAGGTGCTGTTATTATCTCTATTTTACACATGAGGAAACTGAGACAAATGGAAGTTAAGAGACTTGCCCAGGGTCACACTGTCAATAAGTGTCTAAGACCAGCTTTGAACTTAGGTCTTCCTGCAGGTCTGGTGCTCCATCCATTGTGCCAAAGACTTTCTCAGTCTAGCCAGCTCTTAAGACACAGTCTGTTCTGGCTAAGAAGACAATGGAAGGAGGCTTCCATCACCCCTGTAGAGGACACAGAGTGCTTCCATGTTAGGGGAACTAGGAATGCCCAGTTTTTGAAGTGCACCATCCTTGGCAAATAGGCAGGCATGGTTTTTGTTAATGCTGTTTGTTTTGTTCGTGTCCTAAATTCAGGTCCTTGTCTCAAATTCAGAACAGTTCTCTGTGGTCTCTGGGGCCAGGACAAGCCCCTTTACACTCCTTTTTAAATAGTAAAATAGTTTTAAATAGTTAAAAAAAGCGAAAGTTTAAATAACAAAAAAGTTTAAAACACAATTTTAGAGAGAAGCAGAAAGCCTTGACTGTATGGAGATCTAGAAAATAGAATTATGGAAGAACAGCTGACATTTACATAGCACTTCAAAGTTTGCAAGCTGTTTTATATACTTTATCTCATTTCAGCTTAACAGCAGCCCAATAAGGCAGATACTTCAGGTATCATCCCCATTCTATTGATGAGCAAACTGAGACTCAGAAACATGAAGTCATGTATACAAGGTCACACCACTACCAAGTGTCAAAGACAGGATTTGAACTCAGATCTCTCTTGACCCCAGGTCCAGTATTCTCTCTACCACAACCTACTGCTGCTCATGTAGTCATGCTAGAAATGAGACACCTGAGAACCAGAAAACAGAAGGGATTTGCTTTGCATCACCTAGGAAGTAAGTAGCTGAGCTTCAGTTTGACTACAATAGCTTTGACTTTCTAGGTCTGATCTAGCTCTGATATTCTGCAATAATCCACAGCAGGGTGACCACTTCTCAGGCATGTTGAAGAAAAGGTTCACTATCCATAATGGGTTAGACTGAGTTGGCTTCCAAGGTCTCTTCCAAGATTCTCAGACTCATAATAATTCCACATAAAATTGCTTTGCGGGCAGAGCCTAAAGACTTCCATGTTTCATTCTCTAGTTAGTAAAAGTTGGGGTGCATTGTAGTGGGTTGCTTGTATTTCTTTTTTATTATTTTTCTATTAACGTTTCCCCTCCAAGAAGGACCTGGTGAGAATTAAATATCTGTAGCCCAAATGCTAACCCATGTTCAACTCTTGTATTTCCAACGGCACTGGACGATCTCCATGTATTAAAGAATACAAGGGCCCCTGCCTAACAATTCAGGGCATTGTGGACATTATTCTTTACAGGTTAAATGAGTCAGAAACATGAGTGGTGCTAAGTCAATATAATGACACAAAAGTGAATGATATAAATTCTGCTCTGATGAACATTTCTTTCAAATATTTGCCTTTTGGAGGAGGAAGAACTATTCATTCTTGTTGCCTTTCATGTTCTCCTGAGTTTTCTTTGATTATGTTTCAACACTTTAAGCCACTTGTTTTCTATTCAGTAGGTGGGATGGCCTTCTATAAAGAAGGAGGGACCAAACCACTCTGAAAGACCATTAAAACTGGGTCAGCCATACATGGCCTTACGTTGTAAAGGTTAACTTTGAACAATGAAAAAAGAAATGGGGTTATTTTTTCTGCTTCCTTCTTTTATTTTCTCAGCTCCAAGTGGAAACAGGAGCCTAGAGTCGCAAGAATGGTCAGATTGCTATTATAGTACTGCCTATTTTGTAGCCTAGAAAGATGGCATTCTGTAGGGGTGAAGGCATGGGGATTTTGACTCTGACACTTGGTAGCTATATTACCTCAGACAAATCGTTTCATTGAAATGGAGTTCTGAAAATAAGACTTGTATAAAGAAAACAAATCCCTCGGAGTAGTGGTGGAGGCCAGCACCTTGAGAATCCAAAGGAAGATGAATTGTTGCTTTGGAAAGGGTCTCATCTTTGGTCTTTGAGTGAACCCCTCTTTACCTTTTTCCTCATCCACAAAATGGGAATGATGGTATTTGTCTCCTAGTGTTGCTATCAGGACCATGTTCTGCAAAGTGCTTCTATGCATAAATGTGAGACAACTATTTAGGGCAGAGCTTTAGGTTCTCAGTAAATGGCCTGGGCCATAGAAAGAAATATAAAATCTCTGTTTTTGCTTTCAAAAATATGGAGATATTCCATTTTCCTTTGGATTTGTGTTCTTCCCTGGAGCTTTTAGATTAGCTCTGGATTTTTAGATTAGACAGGAAGACTTGATATTCTTTCTTGACTAGAAAACTTATAAAAGTTCAAACCTCTAACTAGATCCAGTCCCCCTCCCCCACGACCCACACACAGGAGAGAGAGTACGAGTGAGTCAAACAGCTTTAGAACTGATGAGGCAGCTCAGCTCTGTTCAGAGTAGTGCTTTGTAGGAGTCTGAGAGCTTCAGCCTGGAGGCTGGGAATAGGGAGGAAGTGACCAGAAAAGGTAGATGGGGAAAGTTGGGTAGTTTTCCATTTCCTTTTGAATTTAAACTACACAGTGGAACAGTATTCTTTTGTTTAAATTGCAGTGTCCAGATGATTAAATACTGCAATTCAATTCAGTTCAGTTCAGTTAGTTTTTATTAAGTCCCCAGGAGATGAAGGCTCTGTGTCCTGACGTAAATATAAATACACAAAGTTATCGCTTTCCTCTCACTGTTAATAAGCTTGAAGCTTCCAGCAAATTCTCTAGACAGAGTATAATAGTTGGTGCTGACCTATATGGTCAACTTGGTCTCCAAAGAATCCCAGAATCCCAGAGATGAAAGGGACCTCAGAGACCACCCAGCACAAACCATAACCAAACAAGATGAGCCCTGAACACAAGGTAGGTATTTCTAGCTTTTGCTCAAGTGAGAAAGAATCTATTACCTTAGAAGACAGCTTATTCAACTTTGTTAGTGTAACATTTGCATGGGGAACTTACACACCCACCATGGTGGCTGCTTGGTTGTTGTCCTTCATTCTCGAAGAGGACCAAAATGACATCACCATTGCAAAGTGAAATTTCAGTGTGTCTAACTATGGCTGATCAGACCAATATGAGCTCGGAATGCTCTACCACAGGTTGGGCACAGAGAGTCCCTGTGAATATTTAGGGTGAATTCTCCAAATTTGTGCATCCTGCATTTACTTTGTGCTATCTCAATTCTGCTTTGCTCAAAGAGCACAGCACCCTTTCTCATGTGGGCATGCCATGCTGAGTGGTCTTGTGCCCATGTCTCCCATGTTGCACAGTCAAATCCAAAGTTCTTGAGAGAGACCTTGGGAGTGTCCTTGTATCGCTTCTTCTGACCACCACATGATTGCCTGCCCCATGTGAGTTCTCCACAAAACAGTCTTTTGGGCAAGTGTACATTTTGCATTTGAACAACGTGGCCAGCCCATTGGAGCTGCTCTCTCTGAAGCATAGTTTGAATGGTTGGCAGTTCACCTTGAGTAAGGACTTCAGTGTCTGGTACCTTATCCTGCCAGATGATCCTCAGAATCTTCTTAAAACAGTTCAAATGGAAGCAATTCATTTCCCTGGCATGGTGTTGGTAGACTGTCCATGTTTTGCAGGCATACACCAATGAGGTCATCACAATGGCTCTGTAGACCTTCAGTTTGGTAGTCAGTCTAATGCCTCTTCTCTCTCAAACCTTTCTTTGGAGCCTCCCAAACACTGAGCTATCTCTGGCAATGGGTATGTCAACCTCATTGTCAATGTGTGCATCCCTGGAAAGTACACTGCCAAGGTAAGTGAACTTGTTCACAGCATTCAAAACTTCTCCATTTATTGTAACCAATGGTTCCATGTATAAATGGTGTGGTGGTGGCTGATGGAGCACCAGTGTTTTCTTGGTGTTAATTATTAGGCCAAAATTAGTACAGGCAGTAGAGAATTGATCCATACTTTGTTGTATCTCATCTTTAGAGGCTGCTTTGAGTGTATAATCATCTGCAAACAGAAAATCATGCACCAATACTCCCTCCACTTTGGTCTTGGCTTGTAGTCTTTCCAAATTGAAGAACTTACCGTCAGTACGGTAGTTGACCTTGTTGCCGTATTCATTCTCATTGAAAGCATTTGTCAGTATGGCTGAAAACATCATACTAAAAAGCATGGGAGCAAGCACACAGCCCTGTTTAACTCCATTGGTGACTGGGAAGGCACGAGAGCATTGTCCACTATCCAGAACCCAGGCAAATATGCCATCATGGAATTGACATACAATGCTGGTGAACTTCTCTGGGCAACCAAATTTTGACATGATTTTCCATAAGCCCAAATGACTAACAGTGTCAAAGACCCTGGTCAGATCTAAAAACATTGTGTACAGACCTCTGTTCTGCTCCTGGCATTTCTCCTGGAGTTGTCGAGCAGCAAATACTATATCGACTGTTTCTTGGCCCTTTCTGAAACCACACTTGTTCTCAGGTATATGCCCATCTTCCAGGTGAAGGATCAGCCTATTAAGGAGGAGTCTAGCAAGAATTTTGCCAGCAATACCTTAGAGAGAGACCCCCCTCTGATTGTTGCAGGACAATCTATTTCCTTTACCTTTACAGAGATCGACAGTGAAGGAGGCATCTTTGAACTCCTGGGGGATAACCTCCTCTTGCCATATAACCTGGAATATTTGTCAGCTTTTGTATGATCAGTGGTCCCCCTACCTTGTAAATCTCAGCTGGAGTAGTACCAGCAGCAGATGCTTTGCCACAAGAAAGTAGCCTAATGGCCCTCAGAATGTCTTCTTCTGTTAGAAGTTCAGCTAAGGAGGGATTGACTTCAACCTAAGGTAAACAGTCAATGGCCTCATCACTGACTGATGATGGTCTGTTGAGGACACTATGGAAGTGTTCAGCCCACCTCTCTAGGATCATGTCTATCACTAATCAATGTTGCTCCATCAGCACTGAGTAGTTGTGCTGCACCATAGGTTTTTGGTCCATTAATAGCTTTTAGGGAATCATAAAAGCACTTTAGATTGTTACTATCAGCATTCTGCTGATCATTCATCAGTCTTCTTGCTGAGCCAGGAACCCTGCATCTCTCTAAACTTTGCTTGTACTTTGCTTCTGACAGAGCTGGCAGGGAGTCCTAGGGAGAAATGAAGTTGGAAAAGGCAACAGCAATGGTCCCCATAGTGACATATCTCTCACATGGGCATGGGAATACGTAAGTGGCCTTCTTGGTTAGTTTGCTCACTCCAACTGGCCCCCTTACTGGCAGACAAAGGTTTCTAGAGGAGAATCTGCCACAGTGTAGTCATACTCAAACTCTCTCAGAGTTTCAGGGGTAACTGTTTTGGGGTAGCATACTCCCACTACTCATCACATCTCAAGCTCTCACCAGTGCACTTTCATTTACACAAACCAGTCACTCAAAATTATGAAACTTTTAGATTTTAAACGTGACCTTTTACTTAGCAATAAAGCAAAAGAAATAATCCACAGTTCCTTGTATATTAAGCCAAACCCAGAAATAATAAACATATAGCAATTCACACATAAACCTGAGTCATACTCACCCAACAATGTACTCGGTCTCTGTAGGGTAAAGTAAATAAACACTTGGATAGAGTTGCTTTTTTGACTCACTGCTGAATCTTCCTCTCTTGCCATTTCTTGACTACTCTAGTCTGTCTTAGCCTTAATAGCTGAAATCATCTATCCTCAATAATTAAAATCATAGGTTTCTAGTACCCAGTGATTCGTCTTTCCCTTGTAGGATAAAAACTCACCAAATCAAGAATCCTTATTTAATCATTCCTCAGTGTCCATGAAGTTAACATGATTTTTTTTCATTTCTTTGTTTTATCTTTAAGTTTTAATCCTTCTAAGTCTTAATCAGTTATATATATGTATATACATATATATATACATACATATGTGTGTATGTGTGTGTGTACATATGAACTGGGAGATCACAATACCATTCTCAATATAGCCTATCATCAAATTCTGTCTTTGAAATGGTTTCTTCATCTTCACATTTTTTCTTTTTAAAAAAATAAAATTTAAGTTATTGCTATATGCTTTGAATCCTCTCCTCTGTTCTTCTATGTGCATGACATTTTTTCTTTTCTTATTTTATATTTAAGTTTATAATATTTCTTTTTTCTTATTATGTATTTGAGTTTTAGTATTTGTCAACAATAAAATTTTTCTAAATAAAATTAATTTCCTTAATTAACAAAGATTAATTTCCTACCCCCTCCAAATCCTTCAATTGAGGAAGAAAAAAGAAAAAAATGTGCCACACATATGCATAGGCAAACAAAACAAATTCCCTCGTTGGCCACGTCTAAAACTGTGCCTCTCATGTTGCACTTTGATTCCATTTCTTTTCTGTCAAGAGGTGGGTAGCAGACTTTATTATCTTTGCTCTGATATCTTGGTTGGTCATTGCGTCATTTAGAGTTCTTATCATTTATATAATAATATAAAATGCAAATATTAATTATAACATATTAATTATATTCTAATACTATTGATACAAAATAATAATTAACATATTAATGTAATGTAATAATGATATATTATTGTATAAATTGTTCTCCTGGTTACTCTCAATTCACTTTACATCAGTTCATACAAGCCTTCCCAGGTTTCTCTGAAATTGTCTTTTTCATTATTTTCTATAGCACAATAATGTTTAGTTATGTTAATATATCATATTTTGTACAACCATTCCCCAATTGATTAGTTTCTAGTTCTTTTCTACCAGGACAAGATTTGCTATTAATATGGGGTGTTTTTCCCATTCTTTGATGTCTTGGTGGTGGAGTTCTAGTAATGGTATTGCAGGGTTAGTGTTTAGTAACGTTTTATGTATAGTTCCAAATTACACTCCAAGATGGCTAGACCAGTTCACAGCTCTACCAACAGTGCATTAATGAGCCTGTCTTTCCACAGCTCTTCCAGGCTTTGTCATTTTCTTTTTTTGTCAATGTTGCTAATCTGATAGATGAGATAGACTCTCAGATATATTGATTTTTTCCCAGTTTTTAATAAATAAAAGTTCTTTCTGGGTCTCTTTAAACCATCAAACTTTTGCATGCAAATGAGGAATTACTCTATATTCTTTACGAGGGGATTTGAATCTTTATATTTTCATTGCAGTTCATCTTCTGTCCCAAACTGCTCAAATCTTATCCAAAACTATATCTATGTTCATAGTTTTTAATTAGACCAAAATTCTTTTTCTACTCTTTTCAAGCATCAGACTGCTCATTTGTGAAAGAGTTGATATCTTACATCCTTTACAAGTCAATTTAACTCATTTTCTTTATATCCAAGTACTTTTTTCCTGCCTCTTTAAGTACGAACTCACTCCATATAAAATGATAGTAGATTAGATCAGGAAGACTTTCCTTATATGTCTCTCTACAACTTCTACTCCTTGCATTTCTGCCTTTTAGGCTAAAGCACAAATTCCATTCATTCTTTTTCAAGATGCAACTTCAAATACTTGAAGACAAAAGCTGTCATCCAACTACCCCAAGTTCTTTCTTCTTCATTTTCCACATTCCCCATTCTTCCAACTTATCTGCCTGTGTCATATAGTCTTCAATTCTTTCAATGTTTTAGTACTTTATTCAAAAGATTCCCAAATTATCGATATCCTCCCTAAAATGTACCACCCAGAACAGAGAACAGTATTCATAGTTATATTCCAAAACAGAGAATAATAGGAACATCAGGCCTCTATTTCTTTTAATACCATGCCTCCTTTAATGCAGCCTAATATTTCATTTGCTTTTTCGTTGCTATATCAAATAGTTGCCTCATCTTGAGTATCCCTGGATCTTTTCCCAAATGAACTCATGTCTAGTTATGCCTCCCCTATTTCACTTGAGAAGTTGATTTTTTAAACCCAAGAGTAAGACTTTATATTTCTTCCTATTAATTTCATTTTATTAGATTTGTCCCCTCTAGATTTTTAATTTTTTTGTATTCTGTCATATATGTTAATTGTTCTTCCTAGCCTTCCATCATCTATGCATTTAGTAAAAGTGATGACTATACCACCCATACTTTTCCCCTAGTCACTGATAAAAGCATTAAATAAATAGCACAGGACCAAGCACAGACTCTTGATGCACTCCATTGGAGACCTCTATCCAAGTTGGTACTGAAACATTAATGTTTTTTGTCTAGGTATTGCTCTGTCTTTTCACAAGAACAACTTCCTCTGCTTTTTATAAGTTTATTTTACAACGTGAAAAAATGCTATTCTCACTCCACACTTTTCCTCTTCTCTCCAATCAGAATTTGATCATAGCTTTTAAGAAGTTATTATGAACATAATTGAATTGGATGGTACATAATATCCATTCATAGAATCCTAAGGTTTAGAGTGGGAAGGGAATGACCTTAGAGAATACCCCATTCAACCCCCTCTGCTGTCTATAGGTCTCATCCATCTATAGGTGGACTTCTCAAATTGACAAGTGATTTCTTACAAAGTCCTATTAATGCACCTAACAATGAAGATGGTCATGCAGGAGTGAAGATACATGAACCAAGTGTTTTTATTTTATTACAATTCTGTCACAATAATTGAGCCTGACCAGAGAAATCAGTTTTCTTGAAGAAAAATTAAAAACAAAGCAAAACAGATAAGATAGTTGGTGCCCTCTTTCCATTTCTGTGACTTATTGTAACCTTAGGAAGAGTTGTTGTTTTTAATGAAATGCCAAATAAAAACAGAATTCTGTGAAAACAGCATCACATTCTTCCCTTTGGCTTTGAGAATGTTCATTTGCTTCTCCTGCTCTTGGGAAGTACATTCATCTCACTAACCAGCAAGAACCTGCCTGCTGCTGGCTTAAAGTCACTGCTTAAAGAATCTCATGAAAAATTGAAATTCCCATCTTTATTCAGGTTGGTCAGGAAATCTTCCCAAAGCTCTTTGTATCTGAAAATGCATTACACTTTTTTTAAAGCACTGTGAGAAACAGTTCTACATTATTTTTTAAAGTTATACATAAGTTCACCTTATGAGCTGCCAATTGGAAAGGTGGGAAAAACACTGAGAACAGTGACTGTCTTTTGGAAACACAAAGACGTAATTTAACCTTGGTGTTCAGTCCTTTAACAGCTAAAACCAGTGGTGGGGAAACTCAAATATGGCCGTTAAGTCAAAGGCGTGCACTTGAGGACCTAGAGGGTCACTTGTGGCCTCCAGGCTGCAGGTCCCCCACTACTGAAAGCCTTCTTATTTTAACTTGCCATTGTATTATTTAACTGAATTAGGAAGAAGCAACCAAAAGCCTTTGGGAGAAGGAGGTTGATTTCTTGCTGTCACAGGGCCATCTTTCTGCACACACAGTGTGTGTGTGTGTGTGTGTGTGTGTGTGTGTGTGTGTGTGTGTGTCCTTCATTGTCGAAGAAGACCATGCCATCAGAGAAATGATGACATGACTTGCACTTGACTTTGTTTTACATGAGGGAGGACTGTGCAAGGTCACCAGCCTCACTTGTCCTCCAGAGCCATCTGAATCCAGTGACCAGATATTCATCAGGATGACTGGAGATGGCCCAGGATGAGGCAGTTGAGGTTAAGTGACTTGCCCAAGGTCACACAGGTAGTGAGTGTCAAGTGTCTGAGGTGAGATTTGAACTCAGGTTCTTCTGACTCCTGCACTGGTGGTCCATCCACGGCACCACCTAGCTGCCCCTGCACACAGAGTAGAAATTTGACCATTATCTGAAATATCAGTAGTGATGGGGAAACTGGATAGTTGAAGCACCTCAAATTCACTATGCAGTCTTATTTATTTGATATCACCAGATACTAATGAGCATGAAAAATTAAATAATGTATGTGGAGAAAGGCAGAGTACCACATGACAAAGTGGATACAGGGCTAACTCCTTTGACTGGCATTCAAGGCTCTTCACAATCTGGCTTCAACCTACATTTCCTTTGACTTCTAAGTAGTTGTTATTGTTCAGTCAAGATTCTTTGTGACTACATTTGGGGTTTTCTCTGCAAAGATATTGGCATTTCCTTCTCCAGCTAATTTCACAGATAAGGAAACAGAGGCAATCAGCATATATTCACATAGCTGGTAAGTGTCTGAGGCTGGATTTGAACTCAAGTGTTTCAGATCTTCCTAACTCCAGGCCTGGTGCTTTTTCCACTGTGCCTCCAAGCTGTCCACTTATACACAGAATTCAGGTGAATTCAATTCAACAATCACTGATTAATTAGTGGTGTAAGACAACGAGGTAGGTGCTGGAGATATTGAGACCAAAAGAAATGGTCTCTTTATGCTCAAAGATCTTGTGTCTACTGTGGGGATAGAGCATTCACAAAAGGAAGTCACTATAGAATAATTAGGAGAGCCAAGAAAGGCTTCTAGAATTCGCTGCAAAGTCTTTCTTGATAAGCCAACTCCATCTAAGATTCCAAATTTTCTTTTCTTTATTTACAATTTTTTAGGGATATCTTTTGTTTTTAGATCCCCTTCCTGTCAAAATGCAGCCTTTCCCCTTCACCTCCCCATAAGTCATCCCTTCTAACAATTTGTTTAGATTGGCAAAGAACATACCCTACTAATCTTCACTTTCATATAGCGTTTTAAAGTTTGCAATCCATTTCCCTCGCCACAACCCTGTGAAGCAGATGGGCACTATTTCCCAACTTGGCAAAAGAGGACAGAGAGGTTTTGAAAGCATAAATGATATAACTTTGATCATAAATCTGCTGTATGAGGCAGGATTCAAACTGGGATCTCTGGACTCCAATAGCACCTCTGCTCTCTAAGCTAACACAAACAAAACCAAAATTGTTTAGCAGAGTTTCGAATGGAATTGTCTCAGAAATGTGAACAATTCCTAGTTAGTCTAGCAATCCTTTGTGTATAACTAAAGCACCTGCGTGTGGCTAGGGTTTTTTGTAGACGGGTCAATGAAATTTTATCAGTCTGGTACTTTGTTTGGTCCATCATTCCTTCACAAAAAGCAGGAGCCTAGATCCCAACCCGAATGATTACAGATCCCATTTAGGTTGCAATCCACAGCAATGAGGTTTAGCTGGAGCCCCAAATCTTGAGGTTTGGGGAGTGGTTTCTCTTTTAAAATGTGTGGAGGGCAACTGAATTAGATGAAAAAGAAGGGGTGGCAATGATTGATGGTTCTGCAAAAGGAAGATCTGGGGACTTGTGGCCAAATCCAAAGCACTCAAAAGTCCCCAGGGCTAGAGTGGAGCTCTAGAACCCTGCTCCAGCCCTTCATGTCCCAGAAAGCTTCAGTACCAGCTACCAAGACCTTTGCACCAAGAAGTCAGCCAGTGAGTATCTTTCTTTTGAGCTCCTGTAATCCCTAAAAAGTCTTTGTTCTCATAAAAGGTTGAACCAACCTCTTTAATAAATAAAAAGCCCTATTTGTGGGTCTGGCCCCAGTAAAAAGACATCCTTTTGAAGCTACACTAGCCCTTTTCCCCAAATTACAAAGAAATGAAGGCAAGTTAACATTTGAAGGGTGGTAGTGGTTGGTAGAAGTAAGCATTTGATTGGGTAATCTCAAGAAACGGCTTTGGCCAGGGCTTTTTGGATAATTCCTTAAAACTCAATTAGTAATGCTTGTTCCATAGTCAGCAAACATTCATTTTGTTTAATAACGCATTTTATTTTTCTCCTATTACATGTTAAAACAGTTTTGAAGCTTTTTTTAAAGTTTTTAGTTCCAAATTCTATTCAATTCCCCCCTCCCTGAGATAGTAAGCAATCCAATATAGGTTATACAACAGCAAGAATTTATTAATCACTTTCTGTGTGCCAGGGAACCATGGTTAGAACTAATGATGCAAAGAAAGGCAAAAAAATACCTGCTCTTGAGGAACCTACATTCTAACCAGGGAGACGTGGAAGTAACGAAGTATGCAAGGTACATCCGGTGTAAATAAAGTCTTCCCAGTATTGTGGAAATTTTGCAGGAGATTGATTCCATTTGAAGGAAGTGTATATTCTAACTCAGGTCAGACAATCAAATATTTGTTAAGAGCATCCTATGTGCCAGGGATCGGGCTATTTGCTGGCGATACTAAGAAAAGCAAAAACTAATTCCTGCTCTCAAGGAGCTCGCAGCTTATTAGGGCAGACAACATGCAAGCAATGATGTACAAACAAGTTACATGCATGATAAATTAAGAGATAATCTACACTGGGAAAGGACTAGAATTCCAGGAAAGACTTTCTGTAGAAGGTAAGAATTTTTATCTGGGATTTAAAGAAAGTCAGGGAAAACAAGAGGGAAACATGAGGGGAGGAGAGCATGCCAGGCATGGAGTGGCCAGCCAGTAAAAACGCCTAGAGTCTTGTTTGGAAAAGGCCATGATGAGGAAACTCCTGCCTATTTCAGTTTTAAAATCATTCAGTTTAAATGTGTTTGAAAATGTTCAGGGTAGGGAAAAGGTCTCTCATTCCTCTGGAAGTAGATTTGGAAGGAGCTGGGAGTCTGTTAGGATAGTTATATGTGATCTTCAGCTTTTGGACATAAATGAACTTTGATTCTAGTTGGAACTTCAAAGGTCAAGGAGTTGAAAAGGAAGGGAAGTCAGGTGTGGGAGGAATTTTTCGCTTGGAAAGAGACCCTTCTTTCTCTCCAAATCTTACACAGAGCTGGGAAAGTCATGCAAGGGGATCTCTAAGTCTTGTGTACATGGGGAAGTGGCTTTTTTTTTTTGGGTCTTTTCCTAGGAATTTGAGTGTTTAGGAAAGTGGATTGTATCTGGCTGCCAGTCTCTTCCCTATTAAAGTCGTCTGGACACTTGTTCTAAATGGCACATTGGTTGTTGACACAGGGATTGGTGTGTGTTGCTTTATTATTAGGGGGAGGGCCTGGAAAGAGTATATTACAACATAATCTTGAGGAAAAGGTCTATTCATTTTTTACTTTGCTTGGAGTCAGGAGACTTGGATTTGAATCCTACTTCAGACATACTGTGTCTGGTTTGTGATCAGGGTTAAATCATTCAGCCTCTTCATGCCTCTGTATTCCCCTTAGCCTGTGCTTAGCACTGGCCTTGACACATTGTAGGTATTTAATAAATGCTTAAAAAACTTTTTAATAATCTATTTTATTTTTCCCTGATTGCATATTAAACTTTTAAGTTTTGAGTTCCATATTCTATCTCTCCCTCCCTCTGTCCTCTCCTCCCTCCCAGAGACAGTAAGCAATCAGATATGTTATACATGTACAATCATGTAAAACTTTTCCCTATTAGTCACTTTGTACAAGAAGATTCATACTAAAAAATGAAAGTGAAAAATAGCATGCTTCAGTCTGCATTCAGATAGTAATGAATACTTTTTAAAAATTTTTGAAAAAGCAGAAGGTAGAGGATAATGATTGAAATGTACTATGTTATTTTCTGTAATGGTTTTTATTTTTTTATTTTTTATTTTTTTTATTTAACTTTTAACATTTATTTTCACAAAATTTGGGGTTACAAATTTTCTCCCCTTTTATCCCCTCCCCCCCAAACCCAAGCATTCTAATTGCCCCTGTGACCAATCTGCTCTCTCTTCTATCCTCCCTCTCTGCCCTTGTCTCCGTCTTCTCTTTTGTCCTGTAGGGCCAGATAGCTTTCTTTACCCCTTAACCTGTATTTCTTATTTCCTAGTGGAAAGAACATTACAGTTGATCCTAACACTTTGAGTTCCAACTTCTTTAGCTCCCTCCCTCTCCACCCCTTACCTTTGGAGGACAAGCAATTCAATATAGGCCAAATCTGTGTAGTTTTGCAAATGATTTCCATACTAGTTGTGTTGTATAGGACTAACTATATTTCCCTCCATCCTATCCTGTCCCCCATTACTTCTATTCTCTTATGATCCTTTCCCTCCCCATGAGTGTCGACCTCGGATTGCATTCTCCTCCCCATGCCCTCCCCTCTATCCTCCCCCCCACCCTGCTTGTGCCCTTGTCCCCTACTCTCCTGTATTGTGAGATAGATTTTCCTATCAAAATGAGTGTGCATTTTGTTCTTTCCTTTAGTGGAATGTGATGAGAGTTGACCTCATGATTTTCTCTCGCATCCCCTCTTTATCCCTCCACTAATAAGTCTTTGCTTGCCTCTTTTATGAGAGATAATTTGCCCCATTCAATTTCTCCCTTTCTCCTCCCAATATTTCTCTCTCACTGCTTGATTTCATTTTTTTTTAAGATATGATCCCATCCTATTCAATTCACTCTGTGCACTCTGTCTCTATGTATGTGTGCGTGTGTGCATGTGTGTGTGTGTACTCCCACCCAGTACCCAGATACTGAAATGTTTCAAGAGTTACAAATATTGTCTTTCCATGTAGGAATGTAAACAGTTCAACTTTAGTAAGTCCCTTATGACTTCTCTTTGCTGTTCACCTTTTCATGGTTCTCTTCATTCTTGTGTTTGAAAGTCAAATTTTCTTTTCAGCTCTGGTCTTTTCATCAAGAAAACCTGAAAATCCTCCATTTCATTGAAAGACCATTTTTTCTCCTGAAGTATTATACTCAGTTTTGCTGGGTAGGTGATTCTTGGTTTTAGTCCTAATTCCTTTGACTTCTGGAATATCCTATTCCATTCCCTTCGATCCCTTAATGTAGAGGGTGCTAGATCTTGTGTTATCCTGATTGTATTTCCACAATACTTGAATTGTTTCTTTCTAGCTGCTTGCAATATTTTCTCTTTCACCTGGGAATTCTGGAATTTGGCCACAATGTTCCTAAGAGTTTCTCTTTTTGGATCTCTTTCATGCGGTGTTCTGTGGATTCCTTGAATATTTATTTTGCCCTCTGGTTCTAGAATCTCAGGGCAGTTTTCCTTGATAATTTCATGGAAGATGATGTCTAGGCTCTTCTTTTGATCATGGTTTTCAGGTAGTCCCAGAATTTTTACATTGTCTCTCCTGAATCTATTTTCCAGGTCAGTTGTTTTTCCAATAAGATATTTCACATTATCTTCCATTTTTCCAATCTTCTCGCTATGTTCTGTGATATCTGTCTTTCTCATAAAGTCCTCAGCGTCCATCTGTGCCATTCTAGTTTTGAAAGAACTATTTTCTTCAGTGAGCTTTTGAATCTCCTTTTCCATTTGGCTAATTCTGCTTTTGAAAGCATTCTTCTCCTCATTGGCTTTTTGAACCTCTTTTGCCAATTGAGTTAGGCTAGTTTTCAAGGTGTTAATTTCTTCACCATTTTTTTGGTTCTCCTTTAGCAGGGAGCTGATCTGCTTTTCATGCTTCTCTTTCATCCCTCTCATTTCTCTTCCCAGTTTTTCCTCCACCTCTCTAACTTGATTTTCAAAATTCTTTTTGAGCTCTTCCATGGCCTTAGCCCATTGGGTGGGCTGGGACACAGAATCCTTGATTTCTGTGTCTTTGTCTGACGGTAAGCATTGTTCTTCCTCATCAGAAAGGAAGGGAGGAAATGTCTGTTCTCCCAGAAAGTAGCCATCAATAGTTTTATTTCTTTTCCCTTTTCTGGGCATTCTCCCCAGCCAGTGACTTGACCTCTGAATATTCTCCTCACACCCACCTCACCTCCTGGTCCTCCCAGCCAGCGTTTGGGGACTGGGATTCAAATGCTGCTTCCAGCCTTAGGGCTTTTGGCGGGGCAGGGCTGCTATTCAGTGTGAGAATTAAGTTCAGATGGTCAGGTCGGGGCAGGGCCGCCTCTCAGGCTCAGTTCCCTCAGGGGGTTTATGTACGGACCTTCCACAATGGATCCAGGCTCCCGCCCGCTTGGGGAGCCCCTGTCTGCAACCGCCTCTCAGCTTCTATCTCCCGGGGGGGGGCCCGAGCCATGGGGGCACCCCACTCCCCTCTCGACCCGCCAAAGAGACTCTCTCACTGACCCCCGTCACCTGCGGGTGGAGGGGTTTGTGCCGCCACTGGAGATCCCATCCCTGAAGCCTGCTCGGATCTGTACCTCTCGGAGCCGTGGCCGCCGCAGGTCTGGGCTGGGCTCCGCGTCTGCAGGGCGACGGACCTTTTGTGAGAGGTTTGCAGGTCCCTCTGTGGGTGGAGGGACCTGCGTGGCCACTGGAGATCCCGTCCCCGTAGCCCGCTCGGATCTTTTCCTCACGGTGTCGCGGCCGCTGCAGGGCTGCCCTCTGCTCCCAGTCCCGGCGCCCAGTCCGCAGCGTGAAGGACCCCCCGCGAGAGGTTTGCAGGTCTCTCCGGAACAGAAATCTCCCTCGCTCCAATATTCCGTGGCCTCTGGGTGCAGAATTCACCGTGAGTTGGTCCCCTCTAGCCGTTCTGTGGGTTGTGGGTTCGGAGCTATGTGTATGTGCGTCTTTCTACTCCGCCATCTTGGCTCCGCCCCATGTAATGGTTTTTATTTGGCACAAGGGTGGGTTCAGTTTGAGAAAGGAAGGGGCAAACATATAATGAGAAAATACATTTGTGCAAAATAACCAAAAAATATTTTTCCTTCGCCTAAGTTAGTGATTTCTTTTTTTTTTTTTTTTGAGGGATTAGGGGTTCCGAACTTATGATTTCAGTTGATGTAGGGAATTTGAAATGTGCAGATTAACAATCCCTCTATAAGGTAGAGAGTTGTTTGGTTCATTGAGAGGTTAAATGACTGACTCTGGAAACTCAGCAGAGGACGGATTTGAATTCTGGGTCCTCCTGAATTGCTTGGTTCTTGTAAATTTAGTGGTGAGAAACTCAAAGGCAGTACTTTTCCTCATTCTTGGTTTATTGCCCCCTGTCCTAACTAGCCTACTTCCACCTGGTCAGATGAGTCCAGTTGGGAAGCCTCTTGATAAGGCAGCATGGTGACTCTCTGAACTGTCCCATCTAGAGATGCGATCCAGGAACATTACAGGTAACAAGCTAGTTCGTCAGTTGGGATAGAAGAACCCAAACTCACTAAACTTAGAATAGGGGAAAAGTTCTCTTACTTTGAAGATTTGCTTTAAGATCTTGTTTGAGACAGCACATGCACAGGCTGCTCATGTCTGACTGCTTGGCCTTTCCTTTCCCCATAGTGAGCTGGGTAGACAGTGTCCCTTGTCCATCACACTGTGGAGGAAGACATTGCCTCAAGACAATGTGTCCATCTCCAGTCCCTGCCCAACAGAAAGAAGTGTGTTAATTGCCTGCACGCCACTCTTTAGCTGCAGTATTTGTGTGGCTATCATCATGTGACTGATATCATTGGCTCCCCAGAGTTCTTTTTCTTTAGGTATTCTCCCCACATTCCTCCTTAAATCCTGATTTAAGGCAATCATATAAATCCCTGAAAATGACAGGCAGGACACTATTTCTAAGAGAGCAATTGTGTTACTGCTTGATAAGATGCTGAGCGGCTCAAGAAAAAATTTTCTTTTCCTCCTTTCTTCTCCCTTGCGCCCTTTGCTTGACAGTCAGGGGCTGCCCCTGAAGATCATTTTCATGGAGGTATAGTACCAGGTGCCCACTGCCCTTCCAAAATCAGTCTGTTCTCCTTGATGGATCTTGGGGTGTCTTACAATGAAAGGTATTGGCATCGTGATTCCTTATGTCACCCCCTTGCTCCATAAATTCCTGCTGTCTCTAAGATCGAGAGGAAACCCTTCCATTTGAGTTTTAAAACCCTTTATAACCTGACTCTTCCTACCCTTCTGGTCTTTTTAAACTTGCTTCCATGAACTTTATAATCAAAGAAAATTAGTCTTCTGGTTATTACTCATATACAATACACACATTACTTATATACAATACCCCATTTCCCAACTTTGCATGAGCTATGCCCCATGCCTGGAATGCTTCTCCTCCTCCTCAAATGAGTCTCAGCTTCCTACAAGACTCAGCTCAAATTCTACCCTCTGCAAAATGTCTTTCCCAGTCTCCTCCATTGTTGGTGCCTTCTCAGTGAGATCAGTGCTGATTTACAGCCTGTGGTTGTCTCTCCCATTAAGATGAGAGCTTCTTGATGACAGGGACCATGTTTTTCCCTTTTTTTCCCTTTTGTATCCCCAGCATTTAGAGCCCTGCCTGACTTGTAGTAAGTGGTCAAATTACTTCCATGACTGAATATAAAATTCTCTGTTTGCCATTGAAAGCCCTTTGTATTTCACCCTCCCCTCTGCCCTTCTAATCTTCCCAATACTCCAATCTGATGCAATTGGCTTCCTTGTGATTTTCTGAAAGAGACATTTGATCTCCAACAGGGGCATTTTCAGGGGCTGTCCCTCCTGCATGCAATGTCCTTCTCCCAGCTCCCTTCAACTCCCAGCTAAAATCCCAACTGAAGAAACCTTGTCCAGTCCCATGTCATCTGAGTGGCTTCCCTCTGTTGATTATTTCTTATTTTATCCTGTATGTATCTTGTCTATATGCAATTTGCATGTTGTCTTTTCCATTAGATTATAAACTCCTCTAGGTCAGGGACTGTCTCTCACTTTTCTTGCATCCCCAGTACTTGGTGGTAGGAGCTTAATATTTATTTATTGATTTAAATGAATGTTGATTGACTGCGTCACCAGAACTCTGGGGTTCCCCCTTTGATTCTACAATCTTAGTATCTAATGTCAATCTCTGAACAATATCTTACAATTTTTATCTGCAGTGGGATTCCCAATCCATGTTTTGTAACATGCCTGTAACATTCATTCCCAAGTTTATTTGGACAGCCCTGCTACCAGATATTTGTCTTGATTTTTCATTTAAAAATTAGAGACAAATTGTTCTCTCCACATGTCTGACTTAGGAGGTGGCAGCATGGGGTAAGGTGTGATCATGGGATCAAACCAGTGTCAGGGAGAGCTCAGAGCGTCCTTCATCAGCAGGCTGGCTCAGAGTTGGCTTACCCCCTCCTCCTAAGTGCTTAGATCCCTGATAACTGACAGATTTTCTTGGAGTCTTTTACCCCTACCCCCTTTTATTGGCTTATATATTTCACTTTTTACTTTAATTTTTTAATGAATGAAAAATCTATTTCCTCTTCTTCTTATCTTTTTCTCCCTTAGAAAAAAGCCCCCAAATCAAAAAACAAATACCTAGCAAATATGCATAATCAAGGAAAACAAATTTTTGCATTATCCATGTTACATATAAACATAATGTACACATGTGTGTGTATATACAACATGGATAATGCAAGATTTATATATACATATATATATTATATTACATATATGTCATTGTGCTCCTTGAGTCTTATCACCCCTCTGTAGATAGATAGCCTCCCTTCTATTTTTTTGACATTAACTCACATTAATTACACAAGGCAAAAACTTCAAATAGTGTAACCAACTTGCAAATGGGTGCTAGTCTTCTCCCTTACTCATAAAGGGACTGCATTGGGTTGACCCAATGTAAAGCAAGAGAAAATGGGATGCTTGTGGCAAATTGTGAAGGAAATACAAATGTGTTCATCCTTTGTTGCCAAAGAAGATCATGCCATCAGAGAAATAATGACATGTCTTGCACTTGACTTTGTTTTACATGAGGGAGGGCTGTGCAGGTCACCAGCCTCATTTCTCCTCCAGAGTCATCTGAATCCAGTGACCAGATATTCATCAGGATAACTGGAGATGAGCCAGGATAAGGCAATTGGGGTTAAGTGACATGACCAAGGTCACACAGCTAGTGAGTGTCAAGTGTCTGAGGTGAGATCTGAACTCAGGTTCTCCTAATTCCTGCACTGGTTCTCTATCCACTCCACCACCTAGCTGCCCCAGAAGGAAATGCAAATAGAATAACACCAGTTGCCTTGCTTGATGGAGACTAATAATGGAGACCCTGTCCGTCTCTGCCTATCCTCCCCTTGTCCATATCCCCCCTTCCTGTCTTTCCGTCTCTCCATCTGTCCCTCCCCGCAATTCATCAATTGGAATGATATTTTTGTGATAGTAAATGAGGCCATTTTTTGTCTCAATTCTTGATTAGCCCTTCATCATTGAATTGGCATTGCCTCAGACAAATGGAAGCCAGGGAAACCACCTTGATTTAGAAAGGCCAAGATCTTCTACTGCATCTTGGGCCATTGCAGTCATCTTAATTTTTGTCCTGCCACTGGAGACTGGAGCACAAGGTCTTCCTGCCTTGGAGGCCAACTCTCCATCTCTTAGGCCATATTCCATCTGCCTACGAGACTGACCAGTGCAAGCAATGAGGAAATTTTCAACAGTGGCCACTTATTCTTGTGCTAGTTACTCAACAATTCCCCCTCTCTTTTTCAGTACAACAAACCCTTTTGTGTCTTCACAGTAGCCCATCTCTTTCTCTCAGCCTTTGCCTATTTGCTTTGTGTCCAGCCTAATGAATTCTTTGGCCATTTTGTGTCTGGGACCAGCAGGCAAAAAGTCTCAAGTTTTTATTACCTGAGTAGGATCTTTTGCTGACGTTGCTCTCTTGCTGCTTATAATTGCAAAATGAGACTTGCTGGGCTCCTAATCCAGAAAGGCAGCTGGAGTTTCATCAGTCTGCTGTCAACAGTACAGCTCATGTCAGACTGGATGATATGATAATGCTGGGATCAATCTTTTTAGCAACTTATCACAAATAGGGGTGTGAAGGAAACTGGGTTAGATAGTGATGCCAAAAAAGATGCCAGGGCTCTTTACATGCAGTTGGAGAACTGAATAAGGTTTACTATCCAATTTAGCAAGCCCACTAAGGCAATGGAGGCCTTGTCCTAAACCATCACAAAAGATGGTGGTTGGTGGGGAGCAAGAACCATGCTGATCACACCCACATTTGATTGACTAGATTAGTTTTGCACAGCAGATCTCTTGTCATTTATTCTAAAAGCTCACTTCAAATGTCAAAACACCCAGCATTTGCCTTCATTCAAGAGGACGGTTCCCTCAAATGAATTATTTTTCTGCTAACACTTCCTGGAGATTAGATAGAGTACCTTCTCCCTCTCCCCATTGAAGGCCTAGTACAATGGGTCCCAAGCCTGATGGCTTCTTCAACCTTATGACCTCTTTTCTCCATACAGACCAACTTGTACACCTAATTTATTTTAATTGTCAAAAAAATGAGGAGTCCCTGCCTTTCAGTTTATGGTGTACTCAGATTTTATTCTTATTACTTCTTGACTGCATTTTATTTTGTTTTTAACAGAATAAGTTTAGCTTATGTTTTTACATTAGGGATTTCTCACCTCCCAAACCGAGACGAAACAAAACAAAACAAAAATACTTGCTAGAGAGACTGGCAGACAATGTATGCACCATATTTTTCTACTCATACACTGCCTCTTTTCTGTGAGAAAGGATGTATATTTCATTATATCTGTCCTGGATTCTTCATTTTTTTTCATCACTCAGAATTCAGTTTCTTCTTGGTGGTCTTTGCATTTGCTTCTCCAAATATTGCATCCCCCTTCTTTCCTTAGGCTTTCTTGGGTTAAGACTGGGTCAGTTGTTGCAATAGCACATTACTTTCAAAGCCAAGTTAGTGATGGAGGCTAAATGTTCACAGGTGCTGAAATTCATAATGCCAACTGGAAAACTAACCTTGGAAAGGAGAGGGCGAGAAGATGAATCTTTGGGGAAGCTTCACACCACGGCTCCAACCTAGATATGTTTTTAAAAACACAACAGGGACCTCCAGAAAGAAGGTTCAAATTCCAGTTATAGTCTCTGGTATGCGCAGAACAGGAAGCGTCTTGGTTCAAGACAAATATGCAGGTTAATTCAAGTTTTTGCCCATCCCTTGAGCTAAAGTTAAGCCCCATGGAAGTTTTTCAGTCTTTTGGAAAATCATTTAGAAGCATCTGACACTCTTCCTCACCTCCTGTTTTGGACTTGGAGTCCTGGGAGAAAAGCAATGTAGAGGCGTTGGAGACAGGGCAAGAGAGAGGACTATTCTCCAACCAATAATAATAATAAAAATATTCTTCTGCAAGGTTAGCTCTAGAGATGGGCGGAATGACCATTTGAGATGCTCCTTGATTTGTTGTGGGGCAAAATCAAGCTGAGTTTTTCTTTGGAGGTAGTAAAACGGAAAGATTGCTTGTGTAGGAATCAGAAGATTTAGCCCCCTAGTGCCTTCTCTGCGGTAGACTAGGTCAAAGAGAAAGTGGCCATGCAAGGTTATTTGGCCTCAGGCTCCAAGGGGGTCTTAAATTTAGCAGGGAGAGAACTATAACATTCACGGATGGGACAAGAGTGTTTGGTTTCGCTCTGCTGAATCTCAACTGAGACATTGCATGAAAACAAGGATTTCCCTTGGGAATTAGTGTATTTATGCAGAAAGAAGACTAAAAGATCATTTCTAAATTTAAAAAAAAGGTTATCTCACATTGCAGGGATGTAGTATTTTGTTTTCATGTCTCCTTCTTTGTAAAATTGTGGTGAGAACTCTCAGAAGCTAAAAATTGTCCTCACTGCTCTTGATTTCAGAAAGTTCCTGGGTAGACACTAATAGAACATGACATGTGTTGACTGACAATTGAATGGATGGTGCTACTAACTGACCTTGGGACTCCAATTAGGATAACTGAGAGAGTGAGCAAATCACATTGGTTGGGAATGACCGACACAGAGTCACGTAAGCACCATCTCTCTGCGAAACAACCTGAATTTCCTGGTGAACAACCATGAAGAGAAAATGTGAGACAAGAATAACACCTCCCCTAATTAAACAATAAGACTTTTTGAGTGACCACTTTGTATTCAGCCCTTTGCTGTGCAATATGAGGATTGGAGAAGTATGAGACACGGCATAGCGCCTGCTCTTGAACTTAAGTCTAGTTGGAGAGCTGAGATAAACATGGGGGAAAAATAAGCTTTGTTTGGTTTTTCAGTCATGTCCAACTCTTTGTGACCCCATTTGGGATTTTTTTTTGGCAAAAATACTACAGTGGTTTGCCAACTCCTCCGTCTCATTTGACAGATGAGGAAACTGAGGCAAACAGGGTAAAGTGACTTGCTCAGGGTGACACAGCTACTAAGTGAGAGAGAGAAGGGAGGGCATTCTAGTCAGGGGACTGGCATGAGGAAAAGTACAATGGAGGCTATGACTATGGTGTGTTTGTGAGATGGTAAGGAAACTAGCCTTCATGAAGTGAAGGGAGCCTGTTGGGAAGCTTTGTGAGGAGAGTTGGGACCTGGGAACATGGAGTCTTAAAAGCTGGACAGAAGAGGGAGCTTAATGATGCATTAAGGAATAGGAAATGGTTGTTTCTAGAGCAGGGTGAAACTATTATGGTAGGAAGATGAGTGTAGCAGTGAGATATTCCCTATAATTGTCCATAGGGTTACCCTCCGTTCTGTGACACAGGTCCTCTTTTTCATCAGTTGTGACCCCACAACGGTTAGTTTTTGTTTCTTCCGTTCTCCCAGGTGAGCAGACCTGCAGATGTTTTGGAGCTTCTTCTCTAAACTCTCCTCTCCCTGCCAGGAAAATTAGCCCCTCCTAGACACTCCCCAAATAGAAAGCTTCTCAATGCGAAACATGTGCCCTCATTCTTCTAATGTGATTTGCAGATGACAGATGATTCCAATCACTGTAATTACCCATATTCTTTAATTGACTTTCAGTGGCAGTAATAAGTAATGAGAGACCAGGCTTACGAATTTCCTTTTTTAATTGTTGCTGTGTAGCTATTCATTTCAGAGAATAAATATCCCATCTCCTTATTGTACTGTCTTTCTCTGCAAATGTACTTTCCCACTGAAGAGTCCCCTCCTTTGTAAGACACCTTGGAGAACTGCTTTACAATGCTGGCTGCAGCTATCTGGGCTGTAGTGATCACCCTCATTCATTCTGTTGACTATTCACTTCAAATAAACAAACCACAAGTTTCTAACACAGGCTCCCTGCCCACTGCTCCAAACTGAAAAGGCCACAAACGATGATAATTGACCACAGCTTGTCGGGAGTGAGACGATTGTCATGAGTGTAAACTCTGATGAATTGCTTTAATATCATGGATTTTTGAACATGGGCAAGCTTCCTTTTGCAGTAAATTAAGAAGACTTATAAAAATATTGTCACTCTTCACATCTCAATTATGTTCAAGAGGATGGCAGGAGGGAAGGAACGAAGGGTGTGGCTGGTGGTGGTTGTCTTAGATTAAGTATGGAAAGACACAAATCTTCTCAAATCAAATCCAACTGGATCTTTTCATTTGGTGGTTTTTGTTTTTATTTTTGTTTCCCTGCCCCTCCCTCTATGATATAACAGTGGAACTGACATCCACTTTTAAAATATCTGTTGATTTATTTTTATTATCTTACTTCAGATGTAGGGTCAACCGTGTGGACACCAAGATTCCATTAAATTTTAGATTCATGTTTTGTTTTTTTGACCCAGCTCAAGAACTAGAAACATTACAAGAAAACTAGATCTTGTGGAATCCTTAGATTTAATGACACAGGCTTATAATCTCTCTCTTGTTGATCTCCTCAGTTCTTATGGGTTCAATTATCCTATCTGTGTGGATGACTACCAGATCTCCATATCTGACTTCTGTCTCTCTCCTGAATACCAGCTGTGCCCCACCAACTGCCTGTTAAAGGTCACTCGGATGTCCCATAGGCATCTCAAATTCTGCTTGTCCAAAACCAAACCAAAGAAGAAGGTAGAGTTAGTTCACAATCACTGGGGCAAGCACAGGGCTTTACAGGGAGCAGGCATATCTTT
Source organism: Notamacropus eugenii (assembly GCF_028372415.1). Taxonomy (NCBI): domain Eukaryota; kingdom Metazoa; phylum Chordata; class Mammalia; order Diprotodontia; family Macropodidae; genus Notamacropus; species Notamacropus eugenii. The sequence continues at coordinate 51,679,136 of NC_092874.1, read as the reverse complement.
GGGCAAATAGGATCTGGTTAGAGTCTAAAATACCATGTGGTGTTTTAAGTTTGTACTCAGTCCCACTGCCACATATAGGTGCTTAATAAATATTTGTTTAGTAAATGAATAAATAAGGTAAGACCTGCGTTTGTCCTCTTGAGGCCCATAAAGTCTGCCATTCATTTGAGGACTTGTACCAGTGTACAAGGGATAAGGGGCCAAACACATAGCTCAAGAAAGCTTTGTATTTCAAGCCCTAGAGCAATTTATGTCAGCTTCCCTTCATCTCTTTGGTAGCATCCATTCAGATGCCCATGGACCCAGGCCCTTTTAACCTAGTACAAGCTGCCTCTGGCAGTCATTTCATTTTGATTTTGGAAGAGGGATCTGTTCGAGTTTCATCATTAACGATAGTCTTGCTTTGCAATCTGGGCTCTGGTTCCCTTAAGATTCAAGCATATGGCCCGGTTTCCTGCTGTTACTCTTCTAACCAAGATGGAACTAATCTCTATGATATCCACCTAATTCATTGCCCTTGGGTTAATTTATCTGCATATTGTCTCCAATTGTAATTTTTCCATTCATTCAGATTGGGGAAATTGTTTTTCCTATAATACTCTTCCCCTCCATATTTCATCATTTCAGTGTGTCAAACTCTTTGTGACCCCATTTGTGATTCCATACTGGAATATCTTTTGCCATTTCCTTCTAGCCACAGATGTTTACCAGCTGTGTGATCTTAGACAAGTCATTTAACTTCTGTTTTTCTCAGTTTCCTCATCTGTAAAATGTGGATTATACTAGCACCTACCTCTCAGGGTTGTTGTAAGAAACAAATGAGACAACCATTCTAATGACATGTGCCTGGAACACAGTAAGTTCTCTGTAGTGGACCTTACTTTCCTTATACTAGGTCTACGGTACCAGTCAGCCCACTAGCATTTATTTAGTAGGACGGATGGAAGTGGCCGAGGTGAGCTCTGGACGTATCATCCTCTGCCTTTGGTTCCTAATTTCTGGTGTCATTTTTGTACCTTCTGTTAACACTAATTCCCTTTTGCTTTTACCTTGGGATTTTGGACCCTTCGGTCTGTTACTATTGCATGAATTTTTTATTTGGATTTTACTATTTCACAAGCGATATTTGGTATTTCAAAGCTTTGAGTGTGATTATTCTAATTAAGTTTTGATTGTAGGATGACATAAGCAGACACTACTTTCTCCTTGATGACTTTGTAGTCGATGTGACTTGCCTAGAGAAGACAGAGTGAGAGATTTCTAAGCCATCATCTTCATCCATTCCTCCTACTTGACCTCCAAGTACAATGTGCCAAGTCACTCTTTTTCTAAGCTGAACACTGAGAGTCTTACACTTGTTGAATCTAAATGATGTTTTGATGTTGGAGCTTTTCTGTGAAATGGAGAAGCTGCCTATGATTTTTTGCTTTTTTTTTTTTTTTTGGTGGGGTCCTACACCTATCCATGTACATCAAATGATTAATACATTGTTTTGGTATGATTCCATCTTTGACTTGGAGGATCCATTCAGTTCTGTTAGATAGTGAAAGGTGATACCTGCCTTGGACTGTGTGGTTGAAAGATGTACATTGATACCAATTGTTCTTGAAGTTATGGCATAATAGTATGTTATAAATAGAAAAAAATTCTATGTTAAATGTCAGATGCTAAAGCATTCTATATTTGGATTAATTTTAATGTTTTCTGTATCAGAAAAGGCCACTATTAGCTTTGTCATCAACATTATTATTCCCCCATCACGGCAAGATCAGGAAGTAACAAAATTGCCCTGATTTTCTTCTGCAGAACGCATGTAAAATAATGGAAATCTCAGACCAGTAAAAAGGGGAAGAGGCAAGAAATAGCAAATTATCTGACTAGGCTATGTTGGCCATGCAATTTGTTGTTTGAAAGCTTGTGTTGAAGTCAGGCCTTTAATGCATGCCTGCCAAGACAGCTTGGATTCAGTCCCAAGCAAGATGACACCATTTCCTTTTGATTGAATGGCCATCCATCCTTTTAAATGAAGCTGGTCTGTTCAGTTCCTACTTTTTGGAGGCAGCTCCAATCTGACCCAACCATATGCTTGGCAGGACTTCCAAGCACACAACTGATTGGAAAGCAAGGATGTGCACCGGTCTGAGAACACACACAAAACCGTCTGGTGTGCGTTCTGCATACTGATGGGATGCTTGACAGAGAAGTTGGCAAGGGAACTTATCATGGATTCCCAGGCACTAGGTGCAGATAACACAGGAACTTTTACATTTAAATATGCCAGACCTACCCTCCCTACATGCCTTTCTCTCCACAAATAACCAAGTGCTGGGGTCTAACCACAAGAACTGCATTTGCACACAAAGTACTTTGTTTGAAATGTATCACAACTAATAACCGCATAAACCCCTTTTTGAATTCAGTCAAATGACCACTTGCACATATGTTGTTTGGATGTACAATGCCAAGAAGCCTTGTTGGATTGAATTTTCCACTTTTTAAATTAGCTATTTTGCCATTATGTAAATACAGCCTAGATATGGTTATAGATGGGTAGCTGTTGCCACCTCGGCTCACCCCTAACTCGCCCTAGAGATGACCTCATCCTGAGTGACCATCCTCACTGGACCCTGGCCTCTTGGGTTCCCATGTCAGCTCACCTTTCTACAATTGGAGAAAAGACCTGGCTGTTGATCAGGGACATAATTGTCTACAGAAACTACATTAATTAGCCAGTCCTAGAACGGCAGTGTCAATACTCCAAGGAATCTTTGAAGTCTATCTGGTCCAAGGATTCTTAACTTGGGGTCTGTGGACTTGGTTATTGAATCTCTTCATAATGATATTTCAATATAATTGTTCCTTTGTAATTCTATCTATTTGATTATGTACATTTGAAAATGGTATTCTGAGAAGGGGTCCCTAGGTTTGTCCAGACTGCCAAAGGGGTCTGTGATAACAGGAAAAAAGTTTAAAAATTTCTAATCCAATTCTTTTATTTTATACCTGATAAAATTGAACCCCAGCGAGGTCTAGTAGTCACAGAGCTAGTTAATGAAAGAATTGGGACTGGAACACGAGTCTCTGACAGTACAGTGCTCTAATTGCAGCCTATATGGTGACAATAGAAAAATCAGAATAGAATGTTGCTGAATGAAACCATTCCTTTTACTTGACTAATGAGATACCCTCCAAATAATTGCATTATGACAAGGGGAACCCATGAGGGTCACAAGAGGGAGGGAGCCAGCTAAGGTACGTTTATACCACCATTCTGACATGAAAGAGAAGGGGAAGCGCTTCCATTGCCCGTGGGTGTGAGAGTGGTCGCATCCCTATTTTTATTAAGTAGAACTAGTTACCTAAAGAGAGAGAGCCTTTTTTTTTTTTTTTGAGGTTCAGTAAAGGGTGCAGCCTAGGTGTGAGTAACCCCAGTAGCCTTTTCCCTTATGTGTGTGATCCCAATGTGCTGACCCACTGGAGGGCAACATGGAGGATAGTGCCTCCCTACATAGTGTCTCAGACTCTGCGTATGGGCTTAACACCTGCTAAGGAGTAAGGGTATGTAGTCTGCGCCTCCTATAAAATTGGTGGATCCATTCTTCTTGGTGCGTTTGAGAACCCTGGACCTACCTCTCTACAAATACTATATATTTAACTCTCACAATGCCTTAGGAGTTTTCCCATTGAAGATGTCATTTTCAATGAAGACGTTTAAGTCAGAAATTTTGTATTTGTAGATATATTGCTGGGATCTCTCTACAATGAAGTTGATGCTGCTATTTTGTAATAGGGACTATTTGTGTGTGTGTGTGTGTGTGTGTGTGTGTGTGTGTGTTTAGGCACTATAGACATTTTCCTTCTTTCCTATTTTTTTCCATGCCAATTATCTCTGCAGATTAATTCTGTCCTTTTTGCAGTCTTCTGATTGCCCATTAATCTGCTAATGTTCATTTCCTGAAATAGCCATTGCCATCAGATAACTTCTTTGCGATTTTATTAGTTTCAACTACTTTGTGTATGTGTTTGGGGGCAATAACTCATTTTATCTATGACAACTCAGAAGATGTGCATGTCTGATTTGTATTTTAGCTTCTATCAGCGCAGAACTGCAATTATTCTTATAGCAGTCCTAGTATGAATGCAATAAAAAATGGCCTGGGAGATAATCACTCCCTGTCTTGTCTCTTCAATCTGAGTATTATGAAGGGAGTAATTAGATGGGTTTTTATTTTTTTGTAGGCATTGTTTACTTAGAACATGTCTCTTTCCTTGGTGGTGGTGGAGAAGGGGACACAGAGGCATTGGTTAAGACCTGTGATTTCATCAGAAAGCTTCTTCTGCGCTGGCCACCTGGGCCACATGTGCTTGTAATACTTCCATGTACAGTCCTGAAATTGGGAAATATTTAACAAAATTATTAAAAGCCAATAAAATATAGATAAGGTTCCATTTCAAAATATAGTCAATCGTGGGACGGGATCCTTCTGTGCCAGTTAGTGGCCCCCCATTCTATTTAAGTTTGACACCACTGGCTTACACCATTGAAAGGTTAAGTGGTCTGCCTACAGTCACGTAGTCAGTATACATCAAGCAAGACCTGAACCCAAGCCTTCCTGGCTCCAAGCCCTTTTCATCATATCCCTCATTTTCTCACTACTACAGTGGAATATATTGCACCTCCATTTCCCTATTATAAAATAAATGATTATCTTGTCCATTTTTTGGGGGAAGAGTAGTTTGAAGACAAAAGCATAGAATATTAGGGTTAGAAGGGGTGTGTTATCTTATAACTTTATCGTACAGATGAGGAATGGGGTGCGGTGAGGTGAGGAGCAACTTGCCGATCAGTGGCAGAGGTCTCTGGACTCCTAGGCCTGTGTGCTTTCCCATACTATTCAACCTAAGTATTGACTTCAGCCTCAAGATGGTGCAATGGATAGATCACCAGGCCTGGCATCAGGAAGACCTGAGTTCAAATCTGACCTCAGACACTTACTAGTTGTGTGACTCTGGGCAAGTCACTGAACCTCTATTTCCCTCAGTTCCTCATCTGTAAAATAGAGACACTCTGGGGAAGGAAGTGGCAAAACACTCCAGTATCTTTGCCAAGAAAACCCCTGGGGTCACATAGAACAACAAACACAATTGTTGACTCATCCTCATCATTACTAGCAGTTTGGCAGATTAGACAACTTACACCAATGGAATCAAACTCAAATAGAAATGAGACTACTTAACCACACACAAAGATTCCTGTGGGCTGCTATTATCCTAGAAAACCATGTATTAGCATTATCTATGTTCTATTGCATTTGTATTGATTTTGCTAAATATTTCCCATTTACATTTTAATCAGATTGGGGCCTCACTTGGGAACTTAACCCTTGTGCAAAGGGAGCTGTATGACACCTCTTACGTGCACAGTGCATGGTTTCCGTCATGTCCTTCCCTGGTTCAACCACCTTTTATATGTCTTCCCCTTTTCAGTGGTTACTTAATAAATTGACTACTTCTTAAACAGGTCTACTCAATGAATGGGCTTTGCCTCACCCTAAGTGAGTACCTGCAAAGACCTTGGCCTAAAGGGCCCAAGGTCTCCCAGTGCATCCTGGGCCATCTCCAGTCATCCTGATGAGTATCTGGTCACTGGATTCAGATGGCTCTGGAGGAGAAGTGAGGCTGGTGACCTGCACAGCCCTCCCTCATGTAAAACCAAGTCAAGTGCAAGTCATGTCATCATTTCTCTGATGGCAGGGTCTTCTTCAGCAATGAAGGACAAACACAGTTCCATTTCAATGTAAGCTCCTCTAGGGCAGAACCATCTTTTTTTACTGGAATTTATATTCTTGGTATTTAGCATGGTGTCTGGCACATAGTAAGCATTTAATAAATGCTCGTTGGCTGATAAGCAAATAAACATTTCCTGATGAGAACTTTAGCTAGTAACTTGAAATGTTTGAAATCATTTAGATATATATTTATCTATCTGCCAGAGGGAAGCATGCCCACTATACCGCGAGATGTGTAAGTGGCTAAAGAGGGAGGAAGTATTCTTGGGCTGAGGCCATTGGAGTTGAAATAAGCAGGAGGGTGTTTCCCTAAGTGGTGTGGCGGCCAACTCTCTATGAATTTCCCACACTGGTGCAAAGCTCCTGTAACGCTACCTTAGTGACAGCTTTGAACATATGTACCGAGGGCACACATCCTTACGTAAACTTAATAGTGCTTTAATAGAAATATGTGGCAGCCTAAACCTGGAAAAGAGATGCTGCCAAGTAAAGACAGAAAACGAGGGTGGAGAAAGAGCCATCAACCAGAGTAATATCAACCCTCGGGTGCATTTGAAACAAACTAGGAGAGCAATGGCTGCCCATCCTAAAGCTACCACATTTTGGTGATCTTTGCAGGATAGCAGGAGAAGCAGTGTAGTACAAGGAAGAGAGCTGCCTAACAAAGCAGGAATAACTGAGTTCAAAATCATCCACCCCTCTTTACCCCACCCCCATGGCAGTTTTTTTTTTTTTAACACAAGTCTTTGAAAGTATTTGAAAATTTGCTCTTAGTGATTTCAGTCAAGCTGACTTATAAGTGTGTACACATAACATCCTTCTGTGTTTTCTTAGTGAGGACTTTGCCGTGAACTGTGTGTCCCAATATCAGTTAAAGTGTTATTTAGTCCAGTTTCTTTAACCGTGATCACCTGGTTTCTCTGGGTGTAGGAGTAAGGAATGGGTCCACAAGTAAGGAATGGACACTCAACTCTACTGTCCCTATGCTCTTCTGTGAACTTCAAGGACCATTAAGGAAGCATCTGGTCAAGGTGATGGACTCAAGATGAAGAATTATACTTACATTTTCAGCATAGACAATGTTGGAATTGTTTTCCTTGACTTGTATATTTGTTACAAGGCACTTTGTTTTCTCTAATCAGGAGTTTGGAAGGTAAGGAGGTGGGAAGAGGGGTGGAGAAGGAAAGAGAAGGAAGGAAAGAAAAGAGCCATTGGTATATAAATATACAGGCAATATATATGTATATGTATATACACATACATGTATAAATTTCCATATATGTATTTATACAAATACATATATGTATGTATATTTATATATCTTTTAGTGCCGAGAACAGAACAAAGATAGGGGAGAAAAGCACAGATAAATAGGCTAGCTTTGAAACCTACAGGTTGAATTATTTTGTACTTCAAAAGAAAAGCAAGTTGGACATAAGAGAAATTTGCGGTTTCATATACAAATTCTCCTTTTTTTACCTCTGTAAGTGAAAATATCCATTTTATTTGATGTGTGTCAAGTTTGGAATAAAAAAAATAGAAATGCATTTGGTCCATATCATTTGTAATAAGGTATGATCCATCTCTCCAAAGATCAATGTATGTGTATGAAGCTTCTAGTGTGTGTTCAGCACTACGCTTGATACAAAATTAGGAGGTGTGACACTCCAGAGGCAACTACAATTCATTTGGGGAGAGAAGAAGGAAGTACAGACAACAGCCAAGGAAATAAATACGTGACGCTGTTTAGAGTGACTGAGCTTAGATGGCTCAAAAGAGGAAATCTGATGTGAGACATCTAATTCTGCATTACTTTCTTCATAGCGGAATAACGAATAGTCTTAAACCATAAGTGGTTGTCTTGTTTCTCCCTCCCTCTCCTTCTCTTTCCCCCCTTTCCCTTTCTTTTCTTTTTTTCTAAAATTCAGGGTAAATTCAACCTTCAGAATATTACCAGAATCCAGATATAACAACACGAATCCTCCAGAAATATGGTCAGTTCAATGCTGACATATTTCTAGAGAAATAGTATATACCTTAAATGAGCTAGAGTATTAGCCAAGAAATTTCTTCCTAGGACATAGTAAAGGGAATGTTCACAAGTTCCTGGGAGCAGAGAGGCAGCCTGGGGCAGTGTATGGATGAAGTACTGAACTTGGAGTCCAGAAGACTTGGGTTCAAGGCCCCCCCTCAACCTCCCCACCCCACCACTTAGTAGCTATATGACTACAGACAAGTCCCTTTAGCTCTCTGACTTAGTTTCCTCTTTTGTAAACTGGAGATAATAATTACGAGATAGAATCGTTGCTACATTCAGATGAGCTAATAGTACATGTTCATAGACTCACATAGCTGGACAGGACCACAGAGGCCATTTAGATCAGCCTCATCATTGAGGAAGCCGAAGTGTTGCTATTGTTTTTATTTTATTATCATGTTATGATTATTATTTTTCACTTGTGTCTGATTCTTAATGACCTCATTTTTAGGTTTTCTTGGCAAAGACCCTGGCGTGGTTTGCTATTTCCTTCTCTAGTTCAATTTTTTTGCAGATTTGGCTTAGTGAAGCCTTCTAGGTGTATTATCCATTGTGCTATACCATTTAATCCTGAAAGATCATCCACTGATGTCTTCATGGCTACTTTGTACTCAGATAATGAGAAATTTTTATCAGAAGCCAGAGCCCTTTGACCCCTTTGCCAACCTTTTAAGTAAAAACTAGATTAACCTCCATGCGGTAGGGAGATTTTTCTGCTATCATAGCAAACATCACTAGTCCTAGCATATAGGTTCTAGTTCTTCTGAAAGAGTATAGCAGTACCTTAGGCCAGGATTTCAATTAAGCCCAAAGCTGGAGATGATGGAGATAATGAGTATAGATTATTCTCAGAGCCATGTGCTCTATTCAGGAATGGATCCAGGTGGCTCAGTGGAGCTCCCCAGAAGAAACAGAATGAACTGTGCCAGAGGGAAAAAAACATTTTGTCTATATTTGTTTCTTGTGTGTTTATGTCTTTGCTTGGAAACTCTTGGTATACACTCTTTCTAGTAGCACAATATATTTATGAGAGGGTATGTCCCAGGTTTATAGGGGAGATATTTTGCTGTTAGGTAATTTTGTCCTTTGGTTGACTACTGAAAGGCAAATACATTGGTGGGGGCTCATAAGCTATGACTTTTTTAGGACTTTTTAGGCCTGCAGAGTATCTTGAACCTGGGGTAGTGATTGTGAGTTGGGGATAACCTCAGAGGGGTTCTATAATAACATCCACATTTATTAACCCCCCCCATCTGTCTCTCTCTCTCTGTCTCTGTCTCTCTGTCTCTATATCTCTCTGTCTCTCTCTCTGTCTCTGTCTCTCTCTGTGTCTGTCTCTCTGTCTCTGTCTCTGTGTGTGTGTGTGTGTGTGTGTCTGTCTGTCTGTCTGTCTCTCTTTCTCTCTCTCTCTCTCTCTCTGTCTCATTGCTGATCTTACTTAAAACCTTTCTAGTTCAACCCTCTGGGAAGGTTCAAAGTGAGTACTATCCCAGCAACTGACAAGCTATCATGAGGTATTCCCTCAGCTTCTGGGGTCAGAGGAATCTTCTTTGTCATAGTTCTTCTCCTGGAATGGTTCCAGGTGATTGCCACAGATAAGCACACTGAGCTCAGAAAACCTGCCTCCATGGCTGGTCTCTCCCACTTTTCTTGTCTCTAGTTAAAGATGAGTGATTTCCCAAGAAGACATAACATCACCCTTCATGTTTTGTTTCTTCATGTCAACTTAGCCTTTCTCCTGTGCCTCCCTTGTAGTCCCACCCTGCCCCTTCCTTGAAGCTATATCATCTGCCGGGGAGCAGCATGTTTCCAAGGTGAGATCTAAGTCCTGTATGACCTTTACTTTAGTCAATCTCATGCTTGTGCCTCCCCCACTGAAAGGTGGGCCCTTTTGCCCTTGACTCGTTATTGAATTTATTCATAGAGCAAAAAGATTTATTCCCCTTTCCCTCTCCTAACTACTTCCCTGATCAACTCTAGAAGGCAGACAAGCATTAAAGAATTTGGAATTACTGCTATCTTTATTTCCCTGGCTATAGCCTTTTAGGAGATGGGGAGTGGTCTAAAACAGAACCTGGTCAATTCATTCCCAAGTCCACAATGTGAGGTGCCCTTGCTGAATTCCAGGGGAGCCTTTGGCTCCACATAGTACATTAACTAGAATTAAACTGATCAGATGGCATGACTTTTAATTAGGAAGAATTAGAGAGACCTTGTGACCCACATGTCAATCAATTAATCAGTGGACATTTAGTCCATACCTCCTATATAGCAGGCACTGTACTAACCACTGTAAAGGTACAAATTGAAGTCCCCCTTCTTGGCTTGTGTTGGTAGGACCTATAACTGTCACTCAACTGAATGGTTTTTCCCAGTCCTGATGTTTAAGAGAATGTGATCTCCTAGTGTGTTTGCTTGAGATTTTTACACTACTCGGATTCATCAGTGTGGGTGCTTCATCAACACGAACAGAAACTTCTTTAGTGTCTAAAGCTCCTAAAGCTGGGGTGGGGAAACCTGCCTGGAGGCCGCACGTGGCCTTCCAGGTCCCTGGGTCCAGCCTTTTGACTGAATCCAAGTTTTATAGAACAAATCTTTTTATTAAGGGGATTTGTTCCGTGAAGTTTGGATTCAGTCAAAGGGCCTCACTTGACCTCGAGGGCCACATGTGGCCTCCAGACCACAGGTTCCCCACCCCTGTTCTAAAGCATTTATTATGATTAGTAAATGGTCTCTAGGACTTTCTATGTCTGAGATATTCATCAACCTTTTGCCAACCAATGATGAGCATCCTTGAGCCTAGCTAGACTGATCTTTGGATGACAGACCTAAGGTCCAACCCTAGGCCCAGAACTCTAAATAGGAATTTTTATGACTGGGACAAAGGATATGAAGAATAGTCTCAATTGGGAGTGGAGAAAGAATTCACTTCGGTTCATCATCTGTTGGCTTCCTATTTTAACTAATTATACTTGTTAATTAGATATTAAACTCTCTGTTGTTTCTGAGTCTGATAAATTTGGCACCCTAGGTCCAATCCCCTATTGCTCCTTCCTAGTTTCAGCCCTGAGCAGGCTCATGCTCCAAACTGACCCAACTTTGTAGGATTTTTTCCAAAGCTGTCATAGATTCTATGAATCATCCTCATTACCCAGTGAGACATGGGAGGCAGTATTTACCAAACAGAAGACTAAAGGGTATCACTCTGTGGGCTTTTGATAAGCAAAAGACTAGGGTCTTATATGCATATATACATCTACCTTCCCTACTCATTGCTGTCAGGGTCTTTGCCCCTCTACTCAAGCTTTTGGTTCCTGTGCTCCCTTCCTCGATTGTAACTGCCAATGAGTGTCATGGGTCAATGAAAATGGTCTCATCTTCCAAACCAAGAACTGGGACATAGTTATGGATTCATGGCTGGGAAAAATCTTAGAGGTCATCAAATATAGCTCTCTTCATTTTTAAGATAAGGAGAAACTGAGGCTCTGAGGGACTAAATGACTCACCCAGAGTTATGTAGCTAATAAGATCTGAGGCAGGATTTTAAACCAAGTTTTCATCCTTCCAAGTCTAGCACTCTATCTCCTAGATCAGTCTATACAATAGCTATCTATATCTTATGTAAAATCTTATTAAAAGCATGCTTTCTTTACCTGAAATTGAGGTAACTGCAGAAAACGTCAGATATATGATAACCATTCTTTTTTTTACATACTTTTTTCATTTTATAAAAATACTTTATTTTCCCCCATTTCCATGTAGAAACAATTTTTAATGTTTGTTTTTTTAAATTTTGAATTCCCAGTTCCTCGCCCCTCCTTCCTTTCCCTTGCCCTGGTAAAGCAGTGTGATCGCCATTCTTACAAGCTACCCATGTATATAGGTGTCCCTTTTCATTAGTGGACATACAGCATGAGGGATAGGAAGGCAGTATTAGGGGCCTGTTATAAATGTGTGCTCTGGTTCCTTCTCACCTTTTGGTTCCTTTGAGGGGAGACAGATAGTTCAGGCAACCCAGTCATGGAAACAGGGAACAATATAGTGGAGCCATGAATGACTGTCCTCCTCCTGTCACTGATGTCCTGCTGTGGGGCTTCCAGAATGTGTCAACTGAGCCACTACAAGGAGGGGAGTTGTGAGAAGAAAAAGAGTTAGGTTTGTTCCTTGTAGATGATAAGGTCAATAGATGGTTTTGCCTGAAGAAGTCTGTGAAAACTAGTCAACTGTTACAGCCTTGTGGTTTGTAAATGTCAGACCAGGGAGTAGTTATACTATGAAATCCTTCTAATTTAGTGACATCTGAATGCAAGAGAAATGGTTCCAGTACTTATGGGTGTTTTAGTATCTTTTTTTTTTCCTGATGGTGATCATTGTGATGGGGAAAGTGGTATTAAAACTACGAATGGATACTTAGAGTTCAAGCTCATCAAAGTTTTAAGGATAGTTTCTCTGAGGTTCAGAAGACTGAACCAGGTCTATTACCATGCAGAGGTATTAGGCTTCAGGTCAGGGAGATGTTTTTCTGTATTTTCAAGGAAAGGCTGGAGAAGGGAGGGTGTTATAGATAGGGAGAGACCAAGAACTCAAATACCTCTCCAGGAATATACAAAGGATCACAGAGAGAGCAGAAGTTGGGGCAACTGCTTTGTACTGTCTAGTTATCATTTCTGATGTTTTTATAAATTTTTCTCTTAACCTTCATGTTATTTGTGCTTATTAATGTGGATTCAGTTCAAGTACTCTAAGGAGTAATGGAAGGATTCCTTTTTCCCACTTTGGTAAAGCTTTTAGATGATTCTCAAAGTAATTGAAACAGTATTTTCAGGTTCCCATAATTCCTGGATTGTATATACATATCTGGGCTTTTTTCTAGGCTCAATTCCAGGTGCCACTTCTTATCTCCCAATTTGGTAGTACTCTCTCCCTGGTAAATGGCATACGAATATAATGGAATATTCTTGGGCTTTAAGAAATGGGAGTTTCCAAGAGACCTGAAAAGATGTGTATAAACTGATGCAGAATGAAGTGGGCAGAGTGAGAAGAACAAGATTGATAACATCAGTATTGTAAAAATAAACAATTTTGAAAGATTTAAGATCTCTGATCAAAGCAATGAGCCGCCATGATTCTAGAAGGTCAACGATGAATGCTTTCTACCTCACAACAGAAAGATAGTGAATTCATATGCTGAATGAGAAACACAGTTTTGGATGTGACAGCGTATTTGCTTTTGTTTGACTATACAGATAGGATGTAAGGGTTCTGGACTATGCACATGGATTGCAAGGGTTCTAGACTATACTTACACAACAGTTCTACTTTGTGCAGAGGCAAATACAAGAATTCTAGACTATGCTGATATAAAGGCTCTTTAATTTTTTTCAGCTAATAGGAGCAGGTGGAGGGAGAAAAAATGCTTGATAATTGAATATATTTTCAAATTATCACAAACTTACTAGTCTGTATGAATGCCATCTTCCCTGGCCTCCGACTCCCATCCAATCCCACCTTAGAGTGACACCTAGCATAGGGCCTAGTACATAGTAGGTACTTAAATGTTTGTTGAATGAACTTGCCACTTCTGTCCATGTCCATTTTATTTTATAGATAGACAAACAAGTAATAACATACTTTTTAAATACTGATCTAGAACTGGAGAAAAATGTATCAGATAGTTATATCTATGTAATATTAAAAAGTGACAATGTCTAAATGAGAGGCTTGACGGCAAGCACTATCTTCTACATGAGGTCCTTCCTGATTCCTCCTGATCAAGGGCTAGTATCCTCTCTTGTTACTATTTTTTGCCTTATTTACTCTGTAGGAATGATCATGTTAATAATGAAGCTAGCAGTTATACTAAGCTTTGAAAAAGATACTCTACATATCTCATTTGATCCTTGTAATAATCCTATAAGGTAGGTCCTATTATTATTTCCATTTTACAGATGGGGAAACGGAGGAACACAGGGGTTAAATGACTTGGCCAGGGTCACACAGATAAGAAGTATTTGGAAGATTTGAACTCAGGTCTTCCTGGCTCCCAGTCCTCTCAGTTCTAACAGTATTCATTTATTCCTTATTCCTTATTCCTTTATTCCTTATTCCTAACAGAATAAACATATTTCTTTGTGCAGATTGGCTCCCCCATAGAATGTAAGTTTTTTGGGAGTAGGAACTGTTTCATTTCTGTCTCCACATCCTCCAAGTATAGAATAATTCCTGGCATACAGTAAACACTTAATAAATGTTTCTGGATTGCTTGAGAGTAGATGGAGGGGCTGATCTTAGACTCAGGAAAACCTGTCCTTCCTCTGACACCTAATGACAGGGACCATGTGAGTCATTTAATCCTTTGATGCTTCAAGCAAATTTTTAGTTAAATTCATGGATTATAATCACTGATCCGCATTGGTGGAGGGAATTAATATACCAGGAGTTAGTTCCTCAAATGGAAGAAATCACAAATCTAGTACTGCTCTTGCCCCCATATCATCTGCAAATTTATTACTAATTTTTAAATTAGAAACCTAGAACCTAGGATCCCTGCCAGTCATCTTTGCTTTCATAAAACTTTTTCCAAAGTTGGTCAGTTTGGCTGGAGTGATGCCATATAAATAAGGTGCCTGAGGGGCATCTTATAAAATAAGATAATACTTCAAGAGTAGATGGTATCACAGATTTTTCTCTTTGGATAAAGCAAGTATTACTTCCCTTCCCATTTTGCTGCTAATGTGATTCTGGGCTAAAGAGTCTATAAACTCAATTTGGATTCTGTCCCAAAGCTCTTCAACTTGTTATTTATTTACCAAGTATTACAGCATACATTAATGAGTACTCTAAACAGGCCCTTACTCCGTCCTTAGGATTTGGAGGGTCTTCATTGTTGGTAGAAGAGGACTATGGCTTGCTTGCTATTACTTCCTTCTCCCTGATGAAAAACAAAATTGAAGCCATCTCATCAGCAAACATTTATTAATCAAGTACTGTATGTCTGGTATTTTGCTAAGCACTGAGGACACAAAGAAAGGCCAAAGATGGTCCCTGCTTATTGTCTTTTTATATGGGAAGGAATGCCTAGCTAGTATAGCCAGAAGGAAAGTTGGGTGGAGAGGATAAGTGGAGAATTCAGGATTGTATTTTCAAACAGTAGTGCCAAATCCACTAAACCAAACTGCTTCTCCCACATTCACTGACTGTACTGAAACTTTGGGGGTATGTGACCATGAGTGGTTAGTACAACATGTGACTATGGACTTTGGAGGAGAAAGATGAGTCAAGTTCCCAGATCTTTTCAAAACACATTTCAGGTTCCACCCATTACACCAGTCCTCCCCAGATCCCCAGAGCTATTAATGCTCTTGAATCAATCATTTAATCAATGAACACTTATTTAGTACCTACTATGTTCCAGGTTCTTATAAATACCTACTATGTGCTAGGCACTGAGGATACAACACAACAAATGAAAGTCTCTGCCTTTAAATCTACAATCTAGCTATACAAAACAATATGTAATAATAATATAAAGCTTACTATGTATCAGGCTCTCTGCTAAGTGCTTTATAATGGCTATCTCATTGGGATTTCACAATAACTCAGGGATGTAGGTGCTATTATTACCCCCATTTTACAGATGAGAAAACTGAGAGAAATGGAGGATAAGTGACTTGACCAGAGTCACACTGCTAGTAAGTGTCTGAGGCTGGATTTGAACTCAAGTGTTCTTGACTTTAGGCCTAGAGTTCTTTCCTTATACCATCTAGTTGCCTTATGTGTTTGCACATAAGTGTCTTTACTTATCGGTATACATTCTATATTCCACGACAGCACAACCTCACCCTTCAATGTAAACTACTTAAAGACAAAACCTATTTTTCTTTCTTTTTTGTTTTTGTATCACCAGCACATCTTGCACATAGTAGGTATTTACTAAGTGTTTATTGAATGGAGTTGAATGTGTATAACCAAATGTGACCCCTAGGTAAATTCTTTTTCTCTACTAATTATCTTACCTTCTAATTTGGCCTTATTGCTTCATTACATTCTTAGAAGTTGGTTAAGTGTGTCCTCATTATGTAATTTGTATTTCATTATTTTGGAGAACTCCAACAACAGATTAAGTCTCGGAGCCATCTTGAGTTAATGACTAATGCATTTGGTATTCTGAGCAAGCTCCCCAATGCATATTGATTTCAATAGCTTCTGCCATGTGAGGGTTTTTTAATGAAAAACAAAGGCTCAGCTCTTTTTCTCAGAGGAGTTTCCTATCCACCCAGGGATATATGTGCTTTAGCAGAAATATAACAAAGTGGTGGGAAGGCTGCTTTCATGCCACTGAGTTGTTTGATTAGGAGTGAATGCTTGAAAATCCCTGAAAAGTCAATATAGTCACTCAGAAAATATAAATATATAATGTTCCTTCAGTCCTGCCCTCCCTCCCCCAAGGAATCTGAAGCATTCCAAAGATTGTAGTCTCAGTGATGAGCCAACTCAAGTGTAAGGACTTCAGGCTTTATGTCCATACACCAAATACTAAACACTAATCGTAGCATCTTTCTTTTTCACCAGGAAGCCTGCAAACAGGAACACCTTAAGAGATCACCCTAAGCCCAGGCAGCCTGAGTCCCTGAAGGAGAAGGGAAAGGAGCAAGAGAAGCAAGGACAATTTACTCAGAAGAGTTGCCATTTTGCAGAGGGACGTTTAAGGCAGGAAAATCTGTATTGTTTCCAAGCATGGGGCAAGGGATATTTCCAGATCTGATACCAGCTTTGGGGGTTTCCTGAATCAGGACTGGAGACTTTCAAGGGGACAAACTCTGGAGGGACTGGAATTATAAAACTCTGGAAAATGGGCAAAGGTCGTTGGCCTTTGGAATCTCTCTTTCTCTCTCTTCTTCTTTCAGCATCACTCCTGAAGCACCCTGTGACTCAAGGGGTAACAATTCACAATCAAAGGATCTAAAGGTGGAAGGGAGTTTAGAGATCATTGAGCTTCTCAAACTTTTTGGTCTTAGGACCCCTTTATACTCTTAAAAATTATTGAGAACTCTACCCCCAAAAACTTTTGTTTGTGTGGATTCTATCTACTGATATTTACTACAGTAGAAATTAAAATACTCTAGTATTCTTATAAGTTTAATTTTGATTTTATGGAATCTCTGAAAAGGTCTTAGGGAGCCCTATGGGTGCCCATACCACTTTGAGAACCCCCTGATCTAGGTCATGAAGACGCCAAGACCAGAATGGCGAAGTCACTTTCCTGTGGTTCTACAGAGAGCCAGTTTTTCATTACGGGATGGGATTCCAACCCAGGCCTGTAAATTCCAAATCCGGTATTTGGTCTTTCATGGTCCAGGCTTCCCCACCACACTGGATTGTCTTCTGCCACAAGTCTTTGTCCTCAAAAACCTTGCATTGTGCTAGGGTCGGGCTGGGGAGGTGTATGTAAACAAAT
This sequence comes from Notamacropus eugenii, assembly GCF_028372415.1. Lineage (NCBI taxonomy): Eukaryota > Metazoa > Chordata > Mammalia > Diprotodontia > Macropodidae > Notamacropus > Notamacropus eugenii. The sequence goes on along the minus strand of NC_092874.1, from coordinate 51,661,852 downwards.
GTAAACTATATGACCTCTGTCTCTATATGTCCTCTGTCTCTATATGACCTCTGTCTCTATATGTCCTCTGTCTCTATATGTCCTCTGTCTCTATATGTCCTCTGTCTCTATATGACCTCTGTCTCTATATGTCCTCTGTCTCTATATGACCTCTGTCTCTATATGTCCTCTGTCTCTATATGACCTCTGTCTCTATATGTCCTCTGTCTCTATATGTCCTCTGTCTCTATATGACCTCTGTCTCTATATGTCCTCTGTCTCTATATGTCCTCTGTCTCTATATGACCTCTGTCTCTATATGTCCTCTGCCTCTATATGTCCTCTGTCTTGCTTTGCCTCTGTCTCTATATGACCTCTGTCTCTCACTGTCTTGAATGAAAAAAATAAACTTTTTTATTTTTTCTTACCTTTTATTGAAATTTATCATTCTTTTCCAATGACTTAAAAACCTTATTTTGAAAAGAGTCTATAGACTTCACCAGACTGCTCTCAGAATCTCTGACGCACAAAAAGACTAAGGATCCCTGCACTAGATGATCTTGAAGAGCCTTTCTAAGTGTACTGAGTACCTTTGCTCAGATGATAAAACATACTCACATGTAGGAGGCAGAGGGGGAAAGTCTGATGGAGGAAACATTTTAGTGAAGATCAACAGAGGGCAAACAGAAGCTATTCTGTCACTGCATCCTTTAGACCACTTGGACCAAAAAATAACAACAACCATCCAAGGAAAAGGATAAAAGGAATTAGGGAAACATCAGGAGGTGGGGGCAGGGAGGCTGTTAAAAGGGAGTTTGGTTGTATTAAAATATTTTCCCCCAACCAAAACCCCAGCTATTGTCTTTTAATAATTTTATATTTAAAAGGAATACCAAGTTGTACATAACAGATTTACAGTTTCATGAGCAACCATCTTTTTTTTTTTATTATACTATGTTACAGAAATGCTTGTTTTAGTCCATAAATTTAAAATAAAAAAATTAAAATAATAACATTAAGGCAAAAGGTCTTAACTTTAATTATGGGTCCCTTTGGCATTCTGGTGAAGCTTGTGAACTTCTTCTTAGGATAATGTTTTAAAAAGAAATCCATTATATCAGAATATAGTTATCAAGATATAGTTGAAAACAAGTTTACCCCAGGTTAAGAACCCCTGGATTAAACGTGAATCGTTCCTCCCTCCTGCCTATCCCTGTGATATCTTTCTTCTCATATAGTGCGCAGAGCAAAGAACAGATGCCTCAGTGTTACTCTATCACTGTCTCTTTAAACCAAACCATCTCATCAGCTAAATCTCCCTGTGGCTATGACTTTGGAAGCAGGGACCCTATGATGACAGCTGGTTCTTTCCTCAGACTCCGGATCCTGCCAACAACGTCCTTGAGGCTTACAACCTCTACCTCCCAACACAGGAAGAAAAGCAATGTTTGTTTCAGTGTCAATGGGGATAGACTCTGAGGACCAGATTGGGAGTGTTATCAGTTTCACCTTATTAATAAAATAGGGTTTATGATTTATTCATAGCCAAGACAATGCAGCTAGGATCAGGAGGATGGCACAGAATCATTCACTGTGAATGGGTCTCACATCTCTGTCTGGCTGTTTTGGGGTCTGCCCCCTGGGAGCCAGAGAGCAGAATTATAAGACCAGATCAGGCTTGAGAGGTCAATGAGAATCTACAGAGCATGCAGACACTATGATTGGTGACGGTTAGCCCCCCAAAAGTTTCTCCCAGAAGGGTCATTTGTTTCATCTAATGAGTGTTTGTTCATCCTACTCACCTCCTAGATACTTGGAAGGGTCCTGGGTTTGTAATTCAAGATATGTTGTCTGGGGAGTCTGGGTACACATCTGAAAGAGTTATTCCTAGAAAGCAGGAGAAACCATGATACTTGGCTATGGCATATATGTATGTATGCATGTATGTGTGTATGTATATGTGTATATATATTATACACACACACACACACACACACTCATGCACACACACTATCCCTCCCCCCTCAGTGGGAATTCTTGATTAAACTGTATCCTTTAAAGCACAATTCATGTGTCCCATATGAATTCCAGGATCCTGATAATTTTTTTTTTTTTTTGGTTTTCAATGTTCATTTTTAGTAAGATTTTGAGTTTCAAATTTTTTTCTCCCTCCCTCATATCTCCCTTCCCAAATGGCAGGCAACCTGATATATAGGTTATACATGTGCAGTCATGTAAACATATTTCTTCATTAGTCATGTTGTGAAAGAAGAAATAGAACAAAAGGAAAAAGCCCACAAAAAAGTGAAAATAATATGCTTTGATCTACATTCACACTCCATAATTTTTCCTCTGATTGTGGATAGCATTTTTCATCATGAATCTTTTGGAATTGTCTTGGATCATTGTACTGCTGAGAACTAAGTCTATCATAGTTGATCATCACACAATGTTGCTGTTATTGTGTACAACTGTTCACTTCACTCAGGATCAGCTCATATAAGTTTTTTCAGGTTTTTCTGAAATCTACCTGCTCATTATTTCTTATAACACAATAGTATTCCATCACATTCAGCCATTCCCCAATTGATAGTCATTTCCTCAATTTCCAGTTCTCTGCCACCACAAAAAAAGTTGCTACAAATGTTTTTGTGTTTTTGTACAAATGTTTTGTGTCCACAAATGTTTTTGTGGGTCCTTTCCCCCCTTTATAATGATCTCTTTGGGATGCAGATCTAGTAGTGATATTGCTGGTTCAAAGAGTATACACAGTTTGATTGCCCTGGGCATAGTTCCAAATTGTTCTACAGAATGGCTGGATCAGTTCACAATTCCACCAATATTGCACTAGTGTCTCAGTTTTCTCACATCTCCAACATTTATCATTTTCCTTTTCTGTCCATATTAGTCAGTCTGATAGGTGTAAGGAGATACCTTATAGTTATTTTAATTTGTATTACACTAGTTAATAGTGATTTAGAGCATTCTTTCACACAAAGTTAGAAAGCTTGAACTTCTTCATATGAAAACTGCTTGTTCATATCCTTTGACCATTCATCAACTGGGGAATGACTTGTATTCTTGTAAATTTGACTCAGCTCTGTATATATTTGAGAAATAAGACCTTTATCAGAAATACTTGTAAAAATTTTCCCCATCTGTCTGCTTTCCTTCTAATCTTGGCTGCATCTTTTGTTTGGTCATAAATTCTTCCATTCTCTGTAAATCTCACAGGTAAACTATTCCTTGCTCTCCTACTTTGCTTATAGTATCAGTCTTTATATCTAAGTCATGTACCCATTTTGACTTTATCTTGGTGGACTGTGTGAGATGTTGATCTATGCCTGGTTTCTGCCATACCGTTTTCCAGTTTTCCTAGCAGTTTTTGTCAAATAATGAGTTCTTATCCCAGAAGCTGGACTCTTTGGGTTTATCAAACACTAGATTACTATAATCATTTACCTTGTGTACCAAGCCTATTCCACTGATCCACCAATCTGTTTCTTAGCCATTACCAAGTAGTTTTGATGATTGCTGCTTTATAATATAGCTTTAGATGTGGCACAGGCAGGCCACCTTCCTTTGCATTTTTTTCACTAATTCCTTTGATGTTCTTGAGATTTAGTTCTTCCAAATGAATTTTGTTAATATTTTTCTAGCTATATAAAATTATTTTTCGTAGTTTGATGGGTATGGCACTGAATAAGTAAAATAATTTAGGTAGAATTGCCATTTCTATTATATTAGCTTGGCTAACCCATGAGCAATTGATATTTTTCCAGTTGTTTAGATTGGACTATATTTGTGTGAAAAGTGTTTTACAATAGTGTTCATATAGCTCCTAGATTTGTCTTAGTAAGTAGACTCCCAAATATTTTCTATTGTCTACAGTTATTTTAAATGGAATTTCTTTATCTTTTCTTCCTGAACTTTGTTGGCAATATATAGAAATGCTGAAGATTTATGTGAGTTTATTTTATATACTGCAACTGTGCTAAAGTTGTTAATTACTTCAAGTAGTTTTGGGGAGACGCACGTGGGTTGTGATATCTTTTGGCTCTATGTATACTCTGAGGTGAGGTTTTTGCTTTGGGACTTGCTCATCGGAATCGTGTTCATGCGATTCAGCCAGAAGAGACTCTGGGTAGTTGTTAAGGAGCCCCACCCCCATTTGTAATTTCTGCTTGTATTTTCTCTGAAGTTCGGGGTACTGACTCTTCCCCTGAACTAAGTGAATGATATATGTGTTTGATTAAAGTAAGATGGCTGGCCCCTTTAAAGTTGCTTTCCTTTAAGAAAATCAGATCTAAGAACCTATACTAGCAGGTCATCTTGGATATGCTGAGATGCAGCAAGCATAAAAGGAATTTGGAAGAACTTCTTTGCCTGTTTTTCCAAATAGTATTGGAATTAATTGTTCTTTAAATGTTAGATAGAATTCACTTGTAAATCCATTTGACCCTGGAGATATTTTCTTAAGAGAATTCATTGATAGCTTGTTCAATTTCTTTTTCTAAAATAGGGTTATCTAAATATTTTATTTCCTCTTCTGTTAATATGGGAAGCTTACATTTAAGTAAATATTCATCCACTTCACTTTAATTGGAAGACTTATTGGTATCCAGTTGTACAAAATAGCTCTTAATTATTGCTTCAATTTTCTCTTTGTTAGGGGTAAATTCACCCTTTTCATTGTTGATACTGGTAATTTGGTTTTCTTCTTTCTTTCTTTTTTTTTTTTATCAAATTAACCAAATATTTATCTATTTCATTGATTTTTTTCATAAAACCAGCTCTTAGTTTTATTAGTTCAATAGTTTTCTTACTTTCAATTTTATTAATCTCTCCTTTGAGTGCTAGAATTTCTAATTTGGTATTTAATTGGAGATTTAAAATTGTTTTCTATCTTTTTAATTACATGCCCAATTCATTGATCTGTTTTTTCTCTATTTTATTGACGTAAACATTTAGAGATATAAAATTTCCCCTAAGTACTGTTTTGACTGCCTCCCATAAATTTTGGTAAGTTGTCTCTTTATGGTCATTCTCTTTGATGAAATTATTGATTGTTTCTATGATTTTTTTTTTGCTTTACTCGTTCTTTAGGATTAGATTATTTAGTTTCCAATTAATTTTTAATCTGTCTTTCCATGGTCCTTTATTACATGTAATTTTTATTGCATTATGATCTGAAAAGGATACATTTATTAATTCTGCCTTTCTATATTTGGTTGTGAAGATTTTAAGCCCTAATACATGGTCATTTTTTGTGTAGGTACCATGTACTGCTGAGAAAAAGGTATCTTCTTTTTTATCCCCATTCAGTTTCCTCCAGAAGTCTCTTTTATCTAACTTTTCTAAAATTCTATTCACCTCCTTAACTTCTTTCTTATTTTTTTTTTGTGGTTTATCTAGTTCTGAGAGTGAGAGGTTGAGGTTCTACTAGTATAGTTTTGCTATATATTTCTTCCTGTAACTCCCCTAACTTCTCCTCTAAGAATCTGGATGCTATACTACTTGATCCATATATGTTTATTATTGATATTACTTCATTGTCTATGGTATCTTTTAGAAAGATGTAGTTTCCTTCCTTGTCTCTTTTAATTAGACCAAGTTTTGCTTTGCTTTGCCTAAGATCAGGATTGTTTCCCTTGCTTTTTTTTTTTACTTCAGCTGAAGCATAATATATTCTGCTCCAGACTTTTACCTTTACTCTATGTGTGTGTCTCTGCTTCTAATGTGTTTCTTGTAAACAACATATTGTAGGATTCTGGTTTCTAATCCACTCCACTCAATGCTCTTGTTTTATGGGAGAGTTCATCCCATTCACATTCCATTATGATTGCTAACTGTATTTCCCTCCGTCCTATTTTTCCTCCTTTTTATACTTTTCTCCTTTCACCCTTTTCTTCCTCACCAATGTGGTGCTTCCAACCACTGCCTCTCCAAATCTTCTTTTCCCCCTTCAACTTCTGCCCTCCCTTCTATCAGTCTGCCTCCTTTTCCTTTCCTGTTTTCCCTTCCGCTTTTCTATAGGGTAAGATAGATTTCTCTATCCTCTTTGAACCATATTTGATGAAAGTAAGATTTAAACAATCCTCACACCCTCTTTTCTTTCCCTGAACTGTAATAGATCTTTCATGCCTTTTCATGTGACATAATTTGCCCTATTCTGCCTCCCATTTTCCTCTTCTCCCAGTACAATATTTTTTTTCACACCTTAATTTTTTTATCATCACATCAAAGTAAACTTACACCCACACTCTCTAAGTATACTCCTTCTAACTGCCCTAATAGAGATACAGTTCTTAAGAGTTACAAGTATCATCTTGGAATGTAAACCATTTAACCTTAGTGAATATCATGTGTTTGGTTTTTTCTTTCTTTTTTACCTTTTTATGCTTCTCTTGAGTCTTGTATTTGAACATCAAATTTTCTGTTCAGCTCTGGTCCTTTCATCAGGAAAGTTTGAAAGTCCCTAATTTCATCAAATGTCCATTTTTTCCCCTAAAAGTTTATGCTCATTTCTGCTGAGTAGTTGATTCTTGGTTGCAATCCAAGCTCTTTTGCCCTCCAGAATATCACATTCCAAGTCTTCCAATCTCTCAATGTAGAGGAAGTCCTGTGCAATCCTGACTGTGGTTCCTTGATGTTTGATTTTTTTCTGGCTGCTTGCAGTGTTTTCTCCTTAATCTAGATAGTTCTGGAGTTTGGCTACAATATTCTTTAAAGTTTTCATTTTGGGATCTCTTTCAGAAGGTGATCAGTGGATTCTTTCAGTGACTGTTGGTAAAATAGCTGGTTTTAGAATCTGTGCTTTTAGGATATCAGGCGATTTTCCTTGACAGTTTCTTGAAAGATGCTGTCCAGGTTCTTTTTTCAATCATGGTTTCAGGTAGTCCAATAATTCTTAAATCATCTCCCCTATTCTAGTTCTATTTTCCAGGTCAGTTGTTTATCCAATGAGACATTTTACATTTTCTTCTATTTTTTTCATTCTTTTGATTTTGTTTGACTGATTCTTGATGTCTTCTAGAGTCATTAACTTCCACTTGCCCAATTCTAATTTTTAAGGAATTATTTTCTTCAGTTAGCTTTTGTACCTCCCTTTCCATTTGATTAATTCTTCTTTTAAAAAAGTTGTTTTCTTTAGTGGATTTTTTTCCAATTTGGCCAATTCTGTTTTTTAAGGAGTTGTTTTCTTCAGCCAATTTTTATGCTTCTTTTTCTAAACTGTTGACTTTTTTTTATAATTCTCTTGCATAACTCTCATTTCTTTTCCATTTTTTTCTTCTGCCTCTTGATTTTTAAAAATCCTTTTTGAGCACTTCCAAGAGGATTTTTTTGGTTTGAGACCAATTCACTTTCCCCTTTGAGACTTTGCATGCAGGAATTTTAACACTGTTGTCCTCTTCTGAGTACATGTTTTGATCTTTCCTGTTGTCATAGTACTTTTCTATGGTCAGGGATTTCTTGTTTATTTATTTATTTTTGCTCATTTTGAAAGTTGAGCTCTGCTCCTGAGGTATAGGGAGCACTCTCCCAAGCTTCTTACACTGGAGATTGAGGGCTTGGTTGCTGACTATCTGTGCTGGGGCCTTTGGGGATGGTGGCTTGCCCATGCTCTAGGGTGGCCCAGCCTAATCATACACATCATGCCCTGGGTTCTGGTACTGGCAGATTGCTTGCTGCACAGTCTCACAACTGGCCTGCTGAGCCAGAGCCGTGGGGTCTCAGTTGCTGGTCTGTGTCGTGATGAAGAGCCTGCAGCTGGCTTGCCTGGACACCTCCCGTGCTGGGCTGCACTCCTCTTTTTACCTAAGTGAGACAAATCTTTCCTGAAGTCTTCCTAAGTTATCTTGGGCTGAAAAATTGTTTCACTCGGTTTTTTTGTGGATTCTGTCACTCCAGAATTCTTTTAGAGGCTTGATTTAAGATTGTTTCCAACAGAAACAGGGGAGAGTTCAGGCAATTTCCTGGCTCCTCTCTGCCAAATGGGCTTGCCCCTTATCCCCAACCCCCCAGGATTCTGATAATTAGGAAGGATGGTCTGGACACAATCCAGTTCTTGCCACTTTTTGTCTTTTAAGAAAGCAAGGAATTTTCAGACCCTTCCTTTTTGATTCCAAGGGCAAGGTGCCACAGGATTGGGAAAGTCACCAGAACAAGAAGACAGAAGGTTTTCATCATCCCAGCCCAACAGAACCAGCCCTGGACAATCCAGAGGAACCTCAGCTTTATTTATTGCTTGTTTTCCTTCAGTTGCCCACATCTGAGCCATCCCCATCCCCCTTGTGTTTTCAAGAGAATTTAGATCAAATATAAGAGAGGCAGAGTGAATTTTTTTCTCCTTTGGTACCTGACTGGAGGGGGAAATTCAAGGCAAAAGGAGGAGATGTTGAAGAAAATTTCATTGTTGGTGTATATGCTCCACATATCAAGATCTTCCTGAGGGACTCCTCTCACCACTGCTCTGCTTCCCCCAAGAAGAGATCAAACTGTTTCAAAGCATTTCCACCTCTGCTAATTTTTAATGCCTTTACTACACAATACCTTGCCCACTGGAAAAAAAATAGCTATGCTGTTATTCAGACAAGAAATGAGTGATTCCCCAAACAGTGGTACATTTAACTGCCTATATGGCAAACAGCATGGAGCACAGAATTGATCTTTGTACAATATATTAAGCATCAATAGTGTCTTAGGGAGCATGATTGTCTTGAAAGTCAAGAAGTGTTTAGAATGAAATTCTTAAGAGTATTCTGGCAAAAAAAAAGTCAATATTGCTGCTAACTTGGACAAATGGGGGAAAAAATATGTTTCTCTTTCCTTTCCTTTTCCTCTGCTTTCTTTCCTCTTCCTTCTCCTTTCTCCTTTCTCCTTTCCTATTCTGTTCCTCTCCCTATTCCTCATTCTTTTTCCCTTTCCATTTTCTCCTCTTCCTACTATTTTCTTTTTCTCTTCCTCTCCTGCCTTCCTTCTTTCTCTCTCCCCTTCTTTCCTCTCCCTCTTCACCCTTCATTTTTCTCTTATTCTCTTCCCTTATTCTTCCTCCAGCTCTCTTCTCCTTCCCCCCTCTCTTCCCTCTTCTTTCCTTCCCTTCTTTCCCTCCTCCCAATTCCATCCCAACCTTTTCTCTCCTCTTTAAATTCCTTTCTGTGATCTTTTTGTCCTATTCCCCACCCCAATCACCCACCAGGGTCTAGCAGAAAGCCAGGAATTTAACCCAGGGGTTTGTCTTCCCGTGCCAAGAGAAGATAGCTTATCAGTCAGAAAAATAAAGCTTCCTAACTTCAGTCAGAGAAATCACAGCTAATTATACAACTAGACCTTCTTGCAAAAATACCATTTTCAGCTGCTGGGCTAAATTTCTCCCTTGGCTGTATTTAAAGGTTACTTTCTGACCCATTTTCCAGGTTAATGGAGCAGCTTAAATATTACAAATCATTACTTCACTCTAATGAATCATCTCTTCCCCAGGCACTCCACAAAATCCTTATCTGGGCCTGATAAAATGGTAGGAAGAAACTGGGCAATGTCCACGATAATAAACTCAGTAATATGTTATGGGGGCCGCAGGCTTGCAGGATCTGACTGCTTTCTCCTCCACTTCTTGGGTGGTGCAAATCATTTGACCTTCAGCCTCATCCTCCACCAAGTACCTGAGGCAGGGAGCCAAGCTGCGTGAACTCCCTCACACCCCACCATGCATTATTGTTCACCCAACTTAATTGTCAGCTCCTGCTAAGAAAATGTAACATCTCATTATCCCAGAGATTGGGGATGTATTGAGCAGACGATTGCTCACAAAATGCTCATGGACAAGCAAGGTAGCCAAACCTACCATATGAAAATGCCTGCCATGAGCTAAACCTTGAGCTGTAGACATGCCTTTAATTCAAGTTTCCAGCTTTCTCTTTGCTGCTGGTCCCAGTTTATTGTAAGCCAGGCCAGTTACTTTGTGGTAAGGGTAGGAAAAAATGGTGTTATCTACCTCTAATTGATTAGTTACAGGATGCTTCTAGTCCTGTGAGATAGAAGGAACCCCCATCCCATACACCTTGACACATCCACGAAAGTTATATTTAAGATACTGAAAAAAAGAAGGAAGAGAAAACAATCAACATCCTGATTGGTAAACACAAGATATTGAAGTCTCTGGGTTCTGGTAGGAAAGCAACCAGCATGAGACATCTGTGCATGTAATATGGGGGACAATAACAGAACACTTTGCAACTTTCCCTGCTGTAGGCTATTTAAAAAAGATGGCATGAAAAGTGAAAGATGCTGCCACTTATGGAGATGTTTTGTCCATAGGATGCCCAACATTATCCTTATCTTGATATCATTCTAATAAAGAGTAAATCTGAAAATAAGGTAAGCTATAAACAAAAGTATGGATCTCGCTTCCCATCTCAGCTCAGACTAAGCTCTCATGCTGAGTATTATCAGACTGATTAGGACAAGGGCAAGACTTGAGAGTTCATTGGTATTAGGAGTTCCTGGAAAGGGAAACCACCTCTCTCAAAGCTGGTTGGCAATTTCTTTGTACCTTAGAGAGTTGCCTAGGGTACTGAGAGGTCATGGCTAACCCAGCAGCCAGTGTGTGTCAGAGATGAGACTTGAACCTGTAACAGCAGCATTCCTGAGATAACTGTTTATGAACTGTTTTAATAAGGGTGACTCTCACCCACGTAAGAAGATTATAGGTATTCTCTATGGATTTGAAGTAGGAGATTGAGTGGAGAGGGTTCCAAAATCCCCATCTTCTCCCTTGCTGATATCTGAAATTTCACCATCTGAGATTTATGTCTGGTGTGTTCTTCTAAAATGCAAATACTCCTATTGAAATATAGTAAATAGTTAATCATTACCATTTTGGAGTAAATTAAAAGCTATTCAATGGAAAGGCATAATGACAATGGGAACTATTCATAGGCATGAAAAGTGAAAGACACAGTGACATATAAGGCTCTATTTCTTTCATTTCCAGTTCTTCTACTTTTGAAAGAGACAGAGAGAGAGTGAGAAGAGAAATAGAGACAGAGAGATAGAGAAAAAAAGAAGAAGAAAGAGAGAGGGAAGGAGGGAAAGAGAGAGAAAGAGAGAAAATGCTATTAGTATGTTTGAAATCATTTTCTACATTTGAGTAAGGCCAAGTTCTAACTGATATGATTTAAGGGGACCTACAGTAAAACCAGGGGCTCTTTTATGCGGAAAGCCTCATCTTGAGGGGCTTGACCTAAGAAAAACTTGAATAACACATTCTCTTCCTGTCTCTCCCTGTCTCTCCCTGTCTCTCTCTCTCTCTCTCTCTCTCTCTCTCTCTCTCTCTCTCTCTCTCTCTCTCTCTCTCTCTTTCTCTCCCCCACTTCTTCCTTCTTTTTCTCTGCAGACTGGGGACCACTCTGGTAAATGGTCCTATGAAGAAAAGTCCCATAAAATTCTAATCACCTTCAAGAAGTGCCTTCACTTTTCTGGACGTGGCAGAAAGAAGCTGTAGTTCAACATCTCCTTGAGCAAGACATATGATCTCATTCCACAAAAACCTCAGGTAAAGAGCTTGGTGATACCTTAGTGGAGTGGAGAAAGGGAGTGCTAGCAGGTATGCAGAATCCTGGCTTGCCAAATATGTGTTTATGGTGATAGCACAGTCATATTCATTAAAACGTTTAGGCTATGATAATGCCAAGCAGCATTTTGGAGAGCTTCTTGGAAGCTGGTCTCTGTCAGTTATTTTGCTGCATTGTTGATTAATGTAATTGAAGTATATATTACAGAAACAGAAAAGGAAATATGACTTCTTCAGGGACCCATTAATTTCTTAAGGATAAAGTGTTTGACGGTTCAAAGGCTTTGTTGAAGCTTATTTTAAATTTAAAATTTCCATTGCCAAGGGATTGATTACCATTCTTACATTAGCTTTGTCAAACTGTAAGTTGATCTTGGTTATTTTAAAGTGTTGTGGCACTTATTCCATTCAGAGCACTGGGGGGAAAATGGAGAAGTGAATGAGGAGGCTCTCACAAAGTCTCTCAAGGACAAGACTTTCTTGGTTGTTACAAGCTAAAAAATGTTTGAAACTTTAGAAAGACCAATTCCCTACCCTCCTCATCTTAAGAATCTTGAAAGTCATCTGTCTCAGGCAGGTGTAGCACCTTATGTTTTAGGCACTTTTTTATATTGGTTGTCTTTTCTTTAATAATCAACTTCTTGCCGTGTCTGATTCTGAAGCTTGTTTGTTGTGTTTGAGGAGACTTTGAGGACTCGGGTCTCTTCCATCTCTGCTTTCTGGAGGGTGGTACACAGTTCTTTTAATAGCTATCTGCTCTATTCCTCTACTGACTGTTTAAAGAGCTCTCATAAACAACACCCGAAGAAAGGAAGCCAAGATCTCCCAAGCACCCGTCTTTATTAGTGTTGTCCCAATGGTGAACCCAATCCATTCAAAAAGCCAGACAACAGAATTTCCGGCTCTTTGGAAGTTCTGCCAGCAATTACTCCAGCCTTGTTTGCAATGGCAAGAAAGGAAAACTCACCATTAGGAGTCCTGTTAAGATGGCACTGATACCCATCTGGGCAAACATGGTGCCAGAAGATCACTCAGAATGCATAGGAAAAGAAAGTGATGTGACTAGAAGTTTTTGTCATTATCAATAATAACGTATTAAGCACCTACTATGTGCTGGGTGGTGGAGATACAAAAGTAAAAAGGAGACGTTGCTTGCTGCTAAGGAGTTTCCATTCAATCCAGACTGAAAGTATGGCCATATGGAAAAAATACATGGTTGTCTTGAGGGGAAAGGAAACAGAAGCCAGGGGAATCAAGAAAGGATTCATTTAGAATATAAAAGGAAACGAAACTACCAAAACCTTGGAGGGAACCTTTTCTTGAAAAGGAAGTCAAATCCCCGTGTGATTTCACTCTTTTGTTCCCTTTTCAGGTAAAAGAGTTGTTAGGACTGGAGGAACATGGCAGTCACTGTCATATGCCTGGGAGAGTCCTGAACCCACCTGAGTGAGGAGCATTTCTCCATCCATCTGTGCATGCTAATGTAGGCTGCATGGATGCAGTTGTTACTCATTGGCATGAACAGCCATCCCTCTTTAGACTCCAGCTCTGCTAAAGCTCTGACTTTCCAGGTGCCACAGTGGCAGAGAATTAGCCTCATGAAAATACTCTATACTGATGCCATCACCAGTATTGTGTCTGTGTTCAAATGACTTTTTGCATGCCTTTCTGTGTCTCATATTGTACATTTTACAAGTCAGGGGCAAAGATGACAAATCCTGGATAAAAATCTGAAGGAAATAAAGTTTGTCTTTGGAATCCTTCTGCATACCATCCTGTACCTGTCTCTCTCTCTCTTACTTTTCCTACTACCCTGGTTACCTAGTGCTCCCCCAGATCTGTGGTCTAATCCTCATCCCATACTTTGCCATATTAAACCTTTACCTGTTCTGAATACAAGTTCATCAGGGTAGGACTAGGTGACCAGAAAGCTGGATTGATTAATTCTTAATATGGCTTCATGTGTTGTGTATTTCACATGGCCTTGTCATTTTTCACAGCTACTCTTTAACTACTCAGACTGGAGAAATCAGCAGTTTGGGAGTTTCAGCCTTGGGGTGCATCTTTTGTAAATAAGGAAAAATTTGAGAACCCCATAAATCACCTCATGAAGGTGGCTGCCTACTTTGCCTATGAATAAGGCCATTTCTGGGTATATTGGTCTAAGTCCTATATATTTCTAGCATCTAACCATCCAGGTGAGAATCAGGCTTTCTTTGGGCATAATAGGTACTCATGAGTGATAAGCTATTTGGTGTTTTTAAATGCATTGGATAATGGCAATGATGACAGGGGGAGGGAAACACATGTGGGAGACACATAAAACCAGATGTTATGTTATTTTTTTTTTAATGTTAAAAAATAACCCCAGTGGGTAGGGGCAGACAGCATGGAGAAACACTTATGATTTGGAGTCACGCTTAACTGCCCTCATCTTTGCATCATGTTCCATATTCAGAGAGTACCAGAGATGGCTGGATTTTTTTTTTCTATCCCAGAGGGTACTTCAGGGTACCAGATCTTCACATGATTTTTCATGTTCTCAGAAATGTTTCCTTCATACACATACATGGAGGTAGGCAGGGAAAGGGGGTTTTACAAAATTGTCTTCTTTCAGAATCAGATATAGAGTTGGCAAGGATAATGTTATCTAATTCAACTGCCTCATTTTACAGCTAAGGAAACTGAGGCTTAGATGGGGAAATTGACTTACCCAAGATGGCAGAAGCAGGGCTTGAACTCACATCTAACTACAAATCCTTTCCCCTGTTCCAGGCTCACAAAGAGCTACACTGAGGGCTCCCTTCCTAGATGAAGGAGCAGGAAGAGCCTCACCTTTTATGAACAGATGAGTAGCTTACAGTTTGTTTCAATTTGCATTTTTATGATCCACAAGAAGAGAAATAGGAATAGTAGGGAAATAGAGGTTTTAGTCTTTTCTTATTTGTCATTTATTCTCACTGCATCCAATGGAGAGAGATCTCCCAAGCAGGTTTCAATGTTACCTTTTAGCAGAAGGAGAAATTGAGGCACAGACCAGCTATATTTGAGTCAGGAAGCTGTAGTAGAAACACTGCTAGATTTGGAGCAATGACAGGTAGTTTTGAATGGGCAGCTGTGTGACCTTAGACAAGTCACTTAATTGTTCCAAGTGTCACTTGTCTCATCTGTCAAATCCTACAGAAGGCAGTCAGGTGGCTCAGTGGACAGAGCGCTGGACCTGGAATCAGGACCCGGGACAAGTCACTGGATACTCTTGCTCTTTCCTTTGGGTAAGGTAGGGGGTGATGTAGCAGAGGGGAGGAGGGAATAAGCATTTTTGAAGCACTTTACAAATATTATACCATTTGATCTTCATTATTGAGAAACTTACCATTGAGAAACTCATTATTAAGAAATCTCATCAATTTGCAAATTGCCACCATGCTCATGAGTCCCACAAAGGGGCTGACACATAGGACGCACGTAAGAAATGTTTACTGACTTCTGATGGGGTCATCCTCATAACAACCCTGGGAGGTGGCTACTGCTATTATCTCTATTTTACAGTTGAGTAAACTGAGTCAAAGAGTGGTTAAATGACTTGTCTAGGATCACATAACTGCTTAGTAAGTGTTTAGGGCTGGATTTGAACTTGAGTCCTCCTGACTCTAGGCTCTATGCCATCTATCTCAGGGAGCTAAACAACAAAAAGCAACTTTTTGTCACTGCTCTGATTAGCAACTCAAGTTCATCGGCCGTTCTAAGGTTTATGGCGGATTCTCCTCCTAGCCATCCCTTAACGTAGCAGTAAAGATATTATGGTGCCCTTTTTACAAATGAGAAAACTGAGGCTCAGAGACTTACCTTTGTTTCTATGGTTAATAAGTGTCAGAGCCAGTCTTCAAACCTAAGGTCTCTTGGTTCCAACTTCACTATTTTTCCTACTACTAGGTTCCTTGATGAAGCATATTTTCAGGGAAGAAGGGGGCTACTTTTGGAGGTTGCTTCCAGAATTTTGAGGATGAACAATGGGGAGGTGAAGAGGGATGCTTTGTGGAATCATCTGAGTTGACCACCACAGTCCTCTATTGTCTCAGGGAACTTCAGTGCTGACCCTTCCTGGATGTGGAAGAAAACTTTAAACTTTCCCCTGTCTTATAAATGAATGCCTCTAATTAAAATCATAGCACCAGAGCTAGAAGGAACCTTAAACTCCCTCATTTTACAAGAGAAGAAACCAAGAACCAGGGAGGTCAAGTCTCTTTTTCCAAGTCATACAATAGCAAAATTTGGACCCAGGTCCTCCAACCTCAGAGCCAGTATTCTTTCTAGTACATCACACCAGCTGATTATAGAAGAAATTCTAGAAGAATCAGTCTCTTTTTGAGAGACAACAAGGGATAGAGTAAGGGGTCATGGAGTCAAAGACCTGAATTCAAAATCTGTCTCTGGGTAAGTCATTAAACTTTTCTTGGCCTCAATTTCTGTATCTATAAAATGTTAGGGTTTTAGAATTCCAATGTTTTTTTTTTCCAGTTGCACATCTAAGACCCAGTGATTCTTGACTTCAGTTTGGGTTTCCCCCAGTCAAGCCAGAAGGACACATCACCCATTATTTAACATTTCCAGCCAAAAAATGCTCTCTCCATTGATAAATCTGTTCCCACTATGAGTAGATGGTAGTGAATGTGATAAAGACAGCCATGCTGTCCCTAGAAATATGGATCTTGTCTCTGGGCTTTGATCTGACAGTTCATGTTGAGGGGCTTTGCATTTACAATTATTTGCTTCTATTTCTAAGACACATTTTATTATTGGGTCGGAAGATGACGACCTTGTCTTAATACATTTAAACAAAGCTAGACTCCTTTGGATTCCATCAAAGAGGCCAAGCTCAACAAATACTTGTCATAAATGGACTATAAGAGGCAGCAATACTAGTCACCATGTATAGAGAGCATACAGATGGCAAAGCACTTCTGACAAATTTTCTCATTTGATTTCCCTAATAGTCCTGTGAGAGAGGTATTAGTTGTTCCTGTTTTATAGATGAGGGAAGTGAAACATGATGTTGATGAGGGAGTTGAACTGAGTGACATGAAAGACCCCTTCCAATTGTATCTATGGCTCTCTGATCCTATGCTGAGTTCTTAATTTAAAAAAAATCATAGGAATAAAGGAAACAAGTATTTATTAAGTACCTACTATGTGCTAGGATTGGGCTAAGTGCTATATAAATATTCTCTCATTTGATCCTCACGTTATTATCCCCATTTTACAGATGAAGAAACTGAAGCAAACAGATTAAGTGATTTGCCCAGGGCCAGGGAGTAGGTATTTCAGGATGAATTTGAATTCATATCCCCACCCTCCCACCCCGATTCGAGGTGTAGCACTCGTCTCCAGTGCCTCTATGGATTACAATAGAAGTGAGGAATTTTAGTAAATCAGTGGGCACCCTGGAAGAAAGAAGAATATAGATCAAAAAGTTTCGTGATAATGCAAAATTACCCCCTCTCTCCCCACCCCTCACAGTCAGATAACAGAAGCAGAAAAAACAGCATAGTACATTGGAAAAAGTTCTGGGTTTGAATTCTCGCTCTGCTGTTCCCTTCCTATGTGAACTTGTACAAGTTGTCGCATCTCATATGTGAAATGAGAGTATTGAACTATTAAAAGCTAATGATAATATCTAACATTTATATAGTACCTACTGTATACCATATACTGTGCCAAGCACTTTCCAGTTATCTCATTTGATCCTCACAATCATTCTGGGATGATAGGGGTTATTATTATTCCCATTTTACAGATGAGGAAACTGAGGCAAACAGAAGGGAAGTGATTTGCCCAGGATCACATAGCTAATAAGTATCTGACATCAGATTTGAACTCAGGTCTTCCTGACTCACGGTTCAGTGATTTACGTGCCCAATGCCCTAGTTGTCAGACTAGAATGATAACCTTTCTAGCTCCAAATCTGACTACTTTGTGCAGCTCTGCCTCACTTAACTCTAGCTCATGCACAAGTCGAGACATCACCCTCGTGATCTTGTTGGTCTTGGAGAATGAAGGCTGAAGACCACAAACAGCAAACATCTGATCCGAGGTGACTTGCTGGGGTCATTCAGCTTGAAAACGAGGGTTTCAGCAAAGTTCTTCCCCACTCAACAAAAATCTGAAATGGTTCTTAAAACTGTGGTTTTGAAAAATACACATATGTGAAATATATACATACACATATATACATATAAATGTATATATTATTATTAAAAGAAAATATCACCAATGGGGAGAAACAGGTAATTAAGTCATTTTTTCAATTCCAAAAGTTTATTCACAATGGGATACCATAATGTTAAATAGCCTAGCAAAAAGAGCTGATATATTCAGAGGAAAACCAATGTGTGTGTACATGCACACACACACACACACACACACACATACACACACACCACATTTCACATACAAATGACTTACTCACTGGATATTTAAGAGAAAAGGGTCCCCTTTAAATGTCACGGGTCAGACTTAATTTTTATTAAGATGGTCTCCATCTGCCAGGTTCAAACCAGTAACGTGGCTAGGAAAGCAAACAGTGTTTGAAAGCATCTTAAAAGGTTTGACAGCTAGAAGATGGAAACCATGAATTAAAAAGCCTTAAGGTTCTTCCTATTTCACCCTCCAAGCTTGAGAGATAGCAGAGAAACATAAAACAGGGAAGAGGAGAACTGGGCAGAAGAAGGAGGGAGGGTGGCGGTAGCCAAGATCCAAGAAGAATGAGTTTCCAGAGCACGCGGGGCTGTTGCATAAATTCTGGCCTGCAGTTCATTATTTTAATGATCCAGAACAACACTTCAAGACTTCACACAGGAGGAGGATGGGAAATAAATTCTCTGGACAGGCTTTCTAGCCTCTCCCTGCATCCCACACTGTAGATAGAGCCGCCTGATATTCTTTCCAAATGTTTAGCATCAAGGGAGCGTTTGGCTTTTGCTTGACCATTGAACAAAGCTTGGCTCCCTTTAGGAAATGGATGAGTTTTGCAGGATGTGAAACGGCTTATTTGTTGTGAATTCTCCGAAATGCAGATACTCAAACAGGAAGGCATATTTTGGAATGTGGTATATCTATAATAAATGCCTTATCTGTGGCTGTGTATGTCCTTTTGTTTACAGTGAGGCCTGGGAAAAGTCAGATGGGATAAGTAGAGTTAATGAAAAGTTAATATTCTTCTAAAATATGAGTTTGTCTTCTTTTGTAACATCTGGATTAAAAAAATGTAGCACATTGAAATCTCATCATACTAAAAAGCAGTATAAAGAAGAATGCTTTTTTGTTGTACAGATGCTCCTGAGAAAGGTCCACCATGGAAGCAATGCAGATGTGTGTGGGGTCTGGACCTGGAAGCCAGCACCAAAGCCACATGGGCCTGGGTCTATCTGAATCAAAATGAACCTTGAAGGAATCTTTCCTTTCTTCCTGAAAGCTATCTTGAAAACCAGTTTCTAAGCTTGTAAATAGGAGTAGGAATGATATCCTTCTATCCCTCAGAGAACATCTCTCTCTTCTTCATAAAACTTTTAAGATATTTGGGGAATATTGTCAGGATCTTTTCGTAATGTATGCATTGGGTAAGCAATAATAGAAAACCATAAGATTTAGGTGTTGGAAAGATCATCCATTCAAATGTTTTCCTTTTATATTAACCCACTAGGGAGTTCTGCTAGCTACTTGCCTGATCCTTTTCCACAGTAAGAACCAGTTGCTTTGCAGAACTGGAATCACACTGGTGTTATGGGCCACATTCCCTAGCAAAGGCTGCTTTGTTAAAAACACTGGTCTCTCTAGGGTTCTCAGGAAGTAAGTAATCTCTGTTCTTGAGGTCATCTCTTTTTGTGAGATGCAGTGTTCATCTCCTTAGTCTATATGGATTTAGTTAATTAGATTTAATTTAACCTAATTAAACTCTTGATAAGCCTCCAGCTACTATAAGAGAGGCAAGTCAGGTATTATAAGCATAATTTCACAGTTTAAGAATCACAGGCTTTCTGAAGTTAGAGTATCTTGGAGGTGATTCCTAAGCAGAGTCAAGAAGATATGCCAGGCAGGGGGCATAAGAAAATATAAGAAAGATAAGAATTTTGGATTAGGGGTATGCTGGTAAATGTTTAACAACCAGATCTCGAAAAAAAAAGTACACACCACACACTCTTAAGTTTAAACTGCAGTATTAATATTTTTTCCACTTCTTAAATTAGGACAATAGTCAATGCAATAAACCAAGCCCCAATATGTATCATTTGCTGGAGGTGGGGTTCACTAATGCAGAGAAACGTAGGAAGAATCCTTTCAACCGATGGCAAAAGAAAAAAGTAAAACTGGGAAAATAATATACACGGTGACTCCAATGATATAAATGGAAGGAATCATCAAGCAAACTCTTTGATGGTTGACCTTGGCTCTGAATATGAGGAAGGGTGACTCCTGGCTTTCACTGGGGAGATGAGGGGATCCGCATGCTGTCCAATGTGGTCACAGTGTATCTTGGTTTTGCTTAATTCTTCTCGTTTCTTACAAGGGTAGACTTGCTGAGGATCATGAGTTTGAATATATATCTGAAAATGACTATAATGGAAAAATAAAACGGCAAATAAGTTTTTTAACATAATATACAAAGATAGAGCGGTTTCCACCTTCTAGCTGTCAAACCTTTTAAAATAGTTTCAAATACTATTTGCTTTCCTAGTCATGTTACTGATTTGAACCTGGTAGATGAAGACCACCTTAATTAGAATTAACTCTGACCTGGGACATTTGAAGGGGGACCCTTTTTACATCTTAAATACGTACCCTCAAGCAAGATGAGTGAGAAGGGGAGAGTAGCAGAAATGATGATGAAGACGCATGCATATGTGATAACAGAGGTCCCTGAATATTATGCTGAAGGCTTTAATTGGAGAAATATCTGATATTTCTTTTCAGCAGATAAGCTCCTTTCTAATGTGCATCTTCCCTATAATTCCTCATTTTATTGTCATGTGTTCAATTAGTTTCCCTTCCAGATACTAAAATCTCATGCATTTGCCCAACTGTCCAAGTTGGGGTTTGTTCAAGCCAGGCTCTTTCACCTGACTTTTTCCTTTCTTTGTTGAAATCAAATAATAAAACATCCATAGAAAAAAATCCCATCCTCCTATGTTATCAATCTTCCTACAATGACCATGTTGATGTTCTCTTCTTAATCTTTTTCCAAATTAAGGTACCAATTAACTTTGATGCTCATTTTGGGGGCATTTACCCACCCTTCCAGATGATAGCACAAAGAGATATGCAAATAGCAACCACTGACTATAACCTGAGGAGACTCAAAAGTAAGAATTCCCAACACCCTATCAGATGGAATATCCAAACTGTTCCATTTTCCCATGCTTTCCCCTCATTGTGGTCAGTAGAGACACCACCAGGCAAATCATAGATTGGAAGTGTTAAAGAAGCATGAATGAGTAGTTAATTGTCTTTAATGCTGCTTCTCCTTTGCATATCATGTGTATTCCTTGCTGTCTTCTCTGAACTTGACCAATGATTCTCCATCTTGAAGTTGTATTGGAGATGGAGTTGACCCCCCCCAATAAATGTTTGCTAGATTAGATTATTGGGAATTTTGTTTTCTGTTCCAGGGTACAACCCTGTCATTGGTCTTAGGAAACTTTTTTTTCTGGTCACTTTTTTGATGACTAATGATTAGAAGTAAAATATGGCATCCATACAAAGACTTTTAATTAACAAACTTAACTATGAAAAATAAACCAGTCACTGGCTTAGCTCAATTACTAAGAGAAATCAAACTAGCCCTGTTAAAAAAAAAAAAAAAAAGGCAGACCATCATCAGCATTCTTTAACAGAAAATACCATTAGGATAGGGAGGGGCTATGTGATTTCATTGGTGTTTGGAACTCCTGAGGGAGAAAACACCCTCTAATGCTATAGGTCAACACTTTCTCTGCAATTTAAAGTCTTAGGGAGTTGCCTAGTGTATAGAGAGGTTGTGAGTTGCCCAGGATATCACATAGTCACTATGTGTCAAAGGCAAAATTTCAATTCTGGTATTCCTGGATTGGAGGTTGGCTTTTTACCATTGCATT
This sequence comes from Notamacropus eugenii, assembly GCF_028372415.1. Taxonomy (NCBI): domain Eukaryota; kingdom Metazoa; phylum Chordata; class Mammalia; order Diprotodontia; family Macropodidae; genus Notamacropus; species Notamacropus eugenii. The sequence continues at coordinate 51,640,174 of NC_092874.1, read as the reverse complement.
ATGGGTATTGATTCTATACCATTACTTCATGAAGATTGGTTCTCTGTCATTGCATTATACTGCCTGTAACTAAAATCCTATCTTCTACAAGAGCCTTTCCCAATCCCCCCTAATTCTTGTATCTTCACTTTGTTGATTATTTCCAACGTAACCGGTACGTATTTTGTTGTACAATATACAAACACTTCTGTATACATCTGAGATGTACCAACATGTGTTGATCTGGGAACAACTTGAGAGCAAGAGCTATCTTTTTACCTTTCTTTGTAGCTTTAGCATTTTGCATAGCTACTAGCACTAGTAGGCGCCTGATAAATGTTGAACTATAACTGACTGAGAATCATAAATTTAGACCCAGAAGGGACCTTGAAAGCCATTTTATCCCAACCCTTCAATTTACTGATGAAAAAACTAAGGATTATGGAAGTTCTCAAGGTCATGTCCACTGATGCTCAATGCCACAAAGTACATCATATTAGAATGCTAATATATCAGAAAAGCTGGTGAAAATTCCAAATATGGGTAGAGGGCCAGAAAGATTTTTTTTTAGTTGGTGTTTTGGTTGTGTGTTTTGGGTTTTTTTTTGGTTTTTTTGGAGTCAATCTCCAATCTCCTCCCCTCTCCTTAACCTCTTTCCATTTCTTCCTCCCTTTCAGCCTCTCTTATTCTCAAACAAGGAGGGAAGCACGTGGATTTAATAACCTAGTCAATGATTCATGTATTCTTTCATCTAATCAGAAAGACTGATGGTAGTCTCAGGAAAGAGCTCCACAAACACATTTTGACTATAGATCATTGGGAAAGAGTTGACGTCCATGTCCTTTGGGGTGGAGGGGGTTTAATGATAAAATTTTAAAAAGTAAAAACTCGCAGCTCTGGTCTGCCAGCTGCAAGGGCTGCTTACGGGGAGGAGATTTATGGGCAGTTTTGAAGCCATTTGTGTTGTGTTAAGTTTGCTGAAGCAGGAGCGACTGTGATCTCAACTACTCTAAACATTTTAATGACTTTTGGATAAACCTTCAGAGTTAAAAGAGTTAAATCACCAAATGCTCCATAAAAAACAATTATGCAAACAATGTTCTGGCTAATCATCTATCCCAAACAGAAGTACACAGCTGCTAAGATATATAATTGCTGTTTCATCAGGGCCCCCGATTTTATTTACATAATTCCATTACTGATCTGGGGAAGATTTTTTTTTGGGGGGAAGGGAGTAGAAAACTAACATATCTCATTAAATGCAGCAAGTTCAAGGCACAGCTCCAGTCACAGCTGGCAGATAACAATGGCGACTTGCTTTGATGTATGTCTTAATTCTGGATCAGCTAAGTGTACAGTTCAGAGTGTCCAAAGACATGTATAATAGACAGACACGCATACAGTATGTGTGTACGTGTGAGGGATATGGAAGGAGCAGACCCTGAGATAGAACTTACCCATCAAAGGCATATTTTAATATTTTAAACTCTTCTAATTAAGGCATGCTAAATTACAAAAGACAGTGCTCAGAGAAGAATCATGATAATACATAAATAATAGGCGCCGTCTCCCCTTTCCTGTTGGAGAAGTAAGCTTTCTTGGGTCCTGGGTGGGGGGAGGAGGAGCCTACCTCCGGTTAATGGACTAGCCACCCCTTGCAGCAGCTTTGTTCCTGCTCATTTGGTGGGTCATTTGGTCAATCAGCAACCCTTACTATGTGAACCAGCCCCTTGGAGCTCTTCTATTCATTCTAATGTGGGGAGTCATTCCATCAATCATTGAACATTTATTAAGCACCAATAGTACTTCTATCATCATACATTTGGCAAGTCAATCAACAACCCTTACTATGGAAGCCAACTCCTTGAAACACTTCTGTTTATTCTAATTTGGTGAGTCTTTCTGTCAATCACTGATCTTTGATTAAACACCTACAGTGGTTTCATTGCTCTAATTTGGTGGCTCAATCAATCAACAAGCATTTATGAATATGCAGACCAATACCTGGCAGCATTGTGCAGCATTAGTGATTTGGTGGATCATTCAGTTAATCAACAAGTAATTATTAAGCACCTACCATGTGCGAAGCACCTTGGTAGGCACTAGGGTTACAAAGACAGAATCTAAATAGACCCTGTCCTCAAGGATTTTCCATTCCTCTGGGAGAAGATAAATCCAAGGTAATGTGTGAGGAGAAGGTACCAGGAGCTAGGGAGATCAGGAAAGGCTTCATGAAGAAGGTGGCAGTTGAGCTGAGCATTGACAGGCACAAAGGAGTCCTATGAGGCAAAGGTGAGGAAGGCATGCATTCCAGTCTTAGGGAAAGCCCATGCAAAAGCCTGGAGATAGGAGATGGGGGCATCAAGAAGGCCAGCTTTGATAGATGGTAGAGTTTGTGAAAGGAGTAATGAATGAGGAAGGTATTGTGTCTTCCAGAGTATACAGATAGCTCCATTCTCTCATTTCTCTATGACCTGTCATGGGCAATGTGCCCTTTTTCTGAATGTGCATGCTTGCCATTGAAGTAATGATAATAACTCACTTTCCTTCAGCACTCTGGCTTTGACAAAGCTCTTTCATCATTATGAGGTTACAGGCAATATAGGTAATATCCTCATTTAATGGATGAGGAAACTGGATCTGAGAGATACTCCAAAGTCACACAGTTAGTGGAAGAACCACAATTTAAACCCAGGTCACAGAAGGTCAGATTTGGGTAAAATCTCAGGGTCTTCTAGTTCAAGCCACACCTGAATAGGAATCTCTCCTACAACAGGCTAGATGAGTGATCCTCTCACCCTTGCTCAAAAGCTATCCAATGAGGGCAGCCCCCCAGGTGGCCCATTCCACTTTGGGCAGTTCTGGTTGTTAGAAGCATGTCCTCATTTCAAGCTTGAATTTATCTCTTTTCAAATTCTTCTTTTATATATCTATATTCTCTCCCTCTCCCTTCTCTTCCTCCCTCCTTTTCCTTCTCCCTCTCCTCCTCACCCCCATCCTTCTCTCTCTCCTTCCATCCCTTCTTCTCCCATCCCTCTCTCCTTCTCTCACCCCTTCCCTCCCTTTCTCTCTCCCCTTCTTTCCCTGTCTTTTCCCTCTCTTTCCCTTTCTCTCTCTCCCTCTCTTCTTCTCTTCTCCCTTCTCTTCCCCCTCCTCATTTCCTTTTTCCCTCTTCTCTCCTTTTTTCTTTCTCCCTCTCTCCCCAACTCCTTTCTTCATCCCTCGCCTTTCCTTTTTTGTCTCTCTCCCTTTCTCCCTTTCTCCCCTGTATCCTTTTCCTCTCGCTCTCCCTAACGTATGTACTCACCAAATAAGTTACCAAGGAGCTTATATGCTATGAGGGAGACAATATATCAATATTTATTATTATTAATAGTAATGACACCTTTAAGGTTCACAAAGCACTTTACATATTTTATTACATTTGGTCCTCATGACAGCTCTAGAGGTAGAGGTTGTCATTATCCCCATTTCATAGCTGAGGAGACTAAGACTGGGACTTTATGTGACTTGTCCAGCACCATATAGCTAGTCAATGTTTGAGGCAGTATTTGAATGCAGGTCTTCTGACATCGTTTAGCACTTGGTCCATTTTTCCACCTAGCTAGCTGCCTTTGTTGATATATATGCGGTATATATACAAAGTAAGATTTTTGGGGAAGCCACTGGGAAGTGTCAGGAAAGAGTTCACGTAGAAGCTGGCACGTTAGTGAGCTCCAAAAGAAATGAGGGAGTCTAAGAAATGGAGGTGAGAAAGGAGTATACCGCAGGGATGGAGAGAAGTCTGCATAAAGGATCAGAGCCAGAAGACAAATGTGTCACATCTGAAGACAAGTAGAATAGGCAGGTTGGTTGAACCATCAAGTAAATGGAAAGCAGTAGGGGATGATGGGTGTGTCTCCCAGATGACAGAAATATGTCAATTTCCATCTTGTCTCTAACTTGCCATTGGTCATCATGCCCACACAGGGTTTGCCTGCTCTCCTGTGCCTCAGAACAGGGGAAACATGCAAAGAAAAATCTCATCTTTCTTTTGAGGGCAGATCTTTGGTTTTGTTTATTTGCCTATTTTTGTTTTACCCTTAAACAAAATGTTTAACAGCAAGCTGATGGAGAATAGTAAATTACAGAAATTCGTATGCATTGCATCTGTCTATTAAAAAGAGATCTCAATTATATCCCTCCTTCCTGAACTTAATTAACAGAGGGAGATCACTGGCAAGCAGATTGGCTCTCTGAAGGTAATGGCAATCACCTCAGGTGCCCATGTAATGCACTCACGCAGAAATTCATTAAATGATCAGCCAGGATCTTAAAATTGCTAATTAGGCTTCCAGAGCAGCTCTAACTTACAACCAGGCAGGACTTTATGAAAATTGCATACAGGTTATGTGGGGGCATATATACATCCAGCTGTGGGTGTTCCATGGTTTCCTCTGCTTGCCTAAAAAGAAAATTACACATGACCCTACCCTATTTTTTCCTTCTCCCTGCATTATTTTGGTTTACTAAAATTGACTCTGCTGCTTAAAAATCTACATTCGTCTTGTTAAGCCTTAGTCCTATTGAGTCTAAACTGATGCTTACCAATGTATCACTAACACCATCTACACCTACACACATACATACACACACACACACACATACACACATACACACACACACAATGTAGTGATTCTCAAACCCTTCTTCCTTCCCTGATCTTCAGGAGTTAGCTTTCCCTAAAAGGAGATAAAACTGCCCTGGACGAAGCTTCCTGCTCACCAGAAGGCATCCAGTGTTCCAGCTACAGGCAGTTAAGGTTTCTCAGACTTGGTAGATTCCTGAGTCACTAAGTGACCCACCCTGATGACCAGACTTGTTTCCATGTGGAAACCAGGGAGCTATGCTCAAAGAAGCTAGGGGTATATAGCCAAATAGTATCTTTGTTGTATATCTCTACTGTGTCAGGGTGAAGTAGACCTCCTTTCGTTGACTATTCAATGCCTTGTGAATGTCTCATTTTGTCCCTACATAGGAACTGATCTAAGAGAATGAAGGCATACTAGAGCTACCTCCTGCAAACATCTGTACGCCCTCAAAAGAAAAGCAGACCCCAACATAGCAGCAAAACAGGACCAAGAGATTATATGTTACTTATTATCTTTTCATACCTTTCTTTTTCTTAAACTTGAACCAGACCTGTGGTTTCATCAGATTGAGAATCTCCCAGTGTGAAAACACCTTCCAAATGTACAGACTCAAGCTGCACAATGATGCCCCCATACTACATGAGGGGTCTCACCATATGTCTCTAACTTAAGAATTGCCTTTGGGCCTTGCCAATGGTCACACCTGCTGTTATGTGTCAGACTCCGGTCTTGAAAGCCTTAGAGCAGGGACTGGTAAACTGTTTTTGCCTCTGTCACACACACATTTGGTGGTCTGGTGGCACTTATGGTCCCCCTTCTCTGAGTCATGTTTCTGAATAATTGGAGGAAATGCTAAGTTTCAGTTAGAGGTTAATGAAAATAAGGATAGAATTGTTTTCCTCATCCAAGTTCACGAACCTCCTGAAATCTGTACATGGACCAGGTTAAGAACCTCTGCTTACAATGAGGGATACATCATTTCCTCCTCATCTTCCTTTACAATTCTTGGTTTTCAAGCAGTCATTGAATGGAGCACCAGCAACAGCAGAGGGGTAAATGAATGTCTAATCAAAAGGGATAAATGAAGAAAATGAGGTAGGAAAATACCAGAGTTGGCTATTCACGGGCTTTATGTGGCCCTGTAGATCATCAAGTGTGGCTCTTTGAACCCATATTTAATTTGTTCTGTGAAGTTTGGATTCAGTTAAAGGGCCACATTTGAGGTTCTAGAGAGCCACATGTGGCCTCAAGGCCACAGGTTCCCCACCCCTACAGCAAGCTGGTCTAACAAGCCTCCAACTTTCTCTGTAACTCTTGAAAAGAAAGGAATAGAAAGAAGGCTTGTTTAGATTGTGATGGGACATGAAGTTACAATTTAACCTAGTCTATATAGCAGAAACTATCCCTTTTCCCTTGGAAATTCCTCTAAGTCAGGGGTCAGCAAACTACAGACTGGCCTATTGCCTATTTTTGTATTGAAAAATATGGAAAAAAACAAAAACCAAAACATTCTTAGTTGTCTGCACCAAAGCAGGATGTCTTTCAGATATGGTCCTCAACCTGTAGTTTGCTGACCTCTGCTCTAAGAAAAAAATGTGTACAAAAGAATTACAAATCTGTGGGATGCCTTGAGGCAGTTTAGGGTATATTGTGGTTTACTCCAAATGTGTGATTTCATCAGTCTTCAAGAACTTCTGGGATGGACACTACCTCTGCCACTGCCGAAATCATCTGCCCCTTAGACCCTCAGAAATTTTTATGGGGGTCTTGAGAAGTTAAGTGACTTGGCCAAGGTCATACAATCAGAAAAATGCCTTAAACCAAGGTCTTCCAAATTTGACTTTTCTATTCCTCAGAGGAGAATCAGACAAATTTCTTATAAGCTTAGAGCTTAGAACTAGAACTTAGAGCTAGAACTGATCCTTAGGCAGCTGGGTTGTTGTTCAGTCATTTTAGTTGTGCCTGTCTCTTCATGACCCCATTTGGGGTTTTCTTGGCAGAGATACTAGAGTGGTTTGCCATTTCCTTCTTCAGCTCATCTTACAGAAGAGGAAACTGAACCAAACAGGGTTAAGTGACTTGTCCAGGGTCACACAGCTAATAAGTGACTGAAGCTAGATTTGAACTCAGGTCTTCATGACTTTAGGCCCTGCGCTCTATCCACTGTACCACCTAGCTGTCTCCTCTTGCATTGTGGGTGGGCAAACTGAAATTTTGAGAATTTGAATAACAGTCTCAAGGTTACACAGATAGAGATGGATCCAAGGTTAAAATGTGAGATTCCTAAATTCTCAGTCCAGGGCTCTTTCCACATGCGTGACCCCTTTCTATGCCATGGGCCCCTCAACATTATTGGGCTTTATGTTTGAATAAATTAGTCATGTTTCTTCTGCCAGGCTCAGTTGTTATCAGTGGTCTTAAAAGTGTCTAGACTCATTCTCCAACTGTTGATAGAGCTGATCTGCTCTTGAAGCCCCAGCTCATGGAATCCGCAAGCCTGCCACTTTGATGGTGGCAAAGGTTTCTGCTTTTAAGTTAATGGAAGCTTCATTGCCTGGTGTGTCAGCGACGCTGTTCCAACATGTCCCATTAGACTCCTGCATTCCATCCCTCCACTTTGGGATGAATGAAATGCCCTGTGGGGTAGACCCTCTGATCCTGGAGGGAGGGGCTGCATTCTCCCATGTACCACCTCCTTAGAGTCAATGTCATGGATAAAGACACAGTGAGAGGGGGATCAGGAAGCTTAACCTGTATGCTCTGTAGAGCATTTCTACTTTGGAGGAAAAGAAGTAAAAATTAAGGAACCAAAGACCAGAAGAAATCAGCCATAGAACTAGAAAGCTGTAGACGGGGCTATTTTAAGGTTCAGTTCATTGACTCATTTATGTTGGAATATGAATTGGATAGCAATAAAATAAAAAATAACAGCAGCCCTTCTAAAAAATAAACATTTTACTGTTGGTTTAAGAACAATTCAGTTCTCAGTGACTACCTTCCTGCTCTCACTTACCTCCCTTGTAAGAAAGAGATGCAGTTCAGTAAAAACAAACCAACAGTCTGGCAATGTGGTACAATAGAAAGAACGCTGGATTTGGAGTAGAAAAAGAACAAGTCTTGGGTTCAAATCCCAGCTTTGTTGCATCCCACCTGTGTGACTGAGTAAATCATTTAACTTCTCTGGAGCTTGCCTTCGTTTCCTCATGTGCAAAATGAGGGCGTCAGTCTAGATGAGTAGTGTCAAACTCAGAAACTACACCATCCACATACAAGGATTCCTGCAGGCCACATATTGACTTAGAAAACCACATATTTACATTATCTGTGTCCTATTGGACTTTTATTTTGTTAACTATCTCCCAATTATATTTTAGTCTGGCAGGAACTTTTTGATGCTTCTGATCTAGATGACATCTCAGGTCTTTTCAAGGAGTTTAAGCTCAGAAGCAGGTAAAGGGGCACACGGTCCTGTTGGAATCTAGCTTCATTCTCCCTATCCAAACAGCCGCCAGTCTTGGTGATTCTCTCTCTAGAATATCCTGTATTATCCCTTCTCTGTACTTACACATGGCCACCACCGTAGTTCAGACCCTTATCGCTGTTCAGTTGTATCCAGCTCTTCATGACCCCATTTGGGGTTTTCTTGGCAGAGATACTGGACTACTTTGCCATTTCCTTTTCCAGCTCATGTTATAGATGAGAAAACTGAGGCAAACAGGGTTAAGTGACTTGCCCAGGGTCACACAGCCAGTGTCTGAAGGTGGATTTGAACTCAGGTCTTCCTGACTCCAGGTCCTGTACTCCATCTACTGTGCCACATAGCTACCCCTTTCATAATTCTAGTTCCAGTCAAACTGAATTACTAACCATTCCACTTTACTTCCTATGTTCGTACCTTTATCCAAGCTGTCCCCTAAACATGGAATACCCTCCCTCTTCTGACCTCTCATAATCCTTGTCTCCCTTCAAAGCTCAGGACAGATGCCAACCCCTTCATGATACTTTCCCAGATGTCCCAGTTCACACACACTGTTCACACACACACACACACACTCATGCACACACTCACTCACACACACACACACACACACACACACACACACACACACACACAGGGATGTAAGCTCCTTGAGGGCAGAAACTAAATTCTTTTTGAGTTTTTGTGTTTCCAGAATGTAGCAAAGTTTCTTTCACATGGCAAGTGCCTATTGATAATAATAGCTAATATCTGCATAACACTCACCCTCTGCCAGGTGCTTTACAAGTATTATCTCATTTGATCCTCACAGCAGCTCTGGGAGGTAGCTAAGTGCTATTGCAATCTCCACTTCACAAATGAGGAAACTGAGGTGCACAGGGTTAAATGACTCGTCCAGGGTCACACAACTAGTGTGGCACATCGCGCTATACACTGAGCCACCTTGCCACCCCAATTAGCTGTTAAATCAAATTGAATTGAATTCATGACCATTTGTGATGTTGGTATAGAGGTAAGTTATCCATCACACTAGGAACTGGACGAGGTGACCTCTGAGGACCCTTTCCATCATAAGATGCTGAGATCCTTTTGTTCCCCCCAAGCTCCAGGCTTTGAGAAGCAGGGCGAGCTCTTGTTCTCTCCCTGTTGCTAGCTAGCGTCGCAGCCTGCATCTCAGGGTTTACAACTTCCCAGGAAGCTATTGAGGGACTCCCAGGAAGCTTAGTTCTCTCTCTATTTAATCTCTCCCTCCAGGGGATGGGCTTTCTCCTTCCTCTTTCCTGAGTGGCCAGAACAGAAAGATCCCCCGGGCTGTGGCATTGACAGACCCCCTTCTCTCCTCTGATCTCATCTAATCAGGCCATTGTTACCTGGGCAACTAATCAGCTTCTCTCTTGGTTCTAGGCTTTCCTTCTACTCTTTCCCCCTCCCCAAATCTCTTTCTGATGAAGAGGTTATTAGCCTGCAATAAGTTTCTTTACTGAAGCACGTCTTTGAGCAGTTTCAAAGCTGCTTTCTACCAGAAACCTTTAAAAAAATATAGTCTTAAAGGGACCAGACTCTTAAATCTATAAAAACTAATTTTAAAAGTCACATAGTTTCACACATTGTTTTCTTAACCATATCCAATAATAAATTAAGACAAATTATTTTATTATCTAACTTTTACTTTAAAGAAAAGAAATCAATCTATGAGGGACAGAATAGGAAGTTTTTGTTGAAAAAGAGAAGTGATATTAGTAGCATGGGGCAATTGGGGTTTTGTCCCACCTTCTTCTGGTACATTTCATGATAGAGCCCCAATTCTCTGGCTCCTCATCAGGTCTGGGGTGCTCCATATATCTTGGGGTATAGTGTTGAATGAGGCAGGGATGGATGAAAGAAAGGGAATGTTATCTTCCATACTTGCCCTAGTCTAACTAACTCACAAAAGTTATCCTGATTTGAGGACATTTGCTGTCAGGGGCACCTGTCTCTGTGATATCCTCCAGTAGTTTAGTAAAGATAAACCCCATTTCCAAGTCTCTGTTGTCTATGGGCCTTTGATAGATCAGAAATGAGACATTGGATCTCCTCCTTCCTCCCCAAAGCTTGACCCTACCAGCATCACTATTAGCATAGAGGTGGCCAGATTAGACTTTGCATAGGTATGTAAGTGGCACCTAAGATTCCTTGAAGGGAGCCAATGATTCTGATAGACTGAAATGAGGAAGGAAGGCATACAAAGACCCAGAAATGGAAGATGGAATGCCATGTTGGTTGAATTGCTAGGACGAGCTAGGAATCATATATTAGCCAATACAGGGGGCCAGACCTTCAAGTGGTCTGACATTTGCTATGGACCATGTTTTCATGGTCCGAATGCCAGCCTAGAATAGCAGATGAAAATGCAAGGCTTCATCAAGTGATGATAGAGATGGGGTTAGGAATGAGAAAGAAGCACTGAAATGTCCTTTAAGCTGTGCCATTCAAGTCAATCTGTGACCAGGCCTTAGTTACAGTTAGAGGTGAAAGGGACCTCAGAGGTCTTCTGTCCTTTTCCCTCATCTTAGAGTGGACAATGAGGATCAGGGCTCAAAATCCCAGTAATTAAGTGAGAGAGTTAGGATTTAAACCCAGATCCTCTGAGCTAAACAAGTATTCTCTTGAACATACCACAATGCCTGACCCAAAGAACATGAATGTTGTAAGGTAAATGTATCTATTTGTATTTTCAAAAAACATGCCATTGAGGGAAGGGGAATCTCAAACTCTATTTCCAAACTTGACCCCTTTCCTACCAAATATCAGTTCCACAATGAAGATACAAAGAGAATAATAAAACTCTTTTATGCAAATCATGGTAAAACAGAAATCAGAATATATACCACATTGTACAGAGTCCTGGATTTCAGCCAAGGGGGAAGAAACTCCCCTAAAGTCTGTAAAGTAGCAAACTGGGAATAGGAGCATGATGGAGACTGTCAGCTCCTCATATGTTTTCCTAGAGTTGTCTTCTTCAGCAACTGGAAGTGGGATTGGCCTCTTCCAGTTAGAAAGGACCTCAGCGTCTAATCCAACTCATACCTGAAAAATAATCCTTTCTACCAAATACCTGGCACTACCTCTCAGGAACATCACAAATGACTTCCTCAGTTTCCCCTGGGACCTTTAGATCACCAATCCTACCCATGCCATTACATTACTTGAGTTCAACATTTCACAGAAAGAATAAACTTTATGCCTTTGTCTCATTTCTGTCCTCCATGCACATGCTTCCTGAGGGTCCCCAGTATAGCTAAGACTGCCAAGCTTTCACCAAACATGTGTTTCTCAAGACAAAAAGATGCCAACCCACTGCACTATCTGTGGCAGGGATAGGGGCGGAGGATAGCTTGGGTTGAAAATATCAACCCACCATCTGCCTGGGATGTGAGCTGCTTGGAGTGTGTAGTCTAGTGAGGTTTGGGACTGAGGGTTCAGGGAAAATAAAGCGATCATTTGTCACCCGATTCCACTCTGTGGGTTCCCAGGATTTCTTTGAAGGCCAGATCCTGACCCTTGATAAGAATTGCCTTCCCGCTGACATCCATGCCAGGGTCGTAGCTGGACCACTAAGTGCAGTTGAGCTTTTCTCATGAGTCATTTAGTTTCCATCCTACTGTGCAAACCGTCCGTCTTTGCAACAACAATAACAATAAAAATTCGCATTGGGGGCGAAGCCGAGTCTTTCATTTTTCCTTTGTTCAGAGTTCCTGTAATCGTTTACAGTTGAAATAAAGTTGTTGCTTCTTTTGTTGTGTTGGAAGTAGTTTGGGTTAGGGGAAGGATTAAAAAACAGCACCCAAGTCTTCGACTGGAAATAAATGACCTCAGCTCTGAGAAGAGAAATAAAACCCCAAACTTTGGAGGAGCAGGTAGTCCCACTGGGTGAGATGTTTGACAGGAACTGCGGACTCTGCATTCTCACTTCCTTGGAAAGTGAACAGTTTTCCTTTCCCTGGCTCCATCTTATGTTTAGCTTAAAAATCCAAAGAGTGGTTTATTATTGTTATCATCCTCTGAAAGGGCCAAAATGGCTTTTAAAATGGTCTTTCTATTCTTTGGGATTCTTTTCCAAGAGCCAGGAGTTTGGGAGGGCACTGTATGTTTTTCCAATATATTTTGATGATAAAATATGAAACAAAATTCTCTCTTTCCCTCCTTTCTTTCCACTCTGTCCCTCTCCATCTCTCTCTCTCTCTGTGTCTGTCTGCCTGTCTGTCTGTCTGTCTGTCTCTCTCCTTTGTCTCCCCCCCCCCCCACTCTCCCTCCTTCCCCCACAAGGGAAAGAAAAGCTCTAACAAGAGCTATATTCCAACAGAAAAAAAATCCCTGCATCAACTCTGTAATATTTAAGATGGAACTTTTCAAAGAAGAAATAAATCTCTTCATTAGATTATATTCTTGCCACCAGGACTCCAAGTTAATAGACTGAGAACTAGAAAGAACCATCAAAGCCACATCCCTCATTTTACAGATAGAGAAACCAGGCTAAGAGGAGTTGAGTGATTTGTCCTTGATCATACAGTGCCGGATGCAGGATTTGAACCTGGACCCTATCCCTGTGCCACGTGGAGTCTCCAATTGGCTTGCCACCAAAAAGCATTCTAGCGAGGAGGATCAAGGTGGGACCTTGGAGCTGGACGTGATACTTGGCCCTTATGTGGCCCCAAAGCAGAACTCCATTGGCTTCTCAGGCTGGAAAGACAGGCCAAGGAGAACTAACCTAATCCCTTTTCAGGTGATGGTGGTTCTCTTTCCTCTACTCTTTCTGCAGGCTAAAAGTCCTAGATTTCTTCAAATAATCCAATTCATCATGCTTATTAAGCACCCAGCATATGGAAGATCCTGGGAAGGCTAAATTCTGAGGAAGAAAGACAAAAAACCAAAAACAGACCCCACCCTCAAGGGCCATACTTTTTGTGGGGTAAGAATAAGAAGCACAGAGAGATAAATCAATGCAGAATCTGTAGAATACAGATGCAAAATGATGAGATGGGCACAGCTCAGATAGAATTGACTTTTGAGAGAATCAGGCAAGGCCATCTGTAAGAGGTCACCCTGCAGCTGAGCCCTGAAGACAGATAAGCATACTGAGATGGGAGAATTTTCCAGGTGTTGGGTACAGCCCACCATGCAAAAATATGGTGGTAGGAAGCAGGATTCACATTGTATAGGGAAAAGGATACTAGACATGCCATGTTGGTTGAAACTTAGAGCGTATGGGGAGAAGTGTGTTTTCTCCATCCCTTACCCCAGACTTGTAATTTTTTTCAAAATGGGCAACACTTGGTGTGTAGAAACTCTTCATTGACACAGACTGGCAAGCTAACTGGAATTGATAATCTAACAGTTATCTGGGTCACTGAGTGGTTAAGTGACTTGACTAAGGTCACACAGTCAATCTCTTGCAGATGGGACTTGAGATCATGGTTTTCCTGATTCTAAGACTGACCCTCTCTCCACTTCCCCTTACCGCCTCTCTATGCTTTTTAACTGAGCTTAATTGATTGAAACAGTTCTTCAAATCCACTGTTTTACCCCTCTTTCCCTTTCCCCCTCCTCCACAAAAAACACAGAGTGGGATATGCTAAATGTTTCTGAGCTCTTCATTTCTCAGCTCTTACAAGGTGTGAGATCTTAAGAAGCTTTGGAACAAGACATTTCTGAGAAAGGTGACTAGAGAAGACCCCAAGAATTCCCCAGCAACCTTTCTTGAGGAATGCTGGGCTTCCTTTTTTACTCATTTTAAGATGGCAGAGAGTCATGACACCCTCAGTGCTGGGGTGGAGTCAGAGTTGCCCAACACCTGAGGGATTCCCTGCTGGGAAGGAAGGTCCTGTTAGAAGCTACACTCACTACCACCTTTCCCCCTACATCAACATATGCAATTAATGTACTGACACATCATTCACTTGCCACCCCTACTTGCCAAAGCAAGCCTCAACCTAGCTCCCCATTATTCAATTCAAAACAGAAGGCATTTTATTCTCCATCCTGTGAGAGGCATGCGGACATTCAAAAGCCCAAAGAGGGTCATCCAAAGGCAAATGCCATTTGCCAGTGACCACAGAAACTTCTGCTTAGCAGTACCCAAGTTGGGTCTCAAAAATATGCTCAAATAGAAATTAGAAGAATTAGAAAATTCTTTCCTTGGATCCCTTCATTTTTACTTCAAAAATCGAGGGTGTCTGACACTATCTGTGTGAATTAGTCTGGCCTTAGTTTTTAATAATGTAAATAGCCGTGCAGGTGCAGATAAGTGAGATAGTATGGTACAGAATTTTGAAGTCAGGACCTGGGTTCAAATCCTGATTCTTCTTCCCCTTGCTATCTATTTGCTTGAGGAGAAAGTAGTTTATTGTTCCTAAGTCTCAGTTTCCTCATCTGAAAAATGTAGGTATTGTACTACATAGCCTCTGACATTCTTCTAACTCTAGATTTGTGGTCCTATATTTTCATCAGAGCAGGTGATACCCTCTTCTTCCAACTACATAGATATTAACCTTTCTAAACTTGGTAGATGATCCTTAAGAATTACTGCGACTCAAAAATTTTTCATCCTATGGTCATCTTGGTAATGAATGTCTCCAGACTTAGCCTGTCTGGTCTTTAGACAAGACTTCTTTCACCAGATCGATACTCAAAGCCTTTCTAGCTTGGTAGAATGCTATTGCCATGAGGAGATATGATCATTTCCATACTAGAGCAAAGTATTGGGGGAAAACATTAGTAGAGGTATTGGATTCAGAAGGTACAACAATGCAAAGAAAACAAATATGGAATCCCAGAAGCACAGAATCTAAGAATCTGGAGGGCAACCTCAGCGGTCATGGAGTCCAACTCATTCCTGAAAACCAGTCCCCCTCTACACCATACTTAACTTCAGGTCATCCAGCCAAGAAACTGGAGATATCTGAGAGAAAGGGAACCCAGTGCCTTCAGACATAACTGGTTTCACTTTGGGTTCATTCATTTCAGTCAACATTTACTAAGCACTTTCTATCTACTAGGCACTGTGCTAAGTGCTGGGGATGTAAATGCAAATAAGGCCCTGCCATAGAGGAGCTTATAAGGGAGGGAGGGGAGGACAACATACAAAAGAAAGCTAAAAAGGAGGGGCAGGGTAGGGAAAATAACTAATCTGGAGCATGAAGAAGTTCAAAGGTGAGTAGCCAGGTGGGAGATGACAAAATGGCTGACCTCAATGCCCTTCTTAACTAGAGGTTTTGGGAAGACCTCTTCATCTGTCCTTCAATTAGAGGAGCAGAGAGTACTGCCATCAAAGCTTATTTGGTCTTGAAGGTGATGAGATTTCTGAGTACGTGACATAGAATTCCAAAGGAATCCAAAGGTTTAACTGCAATTGTCAATAACTTTTTCTGACACCAAGCCTCAATTTGTCTCTGTAACTCCTACCTATTGTGTCAGCCCTTTCAGGTCAAACTAAACTGTCCTTCTTACGCAGGGCAGTCCTTCAAATACATAACAGCATTATAATTCCTCTCCACTCTCAGTCTTCTCTTCTTAAGGGGAAGTATACTTAGTTTCTTCAGAATAGATTCAGATATTCATATGGAATGAACTTGAAACCCTTCACCATTCCGATTGCCTTCTTTTGGGTACTCTCCAACGTATCCATGTTCTTTCCAAAAGAAAGTTCTCGTCACTGAGCACAGTACTCCAGTTGTGGTCTAACCAAGGCAGAGTCTAGCACCATTATCGTTTCCGTCTTCCTGGTTGCTATTGCCTTTGTTAGTGAAGCCCAACATAGCTTTAGGTTTTTTGTCTGCTGTTATTATACTATTGACTCATATGATACTCATAGTCCACTAAAACCCCATATCTTGGTCAGACAAACAGCTGTGTGGTCATGCCTTTTCCTCCTTAGACTCATGAGGTTGATTTTTAAAACCAAAGGGTAAGACTTTAATTTCTATTCAATTTCATCTGCTTGGATTCAGCCCAGTGTTATAACCTATCATAGATTTAGAGATGGAAGGGACTTTAGAAGTCATCTAGTCCAACCCCTTTATTTTACAGATGAGGCAACTGAGGCTCAGGGAGATTAATTGACTTCATGACAGTCACATAGCTAGTAAGTGGCAGAGGCAGAATATTAACTCAGATCTCTCAACTCTAAAATTAAGTGTTCTTTCTACTCTGACATTATCATTCAGTTTGTCACCTGCAAATCTGACAAAGATATCACTTTCTCAAAGTGATAATATCATTAAATATCATTAATTTAATTTCATTAATGTCAGTGATAAGACATTTTAAACAGTCTAGACCAGGCACTAATCCCTAATATACTTTACTAGACATGTCTTTCCAAGTTGAGACTGAACTGTTAATGACTAGCCTTTGAATCCAGTCATTCAACCAATTCTAAACCCATCTGATGGTGCTCTTGCCTTGCTCACAAGTCTCTGTCTTGCCCATTAGAATAGAATGACATATTTTATCCAAAGTTTGACTAATACCTAGGTGAACATTGACTACATCATTCCCCTGATATTCCAGTCAAGAAATTATCACAAAAGAAAGAAATAAAACTAATCTGACAAGACCTGTCTTTGATCAGAAGCCATTCTAATTCTTTGTGATCACAGCTTGTTTAGATGTTCACTAACCATTTCTTTCATGATACATTCAAGACGTTTGCCAGGAATTGAAGGTGAGTTCACTGGGCTATGATTTGTTATCCCATTCTCTTCCATCCATTGAGAACTGGGACAGTATTGGCCCTTGTCCATCCCTGGAGAACTTTCCTCATTTTGTATAGATTCTTCAAGATCAGTAATGGTAGCTCAGCAATTCCAATGGTCAGTTCATCAAAGGCTACTTGGAGCTTTCTTATCATGGGTATCAACTCCCTATCAGTCACCTTTATCCTGTCCTTTTCCATTCAGAGGTCATGTCCTTAAGATAAAAAGAAGGTAAACTAACAGTTGGACCACACTGCCTTCTCTCTCTCATCAATTATTATTTCATTCTCCGTAGGTGGTGGTTCATTGTCAACATATGCTCATAGAATCGCAAAGCTGGAAGAGGCCTTCAAAATCCTCTATTACAATCCCTGCATTTTAAAGATGGAGAATTCAGGCCCAGAGAAGCTAATAGACTTTCTCAAGGTCAAATAGTCAGTTAGTGGCAGATTTGAGATTTTTCTTCCTCAAGTTTCTCTGTGTTACACCAGACACTCCGTTAGAGAAAGCCAGCCTAATAATCGGGGTGTTGCACGATGCTCTGAAGAGCAGAAGGATGAGAAAACATGTCTCTGTCTATATATGGTGGCCAGGTTAGGACATAAATAATTATTCAATTCATTTGATCCCTAACATATATTACACAGTTCTAAGATACATATTACCCTTAGAAGAACAATCAGTTGTACTCATAGTCAAGTTTTTCTACAAGTTGTAGAAAAAAGTACTGATTTGCATTGGTAGATGGACTTCTTTTACTGGGAGTGTCCTCCACAAATTAACTCATAGATCTATTCCAATTAGGTAATATTGATAGAAGAAATCATAGTATAGTGGAGAGAGATCTGGCCTGGAAGTATCTCAGTGTTTCATTCACTGGCAGTTTGACCTTGAGAAACAATTAGTTTCCCCATCTGTAAAATGTAGTGGTTCTTAGCCTTGTTGTATGTTATGGACCCCTTAGGCAATCCAGTGAAGTCTATGGGTCCTTTATAGGAATAATGTTCTTAAATGCATAAAATAAAGTATTTAAGATTACGAAAGGTCAACAATTATATTGAAATAGTTATCGAAGTACTTAATTTAAAAAAGGTTGATGGACCTTTAAGAACCTCTGACCTAGATGACCTCTTGGGCCTCTTCTACCTCTGGCCTTCCATGAGCCCAAGATGGCAGGGGTGATTCACCACTTCCCAGTAACTGACAAGAGAGATCACCATGTGACCTGATACTTATTTGCTTTTTATTTTTACCTAGCAGTGCACAATCAGAGATAGACTGGTTCAAATACATGCTGTTATGCTTTCTGCAATACATTCAAAGGTTTTTCACTTATATTTCATGGAAGCATCGATGTAGAGATGGAGAGTTCTCTAGAAGATGCCCTAGTTCATCTCCCTCATTTTACATATGAGGAAACCAAAGTCCAGAGAGAAACCACTGGCCCCTAATGACATGGTAGCAAGGATTTGAACTCAGATCCTCTGATGCCAAACTGGATGGACTTGCCACTGTTCCAGGCTGCCTCCCTTAGCATTATCTAACTACTACTCATTCCTTCTGAGCCCATGAACTCTGTGGCCCTGTAGCTGTTTACATAATTAGACACTTGGTTTCAGAGAGAGCAGAACTAATATTTATGTGAGAAAGTGTTCTGCATAGACTCAAAACCTTCCAACAATTTGTGAATCTCAACAGCTTTCATATGTATCTATGTCTATGTTATATAGAGCAGCTAGGTGGCTCAGTGGATAGAGCACTGGGTTGGCCATCAAGAAGATTCATCCTTCTGGGTTCAAATCTGGCCTCAGATACATACTAGCTGTATAACCCAGAGCAAGTCACTTAACCGTGTTTACCTCAATTTCTTCATTTGTAAAAATGAGCTGGAAAAGGAAATGGCCACTCCAGTATCCAGTATCTTGCCAAGAAAATCCCAAATGGGGTTACAAAGAGTTGGACTGAAATGACTCACCATCAAATATCTATCATCTATCTATCTATCTATCTATCTATCTATCTATCTATCTATCTATCTATCTATCTATCTATGTCTATAGCTGAAGATATGTAAATAAGAGAGAAAGTGTTAAAGAGAATTTTGGTCCAGAATGGGATGCCCCAGGCCCAATTTCCTAGGTATTTTCTTTGGAGGATGTGATAACAGATATTCAAATTTAAATTTGTTTACCTGGAGCCAATAGAAACCTTGATTTAAAAAAAAATCAAAATTAAAAAGTCAGGTGATAACTAAAGCAGTCAGAACTGGAGGTTTTTATTTTTTCCTTTCCTTTTCCCATTGGTTAGTGCACTTGCAGTCCTCTCTCGGAGGACCTTGGGAAATGATGGTATAGGATAAACAAAGCCCTAAGAATGAGGTCTGGGCTGAGTGGGCCATATAGGGTTGCAGCTGAATGTGAAACAGCAGGTAGTCATCAAGGAGGTTTATGTGAAACCAAATCAATCAGAAACTGCAAGCCCGGGGAAACGGCTTCTTTTCATGCAGGGCCAGATCCTTCTCTGACGTAAATCTCAGGGAATTATCCCACATATGGAAATTATCCCCATGGAGTTGTGTGGGATAGAAACATGAGGAACAGTTGAGGGAACTGGGGATATTTAGCCTTGGAGAGGAGAAGACTTGGGGGTTGGGAGGCAGATGATGGCTGTCATGGGGAAGAGGGATTCAGGATTCAATTTACTCCATGGTGCTCCACAGGATGGAAGAAATAAAGACGAGTACCTCCCTGGAAATCCCATTCCGGACCAAAGGGAAAAGAAAAGCATTGACCAAAGAGAACGATTAGTTCATCAGTTATCAGGGTGATGATTAAAATGAGAGCTTCTTAATAAAAAACCACATTTTCCTATGTCCCTTAATCAGTGGTTATCTTCCCAGCTTATGCATGATAATGAATGGTAGTTAGCTACTGAGACCATTTTCTTCTGCACCTGGTCCTCCAAATCTCTCAGGTGTTTGCCTCTAACACTAGCACAAACAGTGTAAAATTGATTATCACACTACTAGATTTGGGCTCAATAAATCCAAGAAAGAAATTTCTCAGAGCTAAACAGTTTACATATATTTTCATTTGATTTTCTAAAAAAACAAAAAACAAAAAACCACTGTGGAGTAAGTGCTATTATTTCTCCCCATTTTATTGATGAGTAAACTGAGGCAGACAAAGGATAAATGACTTGCTCAGGGTCACACAGTCAGCAGTGTCACAGGAAGGTTTTTCTGACTCTTAAGTTCAGCCCTCTTACTCATTAGCCATTTGACTATCTATAATTAGCCTAATAATTAACACTGTTTGGAAAGTGAAATGAGCATCCTCTCAAAGGAATGAGCTCCCAGTCATTACAAGGGTTCAGGCAGGGATTGGTTGTAAAAATAAAGTGGTGTGTGGTTTTGTAGCAATAATAATGGACATAGTTCTATACAGGATTGTACCCACCTTATTTTATTTGATCTCTATGACAACCCTTCCAGATAGATACTATTATTATCTGTATTTTACAGATGAGGAAACCAAGACTGCTAGAGTTTAGGTGATTTACCTAGTATCTCATAGCTGGTAAGTGTTCAGGCAGGATTTGAACTCAAGTTCAATGTCTGACACCCAGTCTAATTTATTTTCATGATACCACACTGCTTGCTATTATAGAAAGGGTACTATATTTCAGAGTTCTTTACCTTTTATGTGTCATGGACCCCTTGGACAGTCTGGTGCAGTCAGTGGACCCTTTCTTAGAATCATGTTTTTAAATTATCGAAGCAAATGCTAGATTTCCATTTGAGGTGAGTAGAAATAAAGATGTAATTTTTTCCCCAAATAAGTTCATGGACCCCCTGAATCTAAGTTGTCTAAGGGAATCCCAGGATAAGAATCTCTGCCATATTGGTTGAGAGTTCAGACTAAATGACTGCTAGTCTCTCATATTTCTAAAATTCTTAATCAACAGCACTTCTCTCTTGTCCAATTGAGTGTCAGTTCTACACCTCAAGTGTTAAGACAAGGTAAAGATGACCACTCTCACTAACAAACTGGTCAAATCATTTGTTGGGCAATAAATAGAAGGCATTCATATTATATAAATATATTATATATGTGTGCAACATCAGCCATAGTCACCACCTGGCACCCAGTATTTCCAAACTTCTGAAAATGTATTGGTACAGGTGTCATAAGACTATTGATCTACTGTCAGGTACACTTTAGAGTCAACTCTCCTTGTAGAGGAGCCCCAAGGGGTGGGTAACCGTGAATGTTCACTTCTTATACAATAAACAACAAAATAGGCAACATATACACATATACACAAATTCTACATCCATCAGGTCACAATATCCAAGGATGGCACCAATGGGGAACAAATATTTTAGTGTGACTAATTGTGGGTAACCATTAGGCATGATGCACTCCTAAGCCTGGCATTAACAGTCCATCTCAACCTGGCTTCAATTTCCCTTTTCCAGACTTGTTTCCCATTACTTCTCTTTGAGGACTCTTTTTTTCCAGCCAAACTGGCCTTAGGGACTGCATCTGCCATCTCCACCAACTTCCATCCAGGCGGTTCCACACCTCCACCTCTGAAAGTCCTTGGAGTTATCTCAGATGCCACCACCCACAGGGAGCCTTCACTGATTTCTCTGGTGGTTCTGATATGATTGCCTTATTTACCTCTTTGGATGTTGCAACCCCTCCTCCCATCCCTGAAGAATATAAGCTCCATGAGGACATGGACCATTTTCCATCTTGACTTTCTATCTTTAGAGCCCTGCACAGTTTCTTGTATATAGTAGATCAGTCATTTAATCCTCTGCATCTAGTAAGCAGCTGTTATGTGCCAGGCAATGGGCTGAGCACTGGGAGACAAAATATCATGAGTAAAATAATTCCTCCATGCAACTTTCCTCCATTAGATTATAAACTCTTTGCATGGACGAAATGTTATATTCAAACAGTATAAAGGGTTAAATATAAATGAATAAAAATGGTTAAATACAGCATCACTTAAGAAGTAGGGCACTAGCAGCTGACCAACAGGGAGATCACAAAGGTTTCATGTAAAAAGTGCTTCTTGAGCAGCGTTGTGAAGGAAGCTAGTCAGTAATGAGGAGGTACATGGAGGCACACCAGTACAAAGGTGTGGAGATGGGAGATGGAGAATGCTACATGGGAGAAACAGAAAGAAAGCCAGTTTGTCAGTATAGCAGAGTGTGAGTGGGGGAATAATGTTCAATGAGGCTGGAAAGATTACTTAATGGTCAGGTTGGGAAGAGTTTTAAAAGCTGAACAGGTGATCTTATGTTTGATCTTAGAGACCATAGGGAGTCATTAGTGGTAACTGAGTAGGTGAAGGGATGTGGTCAGAAATACATTGAAGGAAAGTCACTTTGATATCAGTGCATAAGACAGACTAGACTAAAGTGAGGAGAGACCAATTAGGAAGAAGGGAGGAAGGCACAGAGACCAAGTAGGAGACTTGCAATGGTCCAAGCCTGAATTAAGGTGGTAGTTATGTAAATAGAGAGAAAGGATAGTATGGAAGGGAGTTGCATAATAAAGTCTTGTTGAATGAAATTAAGCTTAATTAGCCCATCAGGATAGAGGAAGGAGGAAATTCTCTAATTAGGAGCGTGTGTAAACACAGAAAGAAACAATCTTGGGGAGCACAGTTCTAAGTCAAGAAACTACAACTTTCTGTCAAAACCTAAGTCCCACGCTAACACTGCTATATCACATTAATAGTAGTAGTGGTAGTAGTAGCAACAGCAGCACCAGTAGTAGTAGAAGTACTAGTAGTAGTAGCAGCAACAGCTAACCTTTATATAGTGCCTACTATGTCCTAGGCAGTTAGGTGACTCAGTGGATAAAAGAACTGGACCTGGAGTCAGAAAGACCTGAGTTCAAATCATGCTTCAGATACTTAGTAGCTGTGTGACCCTGAGCAAGTCACTTAATGTTTGTTTATCTTAATTTGCTGGAGAGGAAAATGGCAAATCCCTCCAGCATCTTTGCCAAGAAAACCCCATGGACAATATGGATGTATGTCCAGGGGGTCATGAAAAGTCGGGCGTGATTGAATGACTAAATAACAAGGACGATATACTATGATCTGAGCTAAGCACTTAACATATTATTTTATTTGATCCTCACAACAAATGGATATTGTCATATCCATTTTATCAATAAGGAAGTGGAGGCAGACAGAGGTTAAGTGACTTGCCCAAGGTCACACAGCTAGTAAGTATCAGAGACTTCATACCCATTGGTTTGCAAGGTCTTTGTTAACTAGTTCTCTATTCCAAATGCAAATATCATGGGGCCTTGTTAGCAAGTACCCATGAAGAGAAGACTGCTCTGATGTATAACAAATATTTGTCAAATTGAAATGGGTCAAAGTAAAAAAGGCTTTATTTTGTACCATTTGGTACATTTATTTACTTTAGCTGGGAACGAAGGTCATGTTTCCATAAGACTGTTCAAATCCGGTCAGGAAAGAAATGTTCCCCCTCAATTCTGACTCACACACAGCCTGTCGAATGCCTCTATGGCCATGGAACATGATGGCGATCCAGACACCAGTCCCACCCTCATGGTGCCAGTAAGATGGTCCTGGGTGAGTCAGGCTGACAGAGTGTTCCATCCCTCTACTTCATCTGCCCTAGAATACTTGCCCTTGGAGACCTTAAAATGGTTTCACCAGGCTCTGAGTCCCTGGTGACTCATCTTAATGCTTCAATTGGCCTATCATGGCATCACCCAGACTATCCTGTTATCTTATAAGCATAAAGAGAGTGGATAGAATTACCTAATCATGTCTCCCTCATTGGCCACGGAATATACTTGGGGGCATAATTAGTTACCTTCCAAAAACACTAGTACCTCTCTCTCTTTAGTCGGCTCCATTTCCCCAAGCTGTAAATGTATTTATGAGCATTTCAGCTAAGACAGAACGCAATGTTCCCTAATCATGATGTATTTCATACCCATGAGCACTTAAAGAACACCCAGTAATTCACACACAGTTAAAATTAAATTTGGTTCTTATATTTCAGGGAAAGTATACTTGTTTCTAAGCTCAAAACGAGGGGCTCCTTGGGCAGGAGGCATGGCTTGTAATTAGAAATTGTGACATTGTCATTACTATTATTACTCATAAAAATAATAAGTTCCAGTCTCTCTCATGCATGGGAGAGACAGCAGGTTTGCACAAAGCAAGCACCGGCCTGTTGGCAAACGTTTACTCAGTGGGGGAGAATGTTTCCTGCTTTATAGATGGCAGTATGTTCTATGTATCTGTGTTTCCCTACATTGTGTCATGTGTTAGGAGGTAAGGAAAGAACAGTGAAAGAAGGAAAGAGATGGGATAAATAGTGAGGGAGCCAAATAGGGGCCTCTAGGTGGCACTGTGGATAGAGTGCCAGGCCTGTGGTCAAGAAGATCTGAGTTCAAATCCAGCCTCAGACACTCACTAGCTATGTGACCTTGGACAAGTCACTTAATCCTCTGTATGACTCCATTTCCTCATCTATAAAATGGGTATATTAATAGCATTTACTTCACCAAATTGTTGTGAAGGTCAAATAAAATAATATTTATAAAATGCTTAGCACAGTAACTGGTACATAGTAGGTACTATATAAATGTTAATTGCTGCTACTACTACTAACTACGACTACTACTGTGACTTAGTGGGTTTTAATGCAAGACTTAGGAGCATGAGGAAGACAGATTCCATTGACGCCTCTGATACTTAAGCGCTATGTGAACACTGGCACATACTATCTGTTTCTGCCTCTATAAAATGGGGTCACCTGGAGAATCCACCACTAAAGGCTGCTGGGAGACTCCAGTGAGATAATATATATAAAGAACTTTGCAAAATTGAAAACACTGTTATAAATGATAATTATTTTAACAGATAACCTACGGTTCCTATAGCTCCACAGACACAAGAGGCAGGCATTCTCTCTTAATGTGGTTGGCCCCAGCAGATCAGCCCTGACTTGAGGCAGTTTGTGAACCAGAATATTAAGCCATAGACCTTCTCTATGGTGTTATTCATTGATCACTGACTCAACTCATCCCCTCCCACCACTGACTATTCCCTCTAGTTGCTCTAGGTAGTTAATGTTCCCTCAAGTTATAATAAAGAGGTAAAACAGTTTAATTAGATTAGTAAAAGCATGGCAGTTGCAACAAGAAATTATTAAATGCCTACTATGTGCGAGATCCTGTATGAAGTACTAAATATGATCTCATTTGATAATCTGCTAAGGAAATGCATCAGTAGTAAGTACCCCAACACTTGTGTCCAGGGAAACTACAGTTATCCCGTCCATGTTGAGGGAGTTAAGGGCAAGTTGTTCCCGCAATCTGGAAAATCTGTGTAAAATATAGTTGCCTGTGTATGATGTCTGCTGACTTTTGCGTCTTTTCACAGACTTTAACTTTTTACTTCTCTTAACCTTTAAAAAGAATTTGTATACATTTATGATATTAAAAGAGAAAATCGGTTGATATTATATAATGCTACACATATATTTTATGTATTTCTGAATTTCTAAACTTTTTCTGTGTCATCTGCTGGCTTTTGAATGTTGTCTGCAGCTTCCACAAAATTCCTATTTAATTTCTTATGTTGACCTGTGATATATCAAAACCACAATGGGGAAAGTCATGATGTGGAAAGGATAACTATTTCATCTTCCTCTAGTTTCTCTAAGGACAGAAAATTGTGAATCGAACTTCTAGCCTGTGACTTGGCCCTGTAGCCCATCCTCTAAGATCAATTTAGAGAAACTGGAAATATTGGGATGGCAACTTTTTCCCCTCCACAGGAACAACAAATCTGTAGTTCATTGATCAGGAAATTAGCTTGATCCAGTAAGGCTGTGATTGTACAGAAGGTCTGA
This sequence comes from Notamacropus eugenii, assembly GCF_028372415.1. Lineage (NCBI taxonomy): Eukaryota > Metazoa > Chordata > Mammalia > Diprotodontia > Macropodidae > Notamacropus > Notamacropus eugenii. Next base: position 51,614,428 of record NC_092874.1, on the reverse strand, counting down.
AAGAGTGAGTGTCGGGAAGAAGAAAGTCACATGGAGTCACACGTAAGCCAGATAGCAAGGATGATGTTATCGCAATAGTATGGCCACATCTCTATTCCATGTTAGACCAAGGCAGGAGGAAAGAAGTCTCAGCCTCCAAAAACCTCTGGAAGAACGTGGTACATGATGTTGTAGCAATTCCTCCCCTTTTCAAGTCCCCCCACATCATGCTTATTCAGTCAGAGTCTATGACCCCTGGGTACCAGGAAGTTCAGAAGAAAAGTGGTAAATGCAGCTTATGTTGAAATCGGAAAATACCAGATCTGGCTATAGATTAAGGAAGTGGAGGATGGTGGGAGACAGACTAGGACATACAGAAATATCTTTTCAGCTTTCAGTTGCCACTTTTATGGAACCATGGTGTTGGCAGTAGTCAAACAGTTCACTAGGGTTGACTAGAGGATGGAGTTCTACAGCTTCAAGGACACCAAGCTAGATGAGTGGGACAGAACAGGAGAGATTTTCCTCTTCATGTTTAAAAGGGTAAATACCCTAAGACTCCCCAAAAGAGAAATCATGGTGTTGTGGTGACTAGAAGAGGACATTTGCAAAGTTCTTGTCTTAGCTCAAGATATGGGGAATTGTCCTTAGTTCTGGACTCTGCTGAAGACTTCAGCTATCCAGGGGTGACTTGTCCAGAGGTTCTGCAGTCTCTGCATCCCAGAATCCTTCTGTTCTTTCTTTGAAAGCTCATTGATCTCTCCCAACATGTAAGCACTGTTTCAGAGCACCTAGCCTGTCCTTGATCATTGAACCATCTCAGCTCTGAAGAGACAGAATTCCCACCTCATGAGCTCTGTCACCTTTTTGCTGACATCACTGACCTTACATGACCCAGCTCTAGTAACCACAGCCTCTTTCCCTTCTCCATGCTCTTCAGGGCACAAGTTTCTTCTGTGTTTGTACTACAGCTCATATGCTAGGGGAAAGTACATACACATATTCACTATCTTGTCTTCACATGAAGCATTTCCATGAATATATTTTTTTCTTCTGAACTTGAATGTACCTGTGTTGATATAGCATGACAATCCCAGGTTCATCGATTACTTGACAAACTAATCCATCCAGTGTAAACTGTGCCATACTCCCCAAACTTACTGACCTTCTCTCTAGATCAAAATGTAAGACCCAGCACTGCCATGTTTCTCTTACAAAGCTTTGAATCTATATAGTCCCTTATCAGCAAGGAGGCCGATTGGAAGTGTTGTTTTCCCAGTTAGAATAAGGGACTAAAGGATCATGGGAGATAAAAGCTGCTAGATAGGAAAGGCCAGGGAATTTTGGAGCCTGGAGGTGTGGACATAGGCATTACTGGCCACTCAAATGTAAGAGCAGAGCACTGTTACCTCAGAATGAATATAGTCATTTGTAGCTGGAGTTAAGTCTAGCTCATTGACCTGCTTACGCAATGGTCTACTTGGACAGAATTTGCTGTCACACCAGGGACTGAATTTACCCCCTCTTCATCTTCTGCTTCTCCATTTCCTGGTGAACTGGCATGAGGAGCTTCCTGCTCTCCTGAAATCTTATTTGTTTGCTTTTTGTACTTTTATATTGGGGTTGTTTACGGATAAAGACACCGATTTTTGTTACATGCTGAGTGGATGTTTGCTATAAAGGAATGAGCCACACCATGGGGGCAGACAAAGGGAAACCCCTGTCTCAACAGCCACGCTCAGGCTATGTTGAAACTCTCTATCTCTTTCTGTCTCTGTCTCTTTCCTTCTCTGTGTTCATCTCTATATATCTGTGCATCTCTCTTTCTCATCTCCCCCTCCTCGGAGACTGGCCTCAACTGCATGGTCCCAAATAGAGATGACTCTCACTGTATGTTCCTTATTTTGAAATCCTGCCAGGCAAACTCGAAGCAACAACCCAGCTTCCCCAACACCCTGTCCTTTCCATTCAGCCTCTTAGTATTAGAAAGCATAATAGATCAGTAACTACTTTTCTTTACTTCAATGGGGACTCAAGTTCAAAGGGTGTTCAAGGACAAGCCAGTCCACTCTCCCCTACAGTGAATCCACTGTCTGGGACCCATCTGGGTCAAGAAGAACAAGGCTTTGAAATCAGTCTCAGATTAATCACTAACTTACTAAGTAAGTAACTGCTTCCTCCTCTGACCATGGAAAGAAATCGGGAAAATTATATCCAAAAGAATCAGAATCACAGAATTGTCCCAAAGCTCATTGGTGTGGGACTCTCTTCTTACTAGTGGAGATAAATGTCCTACCTTGCTCAAGGGGTGAGGCCAGGGTGGTGAGAGGAGAGTGTTTCAGTCTCTCAGTCCCTTGGGAAACTCTTCAAGCAAGGGTTCCCTTTTGAGTCTTCCTGAATTCTTCAGAGCCAGTCCTTTTTGGGGAGACTCTTCCAACTTGAATCATTCTTTGACATTCTTCAAACTTTGAGTCTGCAAGTGTTCAGTCACTTCTGACTTGCATCTTTTAAGAGACAAGATGGAAGAGGCCAACCCCACTTCAAGTTATTGAAGGAAAAGACTCTGGGAAGACATGAGAGGAGCCATCACTCTCCATGATGTCCCTCTTCTCAGCTTGCTACTCTAGAGATCTGGGGAGTTTTTCCCCCTTGGGTAAGGTCTAGCACCCTCTTTCTGTTGAGCTGACTTACCTCCGTCCCATCAGGAGAGCACCTTTCCTCTGTGTTGTCTAGTATATATTCTCCTATAAATATTTCCTCTGATTTCTGTTTTGCTATGGTGTGGATAGATGGGTTCCTTCGCTGTTTTCACTGTGTGTATTCATTGTGGGACTGGTATTAGGTGGGGAAGGTGTCCAATTTGGAATGCCCCCCCAAAGGATAAAGCAATCAGCAGTTAAACAAAACAATGTCGTATCCCCTAGATGAACAATCTTTAAGGGACCAGATAGACTTCTCAAGCCTTTTCTCCTCATGCTGTCCCCCTGGGGGAGACTTTCTGTCCTGCCAGGAAGGGAAGCAGGAAGTTGGGGTCAAAGACCACTCTGTTCTCCTCAGAAGAGAGTATACCATGCTATGTATATATACAATTTTAATGCAAGTCAATTTACGATTTTAATGCTATAGCAAAGTACCAAAGGAATACTTTGTAGAACTCTTAAAATAGCAAGCAAATTCCTTTCGAGAAACAAAGAATCTTAACCAGGAATTCTTAATCTTTTTTGGGTCATGTATGCCTTTAGTAGTTTGGTCAGTCAATCAAAAAGCATTTATTAACCACATGCTTACTGTACATCAGTTATTATACTAAGCACTGGAGATACAAAGAAAAGCGAAAACAGTTCCTGCTCCCAAGTAACTCGTAGATGTATGGTAAAACATATAAACCCCTGCTGAGAAAAATGTTTTTAAATGCACAAAATAAAGTCCACAGGTTACAAAGGAAACCAATTATATTGAAGTATATGTACGTATGTGTATGCTGTTGTTGGGGTACCTAGGTAGCACAGAGGATAGAGTTCCAGGCCTGGAGTCAGGAAGACCTGAGTTTGAATCCAGCTTCAGACTCTACCTGTATGATCCTAGATGAGTCACTTAATTTGTTGGCCTCAGTTTCCTCCTCTGTAAAATGAGTTAGAGAAGGAAATGGTGAACCGCTCCAGTAGCTTTGCCAAGAAAACCCCAAATGGGTTCACAAAGAGTCAGATACAACTGAAACAACTGAATTACAACAAAGTGTATATATATACATACACATACACATACACATACATATATATGTATGTATGTATACACACACGTGTGTATATATATGTCTATGTAACACATATGTATGTGAATATATAGCATATATGTATATATAACAAGTATATGGACCCCATATATGTATACATGACAAGTTTATGGACTCCAGGTTAAGAACTCCTATTCATTACTATCAAGGGAAATAATGGCAGAAATGTTAAGAATGAAGGGGGAACATCACTTTCAGATCTCCAACTATGTTATATAGCAGCAATCATCTAAACCAGTGGTGTAAGGTTCAAATCAAAATGAGGTCAGTAAACTATTCATAAGGATTCCTGCTTAGAAAATCACAAATTAACATTATCTATGTTTTATTGTTCTTTACTTTATTTTGTTAAGCATTGCTCAATTACTTTTTCAATCTGGTTCAGCAGCACTCAGGGAATGCTGTGCGTGTATGGGTGTGTGTGTGTGTATGCGTGTGTCTGTGTGTGGGCTCAGTGTTGGACACCTCTGATCTAAACTATCCTTTCTTTATCATCTTAATGCTTGACCCTCTATATCTGCTTGAAGACCTCCCCATTATGGGAGCCCACTCTCTCCCAGGTTGTCACTGCATTTAGGGACAGTTTCTATTGTTAGTAAGTTTTTGAAATCTGTCCCTTGGGCATTTCCACCCTTGGATCTCCTTGAGTGACCCCCTCTTTCCCAGAATCTTAATATGCTTTCTCCCTAACGTTGCCTTGATCTGTTAACAGAGATGAAGTCCATCTGGCTCATTCTTGATGAGAGCATGCTGATTTTTAGCAGTTGATTCTCCCTTTTCTAAGGATTCATGAACAAGTCCCTTAATATGTTCTGAAATTTTGTGAAGTCAGTCCCATTATTCTATAGTGTGCAGATTCTATTGTCTTCCCATTTTGGGGCAATGTGAATTACATGTGCCCTTCTCCGGTTCTACAGTCCCTCTCCCGTAGTCTGCAGTCTTTCAAAGATCAGTGATGACAGCTCCACAATTTCATCCACCAGTCCTTTCAGTACCTGGAGATGTGAGCTGCATGGACCTGGTGACTATTGCATTGAGACCCTCTAGATGATATCTTTCTCTTTTCTTATTTAGGGTTTCCTTACTTGCTGTTTTGTTGTCTCCTTCTGGATTCAAAGTTCATATTTTTTATAAGTCAGTCAACAAATATTTTTTAAGGTTGTATGGGGAGGACTAGCACCTCTAGTATGAGGGCTTGCAAACTCTGTTCAGAGTTGCTCATCCACCTTTGGTGTCCACCTAGCACTCAACTCTCCCCTGTGGCTCCAAGAAGCTTCAGCATAAGCAGCAGCAGTCACGCCCTGATGAACCACCTCAGAAGATGGTCTAAACCAGGCTGAAGGTAACCAACAGGCCTCAAATGCATGAGTGAGCTAGGGGGATGGCTAAAATAGGCACTGTGGATCACTTAGAGCTTGGACAGACATCAGAGACTGACCAAGGTTATCCACTGCCTCCTGGGACATCGCCAGTCATCCTGACTTATGTCTTGCCACTGGACTTCAAAGACTGTGGAAGAGAGGGTGAGGCTGATGACTTTGTGCAACTCTGCCTCATTTAAATATAATTCATGCAAGAGTCAAGACATCACCCTGTGATGTCATTGGTTTTGAAAATGAAAGATGAACCATAACAGGGGTTTGCTATGTTCCAGGCACAGGGCAAAGCAGGAGATACAAAGACAGTTGCTATTTTCAAGTCCTTACAGTCTAATGGGAAAATAGAAATAAGAGTTAAGAAAGAATGAAAGGAAAAGAAAAGGAAGAAAAAGAAAGCCTAAAATCTATAATCACTATAATCTTCCACTGATAGGATTACAGGCTTGAGAGTTTGAAGGGTAGTACCTTAGAGATACTGGCATTTTTGTGGACGGCATTTTTGTGGGAAATGAAGGTTTTCTTTTATACTTGTACCAAGTATTTGAGGTAATGTTCCTATTTTGAAAAGAGCAACATAATAGTGAAAAAAATAATTTAGGGCAGATGTGAATAAATATAGAGCCTACCCAGTTGATGGCCCTAGATGATGGAGGTGAATGATCGGGCATGAAGGTGTAAGCCAGGAGGAATTCTTGACACACAACAATTGGGATAGAACTTTGTGTACTTTCAAATAACTTTTTGATAACAAACCAGGCCACCCAAATAGCCTGGAAAGTAGGCCAAGACCATATTATTACAGGTGAGGAAACTGAGACACAGAGAGTCTCAGTGGTTTACTCAATGTGAAGAATTTGGATAAGGATGGAGACTTTCTAACTCCCAATTGGGAACTCTGCGAATAACACACTCCTTCCCAGAGATAGATCATCCAAGCATCTGGCAAACTTCATTTTCTATTTTTATATGATAATTGTGTAAAGAATAACTGCCAAATCTTAGAGGAGTAAAGTTTAAAGGGTATGAATATTTCCCCAAATTTCATATAATGTTTCAAATGTTCCTTTTGCATACTGTGGGAAAAAGAGCTCTTGATGGGGAATAAGAGACGTGGGTTTGGGTTTTGACTTCCTCACATACTAGCTTTGTGATCTTGGGCAAGTTGGTAAAACTCTCTGAAACTCAGTCCCACCTCCCCGCCCCCTTTTTTAAATAACAGAGTGAGTGCAAATGGCAACTATTTTGACCAGAAACTCTGAGGGTCCTCCCTCCCAAGTTGATTCTTTTGTGAAGGCAAATTTGCCCACCTTTGGCCTCCCTTCTTACCTAACCTTTAATTACTGAATGGGTGTTGCCTCCAACAGACTGACACCTGGGAAAGACCTAGCTTTAAAAGGCCAAATTCTCCAACTGCATCCTGGGCCGTCACAAATCATCCTGACCTCTGTCTTCCCACTGAACTCTGATGACTCTGGAGGAGAGAGTGATGACTTTGCACAGCTCTGCCTCACTTAAATCCAATTCATTTGCAAGTCAAGATGTCACCCTCCTGATGTCATGGGTCCTTTTTGAAAATGAAGAACAACCCACAGCAGCAACAGGGTAATGATATCTGCCTTGCTTGCTTTATGAGATGGTCATGAGATTCAGATGAAATCATGAATGTGACAGCTCTTTGTAAATCATAAAGATTTACAAAAAAGAGTGAGGCTGCTGACACAATCATACAATGATGATACGAACATAGAGAACAATGACCACTATTGTAGCCAGGCCATTCAACAGTCCTAGGACTCCTGGCTGCTTTCTGGGTCTGGGGTACTCCCTGAGGTTATTCACCTACACATAGCCTTAGCTCATAACTCTGTGACTGTCATCCTATTATTAGACCCATTTAAGGCATACAAATCTAACCAATTCAAACATGAAGCAAAGAAGTGCATCAGGCATCACAATCCCTTGGAAGAAGTTTTTTGGGGCAGCAAGGTGATGAAATGGATAGCCTATCAGGCTTCAAGTCAGAAAGATTCATCTTCCTGAGCTCAAATGTGGTCTTAGATACTTTCTAGTGGTGTGACCCTGGACAAGTCACTTAACCTTTTTGCTTTATGTCCTCATCTGTAAAATGAGCTGGAGAAGGAAATGGCAAACCACTTCAACCAAGAACATACCAAATGCTATCCCATAACTGAACTAGAACAACTCAGTTATTAGGGTGCTAGAAGTAGCCCACACTCTTTAATCACTATCCCCACCTCCAGGCTCAGAACAACAGGTAGTATTTTTACGCCCTCAGGCACTAACACTCTAAGACTTCAAGATGATGTTTCCCCATTTCTCTCCTAGTCTCTGGCTACACCTCACTGTGCTGTGGCATCTTTTTCATTTCTCTCATACTATAGGATGTACCTCTCATCACTTGCCTTTTCTTCAGGTATCTGCTCTCCCACACTCCTTGTAAGATTCCATGTCATCTTTTTCAACTAAGTGTGCTAAAAAGTTACTAAGCCTACACGCGGGTTTTTGTGGGATATAGTTCTAGGGGTAAACATGCAATCTTTGCCCTGAACCCATTCTTTTATATTCTTCCTCCTCCCCCACCAATCACAGTAAATATATGACTATATCTGCGAACACATATCATGGACATTTATCAGTATCATACAGCATAGTTGTGAAACATTATTTCATATACAACGCATAACCCCCTTACTGGAGATGCATTTAGCAGCTTAGACATGTAGAACAGATGCAGAAAAATAATATGTAGTATGTAGTGTCACATAGAGGCTACAGCATCACATTATCAGGGGTGCATCCTCCATTACAAATGACATCGCCTGTGTCACCTTATTCAAGTCATTTCTCACTTCTGGTTCTCGGGTTCCTCATTCATACAATGAAGGGGATAGACAAGTCACCTTCCAGCTCTAGATTTATCATCCTTTCCATATCAGGGTTACCTACAGAGTCAATATGGCATAGAGTCCAATTGTTAGCTATCAGTCTTGGTTGGCAATGTACTTTCTTGGCTGAGTCTCTTGCTGCAGTGGCTGGGGTCTTAGTTCTGAAAACCTGAAAGCCTCAGGCAGTTGCAGCTTTTCTGAGAAGCCAGCCAGTCATCCTAACCAATTAGCTAGAAAAGCCCTTAGGCATTAAATTTTATGTTCCAAAGTCTGTTTGGTGGTGTTTTTCCCCCTGCTACTGTAGGTGCTTTTTTATTCTTAACTCTCACTTGTCTTAGAGTGAGATAATTCCTTTTAACTTTCTTTATCTGTTCATGTGAGTTTAATGATTATTTCTGATATATACTAGTGATTCTTTGGTCTATATATCCAGACTTAGATTCTCTCCTGAGCTTCAACTTTGCAACCAAAATTAGACTTTTCAAATTGGATGTCCTGTAGACCTCATAAACTCAACAGCCCAAAACTGAACTCATTTATTCCTCCCCTTCTCTTCTGTTCTGTCTCATTTCTATCAAAGGCATCATTGACTTCTGATCATCCAGGTTCCCAGCCTTGTTTTCATTCTCTGCTCCTCACTCTCATCACATATCCAACTGGTCACCAAATCTTGTACTTTCTTCTACCACGTGTCCCATCTGACCTCTTCTCAGTGCTCCCACCCTAGTTTAGGCCCTCATTGCCTTTTGCCTGGACTATTTTAATAGCTTCCTAATTAGTGTTCTCACTTCCAGTCCTTCTCCTCTCCAATCTACCTTCTACACAGCTGCTAAAGTGATTTTTCCTGAAGTACAAGTCTTACTATGTCACTTTCTACTCAGCAAGCTCCAGTGGCTGACTCATCCCTATGGTCAAATAGAAAACCTATATGGCATTTAAAGCCCTCTGATCTCTTCTTACCTTTCCACATTACCGTTCAAATTGACCTTCCTGACACAGAGTACCATCTCCCATCCCCATATCTTTGCACTGGCTGTCCCCATGGCTGGAATATGCTCCTTCCTCACCTCCATCTTTTACAATCTCTAGTTTTCATTAGCATCAAGGATTATCTTCTTTATGAAGCATTTTCTGATGCCCTGAGTTTCTTTCCTTCCTTCTCTTTCCTTCCTTCCTTCCTTCCTTCCTTCCTTCCTTCCTTCCTTCCTTCCTTCCTTCCTTCCTTCCTTCCTTCCTTCCTTCCTTTCTTCCTTCCTTCCTTCCTTCCCCTTTCCTTTCTTCTCAACAGCAATATTGGATCAAGTCCATAACAAAATTCCCCTTTATCTTTCTTTGAATGCAGAATCCATTTCCTTTATGTGAGCAGCCTCTTTTCTAGTTCAGCCAATCACTTTGGATAAATATTCACTCATCACTACAATAAAAAAGTAAAACATATACTCTTGGCATTTGAACATGGAAAGAAAAAATTGCAGGCTGGGAGACATAATGGAAGTATATGAAAACAAGTCCTTGTTGATACCTCTGGAGAAGCTAAAGAAACAGTATCTTGGAAAACTCTCAATGGACCAAGTAGAATGAGAAAATTGGGAACAGCAGGCCTTGTGGTCAGGGAACAAAAGCTGGGAGTTTTGTTGGAAAAATAAAAACCATTTTTTCAGTCCCTCTCATTGGATGCCTGTGAAAGCAAAATGGAGGGGGAGGGGGAGGGGGAATAGAGCCCTTACTTGGGCATGCTAGTCAATAAATCTGATTTTGTAAAAAAAAAAAAAAAAAAAAAAAGTGGGTTTTGGGCCTTCACCTTCTCTTTTTCCTGTTTACATTGATTAACAGCCACAGCACAATTACTCAGTACTCCTCGTGGGCTTTGTCTGTATACAGACAGGAAGAAGGGCAAAGCTGGGTGGTGCAGTGGATAGAAAACATCAGGTCTGGAGTCGGGAGGACCTGAGTACAACTGAAATCAGCTGTGACCCTGGGCAAGTCACTTAAGCTCATTTGCCTCAGTTTTCCGATTTCAAAAATGAGCTGGAAAAGGAAATGGCAAGCCATTCCAGCGTCTTTGCCAAGAAAACCCCAAATGGAGTCAAAAAGAGTTAGATACAACGGAAATGACTGAACATGAAAGGCACGAAAGGTGTCTGACCTGGATTTGCCAGGAGTAGTCATGATAGCTGAGTCATGCATTATATATAAAGTTGGATCCCTTCTGAAAACCCCTGAACCAATGTCCTTGTCAAGAGATGATGAGGCCAGTGGGCCTTGGTGGATTTTTCTCTGTAAAATATACAAGTACCCATGTTTCAGAACACTGAGAACATTTATAGTGTACTGCTACTGTAGACTCAACCTCCCTGATTTGTCTCATGGGAGTTTTGGTCCATCATAGTAATTTGGCCCCAAAGATTGTTAGTTCAGGAAATTTTGAACCTGTTTTTTCTCTCCTTCATATCTGAGGAAACATTAACATCTGCCCTGCCCAGTAGTCACAGAGGAAAATGTTCCTCCTCTCTGTGTTCCAGAATCTCTGGCTTGTTGCTAAAAGTGCATTCTCACTGCATAGATTGAGGCAGAAGGTACGGAAAGGGTCCATCTGCTCTCACAGCTAAGAGGGGAAGATTTATCCCTTTGCATGACAAGTCCCAAGATGTTGATTCATTCTCAAATCCCTTGTATTCTACATCTTAATATAACCCCACTCTAAAACATTTCCAATAAACAGCAGAATATGTCCTCCACCCTGGAAGATGAGCATTCCTGAAATATCTGCTTTGAGGCGTAATTCACAAGTTTGATGTCAGTCAGCCAAATTCCTGAGATTGTTTTGCACAGCAAATCTATTTATCTATTTTGAAACAACAAAATAAATATCCCTAAACAGATGTATTCAGTACACTTTTTTCTAAAAAAATCAATTTTATTTTATTTTCAGCTATGAAAGTTTCTCCCTCCCACTCATCAAGGAAGCAAGAAAAGCAAAATCATTTACATACATGGATAGCCAAGTGAAACAAATTTCCACATGAACCATGTCCCAAAATAAAGATATGCCTCAATCTGCACCCTGAGTCCATCATCCGTCTATCTGGAGGTGGGGAGCAAGTTTCACCATGAGTTCTCAGGAACTGGCATTACACCTAATATTGTTCCAAGTTCCTCAGTCTTTCAGAGTTTTTTGTTTATGTGTCCTGTATTCTTGACAAAATGTGAGTTGTACATATAACCTACAATAAGATCTCTCACAAACACTGCTTTAAGACATTTGATGAACGTGTATGATTATTGAAAATGCAAATACTCCCAGCACTTCTGTGAGGAGTGATTCTCAAGTCTTGGGTAAGCAGAAGTTGTGAGGGTTCTTAATTGCATGAATAATTAATAAATCATTGCTTAGAAATTCAAATTTCACAAACAATCAATAGTCTTGTTAAGGCATCTCTGTTTTTACTGCAGAATTGGGTCATCAATCTCCATCTGGTAATTACAGGGATTTCTTATATGATCTATCAGAGAGACATCTTACACATGGAATTTGTAATAAAATTCCCAAATAGTGTTTTTGACAAAATCAAGTTTTGCATTTATTAAGGCCCAAGACAAACATCTTACCAGTGAGACTATGTTACTGAAAGTCACAAAAAAATTTTAGCTGTTATTTTCAGTACCTAGAGCAGGACTTCTTAACCTTTTCTTTGACCAGAGCTTTTTGACCTTGTCTGGTGAAGTCTATGGATCCCTTCTCAGAATAATGTGTTAAATGCATAAAATAAGATGTGAAGGATTACAAAGGACACAGTTTTATGTATAAACATTTTGTTTAGCTGTTTCTATCATGTTCAACTCTTCATGACTCCATTTCTTGGCAAAGATACTGGAGTGATTTGTCATTTTCTTCTCCATCTCATTTTATAGATGAGGAAACTGAGGCAAATGGGGTTAAATGACTTGCCCAGGGTCACTATGATATATAAAATATACAAATTTTATATATAAATGTTGTTATCAAAATATTTAAAAAAACAAGTTTATAAACCCTAGTTTAAGAACCCTTGACTCACAACCTATCAATTCTTTCTTGTGTGGGAAAATGTCCTTATAAAACTAGACCTTTCACTAGTTTATTAACAGCTGATGCTCAGCAAGCTACTGCTACATACAAAAAAACAACTCATTGAAGAGCTTTTGGAGTCAGGCTAAGTGCCTTCAGTTGGGAATTTCTGTTCCCTCTGGGATTTTCACGTGTTTCATGCTTTTTCTCTTGGATTTTCAAGAATGATACCATGATCTATGGAGGAATATGGCAAAATGGATAGAAGGGACAGCTGGGTGGTGCAGTAGATAGAGCACCGGACTGGGAATCAGGAAGATTTTTCTTTCTGAGTTCAAATCTGGCCTCAGACACTTACTAGCTGTGTCACCCGGGCAAGTCACTTAACCCCGTCTGTCTCAGTTTCTTCATGTGTAAAATGAGCTGGTGAAGGAAATGGCAAACCGGTCTAGTATCTTTGCCAAGAAAACCCCAAATGGGATCATGAAAAGTCAGCATGACTCAAACAACTGAACAACTACCAAAACACCAAAGTGGGTAGAATGCTGGCTTTAGTTCAGTCTTGTCTCCAACACTTACTAGATGTCTGATCAAAGCAAGTCACTTAAACCTACAGGAATCTCAATTTTATTGTTGGTAAATTGGAGATATTGATGTATCCTGCACCCTAGCTCATGGAGTTGTAAGGCTGAAATGAGATTATCTCTGTTCAGTTCTTGGCAGACTGTAAAGTGCTTCATAAATGTCATTTTTGCTTTTGAACATATCCTGCTCAAGGCTCAGCAGAAGATAAATATACAGAAGAACTTCATAAAGTTGTACAATAGGTATTCAACTAAAAATACTGGAATTTCCAATGTCACTTCCCTAGGCGATGGAGTCACTCTTGTAACGTATTCTTTGCTGGCATTTATATCAAGATAAAGTCTGTGCAATCCAGGATGTAGCCAATGCAAAAGGAAATGAAGAGTTTCAAACTCCTGTGAAAGCTGTATGCTTTCCTTTATGGTTTTCTTCTGCTAAACGTGATCCTTTCTTTAACTATTGGGGGAAAAAGAGCTTTTCCATGGCACTGAATTCTCCAAAATGAGGACATTTTCTGAAATGCCAAGTAATGGCTATCTGGAGCCACGCTGTAACTATTGCTTCAGTGGAACAGAATTGTCCAAACAAAGATGCATTTGATAATTCTTGAAAGAGTAAAGTATGACCACTAACCCTACAGCTTATACTGATCTCAAGCCTCTGAGTGCATCCTTCTTTAATGAAAGCACACAGTGGTAATTATGTCACAAGTTACATAATGTGCAGTCTTTGGGGAGTGACATGATTAGACTTGCTCTGATTGTCTCCATTCAGACATAGCTGAGGATTTTCAAGATTGTTTTAATCTACTCTACTTATTTTTACCATTTGTTACTGTTGTTTAGTTGTTTCAGTCTTGTCAGACTCTTCATGACTTCATTTGGGATTTTCTTGGCGATGACACTGGAGTAGTTTGCCATTGCCTTCTCCAGCTCATTTTACAGATGAGGAAACTGAGGCAAATAGGGTCAAATGACTTGCCCAGAGTCAAACAATTAGTGGGTGTCTGAGGCCAGATTTCAACTCAGGAAGATGAATCTTTCTGACTCCAGGCCCAGCACTCTATCCACTGCACCACCTAACTGCCTTATATGTGTGCATACTGTATATGTATGTATATATGTATGCATATTTGTATACATGCATATATACATCACATACATATTTTACTATATATTTTTATATGGTATATATATGCATATATATTTACCATAAGAACTAACCTTTCTATAAGTTGTAGAACTAGACTAAGGCAGTGCTAGTATATCTGATGTCACAATAGTTAAGTAGTATAAAATCTTGTGTGCAGATGGACTTAGGTGGCATCCCCATATTGATCAAATTTGAAATTGTATTTCCCAGAGTGACTGCGAATCAAGCAAGCAAGCAATAAGCTTTTATTAAGTTCCTACTATATGCTCCCCCCATCCCCTGTGCTAGACACTGTGGACACAGCGGCAGAAAAGAAATAGCTCCTGTTCTTAGAGATGAAATTCTGCTGGGGGAAATAGCACATATGTAGCATATGTAGGAATGCTGAGATGCTTACAGAGATGTTGGTGCTAATGGAAACCTTTTGATCATGGACTGCCAAGCTTTGTGTATGCCTTGCTAATGAAACATGAAGGTACATGTTGCAAAAATACCCTGCATATGAATGAAATAATGCAAATGCTTATGATGCTCATTCTTAATGAGCACTCTTAATGAGCATTTAACAATATGATCATGAAATATAAATGTTAATTGTGAATAAATATGTTTTGACTTGTTATAAATGATCTGGCCATTTCTTTAAAATGGTACAAATGGGACTCAGACACAGGGCTTCATGTTGCTTAGCGTTTGAGGGATAGGAACCTGAATATGACTTGGTTAAGTTTCTGGCCAAAAAATAATCAACTTCAGATGGTGAGTTATCCAGCCTGGCTGTCTATACAAGTCAAATTAACTGGATAATTGCCACATCTCCACTTTATTTTGAGATATTTTCACATAGCTAGTGTCAAAACTTTCCCTAGTAACAGAAATTAAGTGATATTATCAAATCCTTAGGAAGATTCAATTTAATCGGATTAAATTTTTTAAAAATGCATTCATCCTCTATTATGCACAAGACCCTGTGCAAGGCACTGAGACTACTCATATACACAATGTTAGGAATCATACCAATAGGTAGTAAAAGAACTTAAAGACACAAAATGCTCCAGTAGCCCATTGAATTTGTCTAATTTAGTAGAACATAAGGTCTTTCAGATCAGGCACCATTTTTTTTTTTCATTTGTTTTCCTAGAGCTTAGAATAGAGATTTAAATACTGTATATGCTTTGAAAACACCTTTTAAGTTAACCTCTCACCAGGGAGTAGCTATGAGAATAAAATTCAACTCCCCTTTCTATCCCTTCACCAAACCAATGGATAAGCATTTATTAAATACCTACTGCTTGCCAGGACTGAGAATACAAGTACAATAAGTGTCTGGTACATATGTAGAGTGTCTCACATGATATCTCCTTGTGGAGGACCCTGGGGAGAAGAAGATGGCATTTTTTTTTTCCATGAGGAGGATGTAAGAGAAAGACCCCTAGGAGAATCTTAAAACCTTGTAAGTAGATCACTTCAGAGAGACAAAATGTGGAGCATGTATAGATATTCTGGAACTGGTTCTGATGGGCAAACATTGTGTTGAGAAGGAAGCTGTTGGATTAGCTGCAGAGGTGTTCAAAAAGTCGGTCAGATTTAACTACTGTTACTTTGCCTCTTCTACTTCTGTGAGATCTTGGTTTACTCCATTGCTCATGATGTGCTGTGAAGTGAGTGGAATTTCCAACCTTTGGAGTTTTGAAAGGTTGTGGAAGCAAACCATGAGAATCTGGGACCTGGACCTGAGTCACTTTCCAAGCCAGAGCTGCATAGATATGTTGAGGGTCATGCAGTGATCTTAGGACGACTCTTTAGGTCCTCCCACAGAAAGCTAAGAAAAGGACTCATCTGATAGAGATTCAGACATGAACTTAGTGAGACCATCACTAAGTTGACCCCACTACCTCCAAGAGACGATAAGACATTTTGCTCCAAAGGTGTTGAGGAAATATCTATTGCTTCTTGCTTCATCTTCAATGTAAATATCCTTTTGTAAAAGGATGTTGAATGGTTAATGGAATCAAGACACTATCACTGGCCACTTAACTATGAGGGGAATGAACCAGTGGGGGTTGAGCTGAAGACAGTAAAGAAAAAGACTCCCCTCCCCACAACCCCTTAGGGAATTCTGGAACCCATGTCTGCTGTGCTTGTAATATATTTTTTCTTTACCCTGCCTCCTAGAATACCTATGTCCCTTTAACCCTCAGGGCAAGTGATTTCCCCGTAGTTTTTAGTGTTTTACCCAATTTCTTTGTATTACTTATCTATGTGCATACTATTTCCCATTATAGAATATAAGTTCCTTGAAGGCAGACACTGATTTGTTTTTTATTGTTGTATTCTAACATCTAACTGGTGCTTGCTACAATGGAGGGGCTTAACAGATGCTTGTTTAAGGTTGAATGAGTTGAGCTTGTGAAGAAAATTGATGAAAGACAATTACAAACTTAGGGACAGGGGACTCACAAGACCAAGGCAAATCACAACTGTAAAAACAAAGCAAAATACTCAAAATGTAACCTCCTGGGTCAACTGAGCTTGAATTAAGGGGGAAGCACAAAAGCCTTCCAACAGAAGTAGGATTTTTTAGCTGGGACATGATGGAATCCAGGAAGTATAGATGAGGAGGGAGAACATTCTAGACGTAGGAGGATAGTCAGCAAAACTGCCCAGAGTCAAGAGATTGAATGTCTTGTTCAAGGAACACCAAGGAGGTTGTTAGTGTTACTAGATCAAAGAATATGGTGATGCTGGTGGTAGGGGGAAATGTAAAGGCATAAGAATAGTGGAAATGTGGAGGGGAGGGCTTGAATGCCATAGGAAGGGATTTGAATACCAAACAGAAAACTTTTACATTTGATCCTGGAAATACTGTCATTTGTCCTTCATTTTCTATAGAGGACCAATGACCTCATGGGGCAATGCCTTATTTTTGAGTGAATTGGATTCAAGTGAGGCAGATTTGCACAAGTCAAGTTCAGTTTCTCTTCCACGGTTATCAAAATCCAGTGGTAGCATGAAAGTCAAGACACCCGGTAAAAGTCCCCGGGTGTGGTGGATGACGTCGGTGTCTTCCATGTCTGACCAAGCTCTAAGCATTCCACAGTGACTGTCTGCTTCAGCTGCCTTCATAGCCATTGGAACAAATTGTTCTCATTTGTCCATCCCACATGGGGAAGCCTCTACATGCTTTGGTAGACATCCCTTTAACTCATCAATGGATGTGAGATCTGTCAGTTAATTTAACCTGGTTTAGCCCATCTGCTGAGATGGTTAACCAGTGTGTAGCCATGGGAATGCTGCAGCTTCTTGGAGCCACAGGGAAGAGTTGAGTGCCAGGTGGAAACCAAAAGTGGATGAGCAGTCCTGAAAAAAGCTCAGAAGACCTTCATACCAGAGGTGCTAGTCCTCTCCAAATACCCTATGCATCCCATTAGAGATCCACTAAAGTTTAGAGAATATGGCGGGTAAGTGACATGGTCAGATCTTTGCATTAGGAAAATCATTTTAACAGTTGAGTCTCATGGCAGGAAGACCAACTAGGAGACTATTGCAGATATGAAGTGATGTACCAGTGTTGAGGCAGTGTCAGAGAAGGGGGTGTGTAAAATAGATTTTAAGGAGGTAAAATCAACAGGCACTTGCTACTTCTGTGACCTTAGATAAGTCATTTAACTTCTCTAGGCCTCAGTTTCCTCATCTGTAAAACAGGAAAGTTGGATTGGATGATCTTGGTTCTTAAGTCATCAAAAGCATATATTCTTACTGGTTTGTTTAAAATTTTCAGTGAAAGCACTGTCACCCAAGATTTAGAGATGGAAAAGACTTTAGGAGCCTTGTAATCTGATCCCTTCATTTTACAGATGAGGAAACTGAAACCCAGAGAAATGAAATTATTTGCCCAAGGTCACAGAGATGGTAAATGGCAGAGCTGAAGGTTGGAACCCAGGGCCTCTAACTCAACATTCAGTTCTCCTTCTCTCCTGAGTGGCTTTCACAATTTAGTCATTCTTAAATTTACCAGGTCTTAAATTCTGGTCCTTTCAGTCACCACATCATCACAAAGGAGAAGAAAAGGAGCAGATGAGTGAACCCCTTAAGAAAGCCAGGATAGTTGGAGAAGTATCCTGGGAGTCATGGACCAAAGTGAAGCAGGAGCAGATGGGGAAACCCCTTGAGACCCAGCACAGCCTCATTCAGTGCAAAGACATTTTTTTTTTTTTTTGCTACAGACACTTTGAGGCTTTGAATTGTGGGCCAACTGGCAACCACCCAAGGCTACAGGAATCAGGAGCCAACTTTACATGTCAGGTCAAGAGCTGGTGTCTAAACAGGGGAGAAAGGGTTGTGTTTCTTCTGCCCAGAGGAGCCATGCTAGACGTCCTTATCTGCGTCTGCCAGATAGTTCAGCCTGCTGCTACCTGGGATTTTCAGAAAGAGACATCCTTTGGGTTCCCGAGGTGACTGGAAAAAGGAATGACAAATCTGATGATGCCCATAGCATAGAAGTCTCCTAAATGAACTCTCCCAGGGAAAGTCGATTTGGGCGAACTGTTATCTCTTGGCAAGGATGTAAATGAGTCTTTGGAGAGATCTTTGTCTGTTTCCCTTTTGTTGGAAATCCCAAGTTACTGAGTGCAATTCAAACCATTTAACTAAAGTTGTCATACAATAGCTAAGGGAAGTTTCCAGGTGAAATATTCTGCCGGAGATCAAGGGAGATTTTGAGTAAATACCCAGAGTATGCTTATCAATGCTGGCACTGAAGTGTAAATGAATGTGAGAGTTGCCTGTTGGTGTCAGAAGACCTGACAAAATTCTTTTGCAAATAATATTGGAATTATTAGGAAATTTGTTAAGCTGAGAGGCATTCTTTATCAGTTGTAAGTATTCTTAATTGGTTTCCTGGGAACACCTGTGTTAGGGTTATAGCTTCAAAGGTGATAAACAAGTTAATTATCCTTTCAGGACCATTAGGAGAAAGCATCACCGTTGGTGGAGTTTTCTTTGATAATTTCTTTTGAAATGCAATCCTGCTACTATTGTGTAGCTATTTGTAGTTTCTTTCCAAGAGCTTTGAAAACTCACTTAGAAGATTAATGAAATGGATAACATTTGAACTGGTCAGGCACACTTGGGGTTCTGGGTAACTACAGGTTCTTCCTTAGAGAAGCAGAAAGCAGAGAGGAAAGGATCAAGTTCTGGCAAGATATGGGAAGGAAGAGAAGTTTTAGAAAAGGAAAAAGGAAGAAAGATAAGTTTCAGGGGGATGACAAAGCAAAGCAGAAAACTGAACCCCAGAATATCGTTTAGACGGGCATAGAGAGAAGTGTTTGGAAACATTCCTTTACTTTGTCTCTTTTAAGTTTGAGAGACTAAGGCTTAGTATATAGGGGCTGGGATACTGCTCCCATCCCTTCTGATGACAGGCAACTAAACTCCCTGTTTTCACACTCTGCAGCTTGTGAAACCCCCATCCTGGCATCCTGGGAATTACTTTACTTATGGCTCATGTTTGAGAGTTTGCCAAAAAGGGGGAAATGGAAAAGTATTCGATGTATAATAAGAATCAGATATGGGAGAGGTAATTTTCTCCTAACTTCAAAGGAATGCTAACCATAAACACGCATTTGACCAAAACAAATGTAAAACAGGATTTAGTTATCTTCTAACTGGGGTTGCAATCTGCTGAGAACTGATATTTAAACCACAGCAGAACAGTCTTTAGGACTGCAGTGGAGGCATTTTACATTTCACCTTGACTGAACACTGTCCAAAAAACTTCTGGTACATGTGTCCTAGTAAAAACAGCCAGATCTGGGCCAGATCTGGGCCATCCTTTAGTCCAAGATCATCCTCTCTAAGTGCTCTGGAATAGATGCCAGGGACTCTTCTCTTGCCCGTACTCTACTCAATGGCAAACCAAGACTCAAAGGATCTTATACTTACAAAGCCACTTTCAAGCAGGAATGGGTACTACTTTCCCTAAGATCATGAAACAATAAACGAGAAAGAGGAAGCGAAAACCCAGGCCCAGGCTTCCCTAAGCAGGAGATATGCCTTGGCTGCCATGTGTTCACAACCACACGGAGGAAAGGCCATGGGTGAGGAAGTCAGGACAAAGTGCTGCCCCACCCCCTCATCCAAAGGGAAGCAGCATAAAATGGTCCTGATCCACTCTGAGCCAAAAAGAACGAGAGAAACACAAAGGTGTGGACCACTCTCTTATGTATGTTCATAGAATACATTGTATGCATCTGGCTTTGCATCTGGGAAGGGGATCATCATCTCAGCATGGAAGCCCTTTAGTCCTGGATCACATATGGCTGGAAGATGGCCCCAAAGTTCCCATCGAGTCAATTAGAACTAGGAATAAAAGTCCTGAGCATGTTCCTGGAATGTATTAACTGCCTTAATCAATTACTTTGTGTAAAGATGATGATGATGGGGGAATGGAAAACAGAGAAATAAATGAAGAAGGATAGGCGATAAAAAGCGGCTGTAGGTTAAAGTGGTAAGGTGGAAAGACCTGAGCTCAAACTCGGTTCTGCCATTTTCTTTGTACAGGATCTTGGACAAGTAGCTTCAGTACTCTGGACCTCCGATTCAAGACAATTCTAAAGGACTCATGATGAAGTGTGATATTTGCCTCCAGAGAAAGAATTGATATTGTCTGAACATAGATTGAAGAATATTATTTCTTCCTTCCTTCCTTCCTTCCTTCCTTCCTTCCTTCCTTCCTTCCTTCCTTCCTTCCTCTTTATTCCTTTCTTTCTTTCTCTTCCTTCTTTCCTACTTTTCCTTCCCTTCCTTCCTTTTTTCTTTCTATTTTCTTTCTTTTTTTCTTGTATAAAATGACTAATATGGAAATGTTTCACATGATTGCACATGCATAACCTGCATGAGATTACTTGCCATCCCAGGGAGGAGGGAGGGGAGGAAGGGATAGAATTTGGAACTCAAAGCTTAAAAAATAGAACAGCAGATGTTTAAAAAAAAAATTGTTTTAACGTGTAATTAAGAAAAAATGAAATAGTATTTAAAAAAAAGAAACTTGTTTCCCATAAGACCTTGGAGACAATGTGTTTGCAACAGAAAGATAGGAAAGGAAAAGGGAAAGAGAATTAACTTTTATTAAGCATCTGATGTGCGCCAGGCATAGTAATAAAGCATTGTAAAGCACTTGACAAATATTATTTCATTTGATCAACACATCAACCCTGCAAGGTAGGTGCTGTTTTTATCCACACTTTATACTTGAGAAAACTGAGGCAAATAGAGGTTAAATGACTTGGCCAGGGTCATATAGCTAGTAAATTTCTAAGGCCGGATTTGAACTCAGGTCTTTTTGACTTCAAGTTCTGTGCTGATAAAGAAATTGGGGCTCAGAAAGGTAGTGTCTTGACAACAGTCATAGGATTAGCAAGTGCCAGAGTCCAGACACAAACAAGGGCTTCTGATTCATTGGCCATTGTCCTGTCTATTATATTGTGGCAAATTTTATATTGTAGTTGGGACTTGGACCATTAATAGCACTTGATTGGATGATGCCATTTTTCATAGCCTGATTTGATTTTTTTTAAAAAGAGGAGCACTATAGATGCAATCTATTCAGCATTTCCCCTAAAATGACACATACATTGATGAGACAAAATATCAGTTTCCAAATGCCTTGGAATCAGAAATACTATATTTCAATAAAAAGTACTCTATGCAAATTATTCAAAAGATATTAGGAACTCAGGTAGAATTAAGCTAAAAATATTGTCTGATATCTAATCCTGTTGCTTCACATTTAAGCTGGAAATTAAATAACTAAGAAAACTTTTTTATATTAGCTTGACATTAATAATAGCTAGCATTTAAAGTACACTTTTAAGTTTGCAAAATACTTTACAAATATCTCATTTTCTCCTCACAAAAAACCTGTGAAGTAGGTGCTATCATTATCCCCTTTAATAAAGGAGGAAAAAAAAGAAATGTATATATAACTTTATTATGTATTTAAAAGAAATAGCAAGTTATACATAGTAGATGTACAGTTTCATGTGAAATTATCTTTTTAAAAATTATGCGTTAGGGAAATACATTCCATAAGTTAAAAATAAAATAAATAAAAATTTAAAAAAAAACAAAGAAGAAAACTGAGGCAAACATAAGGTATGTACCGAAATTCCCGCAGCCAGATGTTTGAAGCTGGGTCTGAACTCAGATCTTCCCAACTCAGGTAGGTACGTAGGCACTCTACCTACCACATACCCGGGCTGCCTGATTAATTCTTCCTAAATTTGTGGGAGGTCTTTGCAGCTAGTAGATTTATTAACTTCTCCAGCATAAAATAATGGCCTTGGTAAATTCATGATGGGGTATTTCTTACTCTGAATCGAACGGTTTTTGTTTCTCCTCCTCTATTCAGTTTCTCAGTTTACCAACTTAAAATTCTCTCTGAATGTTGCTAGAAATTGTGAGTTGAAGGGCAAGTGGTCTAGCTGTATTAATTTACATAGAAGAAAAACCTAAAGAATGTTCCAATGCTGATGATTTCATATTTGATATGTAGTGTATTTTGGCTCCAGGCAGGCATCTAAAGAATCCTAAGCAGCTATCTAAAAACGAAATCTCACAAAAGACTGGGTCTGAATAGCCTTACTCTATACAGATTCTAACACCTCAGGGGCTCTGCAGTGATCTTTCAAATAGATGTTTAAAAGAGAGAAAGAACAGAGACCCCTCCTCTGGTTCTGATTCCACATTGGGAAAGGGCAGAGAGTTTCCTTGCTCTGCTGCTATGTTGTAAACTGGAAGAGGGCAAGGATGACCCAGCTTAGTATTTCTGTAGCACCTGGCATGCTGCTCTTTGCTTTGGGTTTCTTAATCATTTCAGTGTGGCACTGTCATGTGGAAGAACACTGGATACCCCAAATCACTTGGAGGTCATTAGGGAGAATAAATAGTATGCGTACTTTGCAGAAATGCCCAGTGGTGGAGTGGGATTGGGTTTTAGAGGATGTGCAATGACATCTTGGTTCTCCTATTTTCTATCTCTCTGACCTTGAACAAATCACTGTCCTCTATCTATACAATGAAAATGGACTAGATCAGGGATTCTTAAGCTTTTGTGTGTGTGTCAAGAACAACCTTGGCAGTCTCATAGATCTTTAGATTCCTTTCAGAATAATGTTTTTCAAGCGTAAAATAAAATACATAGAATTATAAAGGAAACAAAATCATATTAAAGTACAGTTATCAAAATAAATTAACGGACCCCAAAGTGAAGAATCCCTGGCCTAAGTGATCTTCAGGGTCCCTTTTGGCTCTAACACCCATGGCTTTATCCCCTCATTTCTAAGTTAGGATCACCCAAACCAAACCCTCAAGAATTATTTGATCTTTAAAAAAAATGAGATGACATTATAAGTCAATCTTAAGTATTTGTGGTTTGGTCTGTAGGGTGACAGAAGGCACAGTCATCTCATATTTCTAACATTCTTGCTTTACTCAGGAGATTTTAAATTCCCCTTGATCTCAAGAGTCACCTGAGGTTGACTTGAGGTGAAGAAGGTGATTAGGAACCCTTTGCTGCCCTTTCTGATGCCATTTCTTTCCTTTAGCCTCTTCCACAGGGTAGGGCAGACTAGAGCTGGACATGTACCAAGAGCAGTTGTATCACTCTATGAAATACATTAGCAGATGTGGAAGTTTGGCATGGAAACACCATGCCAAGAGGATCATATGAGAACCATCGACCATGATACCAAGTTTGGATTGAGGAAGCAAGACCTAGGAAGGCATTTTCTGCAGCTTGCCCCTCATACTCTGTGTATCCTAACACCCAGAGGGCCTATTCGCATCATTCATTTTCTCTCCCTCTCCCCTTTCACTGACCCATACTGATCTCCCAATGACTGCCTTTTCTGAACAACCCACTCTGTCATGCTTTGGCTCTTTTCAAAACCTATCACCCCAGACTCAATCCAATCAAAATTTACTTGCCTCATGGCCCATTCTACCAAAGTTCTTCTAAAAGGCTTACTAATCCCATTAATAAATCCAATATAAGATAATAATGGCTGTTGATGGCTTGGTATATTACACTTCTCAGATAATTTATTGGTGTTTTGGTCTTCAATGCCTTAACTCAAGGGAATGAGTACCATGAAAGTTTCAGTCATCATGAGCCTCCAAGGGGATTATTTTGTGAGAGGTCCTTAATTCTACAGTCTGAAATCAGAGCTAGAGGCAAGCCTAGAGGTCACCTAGTATAAACTAGGAGTTTGTAAGCTTGGATTTTTTTAAAAGAATGAATTGTATAATGGTTGTACTCATTCAACAAGTATTTCTTAAGTATGTGCTTCATGCCAGATAGTATGCTAGGCTTTGGGGATACAGAGACAAAAACCTGCCCTTAAGGAACTTCTACTCTCCAGGGATATGGGACATTCCATCAACATGTGTGGCACCATTTCTAGGATCCATGCTGGTCTTCTCTGTGTTACTCTTAATGTAGTATATGTGCTGCCAGAGCCAGTAGGAAAGGAATGATCTCATACTTCTGTGTGGAATTAGACTGGCCTTCCTGGGCCCCCTGGCACCGCAGACCTGACACTCTCACTGTACATTGAAAGTTGGACAATTATTCCGATATCATATTGAATTCAGATGCAGTGAATATACCACTTGGGAGGCAAATGCCCATTTAATAAAATGGTGCCAACTGACTGTGGAAAATTCTCCATTTGCCACGAAGGGGGTTTATTTGGCTAGTATAAACACAGACCTACGTCTCCACTTTGGCAGCTTCTTGGTGCAGGCTTTAATATGGAACATATTTCTCTAGCGAGTTAATGCCTATTTACCATTTTGTTGTAAAGTGTAATTACCATCAATGAGACTTGATTGTTTAATTGCCAGTCCCAAGAAGAGATAAATAGTATGTTGCAGAAAGAAATAAGGTCAACCCTGTGCACATGTGCACACATATAGGTGTGTGTATGTATATGCATATAGATTGTGTATATGTGTGTATGCCTATGGGTGTGTGTATGTGTGTGCATGTGTGTGCATATGCATGTGTTATGAGTGTGCCTATGCGTGCGTGTATGCATGTGCCTATATGTTTATGTGTGTGCACATGGGTGTGTGTATGCATGTACATATGAGTATATATGTGTTTGCATGTTTATGTGTGTACTGTGTGAATGTGTGCATATGGATGTGTGTGCGAATGTGCAGGAGAATCTATACCCTTATTCATAGGTATTATTTGTAGATAATGTATGTATTGCACATCCCCCGCTTCCCCGTCATTGTTCCTAATGTGGCAGTTTTGTGTTTTGCAGATAAAGTTTATGGCATTTGCATAACATTATGTAGCATTTTTGTTCATGTTCCTGGGCATATTTTGAGGATAAACTTCAAAGTGAAGTGACTTGTTCAAACTCACATGGTGAGTTCGTGACAGAGTTAGTAACACAGAATTCTAACTCCATTTAAACAGTTTTGTCTCATTGATGGTGATTGGGCTTTACAACAAAATGGCAAATAGAAGGGACTGAGCTTGACTCAAAGAAGAATCGTCACTACAGAAAATCCAGTAAGTGGTCAATCCACTTTTGTTATACAGTAAGTGCTTAATAAAAGCTTTCTCTTTTTATGTTGAATCACAGTTAGTACACAGTCGATAAATATTTATTAAGAGCCTATTATGTGCCAGGCTTTGTGCTAAGTGCTGGGCATGCAAAGAAAGGCAAAAGACAGTCCTTGTCCTCCAGAAGCTCACGGTCTAATGAGGGAAAGACACCATATAAATGATTGCATGCAATGGAGCTATGTACAGGATAAATTGGGAATGATCCACAGAGGAAAGGCATCTCTTGTGAGGGGGGAATAACATTCCTCTTTGAGAGAGCTTTAATTATTAGGAATTTTTTCTTACATCAAGCCTAAATCTTCCTCTCCCAAGTTTTCCACTCATTGCTTTCAGCTCTCTCCTCTGGGGCAACAGTGTCAGACAGGGCACTACCCACAGCCTTCCTGAATGTGGCCTAAAGCAGAATAAAATGCACAATAGTACAATTTGTATACAATCAAATAACTATTGCTGTTTTCCTCCCAGCCCTATGTCTTTCTTTTCTTTGCCTCATTAAAGGGGCCATGCCTTGCCTACTTCTTAAACAGGCCTGTTCAATGAATCCTTACCCAGTGAGAGTATCTGCATAGACTTTGGCCTAAAGGGGCCAAGGTCTCCCAGTGCATCGTGGGTCATCTCCAGTCATCCTGATGAATATCTGGTCACTGGATTCAGATGACTCTGGAGGAGAAGTGAGGCTGGTGACCTGCACAGCCCTCCCTCACTCAAAACAAAGTCAAATGTAAGTCATGTCATCATTTCTCTGATGGCATGGTCTTCTTCGGCAATGAAGGACAGAGATAACAAATACAATAAAACAGATAATATCACATCTTAAAGTCAAGTCAATCTGCAGCCCCTAGAGATCATTTTATATGGCTTAGTGGCCCCCATTTCTATCTCAGTTTGATCCCACTGGACTAGGACCAAGTGGAAAAGTCTAATCTGTTTTCCACATTCAGTTGTTTCAATCATGTCCAATTCTCTGTAACCTCATGTAGTATTTTCTTGGCAAGGATACTAGAGTGGTTTGCCATTTCCTTCTCCAGCTCATTTTACATATGAGGAAACTGAGGCAAACAAGTTTAAGTGACTTGTCCAGGGTCACACAGCTAGGAAGTGTTTGAGATTGGAGTTAAACTCAGGAAGATTCATCTGATTCCAAGCCTAGAGCTCTGTCCACTGCACCACCTATCTGCCCTTTGTTTTCCATATAGCTACCATTCAAGTATTTTCTGGCAGCTCTAATATCCTAACCTAGCAGTCTCCTTTCCCAACTAAACATCCTCAGTTCCTTCAAGCAATCCTTAAATGTCATGATCTCAACATCCTTTACTACCCCAACTACCCTTCTAATGTTCTCTAATCAATGCCTCACCTAAAATTTGTTACCCCAAACTGAAGACAATATTCCACATATGATCTGGCCAGGGCAGAAAGTTTTTAGAGCATGACTTCACTCTTCCTCTCTTAATAGCCTGATTATATTAGTGGCTTTATAACAAAGCAACACGTTTAGCTAAGTTGACTTCACCATGTGTATATTTTTACTGACTTGTACAAATCCACATTTGCATCTGTACCCAGTTTAGGCTTCAAGAATCAACAAAATTCTTTTGTCCAGGGTCAAAAGAAGGTGGCTTGTTCAGAGATATGAGGTCCCTTTATACAAGGCTGCTTTCAGAAGTGTTTTGCTGAAACTTTTTGAAGCATTACTACATGAAAAATTGTTGTCAAAGTGATAGAAAAAAACCCAAGATCTGCTGAGAGTCATGGGTAATCACCACTTGGGACTTGCCTTCTGAAAGAACTAAGAGTGAGCCATTCTGAATCAAATTCCCCATTTCCAAGTAAATAACGTATTTCTCTTTAAAGAATTAAAGTTTTTCTGGGAATATATGGAAAAGTTAATGGGCATTCAAACTTTCTCTCATATTCCTGTGAGAGGGAAAAATCCCTGCAGATGTGAAAAGGTGTATAATTAGGAATGGAGGCAGCAATGAAAATAATGTAGACCTCAGTTCAAATCCAGGTTCTGACACTTATTAGAACTGTGACCTTGGGCAAGTCTCTTGGCCCTGTTTGCCTCAGTTTCCTCATTTCTCAAATGTGCTGGAGAAGAAAATGGCAAACCACTCCAGTATCTTTTACAAGAAAACCCCAAAGGAGGTCACAAAGAGTAGGATGTGATTAATTGATAAAATAACCATCACCCATAGTTGTTGCGATGATGAAACGAGACAGTAATTGTAACATACTTAGCACAGTGTCTGCCACATAGTATGTGCTGTATAAATATTAGCTATTAGCATTATTATTATTTTCTATACAATAGGGACACAAATGCTTCATAAATATCTGCTCAGTTTTGTCATGAGGGAAAAGTGTTTTTGTAAACTGAAAGGATGTGAGTTGTTAAATCCAGCAATTCTCACTCTTGGGCTTGTTATTTATACAGATGATTTCCTAAATAAGCTGAGGAATGGAGATGGAGGAAGGAGAATTCCTTCTCTTTGGGGGCTCTATCTCCCAGAAGTATATGCTCAGCAGATTTGAATATCTCTAGTCTCCAAGGAGGAGAAGAAGTACCAGGTGGGGTGAATTGTGGACTGTGAGTGGCAAAACAGGAGGGAGAGAAGGGGGAAAATGGTAGACAGGACCTGAACCTAACCTCTTGTGCATCAGATTGCTAAACTGGGAAGCTACAGCATACACGCCTAGTTCCCACGGCAACACTCATCCATGGGGGTAGCCCATGGTCCTTTGCTGAGAAGTCCTGTGTGCCCAGTGCTGTTGCTGTGCCTCCTAACCTAACATCTGGCCATTAGTAACTTGACAAGGAACAACGAAAGGAGCCTTGGCTCTGGAGTCAAAGAACCTAGATTTCAATTCCACATCTGATGCTTAATTTTTCTGTGTGATTATGGACAAATCACACCCTACTTGGGCCTCAGTTTCCCCATATGTAAAATGATCAGACTTGGCCTCTAGGGTTTCTTCCAGCTCTCAGTCTATGATCTTGTGTCTGCCTTTTGCTATGTGTTCAAGGTGGTGAACAAGCCCAGAATGATAAAATAGGGGCAGAGACCAACATATCTTGGGGGCCGTATGGGAAGGTGAGAATTTTGAGAGACCAGGGGCCAAGTGCTTGAAGCTTAAAGTCTTTGTTATTTATCTGTCCTTCTCCTTTAAGTAAATGTCCAAGCTTTACTATTATCTCCTGTGTTTAGTCTGGCTTTAAATGGTGGTTTGTCAATGAAAATGGGAGTTTGTGTTGTGGTTTAAAATAGATGATTAATCCTTGGGTCTCATGGATCTGAAAGCAGCCCAAAGAGGATGTGTGAGGGGACTCAGGTACTATACTCAGAAATAATAGAAGTTCCCAGAAAAGATTTGGCTAATGACATCAGTTCTGCATTCCAAAACCCAGGGATAAACTATAGATTCCCCTCTGAGCAGGAATCTTAAACGGTCCATGGATAGATCTTAGGGGGTCTGTGAACTTGGATGGGGAAAAATACATATATGTATATATCTATATATAACTTTATTTTCACTAACCTCTAATTGAGATTTAGCATTTCCTCCAATTATGAATATAAGCCACAACCACAGTAATATTAGACTTCACCAGATGGCCAAAGGGGTCTATGAAACAAAAATGGTTCAGAACCCCTGCCCTAAAGGAAATTTTAAATGCTGACCACAAAAAAATAGGAGTGGTTACACCAACAGCAAAAAAGTGCATGGTATTTTTATATTTCCTTTCATCGTCAGTTACCATCATAGGTAGACTGACTGTTCGGAAATGAGGAAGCTTAGTTTAAGAGGACAGCATGAAATCCAAAGGAGACCTTTATAACTTTGTCCAAGTCCTCCCTAATCCTAACAAGTCCACCTGAGGACAGCTATATCAGAAAACATTTATTTCATTGATTGCCACTGAAAGAATATGGGCAATGTCTGTTTCATGATGAAGAAAGCTCCTTCCTTCCTTTCTTTCTTCCTTCCTTCCTTCCCTCTCCTCCTTCCTGGCTTCCCGCCCTCCTTCCCTTCATTCACTGACCTCTCTTAATTGTAGTACCTTCTGTCTCTTCACTACTTTCTATTTATCTTGTATATAGCCTACTTTGTATATATGTTTGATTGCATGTGATTTATGACCATTTAACGGTAGACTCCTTGAGGGCAAAAACTCTCTTTTGTCTCTTTTTGTATCCCCAACACTTAGCACAGTGCCTGGCATGTAACAGGTACTTAGTAGATGTTTATTGATTGACTGAAATAGTTATTAAGCATTTGCTAGAGGAGAGTCTTCATGTCTAGAGCTCATATCACCTCTGACCTCAAAAGACTCACAATCAAACATCCCTAAAGTTCTAGTATTAAGGGAAATACAATGCCCAACTAATGTTTAGGAAAGGGAGAGTTGAAAAAGAAATGCAATATCATTTTGCCTTCATTAGAAACTGGAAGCATGTAGACATCATCTGAAATATCTTGCATCAGCTAGGCTGGTTTGTTTGTTTGGAAAATGTGGTCCTGATAAAATGATAACAAGGATGTGAATACTTTTCCATCCTTCTAGAATGAGTTCTTAACCTGAGGTTTGTGAATTGTTTTTTAAAGAATATTTTGATGACTGTATTTCAATATAATTGGCTTCCTTTGTAATTCTATGAATTTTATTTATTAATTTAATAACATTGTTCTGAGAAGGGTCCATAGATTTTACTAGTCTTCCAAAGGGGTCCATGTCAAAAAAAAAAAAAAGATTAAACTCTTTGTTACTTATCTATCATTCTCCTTTAAGTAAATGTCCCTAGCTTTACTATTATCTCCTGTGTTTAGTCTGGTTTTAAATGGTGGTTAGTCAATGGAAACAAGCGTTTGTGTTGTGGATTAAAATAGATGATTAATCCTTGGGTATCATGGATCTGAAAGTAGCCCAAAGAGGACGTGTGAGGGGACCCAGGTACTATATTCAGAAATGAAAGAAGTTCCCAGGAAAGATTTGGCTAATGACATCAGTTCTGCCTTCCAAAACCCAGGGATAAACTGTAGATTCCCCTCTGAGCAGGAATCTCAAAGGGTCCATGGATAGATTTTATAGATAGATAAGTCTAGGACAGTGTTTTTTCACACATTTAAATCTCATCGTTTTTCTGGGCTCTCTCTTCCTTCATTTCTCTCCTTCTTTCTCTTTGTTCCCATTTCCTGTATGACTTCTCCCCTAAAAATAATATATGTGTGGCAGATTTTTCACGCAATTAGAAAGACAGAAGAATCATCCCTTGATTTCACCCAGGAAAGGGCAACTTTTAACAAGTGAGGAATATTAGGGGACAGAGGGAGCAATTAGAAGAGGAGAGAGTAGCAATGAGATAGCTGTGGGGTGATAAGCTTGTGCTAGCTAGTGCAGGTCCTTTAAAAGATCCTCCCCCATGCCCTTGCTTTCCCACCCTTCAGTCTAAAAAATATTGTTCTAGGGAAATGGCCTTTAAATCCATTGAAAAACAGTAGTAGAGGGTTCCTTAGTCATGAGGCATTGTCTTCTCTCATTGAGGTTATGGACAAATGCCATAGAAACAATCCTCAGATTGAAAGAAAGGATATTCCTTTCTCGCCATCAGATCAAACATCTGTTCCAAGGATGCTAATACACCTCCTGGGTAAACACTGACTCCACCTAGGAGAGGAATTGTCCTTGCTAAGATCACAGGGCTAGCATCCCTCCTTCAAAAGTCAATATTATGATGCCCTTAGGGGATGGGAACATTCACTCTCCTGGAAATGTTGGCTTTGGCAGGAGAAGCCACATTCAGGGGTGATTATCTTTGTTGCCTTTTGTCTTCATAGATTCTTAGAAGTTTAGCGGTAGAAGGGACCTTTTGAGTCCCTTTAATTCATCCCCACCTACTTTCATCTCCTCCACCCTTGCTGCCCAGTTTAAAGATGAGAAAACTGAGATCCATAGAGATTATGTGATTTGAAGGCAGCTGGGTGATGTAGTAGATAGAATGCTGGACCTGGAGTCAGGAAGTCCTGAGTTCAGATACTGACTAGCTGTGTAGTCCTATGCAAGTCCCCTAATATCTGTCTGTGTCCGTTTTCTCATCTATAAAATGGGACTAATTATTTTTGTTATTGTTCAGTTGTTTCAGTCGCATCTAATTCTAAATGACCCCATTTGGCAAAGATACTGGAGTGGTTTGCCATAGGGTTGTTGTAAGGATCAAATGAGATAACATCTGTAATGTGCATTACAAATCTTAAAAGCTCTATAGAAATACTAGCTATTATTTTTAGCTATTACTTGCCCAATGTCACTCCATTAGTCAGCAGCAGAACCAGAATTAGAACCAAGGTCTCCTGACTCCCAGTCCAGAAAGATCATTATATTTGAAGTCATAGAACCTACATTTGGTCACTTACTACCTACTTGACCTGTAACTACTTAGTCTATCAGCCATAGGGTACAGTGGATTGAAGTCAGGAAGACCTGAGTTCAAATCCTGCCTCAGACACTCACTAGTTGTGTCACTCGGGGCAAGCCTATGCATCAGTTTCTTTATCTGTAAAATAAGGGTTCTTTCTGACTCTAAATCTATGATCCTATTATCCTGACTTTGGCAGGGCACAGGGAGGAAAACTGGAGAAAGGATCAGAAAAACAATAATTGTATATCCCAAAGACAAATTCAGGCTGATACAGGGAGGACATAATAGGATGGATAAACTTTTTTAGTCTTATTGAGGCTTTTAAAAATACAATAGTTATTTCTCAATTTGTCCCAACTGCCAGTAGACTCCTCCCTAGGAGCACAATCAAACCATACCTAATGGATTATGTGATGTTCCATACCTGTGGTCCACCACTCTCTGGTGAAAAGTGTAAGTTCTGACTAGTGTTTAGGGCTCCAGGTCTAGAAAGACACCAAGCCCTCTGACACCATGGCTTATTTCTCTTTCTATCCGCCTTAGTAAAGAAACTAGGTGGTGCAGCAGATCAATTACCAGCCCTGGAGTCAGGAAGACTCATCTTCCTGAGTTCAAATCCAGACTCAGACTTATTTACTAGATGAGGAGACCAGTCACTTAGCCCTTTTTGACTCAGTTTCTTCATCTGTAAAATGAACTGGAGAAGTAAGTGGCAAACCACTGCACTATCTCTGCCAAGAAAACCCCAAAATGGAGTCATGAAGAATCTGAAATAACTGAACACTGGCAATAAATAAATCATGAGAAAGACTAAGGTGCTGCAATAAAAAAATCAATACTTCTATTTTTATAGAGCTTTAAGGTTAACAAAGAATTTCAGAGATATATGATGTAGCAATGATTCTATAAATTTGGTGGTTCCCCCTATTGTTATTATTTCCATTTTACAGATGAGTAAACTGACTCTCCAAGGGCAGAAGTGCCTTGCTTAAAGACACATCGTTCTTGTTGGACTTGAGATTCAAAGGCACAGTTTCCAACATCAAGTCAACTACCCTTCCACTGTACTATTATGTCCCTGAAATCCCCCTAGAAATCTCCACATTTATACTCTGGGAAACACAGTACACAGGTAGTATGAAAGATCACATCTTCTACTACAAGGAGCACTAAACTTTCACTAAATGGCTCTGCATTTGTTGGTTGTATGATGATAGCTAAGTCATTTAATCTCCATGGAAATCAATTTCCTCATCTGTAAAATGGCTCATGAAATGAAAGTACTTTTTATATTCTTTGTAAAGCTCTATGTAAGTGAGGGTCATCATTATCAACTTCATCGTTATTACTTCTATACTTTATTCTTTTTCAACCTTTATACAATTCATTGATGATATAAGTTGTGGTTGTGTGTGTTGTGTGGTTATGGTTTGTCCTTTGTTCTGGAAGGGGACCGTGACATCAGGGAGATGATAACATGACTTCAATTGACATTGATTTGAATGAGGGAGGGCTGTGCAAAGTCACCAGTCTCATTTTCTCCTACAGAGCCACATGCGTTCAGTGGTCAGATATTCATCAGGACAATTGGAGATGGCCCAGGATGCAGTGGGAGACTTTGACCCTTTTAAGCTAAGGTCTTAATTATATTGGTAATTAAATAAGGACAATTGTTATCAACATTGTTACATGTGTTCCCAGGCTTGTGAATCTAAACATGAAAGAGACATGTCAGGCTATTTTCTCAGAACTCGTGTTTTGACTCCCTATAGTTCATTACCCTGAAAGCTTATAACGGAGAGATTGTTTCAAAGGACTATAAAGTGAAGAAAATACCTTTATTTTAGAATTCATTCATGTTATGTGAGTAAAGAGTTCAGAAAGTAAATTAAAGTGATCAGATCCAAGCCACCAATATTTATCAAAGTTTAATAAAATTAAAACTCAGGCCATTAAAAAAAGTTTGCTCTGTCAAACAAATATTCTGTAAACTATTCTGTAAACTAAATCTCATATGGTAGGAAAGAAGGAAAATATGAAATTTTCCCATTTCATTTCAAGTTTGATTATATCACTGGAGGAAATAAATGTCAATAGGCTATTAAAAACAAAATGTAATGCAAAAAGGAAATGGAAAAAGTCCAAAGAAGCCAATGGTAATTAAATAGTGATTGAGGCCAAAGGAAAATTGATCTACAGTAGCTGAAGGGAGTCCTTGCCATTTTGAATGTTAAGCATTGGTAAGAGGGGAAAGAAAGGTTTGTGTTGTTTTGATATGGAAATGTATCCCACATCTTTAGCCAAAGGCATCGACTCAAGTATTCCTGGTACCCAATGTCTGATGTCCTCTTCATGTTAGTAGGTATTATAAAAGAGAAGAGAGAAGATGCTGAGACAAAAGTTCAGCAAGACTGAACTACCCTCAAGGGAAGGACCTGCTTCTGCTAGAGTGTCCCTGTTGTTCCCAACCTGTGTATTATGAAGTACTCCTGTTGTGACCAAACTCTTGTTGGGGGTAGAGAGGGTAGAATCAGCCACCTTATATACTGAGGAAAATCACAGATGGCATGGCCTCTTCAGGGAACATTGGGGCCATTTGGGGAGGAAGTCTAGACCAGTAAATCCATCAATGTAGGATGATGGGCATTTCTCCTTAAAGCATCTTAAAGGAATACTTTGCATTTTGTGGTTTATTTGGCTCACAGGGACTGTACCTACCTCTTTTATTGTTATCATCTGTCTCAAAGAAGAGAATTGGCTGATGGGTAACTGGGACCATTTTGTGAATGCTTTTAAAGGCTTTTTCAGTAGGCCTCTGGAAAATGAGGGTGTTTATTCTAAATCTTAACATTTGTTAATAATTAAATTAAAAGTCCAGAGTGATAGACATGGTCCAGAAAACATCAACATCTTCTCCTGACACAATGATGTTGTTGCTTCTTGAGAGCAGGGACTGTTTTGTGCCTCTTTTTGTATTCACAACACTTAGTGCAGTGACTGGCACATGGTAGGTACTTAATAAATGTTTATTCATTGATTGGTGTACATATGTATAATCTGGGTTTGTTTTCTTAGTATTTTAGTGTCCTTGGGGTGATTTACTACACCAGACTAGCTAGTAGAAGAAAGGGTAGGTGAATACCAACCCCATATTTCCTC